>NW_027361948.1:0-1200000 GCF_039654945.1 Dendrobates tinctorius | reverse complement strand
CACATGAACAAGTGTTTTTTTCTGTGTGGACAGCACTTCTGAGCACCAACTGGCGTTGTTGGAGCCCAGGGACAATCATGGTGTAGGCCGAGGCCTACTTGGTGGCAGTTTTAGATTGTTTGTAGGCTACAACAGACTGTCAACGTGCTCCAATTAGGCATCTGTCTCCACTCTGATTCCAGGATTTCACGTGACCACCAACACCGCCATTTTATGCGTACAGTAGCCGTCTGCCTAATCCACACGTGTTCCTGTGTTACTGGGGTTCTGTAATGTCAGCAGATCCCCTGATGTGTGTCTGCCATTGTCTCCTGCTCTGTCCACCTTCCCACCACTTGCAGTGGGAAGGTGGACAGCGCAGGAGACAGTGCCGGACACACATTGGGGGATCAGCTCACGTAACAGAACACCAGGAACATAGGAACAAGTGTGGAATGCGTGGACGGCAACTGTGAGCAGGAACTGGCGGTGTTGGAGGTCAGGGGAAATACTAGAGACAGAGTGGAGACAGAGGCCAAATCAGAGAATGTTTAAATCAGAAGTAGTTACAATTTGGAGGCAGCAGCAGTTTGCCCTCCACACAGCAGGGGTCAGCTGATGTTACTGACCCCCACTTTCACATGAACGAGTGTTTTTTTCTGTGTGGACAGCACTTCCGAGCAACAATTGACGATGTTGGAGCCCAGGGATAGTCATTTTGTAGGCTGAGGCCTACTTGGAGGCAGTTTAAGATAAGACGTTGTTTGAATTTGGAGGCAGCAGGAGAGTTTGCCGTACACACAGAAGGGGATCAGCAGACGTTACCGAACCCCACTTACAAATGAACAAGTGTTTTTTCTGTGTGGACAGCACTTCTGAGCACCAACTGGCGGTGTCGGAGCCCAGGGAAAATCAGGTAGTAGGCTGAGGCCTACTTGGTGGCAGTTTTAGATTGTTTCTACACTACTACTAGCTGTCACCGTACTCCAATTAGGCCTCTGGCTTCACTCTGTTTCGAGTATTTCCTCTGACTTCCAACCACGCCAGTTGCTGCTCTGAAATGCCGTCTGCACAACCAACACTTGTTCCTGTGTTACTGGGGTTCTGTAACAGCAGCTTCTCCCTAGAGGTGAGTCAGGCAATGTCTCCTGCTCTGTCCACTTTTCCACTACAAGTAGTGGGAATGCAGACAAAGCAGGAGACATTGCCGGACTCACCTCTGGAGATGAGCAGATGTTACAGGACCCAGGTAGCACAAGAACAAGTGTTGATTGTGCAGACGGCACTTGAAAGCAGAAACAGGCGGTGTTGTAGGCAAGAGGAAATACTCAAAACAGAGTGGAGACAGGGCAAATCAGAGAACATATTAAATCAGAGGTAGTCAGAAGTTGTAAGCAGCAGGAGAGTTTGCTGTACACACAGCAGGGGATCAGCTGACGTTACCGAACCCCACTTACACATGAGCGAGTGTTTTGTCTGTGCGTACAGCACTTCTGAGCACCAACTGGCGGTGTCGGAGTCCAGGGAAAATAAGGTAGGAGGCTAAGGCCTACTTGGAGCCAGGTGTAAATCTGAGGTACTTTGAGTTTGGAGGGAGCAGGACACTTTGCCATACACACAGCAGGGGATCAGCAGACATTACCAAACCCCACTTACACATGAGCGAGTAGCTTGTCTTGTGCGTACAGCACTTCTGAGCACCAACTGGCGGTGTCGGATCCCAGGGAAAATCAGGTAGTAGGCCGAGGCCTACTTTGTGGCAGTTTTAGATTGTTTCTACACTACTACTAGCTGTCAACGTACTCCAATTAGGCCTCTGGCTTCACTCTGTTTCGAGTATTTCCTCTGGCTTCCAACCATGCCAGTTGCTGCTCTGAAATGCCATCTGCACAACCAACACTTGTTCCTGTGTTACTGGGGTTCTGTAACAGCAGCATCTCCCTAGAGGTGAATCAGACAATGTCTCCTGCTCTGTCCACTTTTCCACTACAAGTAGTGGGAATGTAGACAAAGCAGGAGACATTGCCAGACTCACCTCTGGAGATGAGCAGATGTTACAGGACCCAGGTAACACAGGAACAAGTGTTGATTGTGCAGATGGCACTTGAGAGCAGAAACAGACGGTGTTGTAGGCCGGAGAAAATACTCAAAACAGAGTGGAGACAGAGGGCAAATCAGAGAACATATTAAATCAGAGGTAGTCAGAAGTTGTAGGCAGCAGGAGAGTTTGCCGTACACACAGCAGGGGATCAGCTGACGTTACCGAACCCCACTTACACATGAGCGAGTGTTTTTTCTGTGCGTACAGCACTTCTGAGCACCAACTGGCGGTGTTGGAGCCCAGGAAAAATCAGGTAGTAGGCCGAGACCTACTTGGAGCCAGGTGTAAATCTGAGGTACTTTGAGTTTGGAGGGAGCAGGACACTTTGCCATACACACAGCAGGGGATCAGCAGACGTTACCGAACCCCACTTACACATGAGCGAGTGTTTTTTCTGTGCGTACTGCACTTCTGAGCACCAACTGGTGGTGTCGGAGCCCAGGGAAAATCATGTAGTAGGCCGAGGCCTACTTGGAGCCAGGTGTAAATCTGAGGTACTTTGAGTTTGGAGGGAGCGTGACACTTTGCCATACACACAGCAGGGGATCAGCTGATGTTACCAAACCCCACTTACACATGAGCGAGTGTTTTGTCTGTGTGGACAGCACTTCTGAGCAACAACGGGCGTTGCTGTAGCCCAGGAAATAAAGTTCAGGTCATAGAAACATGAACACAACAGGAGACCTGGATCCTGTTGCCAGGCAATTATTTATTCTGGAAGAGGACTGGCAAATTCAGGTGAGATCCAGGCCTTGTTCATTTTCACAAAAGTAAGCCGGTCAACATTATCAGCGGATAGTCGCGTGCGACGGTCTGTTACCACACCACCTGCAGCACTAAAGACACGTTCCGATAATACACTGGCAGCAGGGCAAGCCAGCACCTCCAATGCATGCTGGCTAAGCTCTGGCCATGTATCCAGCTTAGAGACCCAAAACTTGAACGGGGAAGAGCCGTCTGGGAGTACACTAACAGGGCAAGACAAGTAGTCTGTCACCATCTGACGGAAACGTTGCCTCCTGCTGACTGGAGCCGTCTGTGATGGTGTAGCCGTTTGTGGCGGTCCCACAAAACTTTTCCACATTTGGGCCATACTGGCCTTGCATTGTCCTGCGGCACTGCCTCTGCTACCTCTTTGTGCAGAGCTTCCTCCACTGCCTCTACCCACATGGCTGCTTTGAAAAGCACTACCAGCAACACTTGCGGGGGGAATGGAGAACATGATGGCCTGCACAAGTGTTTCTTGGTACTCCTGCATTTTACGCTCCCGGTTCAACTGTGGTATGAGGCTTTGTAAGTTGTCCCGGTAGCGAGGATCTAAGAGGGTGTACACCCAATAATCAGCCGTGTGGAGAATGTTGGCGATGCGGCGGTCATTTAACAAGCACTGCAGCATGAAATCAACCATGTGCTGCAGACTGCCAACTGGACCGGAAACGCTGTCCCCAGCTTGAGGCAGCATCTCAGCCTGCTCAGCATCACCCCACCCTCGCTGTACACACTGACTACTAGAGCCTTGTGTACCTCCCTCCTCTGGAGAGATGTGTTCCTCCTCCTCCATTGACTCCTCGTCATCCTCCTCACTAAGTGTCCCCTGCCTGGGCCTTTGTGTGGAAGCACGTTGCGCAGACTTGCCAGAAGCAGATGGCATTTCTGACTCCTCATCCTCAACCTCTTCAAAAACCTCCTCACTTAGTGCTTGTAAGGTTTTTTGAAGCAGACAGATAAGGGGGACAGTCATGCTGACTAGTGCATCATCTGCACTGGCCTTCCGCGTGGAGTCATCGAAGGCACGCAAAACTTGGCAGATGTCCCTCATAGTGGCCCACTCAGTGGTGGTGAAGTGTGTCCGGCGCACAGTGCGACTTGTTTGCGCCTCATGCAGCTGGTACTCCATTACTGCTGCCTGCTGCTCACACAACCACTCCAACATATGTAATGTTGAATTCCACCTGGTGGGGAGGTCACATATGATGCAATGTTCTGGCAGGCGGAACCGGCGTTGCAGAGATGCAATGCGCGATCTTGCCATGCTGGAACGCCGCAAGTGAGCACACTCTAGGCGAACCTTGTGCAGCAGTGCATCAAGATCCGGATAGTCCCTCAGAAAGCTCTGCATGACCAAATTGAGCACGTGTGCCAGACATGGTATGTGAGTGAGGTTCCCTAGGCCCAGAGCTGCCACTAGATTTCGGCCATTGTCACTCACTACCAAACCTGGCTGGAGATTCGCTGGCACAAACCACACATCGCTCTCCTGCTTGATGGCATTCCAGAGCTCCTGTGCTGTGTGGCTCCGATTCCCCAAAGAAATTAATTTAAGGACGGCCTGTTGACGTTTGGCCACACCTGTGCTCATATCTGGCCTAACAGGCTCATGCAGTGCTGATTCCGAGGAACTAGAGTAGGAGGAGGACTCAATATGTACAGACTGCATTCCTGCAATCCTTGGAGTTGGCAGAATACGTACAGAGCCACTCTCCAGATCTGTACCCGGCTTCACAACATTGACCCAATGGGCAGTGAGGGAAAGGTATCGTCCCTGTCCATGGCTACTGGTCCACGCATCGGTGGTCAGGTGGACCTTCCTACTGACGGCGTTTAGTAGCGCATTTTTAATTTTTCCCTCCACATGCTTTTGCAGGGCAGGGACAGCTTGCCTGCTGAAATAAAAGCGGCTGGGCACATTGTATTGTGGAACTGCCAATGACATCAAGTTCCGGAAGGTGTCAGTCTCCACCAGCCTGAATGACAGCATCTCAAGGGCCAGTAGTTTGGCAATGCCGGCATTCAGAGCCAGTGCTCGGGGATGGTTTGCCGAGTATGGCCGCTTTTTCTCCCATGCCTGTGCTACCGATTGCTGGTGAGTGGCCTGGGAGTGTGATGATGACTGAGAACGTGGTTCAGTGGGTGGAATTTCACTGGGTCTCTGGACAACAGTGGCAGAGGTTCTTCCATGGCATTCCAGTGAGGAAGCCGAACCAGCTGTGTGTGAGCTGGAGGAAGAGGCCCCAACACGAGCTGAAGAGGTGGTAGGTGCTGCTGAAGGTTGGCCTACATCTTCAGTGTGTCTGTGTAACTCCACCTTGTGCTTGGCCCACACATGTTTCCACATATTTGTGGTATTGAGGTTGCTCACATTTTTCCCTCGTTTAACTTTCGGATGACACAGCTTGCATTTGACAAAGCAACTATCATCTGCTACTGTGTCAAAAAAAGACCACGCACTGCAAGTCCTGGTAGCGCCCGTTTTGTGTTTTGGAAGAGGATTGCTCCTCACGGGTGCCAAAGTGGAGGCTACAGGCAACTAAGTCTGCCCCCGCCCTCTCCCTCCTCTTTTGGCCGTTCGGGGAATCTCTTCCTCAGAGCTGCTCCCACCACCTTCCTGTGGCTGACGCCATGATGGGTCAAGGACCTCATCATCTCCACTCCCCTCTTCAAGCACCGGCTGGTCCTGGGTTGTCTCGCCAGCACCCTTCGCACCAGAAATTGGCAACTGAGTCTCATCATCATCAGATGAGTACTGAGGTGTGCTGACTGGCCCACCCGCCTCTTCAAATTCAGAGGGACAAAGCAGTTGCGCATCACTGCATACTCCCTCTTCTTCACACTCTAGAATGCTGCTTGGCTGGCCACCTCTTTCCAAGCCAACAGATTCTGAGAACAGAAGTAAAGATTGAGATGGCTCCTGTCCAGGGCTCTCAGACTGCCTGGGCAATTTGGCAGGTGGTGAAGAGACAGATGGTTGCTCTTCAGTTCTCTGGCCCTGGGAGGATGCGGAAGTCATTGAAGTGGATGCGTTAGCTGCCATCCATCCGACAACGGCTTCAATTTGTTCGTCACGCAGCAGTGGGGTACAGCGAGGTCCTACAAAGCTGCGCATGAAGGACTGTTGCCTGGTAAAAGTGGGGGATGCCGGGTCACTGGTGGCCGCAGCAGAAACCGAATCCCCACGTCCTCTCCCTGCTGAATCCCCCCGTCCTCTCCCTGCTGAAACTCCACGGCCACGACCACGTGCCTTACTCCCTGCCTTCTTCATCTTGGTAGACTGATAAAGATAGGCAGAAAAGTAAAATAGGGGGGCTTAGTGTTCTTATTCCTGAACACCTGCTAACCAGTATAAGAAACACTAATTTAGCTAAGAGTGTGTGTACTACACTTTAATATGATCTAATGTGGCCTACACAACTCTAAAGTGGAGTGTTTGGTGAACTTTATTTCCTTTTTTTTTTTGGGGGGGGAAAATAAAAGGATGTGACCAAAGTTTGAAAGCTATAGTATCACAAAGTTTTTGGAGCGATTACAATGCGGGAAGCTAATCTACAATGCAATTGATGAGGCTCCAAAAAATAGGGTGATACTAGTCTGGCTGGCCCTGAAGGGCACAAGCCAGCAAAAAGGCTCTTCTATCTAATCCTATATAGTGTTTGCAACCCACCAATGACAATGGATGCGGATGGAAGCACACTAATATAGGAGCAAAAATCTGGACAAATTAGCTGCAAAAAAAGGACTATGTATGAGGCAGTGACGCACACTGAGCGGACTACAACCAACCAGCGGTGGCTGTAGAACACACTGCAATGTGAGCTGCACTCACACACAGAGAGACCTATCAGACAGCCAAAAACAGTGCAGAGAAATGGGCTATAGCACTGAAAGGCTGCTGAAAGGCTCTACTGTCCACTCCTTTATGTTTGCAACCAATGTATATGGATACGTATGGAAGCACACTATACAGGAGAAAAAAAAAGCAGCAATTAAAGAAAAATGTGCATGAGGCAGAGACACACGCTGGGCGGCCTACAAGCAGACGTGCCTGCAGGACACACTACACAGCGTGGGTCTGCACTCACACAGCCCTTGCAGACAGCTTTTAAAACAGCGCTGCTGGGCTAAAAAAATGCTACAGTGGTGGATTATGTAGCCTGGGTAGAGCAATAGATATGTTTGATGTTCGCTATTTCTTTCTGTCCCACACAGTCTTCAACAGCAGCCTGTCCCTAACTGAATTCACAGCAGAGTGAACCCGAAATGGCGGCTGCTGCAGTTTTTATAGTGCATCATGACATCATTTCAGCAGCCAATCACAGCCATGCCAGTAGTTAACATGCCTACATGCCTAACAGGATGTGCCCACACTTCTGAGGATCCCCATTGGCTGAATCAAATTGAGCGGGCTCCTAGCATTATGGGAACTTCCGATTCCGGTATTCGATATGAAAAAAGTATCGGAACTAAGTATCGGAAATCCGATACAGCGAATATCGGCCGATACCCAGTGGCGGATTAAGTGGACTATGGGCCCGGGGCTGTTCATAAAACCTGGGCCCCTGTACCCCCCTTCCCACCTGAGCGCTGCGGTCCCCGTGCGGGAATTGACAGCCGTACGGACCGCATCACTTGGTTTGCTGCGGGTCCATACGGAAAACCCGCCACCATTCCACCACATGTGGACATGGCCTAAAAAAACGTTGCACATAAGCTGTAGGCCTACGGCCAATACGCACAAAATCGCCCAACGTGATCCTGGCCATAGGGGATCCACTTTAATGTCCCCACTTTAATTTGAAGTCCCCTTACTTCATCCATTGCAGTCCCCTATCACCCACTCACTTCATCTGCAGTGCCGCTTCATCATTTGCAGCCCCTTATCCCCCCTTCCATTTCATCATGTGCAGTCCCCTTCCCCCCCAACTTCATGTGCAGCCCCACTACCCCATCATCATGTGCAGTTAATTTTACCCCCACCATCATGTGTAGTCCCCTTACCCCCAATTCATCATGTGCAGCCCCACTCACCCCCCCTTCATCATGTGGAGCCCCACTCACCCCCCTTCATCATGTGAAGCCCCCACTCATCCCCCCTTCATCCTGTGAAGCCCCCACTCACCCCCTTCATCCTGTACAACCCCAGTCACCCCCCCTTCATCATATACAGGCCCCAGTCACCCCCCCCTTCATCATATACAGGCCCCACTCACCCCCCCTTCATCATATACAGGCCCCAGTCACCCCCCTTCATCATATACAGCCCCCACTCACCCCCCTTCATCATGTGAAGCCCCCACTCATCCCCCCTTCATCCTGTGAAGCCCCCACTCACCCCCTTCATCCTGTACAACCCCAGTCACCCCCCCTTCATCATATACAGGCCCCAGTCACCCCCCCCTTCATCATATACAGGCCCCACTCACCCCCCCTTCATCATATACAGGCCCCACTCACCCCCCTTCATCATATACAGCCCCCAGTCACCCCCCCTTCATCATATACAGCCCCCAGTCACCCCCCTTCATCATATACAGGCCCCAGTCACCCCCCTTCATCATATACAGGCCCCAGTCACCCCCCCTTCATCATATACAGCCCCCAGTCACCCCCCCCTTCATCATATACAGGCCCCAGTCACCCCTTCATCATATACAGGCCCCAGTCACCCTTCCATCATATACAGCCCCCAGTCACCCCCCTTTCATCATATACAGCCCCCAGTCACCCCCCTTCATCATATACAGGCCCCAGTCACCCCTCCATCATATACAGCCCCCAGTCACCCCCCCTCCATCATATACAGCCCCCAGTCACCCCCCCCTTCATCATATACAGGCCCCAGTCACCCCTCCTTCATCATATACAGGCCCCAGTCACCCCTCCTTCATCATATACAGCCCCCAGTCACCCCCCTTCATCATATACAGCCCCCAGTCACCCCCCTTCATCATATACAGCCCCCAGTCACCCCCCTTCATCATATACAGGCCCCAGTCACCCCCCCTTCATCATATACAGCCCCCAGTCACCCCCATCATCATATACAGGCCCCAGTCACCCCCCCTTCATCATATACAGGCCCCAGGAGCCGAGCCGAGCCGAGCCGAGGGAGCAGCCAGGGAGGCTGGGAAGAGGCAGAGCATCCTCCTCCCAAATGGTGACGCCGATCGACGGTGAGTGTCAGAGTCAGACTGTCAGTGACCCACCTCCCTGCCGCCTCTTCTCTTCTCTCCGAGTTGTCCTCCTCACTGTGCTCTGCCAGTCGGCCGGCCGCCGCCTCCACGCTTCTCAGTCCTGACCGCCCACAGCACACAGAGAGAGGAGGAAGGAACTTCTGCTCCTGCCTGGGACTGCCCGCCCCCTTCCAAGTTCCTACGCCACTGGGCGGCGGCGGGCGGCTCACACAGTGAGCAGTGACATGACAGTCTCAGATCATATGCGATGTGATGCCGACCGACCGGATTAGCCCCTGCCTGGGCGGGTGGGCCCCCTAAAAACCTTGGGCCCGGGGCGACCGCCCCATCCGCCCCTATTAAGATCCGCCACTGCCGATACCCGATACTTGCGGTATCGGAATGCTCAACACTAATACCTACAAATTATGCAAGAACTATTTAGGGAAGAAGCAGGCAGCTTGTATTCTATCTGTAATGGAGTGGCCTGTGCAGTCACCAGATCTCAATCCCATTGAGCTGTTGTGGGAGCAGCTTGACCGTATGGTACGCAAAAAGTGCCCATCAAGCCAAAAAAACTTGTGGGAGGGGCATCTGGAAGCATGGGGTGAAATTTCTCCAGATTAACTCAGCAAATTAACTGCTAGAATGCCAAAGGTCTGCAATGCTGTAATTGCTGCAAAGGGAGCTTTATTTGACGAAAGTAAAGTTTGAAGGAGAAAATTATTAAAATCTTTTTTTCGAACCTTGTCAATGTCTGGACAAGATTTTAAATTCATTTGGCAACTCATTTGATTAATAAAAGTATGAGTTTTCATGGAAACACAAAATTGTCTGGGTGACCCCAAACTTTTGAACGGTAGTGTGTATATATATATATATATATATTTAATAGAGATTTAGATAGCAGAATAGGTTAATATTCAATTGTCGGCATCTGTAAAATCATTACAGAACCCGACAGGATATGAGACATGGTTTACATATAGTAATCCATTGCATATCCCTCACTAATAATATTAGTAGTGTACGTGTGTTAAATTTTGGAGCTGTAGGTGTTAAATTAAAGGATTAATTCATGAAAAAAACTGGCATCGTCTTCCGCCCAATTTTCTCCGCCAGAGAGGGCATGCCAGTGACTGAGGGTAGATATTAATAGCCAAGAGAGGGACCATTGTTTTTGGGCCCCCATGGCTAACATAATCTGCCCCCAGCCACCCCAGAAAAGGCACATCTATAAGATGTGTCAGTTCTGGCACTTACCTGCTCTATTCCCATTGCCCTGTAGCAGATGGCATATGGGGTAATAAGGGGTTAATGTCACCTTGCTATTGTAAGGTGGCATTAATCCCTGGTTAATAGTGGAGAGGTGTCAATAAGACACCTATCCATTATTAATCCACGAGTCTGAAAGGGGTTATAAAACACACACTCATTAAGAAAAAAGACTTTTAATGAAATAAACACACATTTTTTCCATCTTTATTACACTCCCAATCCATTCGAAGCCATCGATCTACTGTAAAAAAATCCAATATAGAAAAGGAACAATATCCCATATCTGTCTGCCATGCAATATAGGGCGTGATATAGTAGAAATTGCAACATGCTGCGATTTTTCTCTCACGTATCATTGGTTCAATTGCTATGCGATTTTTTCTCGCATAGCACTCGTCCGTATTTCTCTCTAGTGTGACTCCGGCCTAACAGTGATCTGCAGTACAGCAGTACGGAAGTAGTATTGCAGAAGGACTAAGAAAAAAAGTCAATAAACTTAATAACAAATAAAAAAAACAGGTAAACATTGTGGAAAAATTTGTGCTTATTTATTATTTTTTTACTTACTTATATAGCGCCATTGATTTCCCCAGGGCTTTATTGACATCAAATGTGTAAAAATGTTTATATAAAGACAGAAATAACAAAAAAAACAATCATACACAAAATTGGTATCGCCTTGTTTGTAACAACGCAAGATCGGAAACTGATACATTATTTGTTTTGTCTTGTAAATACCATGAAAAAATAAACACTGACAAAAATGTAGCTTTTTCATGATATCAACACGAAAAAAAAAAGAGAACACAAAACAATCAAATATATGTATGTGGAAAAAGTATAGTATCACTGGAAACATCAATGTGTCCCGTAAAAAGAAAGCCTCGTACAGTTCTGTTGGAGAAAACATAAAATATTATAGACTTTAGAATACAAAGCTGAAAAACAAATTATTTTCCAGCAAAACATGTTTTACTTTAACCCCTTCACGACATGCGCTGTACATGTACTGCGTATGTCGTGTCTCTCCCTTTGATGTGGGCTCCGGCGCTGAGCTCACATCTTTCCCGACACATGTCATCTATTTAGAACAGCTAACGTGCTCCCAACAGCCGCAGATGGAATCGTGATCCATCCACAGCTCTTAAACTGTTAAATGCCGCTGTTGTAGTCAATCTCTGACAGCGACATTTAGTGTGATCGTGCCAGAAGCGCATCACTAATCCTGCCCATCGGCACCTGTGTCACATAACCGCAGGTCGCCAATGGGTTGCCATGACAACCCGTGGTCTGCAGGAGATCCCTGTGGTTGTCATTGATGGACTGCTGTGAGCACCGCCATGCGGTCGGCGATCATAGCAAGTGAGCATTTCTGCTGCATACAGGTGATCTGATCATCGCCTGTGTGTAGCAGATGTGATCGAATTATTAAAGCTCCTAGTATGCCCTGGAGACTATTGAAGCAAGCAAAACGAGAAAAAAAGGTTATTAAAATATTAACAAATAAAAAATATAAACGTTTAAACCACCCTCCACTCACCCCATTCAAAATAAAACTATAAAAAAATACAAATATTTGGCATCGTCAAGTTAAGAATCGCCCAATCTATCAAGATACAGAAAGAATTAATTCGATTGGTAAACGGCGCAGCGAAAAGAAAATTAAAAACGCCAGATTTATGTTTTTTTATTCCAGCAACATTGCAATAAGATGCATACTGACAGAAAAATAAAAAAACTTGGTGCTGTGACAGCACCAAGTGGGCGTCCCTCCTATGAGGTGCACTGCAACTTCCACAGGAGCTGGGAGCTGGGGAGAGCAGGCGGAGGCAGCATGTTCCAGCGTACACGTGCGCACCAGCCTTGACGAAGAAGGTCTGTGAACATTGGAAACACGTCGGCACTGGTTTGGTCCTCCTGCGCTCCCATCCCCACTTGCGGTGATGTCACCCGCCCCCTCACCCCGCCACTGTTTTGGCGCTGGTGCGCACGTGTATGCTGGAACACACTGCCGCCTGCTCTCCCCAGCTCTCAGCTCCTGCGGTAGTTGCAGTGCACCTCATAGGGGGGATGCCCCCTTGGTGCTGTCACAGCACGCCTCATTACCTCCTTCAACACTGAACCACCAGCATGTGCCATTACAACCACAAGTTCCGGCATTGATTCCATCCAGGTTCATGTCCCCTAAGGAAACTAAAAAATAAAGTAAAAGAAAAAGTAATAAAATAAAAAGCAATAAAATATATATATATATATATATATATATATATATATATATAAGATAAGATAAGATAATCCTTTAATCGTCCCACCATGGGGAAATTCAGAACATTACAGCAGCCAAGCAGGAACAAGTACAGATACAGATGCATAAAGGCATTACATTGACAGTAGGTAGGTACATATCCAAGAAAAATATATAACCTGACTATCACAACTTTGGATCTATCAGTTCACTGTTTGGGTCGTTCTCCGTTTTGGACAGTGCTGGTTATACAGCCTAACTGCAGCAGGAAGGAAGGACTTTCGATAGCGCTCCCTCTCACATTTAGGATGAAGTAGCCGGTCACTGATAGTACTGCACATCTTTGTCACGGTCTCATGCATGGGATGGGAATCATTCTGCACCATGTACCTCACCTTGGCCAGTATCCTCCTGTCGCCTACTTACTGAACTGGATCAAGGGGGCATCCCAGGACAGAGCTGGCCCTTCTAATCAGTTTGTCCAGCCTATTCCTGTCCCTGGTTGATATGCCACTAACCCAGCACGCCACACCAAAGAAGATGACTGATGCCACAACAGAGTTGAAGAAGGATGCAAGGAGTGCCCCCCTAACTCTGAAGGCTCTCAGCCTTCTGAGCAGATAAAGCCTGCTTTGGCTCTTCCTGTACACTGCATCCAAGTGATGGGCCCAGTCAAGCTTATTATTGAGGATCACACCAAGGTACTTATAGGTGTCGACTATCTCAATGTCATTTCCCTGAATGTTCACCACTACTGGTGGATTTTTTCCTTTGCGAAAGTCCACCACCAATTACTTGGTCTTCATGGAATTAATCCTAAGGTGGTTCCTCTGACACCTCTCCACAAAAGCTTGGTTAGTATCTCTGTACCCTCTTTCATCTCCTCCTGTGATGAGGCCTACTATTGCAGAGTCATCAGAATACTTCTGCAAGTAGCAGCTAGATGAGTTGCACTTAAAATCCGCAGTGTACAGTGTGAAGAGAAAAGGGGCAAGAACTGTACCTTGAGGTGCCCCTGTATTGCAGATCACTGTGTCTGACACACTGTCCCGAACCTTTACTAACTGAGGTCGGTTCGTGAGGTAGTTAAGGATCCAGGTGTTGAGTTGGAGGTCCACGCCAACAAGGCCCAGCTTGTCTCTCAGTAGACCTGGCTGTATGGTATTAAAAGCACTAGAGAAATCGAAGAACATTATTCTCACAGTGTTCCCAGGTTTCTCCAGGTGAGAGAGTCCTATCTAGAAGGTGGATAATGGCATCATCCACACCAATGCCCGGACTGTAGGCAAACTGGAGAGGGTCCATATCCGAGCTCACTAGAGGACGGAGACATGTGACAACCAATTTCTCTAGAACCTTCAGCAGGTGTGATGTCAATGCTACAGGTCTATAGTCATTAAGGTCTTTCGGATAAGGTTATCTTTCGGATAAGGTATATATATATATATATATACCTTAAAATTCAAATCACCTCTTTTTCCAAATTTAAAAATAAAAAAGCTAAAAGATTAAATATTGCTGTTTTTCTATTGGCCCAATCTATATAAATATCAAATTATTTAGAAGGCAACCTATGTACCCCAAAGTGGTGCCAATAAAAACAACAACTCGGCATATATAAAAAAAAAATCAAGCCGTCATTAAGGTATAGCTCTTTTTATTTTAGAAAGTTCTGAACTTTTGTTAACCTCTAAAATAAAAAATAAAAAACACTTTACAAATTTGGTATTTTTGTGATTGTGCTGACCTGGAGAATCAGGTCATTTTTACAATGAATGCTGTGAAAGCAAACTCCCCAAAAAACGATGGCGGAATGGTGTTTTTTTTTCAACATTCAATGCACTTGGAATTTTTCTTTGCGTTTCTCAATGCAGTATACGGTAAAATGAATGGTGATATTCAAAACTACAACTCATCTCATGAAACCAAGCATATCACTATTTCGAGGGAAAAATTTTAAAAATATACAGCTCTTGGAAAAAACAAAAACGCAAAGTTACTCAGCATTATATATATTGGATTCATATACTGTAGAAACTGTACATTAATGATACAAGGTAAACCATATAATGTTCATCCATACAACAACGCTACGGTGCTTTTGTTTTACTCTTACAGAAAAATAACGCGGAATAAAGTGAGGGAGGCTACTCTTGAAACTGAAGGATTCAATTAAATGTGCCAATTCACTATCAGTGCCGTTTAGAACGTCGTGGATTTTATTTTTTTACCTTCATTTCAATGTGATGACGACTTCCATGTCTCAGGGTTTCTGATCTTAAGGCTGCCATACATATTAGATGAATGTTGACTGAACCTGCTAGTTTTGGACATACACTCCAGCCGGTTATGTATATGGTAGTGGCCCAACTTTGCTTGACATCAAAAGTCATAAGAAAGAAGTATTGGGCATGTTGGATGTCAGCATGTCCCATCTTTTTTTCTCAAGGAAGATAAGCCAACACAAGAGTTCATGTGGACGGTGGGTCATCAGGAACAGTTGGCTCACAGGATGAGGGCAGCACGGTGGCTCAGTGGTTAGCACTGCAGCCTTGCAGCGCTGGGGTCCTGGGTTCAAATCCCACCAAGGACCACATCTGCAAGGAGTTTGTATGTTCTCCCCGTGTTTGCGTGGGTTTCCTCCCACACTCCAAAGACATACTGATAGGGAATTCAGATTGTGAGCCCCATCGGGGACAGTGATGAATATGTGTGCAAACTGTAAAGCGCTGCGGAATATGTTAGCGCTATATAAAAATAAAGATTATTATGAGGGTTCAGCTGAAAGTTATCAGAGGAGGATGACCAACACTATGAAATATTGTACTGACAAACTGAAATCAGATAATAGGAGATGTCTTTAATTCTGTGAGCAGATGTCCCTTAGGATGTACCATATCTAGTTTTAAGCCTGCCATATTATACCATATTTATAGCTGTTTTCCTTATAGTTATGCCTTCTTTTAAAATGAATATAAATGTAAAAGGGGTTTTTCCATCTGACAAATCAAAAGGATAAATCATAAATGTATGATGGCTACAGGCCCCACCACTGGGACTTAAAGAGAACCTATGGCAGGCTGCGTTATTAATAGGCTGTAAGACAGATGCTCTGCCTCCTTTGTGTGTGAACAGTGCTGCATACAGATTGTATTTGTTTGCACTGGTGTACCAAACGACCAATCCCTGATTGTAGGCTGGTTGTCTCATCGGTATTACTGCACCTGTGTAGTCGCCATCTTTATTTGGATCGGCTGCACCCTTATAGTGCATTTGTCTTGAGGCCTAGACAGGAAAGCTTATTTGCCTGTTTTTTGGTGTGTTTTTACTATATGGAGGACTATGGGCGTGCATTATAATGTATGGAGGACCAAAAAATTCGTAATAGAAGGAGCGTGGATACCTGGCACGTTATGCTTTCTACAGATTCTATACTGATACTTCCCCTCATATTATTTTTTTTCTTACTAGGGAGAGAATCTGGATCCTGGATGGAAGACTGAGGAATTTAGCGAGCAATGTGATTGTTTAGTATTAGTCATTTAATATGTCTGTACATGTTCCAAAATATATGAATAAAAAATATTCAAAAAATATTAGGCACCCAAAAGAATTTAAAAAAAAATCGATTTTAGCGTGCAAAAGAAGGAAAGCATTAAAAAAAATTGTATTAATCTGATGTTACTGTAATTGTTCTGACCTAAAGAATAAAGCTGTCTTATCACTTATATCGCACGGTGAATATCATGAAAAAAATAAAAAGCAATTTTTATATTTATCCTGTGCTCTATGCTGAGAATGCTGTGAGTTGTAGTTTCACAAAACCTGGAATGTCCATAGTTCCTGCAACTACAAAATGTGTGAAAATGTGAAACAATAGGAATGGTTTCTCTCACAGACAATGACTCCTGCTCTTACATGGCATTTGTGTATTGTTAGATCTATCACCAGCAAAGAAACACTCAATGTTCTTGTTTTAAATGCATTTTACTTTTGGGAACTTTCCCTTACTCGCCCAACTCCTCCAGCCTTGATGCTGACCAATGTGATCTGCCATATTATTACTACTTGTTCTCAATATTAACACCTGTGGAGATATCACTCATGGTCATTTGTGACATCATCAAATACAGGAGGCCATTGTTACCTCACAGCATGATGTCACAATGACTGTGGGTCTATACAAACGGGTGTTCAGGGGGCAAAGGCTCATTTCAGAAGATGGAGACGAGGAGAGCGGAGGATCCAGGATGGAGGATACAGGTAAATAACAAACCTTACAGGGATTTCTTAGTGAACTTACCCCCAACATGGACCCTCATTGTCTACAGATTGGGGCTGTAAGGTGCTGGATTTCTTCAGTCCTTGCTGGTAGAATCTCTAGACTTGGGTGATGAAGGGTCTTTGTGAGGTCACACAGCGGAATGTTGGACACTGAGAATTCTATGCAGCAAACATGGGGACATCAGAGAGGTCAACACAAAGACGGCACATCCAATGGAGACATTACAGTAGCTACTTCGGTCAGTGGCTGGCACAGATTGTTGGTGGTGGTTCTGTCACTTTAATTTAAGATTATTGGGGCAAAAAAGTCTACCATAATGCCCCTACACGGGAGAGAGGTTGGTGTACATACATTGGGGGAAATAGATTTATTTATATACTTTCTATTTATTTATTTTACTATTTATGTTACTTATATATAAAGGCATTTGAAGCAATTTCTTTTTCACATTATATTTATTACACCATTTTTAATTGCCTACATCAAAACTTAAAATTCGTAGTAAAAGGAACGTGGACATCTGGCACTACATGCTTTTCTACAGGTTTTATACAGATACTCATTTTTTTTTTCTTTCTAGGGCGAGAATCTGGATCCTGGAAGGAAGACGGAAGAATCTAAAGCGATCAATGCGATTGTGTAGTATTAATCATTTAATGTGTCTGTGCATACTGTACATATTTATATGCTTTAGCACTACAGAGTGCAACTTTATTTGTTTTCCAACTGTATAGGGTCCTGATAGGAGAGTTATATGTCTGTATATTAAGGGGTAGTGTTTGTAGGGGGGTAGTGTTCTGTTTTTTCACAGGGGAGATGAACATTGTCAAGCTATGAGCTCCAGATTCCAACCTGATGAAGAAAGGTGAGGCGTGTTACCAGGACAAAGAAGATCTGCAATCCGGAAACATGTCAGTTATTTAGTTGTAGTATGGCCTTGGTCCAGGGTTCTCAAACTGATCGCCTTTTCCCGGGGTCAAGAAGGAATTTTTTCCCTGTAACACACATTGGCTGAATGTGTGCAGGTTTTTTTGCCTTCTTCTGGATCATTGGCTTTAGGTAGGGGTAGAGATTGTAATTAATAAAATATGTTTAAAATCAATGATCTGTGTCCTTATATCTTTATTTCATACTCAGGTATTTGTATATGTTAGTTCTCATTTATGATTAGAGTTGAGCGACTTTTGGTTTTTTAGGGTCGCGTTTCGTTTCGTGAAACCCGACTTTTCCAAAAGTCGGGTCGAGCAAGATCGTCCGATTATAGGGAAAAGTCGGGGTCGTCCCGAAACACGAAACCCAATGTAAGTCAATGGGGAATAAAAGTCGGCAGTGAGAGGAGGACAGGAAACACACCTACAGTGCCCATTTGAATGCCAAAAGCATCAATTCTTCTTTCTTAAGCTTGTCAACCTTAATTAACTTCATATTACAAGTTACGCACTGAAAAATGGGGGTTATTTGGCTACAAACTGTGGGGGGGGAGGGCTGGCTCCAGGTTTTCATGTGCCCTGGGCGAAAGAGCGCCCCTTTAACACATACCACAACTCATCATGCTCCGATACGGCAGAGAAATAGCGGTATAGTACAATGAAAAATACCTCACTTTTTACATCTCATGACGAGGCCCATCTATTTCTCCATACAGAATCATTGGTCCCATATAATGTTTGAAACAGTATATGATGAGCTCCACATAATGCTACAGTATATGTTGGTCCCCATGGATGAAGCTCCACTGTCTTATGGGCCCAAATAATGCTCCAAACATAATGGGCCCCATTTCTAATGCTCTAGTGTATAATGGGCCCTGTAAATGCTGCTCCAGTGTCTGATGTCCACCTTTGGAATGTTCCAGTGTATGGTGGGCCCCATCTATCATTCTCCAGAGTATAGTGCTCCCCAAAAATTGCTGTCCCAACATTGAAAACAATCAAATAAGTCTCCTCGCTAGGGAATCCCTGTACTTGTCTGGACAGGTGCTGTAGCTTGCTTAACAGCTCGCCAGCCGTTCTCACGCCCAGTATGGATTGCACGTGATTGCACAAAGGTTAGAAAGGGTACCGTATCCCTGGATAACATGTATGGATAGCGTACACATTCAAAATATATGTCTCAGGAGGCAGGCTCAGACGGTGTCAGGCCCAGTATGGATTGCACATGATTGCACAAAGGTTAGAAAGGGTACCGTATCCCCGGATAACATGAATGGATAGCGTACACATTCAAAATATATGTCTATACAGCATGAGGCAGGCTCAGACGGTGTTAGGCCCAGTATGGATTGCACGGGATTGCACAAAGGTTAGAAAGGGTACCGTATCCCCGGATAACATGTATGGATAGCGTACACATTCAAAATATATGTCTATACAGCATGAGGCAGGCTCAGACGGTGTTAGGCCCAGTATGGATTGCACGTCATTGCACAAAGGTTAGAAAGGGTACCGTATCCCCGGATAACACGTATGGATAGCGTACACATTCAAAATATATGTCTATACAGCATGAGGCAGGCTCAGACGGTGTTAGGCCCAGTATGGATTGCACGTCATTGCACAAAGGTTAGAAAGGGTACCGTATCCCTGGATAACATGTATGGATAGCGTACACATTCAAAATATATGTCTCAGGAGGCAGGCTCAGACGGTGTCAGGCACAGTATGGATTGCACATGATTGCACAAAGGTTAGAAAGGGTACCGTATCCCCGGATAACATGTATGGATAGCGTACACATTCAAAATATATGTCTATACAGCATGAGGCAGGCTCAGACGGTGTTAGGCCCAGTATGGATTGCACGTCATTGCACAAAGGTTAGAAAGGGTACCGTATCCCCGGATAACATGTATGGATAGCGTACACATTCAAAATATATGTCAATACAGCATGAGGCAGGCTCAGATGGTGTTAGGCCCAGTATGGATGCACGTCATTGCACAAAGGTTAGAAAGGGTACCGTATCCCCGGATAACATGTATGGATAGCGTACACATTCAAAATATATGTCTCAGGAGGCAGGCTCAGACGGTGTCAGGCACAGTATGGATTTGACGGCCCAGATTACACAGAGGAGGAGCAGGGAGAGGTAAAGATTGCAAATGCTGGGGCCCTGCCCAAGCAAGGGGGGCCCACTCGTGGGCGTCGGTACTGGCACTGGGCCCCTCATAGTACAGCGGTGTGTCTGACGGCGGGTGTGCACCACCGCCGTCAGAGACACTTGATTGCACTATGAGGGACCCTGTGCCAGTGCCCGCGCCCAAGAGTCAGCCTACCCACCTGTCCAGGGCAACGGCACTCGCACGGTGTCGTGCGGTAGGTGGTGACCCCAGCCATGGGGGGGGAGGCAGCACAGTTAGGGAGTTTTAGAAAGTGGCATATGTTGATGTTGGACATTCAGCTGATGCAAAAGGCGAAATAGGTGAAGTACCAGGAAGAGGTGGACCAAAGCAAGCCATTTTTCTGTCACCCTATGTGTCATCAGGGGAAGGTGGGACAAAATCCTTGGAAACCCATGCGTGGTTCATTTTAATGAAGGTTAGATCATCCACATTTTGGGTTGACAGACGGGTCCTTTTTTCTGTCAGGATTGATCCAGCTGCACTGAAGACTCTTTCCGATAGCACACTTGCAGCTGGGCAAGCGAGCTCCTGTAAGGCATATTGGGCCAATTCAGGCCAGGTGTCCAGTTTAGCGGCCCAATAGTCAAAGGGGAATGACCTGTGTGGGAGAACATCGATATGGGAGGAAAAGTAGTTTGTAACCATAGTTGACAACTGCTGTCTCCTGTCACTTTCCATCGATGCAGTATTACCAGTTGTGTGAGGGGTATTTGAAAAATCAGTCCACAACATTGTCATGAAACCCCTGTCTCCAATGCCACTTCTGCTGTGTGCACCACGAACACCTCTGCCAAGCTGCCCCTGGCCCGTACGGCTCGTGTGAGAACCATCACCGCTGCTGTGTGCTGGGAATGCCTCAAGCAACCGATTTACCAGAGTTGCTTGTTTATTAGCCAATATTAGGTCAAGGTTCTCCTGTGGCATGATGTTTTGTAATTTGCCTTTATAGCGTGGATCCAGGATGCTGGCCAACCAGTAGTCATCATCGTTCATCATTTTGGCAATGCGGGGGTCCCTTTTTAGGATCCGCAAGGCATAATCTGACATGTGGGCCAATGTTCCCGGTGTCAATGATGCACTGCGAGTGCTGGGTGGAGGAGCACTTTCTGGCAAATCCACATCCCTCCAGTCACGTACAAACCCTGTACCAGACCTTGCCACGCCAACATTTTCACTTGCCCCACGAGATGCATCCTCCTCCCCTAAGTAATCATCACCATCATCCTCCTCCTCCTCCTCCTCTTCTTCCTCCACTTCGTCCAGGAGAGGTCCCTGAGCAGACAATGGCTGAATGTCATCAAGGATTCCCTCCTCCTCTTCCTCCTCATCAACATTGGCTGCAGACGCCTGCTCCTTAAGGTGCGTCAAAGTTTGCATGAGCAGACGCATAAGTGGGATGCTCATGCTTAGGATGGCGTCGTCTGCGCTTACCAGCCGTGTGCATTCCTCAAAACAATGAAGGACTTTACAAAGGTCTTTCAGCTTCGACCACTGCAGGCCTGTCAACTCCATGTCTGCTCTCAAAGTGCCTGGCCGTGTATCCTCCCACAAATGCATTATGGCCTGCCTCTGCTCGCACAGCCGCTCCACCATGTGCAGGCGACCGGCGGATGTGCGCGCACAGTCTTCGCACCTTCTGGAGCAGGGCTGTTAACTCCGGATAATTTTTGAGGAAGCACTGCACCACCAGGTTCAAGGTGTGAGCCAAGCAAGGTATGTGGCTGAGTTTTGAAAGGGCTATGGCTGCCACAAAATTACGGCCGTTATCACTAACTACCTTGCCTGCCTCAAGATGTACACTGCCCAGCCATGACTCAGTTTGTCGCTTCAAGTATTCGGCCAGCACCTCGGCGGTGTGTCTGTCGCCCAAACACATCATCTGCAACACAGCCTGCTGACGCTTTCCACTAGCTGCTCGATAGGGGGACACATCGTGTGCAACAGTGGCAGCTGCAGATGGAGTGCTCGTACGACTGCGCTCTGTGGACGAGCTGTCGCTTCTGGAGGAGGAGGAGGAGGGTCGAACGCCTACAGCCAACTGTTTCCTAGACCGTGGGCTAGGCAGCACTGTCCCACCACCGCTGTCCCCTGTGGACCCTGCATCCACCACATTAACCCAGTGCGCAGTGATGGACACGTAACGGCCCTGGCCATGCCGACTGGACCATGCATCAGTTGTGAGGTGCACCTTTCCGCTCACTGACTGCTTGAGTGCATGGACAATGCGGTCTTTCACATGATGGTGGAGGGCTGGGATGGCTTTGCGAGAGAAGAAGTGGCGACTGGGTAGGTCATAGCGTGGTACTGCATAGGCCATGAGTTCGCGGAAAGCTGTGCTTTCCACCAACCGAAAGGGCATCATCTCAAACGAGATTAGTTTGGCAATGTGGGCGTTCAAACCCAGTGTACGCGGATGAGAGACTGAGTACTTTCTTGACCTACTCATAGTGTCTGGGAGGGTGAGCTGGACTTGAGAGCTGCATATGGTGGAAGTAGCGGTGGACAGGGCGGACTGAGAGAGGGTTGATGATGGTGATGGAGTTGGTGTTCTTTCTGATGGCCTAGAATCAGTCTTTCGTTGATATAACAGTGGGATTCCCTGACTGCTGTGGCCTTGCAACGACACCTCAACATTTGCTGCTGTGCTAACCGGTGGGCTTACAGTGGGGGAAACAATGTAGCGTTGCTGACTACCTTCGTTGTGATCAGTTGCACATGTGGCACTTGAGGTTTGGTGTTGTGTCCACGCTTGCAAGTGCATGCTGGTTAAATGTCTAAGCATGCAACTGGTATTCAAATTTTTCAGATTTTTCCCTCGGCTAAAGGTCTTTGCGCACTTCTTACAGATAACCTTGGCCTGATCATGAGGATTTTGTTCAAAAAACTGCCACACTGCACTCTTCCTACTTTGGCAGACATTTTGCGGCCTAGCACGCTGTGATCTTTTGACCCTCTGGACAAGCTGTCCAGCAACTCTTTTGATGTTTGGAACCTGTCTTTGGAGTGCTCCGGGCCTGCCAGATAACAGCTGTTGCGATGTCGATGTCTGCTGTGGATGCTCCTCATCTGAGCTATTGGAAGCAGCACCCTCTTCCCCCAATGGATGCCAATCTGGGTCAACAACTGGGTCATCCATCACCTCCTCTTCTATGTCATGTGCACCTTCCTCTGTGTCACCGTGTATGGTGGTATAGTGTGCGGGAAGGGGCACCTGAGTCTCATCAGGGTCAAAATCTGGCTCTGTACACTGCGAGGACAATGTAGTGCTCTGAGTGAATGTACCAGCAGAATCATCCATCAGCGGCTGTGCATCAGTGCACTCCATGTCAGATTCATCTTGGCCTGGGTAATTCACCATTTGACTTGATAATCCAGGCATGGTATGTGAAAACAGCTCCATGAAGTAATCAGTAGGATGGCCTGCGTCATCCTTCAATCTTGGTTGGGGTGAAGGACACAAGGAAAGGTGTGGTTCATGAACATGAGCCTCCAATGACGACTCAGTGCTTTTACTTTTTACAACTGAAGAAGAGGAGGCGATAGAGCTGGAGGCTGAGTCAGCAATGTAAGACAAAACTTTTTCCTGATGCTCTGCCTTTAAAAGCGGTTTGCTAACTCCTAGAAAACTAAGCGTTCGAGGCCTTATGTAGCCAGACGATGACGCAGGGTCAGCACCTCCTGCATTCGGTCCTATTTTGCTCTTGCCACTACCATCAGATCCACCACCAACACCATCATTACCAGCTGCCAACCCCCGCCCAATTCCACGGCCTCTTCCACCAGCCTTCCTCATTTTTGGTAGAAATGTAGACAAAATCCAACAAACTATATAGTAATGTAAAACAAGGTAAAAGGTGTCTATAGGACAGGGGAGATTTAGAATTTCTGCACACACTTGTGGACAGTGGACACTTTTGGATTGTGTGAGGCCCACTGATATCTGAGCGCTATGTGAAACGCTCGATGGCACAGCTGCCTGTGACCAAAGTGACGAGAGGATAATGGAGATTTTGAATCTCTGCGTACACTTTTGGACACTGGACACTTGTGGATTGTGTGAGGCCCACTGATATCTGAGCGCTACGTGACACGCTCGATGGCACAGCTGCCTGTGACCAAAGTGACGAGAGGATAATGGAGATTTTGATTCTCTGCGTACACTTTTGGACACTGGACACTTGTAGATTGTGTGAGGCCTACTGATATCTGAGCGCTATGTGACACGTTCGATGGCACAGCTGCCTGTGACCAAAGTGACGAGAGGATAATGGAGATTTTGAATCTCTGCGTACACTTTTGGACACTGGACACTTGTAGATTGTGTGAGGCCTACTGATATCTGAGCGCTATGTGACACGCTCGATGGCACAGCTGCCTGTGACCAAAGTGACGAGAGGATAATGGAGATTTTGAATCTCTGCGTACACTTTTGGACACTGGACACTTGTAGATTGTGTGAGGCCTACTGAAATCTGAGCGCTATGTGACACGCTCGATGGCACAGCTGCCTGTGACCAAAGTGACGAGAGGATAATGGAGATTTTGAATCTCTGCGTACACTTTTGGACACTGGACACTTGTAGATTGTGTGAGGCCCACTGATATCTGAGCGCTATGTGACACGCTCGATGGCACAGCTGCCTGTGACCAAAGTGACGAGAGGATAATGGAGATTTTGAATCTCTGCGTACACTTTTGGACACTGGACACTTGTAGATTGTGTGAGGCCCACTGATATCTGAGCGCTATGTGACACGCTCGATGGCACAGCTGTGACAAAAGTGACTAGAGGATAAGGGAGATTGGATTGCTTTTAAAAAAGCAGTTTGCGGAGCAGTGGGTAAACAGCAATGCCAGCGTGTCAGGAAGCCTTAGAAGGCAGCCCAACAACCAACACCACTGATACACCACAATATAGCCTCCCCTTGCACTGCACACACAGTGACTTGTGTGTTGTGCAGGCCAAATCGCTAGCAGCAGAAGCAGTTCTTTTGTCTTCTTCCCTGCCTAACGCTCTCCCTACAGAATCAGCAGCAACCTCTCCCTATACTAAGATCGGCAGAAGTAAGATGGCGGTCGGCGTGCACGCCCTTTTATACCCCCTGTGACGCCCACCAAAGCAAGCCAATCACTTGCATGCCCTTCTGAAAGATGGTGGTGACCCGTGCCTATGTCATCACGTTGCCCACAGTGTCCGTGGATCCTGATTGGCTGAAAAAGAGCGCAAAACAAACTTTTGAAACGCGACTTTGGCGCGTAAGTCGCCGACCTCGTGGCCGACCTCATCCTAGGGTCGGGTTTCATTTCATGAAACCCGACTTTGCCAAAAGTCGGAGACTTTTGAATTTTTTCGACCCGTTTCGCTCAACTCTATTTATGATCCATGACTATGTAGGTATACAGAAATACAAGGGTGGTAATTATGTGTCTCCTAATGTAATATCTGTATTTATAATGCATACAATAGAGCCATAGACAAGATATCTGAAGTAGTGGAAATTATTATCCACATAGAAAATAATTGTGGGCTTGACTCAAATATCGAGTATAATGGAAGTCAGTGAGAAACTCAAGCATTTTTCGGAAAGTCCCTAACAGGAGAGCTGGTGGGGCAGGAAAATCACTGAAAAATGGATAAAAACTGTGCTCAAATGGAATGGGGACACCACGTGGAAGACGCCTGGATGCATCTCTATCTCCAAGATCTCTGCTGGGAACTAAGTAAATAATTTTAAATGATGTGAGGTCCTCATTATTTTTTAAAACCAGCCAAGGCAACGCAGATAGCTGAGGGCTCATATTATCACAATGGAAAGCCATGATCATTTGTCCCTTCCCAGCCTAAAAAACCCTGCAGCCTCTCCAGGATTGGTACATCACAGTAAATGTGCCAATTCTGGGGCTTTGCCCGTTTCTTCCAGATTGGAAGAAGTTATGGGGGTGTCTTATAAACACCTCTCCATTACTAACCCCTGGAATTCACCTGACATTACACAGCTGAGATCAACCCCCCCAAAATTACCCCAATTGTCTCCATTACTAACCCCTGGGCTTGAGCTGACATGAACCCCCAAAAATATTACACCAATTGCCACAACAGGGCAATCGGGAAGAGTCGGGTAAAGCAACAGAATTGGAGCATCTCATGTGATGCACCAATTCTGAGGCAGCTGCGGACTGGTACTTCTAAGCTGAGAAGGGCCCAATATCGATAGACCTTCCCAATATGATAATATAAGCCTGCGAGCTGTCTGCTTTACATTGGCTGGTTACCAAAAAAAGGAAGACCTCACGTCTTTTAAAAAATATATATTTATGATATTTGTCTGGGATGCAACACACATCTGTGATGAGGTGAATAGTCTCGGATACTGCCATACATCTACTACCACGAGATCCTTCATACATTAGCAAGTGAGTAATCAGTTATCCGATTTTTTCATTTCCCAGTACAGCGCGGTGTATCTCTTCATTTATCAGCTCTGGATACTGATATTTAACAGTGATTTTTTTTTAAGGGAACGATACTCAATACAAGGCCTTAACCCCTTCATCCCATATGACGTACTATCCCGTCCATTTGCCCTGGGACAAACACGATCGCGGTGTACCGGGGGTTAAAGGGAAGCATCGGCGGGGAGGGGGCTCCCTTCGTGCTCCCCTGAGACCTCCACGGCAGCGCAATGTGCAGCGCTGTTGCGGGGGGCTCTTTCCCTACAGGAGCTGACTTCTTCACTGCCTGCAAAGCGCAGGCATGAGGAAGTCTGCGTCTATGCCTGTGACAGATCGCTGATCTGTCACAGTGATCTGTGATGTGACAGATCAGCGATCTGTCACAGGACAGTGATGTCCCACCTGGGACAATGTAATAAAGTTAAAAAAAAAAAAAAGTGTAAAAATATTTTTTTAAAAATCGCTAAATAAATTAGTAAAAAAAAAAATATTCCCCAATAAATTCATTTTTTGAAAATAATAAAAAAGACAATAAAAGTACATATATTTGGTATCGCCGCATCCGTAACGACCCGCCCTATAAAACTGTCCCATTAGTTAACCCCTTTAGCGAACCCCTTAAAAAATAAAAATAAAAAGCGAAGCAAAAAATAATGATTTATTATCATACCGCTGAACAAAAAGTGCAATAACGTGCGATCAAAAAGACGCATATAAATATCCATGGTACCGCTGAAAATATCAGCTTGCCCACAAAAAATGAGCTGCCATACAGCATCATCCACAAAAAAATAAGATATAGCTCGCAGAATAAAGCGATGCAAAAATAATTATTTTTTATATAAAATAGTTTTCATTGCATAAAACCGACAAAACATAAAAAAACGAACTAAATGAGGTATCACTGTAACCGTACTGACCTGAAGAATAAAACCGCTTTATCAATTTTACCACACGCTGAACGGTGTAAACGCACCCCCCAAAAGAAATTCATGAAACACTGGTTTTTGTTCATTCTGCGTCCCAAAAATCGGAATAAAAAGCGATCAAAAAATGTCACGTGCCCAAAAAGGTACCAATAAAAACATCAACTCGTCCCGCAAAGAATAAGACCACATAACTCTGTGGGTCAAAATACGGAAAAATTGTAGCTCTCAATATGTGGTGATGCGAAAACTATTTTTACAATAAAAAGCGTCTTTTAGCGTGTGACAGCTGCAAAACATAAAAACCGCCATAAATAGTAAATCAAACCCCCCCGTTATCACCCCCCTTAGTTAGGGAAAAATAATAAAACTAAAAGAAAATGTATATATTTCCATTTTCCCATTAGGGTTAGGGCTAGGGTTAGGGCTGAAATTAGTGTTAGGGGTGTGTTGGGGTTAGGGTTGGAGTTAGAATTGGGGGTTTCCACTGTTTGGGCACATCAGATGCTCTCCAAATGCAACATGGCGTCTGATCTCAATTCCAGCCAATTCTGCGTTGAAAAAGTCAAATGGTGCTCCTTCCCTTCCAAGCTCTGCCATGTACCCAAACAGTGTTTTACCCCCACATATAGAGTATCAACCTACTCAGGACAAATTGCAAAACAACTTTTGGGGTCTAATTTCTCCTGTTACCCTTAGGAAAATAAAAAATTGGGGGCAAAAATATCATTTTTGTAGAAAAAAATGTTTTTTTTGTTTTCACGACCAGGCGTTATAAACTTCTGTGAAGCACTTGGGAGTTCAAAGTGCTCACCACACATCTAGATAAGTTCTGAGGGGGGTCTAGTTTCCAAAATGGGGTCACTTGTGGGGAGTTTCAATAGTTTAGGTACATCAGGAGCTCTCCAAACGCACATGACACCCGCAGACCATTCCATCAAAGTCTGCATTCCAAAACGTCACTACTTCCCTTTCGAGCCCCGACGTGTGCCCAAACAGTAGTTTTCTCCCACATATGAGGTATCAGCATACTCAGGACAAATTGGACAACAACTTTTGGGGTCCAATTTCTCCTGTTACCCTTGGGAAAATAAAAAAATGAGGACTAAATGATCATGTTTGTTGAAAAAATACGATATTTTTATTTTCTCGCCCGGTCGTTATAAACTTCTGTAAAGCACTGGGGGGTTCAAAGTGCTCACCACACATCTAGATTAGTTCCTTATGGGGTCTAGTTTCCAAAATGAGGTCACTTGTGGGGGTTTTCCACTGTTTAGGTACATCAGGGGCTCTCCAAACGCACATGACACCCGCAGACCATTCCATCAAAGTCTGTATTCCAAAACGTCACTACTTCCCTTCCGAGCCCCGACGTGAGCCCATACAGTAGTTTTCTCCCACATATGAGGTATCAGCATACTCAGGACAAATTTGACAACAACTTTTGGGGTCCAATTTCTCCTTGTATCCTTGGGAAAATAAAAAAATTGGTAACTAAAAGATCATGTTTGTGGAAAAAATATGATTTTTTTTATTTTCACACCCATACGTTATAAACTTCTGTGAAGCACTGGGGGGTTCAAAGTGCTCACCACACATCTAGATAAGTTCCTTAGGGGGTCTAGTTTCCAAAATGGGGTGACTTGTTGGGGGTTTCCACTGTTTAGGTACATCAGGGGCTCTCCAAAAGCAACATGACACCCGCAGACCATTCCATCAAAGTCTGCATTCCAAAACGTCACTACTTCCCTTCCGAGCCCTGATGTGTGCCCATACAGTAGTTTTCTCCCACATATGGGGTATCAGCGTACTCAGGACAAATTTGACAACAACTTTTGGGGTCCAATTTCTCCTTGTACCCTTGGGAAAATAAAAAAATTGGTGACTAAAAGATCATGTTTGTGGAAAAAATATGATTTTTTTATTTTCACGCCCGGGCATTATAAACTTCTGTGAAGCACTGGGGGGTTCAAAGTGCTCACCACACATCTAGATAAGTTCCTTGGGGGGTCTAGTTTCCAAAATGGTGTCATTTGTGGGGGGTTTCTACTGTTTTGGTACATCAGGGGCTTTCCAAACGCGACATGGTGTCCGATCTCAATTCCAGCCAAAAACATCAAATGGTGCTGCTTCCCTTCCAAGCTCTACCATGCGCCCAAATAGTGGTTTACCCCCACATGTGGGGTATCAGCGCACTCAGGACAAATTGCACAATAACTTTTAGGGTCCTGTTACCCTTGGGAAAATAAAAATTGGGGGTGAAAAGATCATTTTTGTGGAAAAAATATGATTTTTTTAATTGTACCACTGTACGTTATAAACTTCTGTGAAGCCCTTGTGGGTTCAAAGTTCTCACCACATATCTAGATAAGTTCCTTGGGGGGTCTAGTTTCCAAAATGGGGTCACTTGTCACTTCCCTTCTGAGCTCTGCCATGCGCCGAAACAGTGGTTCCCCCCCACATATCAGGTATCAGCGTACTCAGGAGAAATTGCACAATAACTTTTGCAGTCCAATTTCTCCTGTTACCCTTGGTAAAATAAAAGAAATTGAACCTGAAGTATTTTTTTTTGTGAAAAAAGTTAAATGTTTATTTTTTTAAATATTAAAAAAATTCCTGTGATGCACCTAAAGGGTTAATAGACTTCTTGAATGTGGTTTTGAGCACCTTAAGGGGTGCAGTTTTTAGAATGGTGTCACTTTTGGGTATTTTCTATCATATAGACCCCTCAAAGTGGCTTCAAATGTGACGTGGTCCTTAAAAATAAAATGGTGTTGCAAAAATGAGAACTCGCTGGTCAAATTTAACCCTTATAACTTCCTAACAGAAAAAAATTTTGGTTCCAAAATTGTACTGATGTAAAGTAAACATGTGGGAAATGTTACTTATCAAGTTTTTTGTGTGCCGGTTCTCTGTGATTTAAGGGCATAAAAATTCAAAGTTGGAAAATTGCGAAATTTTCAAAATTTTTGCCAAATTTCCATTTTTTTCACAAATAAATGCAAGTTATATGAATGAAATTTTACCACTAACATGAAGCACAATATGTCACGAGGAAACATTGTCAGAATCACCTGGATCCATGGAAGCGTTTCAGAGTTATTACCTCATAAAGGGACAGTGGTCAGAATTGTAAAAATTGGCCAGGTCATGAACGTGCAAACCACCCTTGGGGCTTAAGGGGTTAATGAACCATGTTTCTTAGCCACAAAAAAAAACAGCACCTAAAGGTGAAGAGGATGGTCTAATATGGCCCTTCTCCAATGACTCCTTGATATAAGATCGCATAGCATCATGTTCGGGTACCGATAAGTTGAAAAGGCGATCCTTGGGAAATTTACACCCAGGCATTAACTCAATTGCACAGTCATAACTCCTATGAAGAGGCAAAGACGCAGACTTACTCCCACTAAATAAATCAGAAAAATCAGCCAAATAATCAGAAATATCATGAGACTGGGGAGAGGTGGAGAAAACAGGAGTGTCACTAAGAACACACTGACAACCCCAACTCACCACAGACACAGATTTCCAATCCAAAACAGGATTATGAGTTTGCAACCAGGGAAAACCCAGAACAATAGTATCATGCAAATTGTGCAACACCAAAAATTTACAATTTTCTTGGTGGTCCGGGGCGACCCGCATTATCACCTGGGTCCAAAACTGGGGTTTATTCTCCACGAAAGGAGTAGCATCAATACCCCTCAAAGGGATAGGAGTCCGCAGGGGTATCATAGGAAAACCACAACGTTTAGCAAAGTCTAAATCCATCAGATTCAAAACTGCTCCGGAATCTACAAAAGCCTTAGCGGAAAATGTAGACAAGGAGCAGATCAGAGTAATTGCCAAAAGGAACTTAGGCTGTACACTGCCCACGGCAAATGTGTGAGCAAAATGTTTTTCTCATTTAGGGCAGACAGAAATAGTATGAGAGGCGTCTCCACAGAAAAAACACAGCTTATTACACCTTCTAAATTCCTGACGTTGCGCCCTAGACAAAACCCTATCACATTGCATGGGTTCAGATGTTCATTCAAAAGGCAGCAACGCCTCTCATGCAGTTTTACGTTCATGTAAACACCGATCAACTTGAATGGCCAATGACATAGAATCGTCAAGACCAGAGGGAACAGGAAATGCCACCATAACATCTTTTACAGTTTCTGCCAAACCCTTCCGAAAGAGAGCTGCTAGGGCATCGTCATTCCATTTAGTAAGAATCGCCCACTTTTGGAATTTTTGACAATATAACTCTGCAGAGTCCTGACCCTGGTTCAATGCCAATAAGGTTTTCTCAGCTTGATCAATAGCATTAGGTTCATCATACAACAACCCCAAGGCCTGAAAAAATGCATCCACATTAGTCAGAATAGGATCTCCAGATGTCAGAGAAAAAGCCCAATCCTGGGGATCGCCGCGCAGCAAGGAGATGACAATTTTAACCTGCTGCACAGAGCTCCCCGATGAGTTAGGCTTCAAGGCAAGAAATAGTTTACAATTATTCTTAAAATTCAAAAATTTAGACCGATCCCCAGAAAACACATCAGGAGTAGGTATCTTTGTTTCAACAGCAGATGATTGAGCGAGAAAAGCCGAAATTCCCCGCACTTCAGCAGCGAGCTGCTCAACCTGATCGGACAATTGCTTAATCTCCGTTAAAGAAAAAATCCTCCTACTGCCCCAGAGAAAAGAGGAAAAAATATATAAAAAAATTCTGACACTTATTTTTTCTTTTTTTGCAATTCTTTCCTTCTTTTGAGTACCCTAGAGTCTGCGGTTAGGCTGGTGATTCTGTTATGAATGGATCACCGAGGAGGAGAGCAAGCCCAAGCTAAGCCACAGAAAACCAGAGAGGTTGGTAACTAAGCGGATTGCAGACCCCTGATCCTATCCACACAACTAGCAGTAGCTGTGGAGCGTAGCTATGGTGATCCTAGACGCCTAGGCACAGCCGGAGAGCTAAATAAGTCGAAAGCAAGAAAGGGGAAATATAAACTGCCCTAGAGCAGACCCCAAAGAAATAGATAGCTAAACTAAAGCTGTTTAGTTTAGGAGCGAGGCCGTGTGTGTAAAAGGTGTGCAGAGCTGCATGTGTACGAGGTATAGGGAGCGGAGCCGTGTGTGTATAGGGTGTGCGGAGCAGAGCCATGTGTGTACGAGGTGTATGGAGTGGAGCCATGTGTGTACGAGGTGTACGGAATGGAGCTGTGTGTGTACAAGGTGTGCGGAGCTTCATGTGTACGAGATGTACTGAGCGGAGCCACATGTGTATAGGGTGTACAGAGCAGAGCCATATGTGTACGAGGTGTAAGGAGCGGAGCCATGTGTGTGCTTGGTGTGCGGAGCGGAGTTATGTGTGTATGAGGCATACCGAGCAGAGCCGCATGTGTATGGGGTGTGCGGAGTGAAGCCATGTGAGTATTGGGTGTACAGAGTGGAGCCGTGTGTCTATGGGGTGTGTGGAGTGGAGCCATGTGTGTACGAGGTGTACAGAGTGGAGTCGTGTGTGTACAAGGTGTATGGAGCCATGTGTGTGCGATGTGTACTGAGCGGAGCCGCGTGTGTATAGGGTGTGCGGAGGAAAGCCATGTGTGTACGAGGTGTACGGAGTGGAGCCGTGTCTGTACGAGGTGTACGGAGCGAAGCCGTGTGTATGAGGTGTAAGGAGCGGAGCCGTGTGTGTGCTTGGTGTACGGAGCGGAGCCACGTGTGTACGAGGTATACCGAGCAGAGCCGCATGTGTATGGGGTGTGCGGAGCGGAGCCGTGTGTGTATTGGGTGTGCGGAGCGGAGCCGTGTGTATGGGGTGTGTGGAGTGAAGCCATGTGTGTGCGAGGTGTACAGAGTGGAGCCGTGTGTGTACGAGATGTACGGAGGGGAGCCGTGTGTGTACAAGGTGGGCGGAGCCATATGTGTATGAGGTGTACTGAGTGGAGACGCATGTGTATAGGGTGTGCGGAGCAGAGCCATGTGTGTACGAGGTGTACGGAGTGGAGCCGTGTCTGTACGAGGTGTACGGAGCGAAGCCGTGTGTATGAGGTGTAAGGAGCAGAGCCATGTGTGTGCTTGGTGTACGGAGCAGAGGTACATGTGTACGAGGTATACCGCGCAGAGCCGCGTATGTATGGGGTGTGCGGAGTGGAGCCGTGTGTGTATTGGGTGTGCAGAGCGGAGCCGTGTGTATGGGGTGTGTGGAGTGAAGCCATGCGTGTACGAGGTGTACGGAGTGGAGCCGTGTGTGTACAAGGTGTGCGGAGTCACGTGTGTACGAGGTGTACGGAGTGGAGCCTTGTGTGTACGAGGTGTATGGAGCGGAGCCATGTGTGTATGAGGTGTAAGGAGCGGATCTGTGTGTGTACGAGGTATACGGAGCAGAGCTGTGTGTGCATGGGGTGTGCGGAGCGGAGCCATGTGTTTATTGGGTGTATGGAGTGGAGCCGTGTGCGTATGGAGTGTGTGGAGTGGAGCCGTGTGTGTATGGAGTGTGCGGAGCAGAGCCGTGTGTGTACAAGGTGTACGGAGCAGGCCGTGTGTGTATGGTGTGTGTGAAGTGGAGCCGTGTGTGTACAAGGTGTACAGAGCGGAACCATGTGTGTACTTGGTGTACGGAGCAAAGCCGCTTGTGTACGCGGTATATGAAACTGAGTCCTGTGTACGAAGTGATCGGAACTGAGCCATGTGTGTACGAGGTTTACGGAGTGGAGCCATGTGTGTACTGAGGGGAGTCGTGTGTGTACGAGGCATACAAAGCAGAACCGTGTGTGTATGAGGTGTGTGGAGTAGAGTTGAGCGACTTTTGGTTTTTTAGGGTCGAGTTTCGTTTCGTGAAACCCGACTTTTCCAAAAGTCGGGTCGAGCAAGATCGTCCGATTATAGGGAAAAGTCGGGGTCGTCCCGAAACACGAAACCCAATGTAAGTCAATGGGGAATAAAAGTCGGCAGTGAGAGGAGGACAGGAAACACACCTACAGTGCCCATTTGAATGCCAAAAGCATCAATTCTTTTTACTTAAGCTTGTCAACCTTAATTAACTTCATAATACAAGTTACGCACTGAAAAATGGGGGTTATTTGGCTAAAGTTGTGGGGGGGTAGGGCTGGCTCCAGGTTTTCATGTGCCCTGGGCGAAAGAGCGCCCCTTTAACACATACCACAACTCATCATGCTCCGATACGGCAGAGAAATAGCGGTATAGTACAATGAAAAATACTTCACTTTTTACATCTCATGACGAGGCCCATCTATTTCTCCATACAGAATCATTGGTCCCATATAATGTTTGAAACAGTATATGATGAGCTCCACATAATGCTACAGTATATGTTGGTCCCCATGGATGAAGCTCCACTGTCTTATGGGCCCAAATAATGCTCCAAACATAATGGGCCCCATTTCTAATGCTCTAGTGTATAATGGGCCCTGTAAATGCTGCTCCAGTGTCTGATGTCCACCTTTGGAATGTTCCAGTGTATGGTGGGCCCCATCTATCATTCTCCAGAGTATAGTGCTCCCCAAAAATTGCTGTCCCAACATTGAAAACAATCAAATAAGTCTCCTCGCTAGGGAATCCCTGTACTAGTCTGGACTCCTCGTCGTCCCCATCTTCCATCTCACTGCACAGTATTTCAACCTTGCAAGTGCTGTGATCCTGAGCAAGCAGGGGGGGCCCACTCGTTGGCGACGGCACTGGCACAGGGGCCCTGATAGTACGGTGGTGTGTCTGATGGCGGGTGGGCCGAACCTGCACTTTCATCTGCAGCTTCCTCTTTGTCACCGTGTAAGATGGAACTGTATATGGGAAGGGTAACCTGAGTTTCATCAGGGTCAGATTCAGGCCGTGTAGCGTGCGAGGGGAATGTAGTGGTCTGGGTCAATGTACCAGCAGATTCATCGAGCAGTGGCTGGGCATCAGTGCACTTGTGTCGCCCCCAGGAGTACGGTCATCACAGTGGCATTACCTTCCTCCTAGGGAGTGTGATGTCATGCTTCGGAGCAACGAAGGATCTCTCTAGCAGGTTAACTGATTGGGCGGCGTTATTCCCACGAGTCATGACCCTCCAAACAGCGTTCATGAAGGCAAAGTGTTTGTTTTACGTGGGCAGTATGGTTGCAAAGCTGAACCTTAAAGGAATGTCCAGAAGGGCACCACCAGGAGTGGAGCCTACTGCGTAATTTGACTCAACACGGGCAACCTCAACCATGCCAGCTACAGAACAGATGCACACATTGCAAGCTTAATTCCGTTAACGAACGAAACTCCGTCATGCCCCGCGGTCCGAGTCCGGCTTACTAGAGGGACACGTGAGGCTCTGGCACATGAGATTGGCCAATAACTGGTGTGTCATGCCCTTACATGTCCGTGGCTGCATGTGCGCTACACTGAAAAGGCCAGCGTTTGTCGCTTACAGGTGTAGATAACCCGCTGAACAACGTTAGTGATGGGGATCTGTGATTACAATTATTACCCGCTAACGATGATTTCCCAGTAAGTGCAGGTCAACCGCAGTTACGGAATTAGGCCTAACCGTCATTCCTGAAAAAATGAAAAACTTACGTGTGCAAACCACAGGTGCTGTAGCTTGCTTAACAGCTCGCCAGCCGTTCTCACGCCCAGTATGGATTACACGTGATTGCACAAAGGTGAGAAAGGGTACCGTATCCCCAGATAACATGTATGGATAGCGTACACATTCAAAATATATGTCTATACATCAGGAGGCAGGCTCAGACGGTGTTAGGCCCAGTATGGATTGCACGTGATTGCACAAAGGTTAGAAAGGGTACCGTTTCCCCGGATAACATGTATGGATAGCGTACACATTCAAAATATATGTCTATACATCAGGAGGCAGGCTCAGACGGTGTTAGGCCCAGTATGGATTGCACGTGATTGCACAAAGGTTAGAAAGGGTACCGTATCCCCAGATAACATGTATGGATAGCGTACACATTCAAAATATATGTCTATACATCAGGAGGCAGGCTCCTTAAGGTGCGTCAAAGTTTGCATGAGCAGACGCATAAGTGTGATGCTCATGCTTAGGATGGCGTCGTCTGCGCTTACCAGCCGTGTGCATTCCTCAAAACACTGAAGGACTTTACAGAGGTCTTTCAGCTTCGACCACTGCACACCTGTCAACTCCATGTCTGCTCTCAAAGTGCCTAGCCGTGTATCCTCCCACAAATGCATTATGGCCTGACTCTGATCGCACAGCCGCTCCACCATGTGCAGGGTGGAGTTCCACCTTGTTGCAATGTCGATAATGAGGCGGTGGTTGGGAAGGTGGAGCAATCGCTGCAGCTTCTGCATACGAACGGAGTGTACAGGCGACCGGCGGATGTGCGAGCACAGTCTTCCCACCTTCTGGAGCAGGGCTGTTAACTCCGGATAATTTTTGAGGAAGCACTGCACCACCAGGTTCAAGGTGTGAGCCAAGCAAGGTATGTGGCTGAGTTTTGAAAGGGCTATGGCTGCCACAAAATTACGGCCTTTATCACTAACTACCTTGCCTGCCTCAAGATGTACACTGCCCAGCCATGACTCAGTTTGTCGCTTCAAGTACTCGGCCAGCACCTCGGCGGTGTGTCTGTTGCCCAAACACATCATCTGCAACACAGCCTGCTGACGCTTTCCACTAGCTGCTCGATAGGGGGACACATTGTGTGCAACAGTGGCAGCTGCAGATGGAGTGCTCGTACGACTGCGCTCTGTGGACGAGCTTTCGCTTCTGGAGGAGGAGGAGGAGGAGGAGGGTCGAACGCCTACAGCCAACTGTTTCCTAGACCGTGGGCTAGGCAGCACTGTCCCACCTCCGCTGTCCCCTGTGGACCCTGCATCCACCACATTAAGCCAGTGCGCAGTGATGGACACGTAACGGCCCTGGCCATGCCGATTGGACCATGCATCAGTTGTGAGGTGCACCTTTCGGCTCACTGACTGCTTGAGTGCATGGACAATGCGGTCTTTCACATGATGGTGGAAGGCTGGGATGGCTTTGCGACTGGGTAGGTCATAGCGTGGTACTGCATAGGCCATGAGTTTGCGGAAAGCTGTGCTTTCAACCAACCGAAAGGGCATCATCTCAAACGAGATTAGTTTGGCAATGTGGGCGTTCAAACCCAGTGTACGCGGATGAGAGACTGAGTACTTTCTTGACTTACTCATAGCGTCTGGGAGGGTGAGCTGGACTTGAGAGCTGCATATGGTGGAAGTAGCGGTGGACAGGGCGGACTGAGAGAGGGTTGATGATGGTGATGGAGTTGTTCTTTCTGATGGCCTAGAATCAGTCTTTCGTTGATATAACAGTGGGATTCCCTGACTGCTGTGGCCTTGCAACGACACCTCAACATTTGCTGCTGTGCTAACCGGTGGGCTTACAGTGGGGGAAACAATGTAGCGTTGCTGACTACTTTCGTTGTGATCAGTTGCACATGTGGCACTTGAGGTTTGGTGTTGTGTCCACGCTTGCAAGTGCATGCTGGTTAAATGTCTAAGCATGCAACTGGTATTCAAATTTTTCAGATTTTTCCCTCGGCTAAAGGTCTTTGCGCACTTCTTACAGATAACCTTGGCCTGATCATGAGGATTTTGTTCAAAAAAGTGCCACACTGCACTCTTCCTACTTTGGCAGACATTTTGCGGCCTAGCATGCTGTGATCTTTTGACCCTCTGGACAAGCTGTCCAGCAACTATTTTGATGTTTGGAACCTGTCTTTGGAGTGCTCCGGGCCTGCCAGATAACAGCTGTTGCGATGTCGATGTCTGCTGTGGATGCTCCTCATCTGAGCTATTGGAAGCAGCACCCTCTTCCCCCAATGGATGCCAATCTGGGTCAACAACTGGGTCATCCATCACCTCCTCTTCTATGTCATGTGCACCTTCCTCTGTGTCACCGTGTATGGTGGTATAGTGTGCGGGAAGGGGCACCTGAGTCTCATCAGGGTCAGAATCTGGCTCTGTACACTGCGAGGACAATGTAGTGCTCTGAGTGAATGTACCAGCAGAATCATCCATCAGCGGCTGTGCATCAGTGCACTCCATGTCAGATTCATCTTGGCCTGGGTAATTCACCATTTCACTTGATAATCCAGGCATGGTATGTGAAAATAGCTCCATGGAGTAATCAGTACTATGGCCTGCGTCATCCTTCAATCTTGGTTGGGGTGAAGGACACAAGGAAAGGTGTGGTTCATGAACATGAGCCTCCAATGACGACTCAGTGCTTTTACTTTTTACAACTGAAGAAGAGGAGGCGATAGAGCTGGAGGCTGAGTCAGCAATGTAAGACAAAACTTTTTCCTGATGCTCTGGCATTAAAAGCGGTTTGCCAACTCCTAGAAAACTAAGCGTTCGAGGCCTTATGTAGCCAGACGATGACGCAGGCTCAACACCTCCTGCATTCGGTCCTATTTTGCTCTTGACACTACCATCAGATCCACCACCAACACCATCATTACCAGCTGCCAACCCCCGCACAATTCCACGGCCTCTTCCACCAGCCTTCCTCATTTTTGGTAGAAATGTAGACAAAATCCAACAAACTATATAGTAATGTAAAACAAGGTACAAGGTGTCTATAGGACAGGGGAGATTTTTAATTTCTGCACACACTTGTGGACAGTGGACACTTTTGGATTGTGTGAGGCCCACTGAGTATCTGAGCGCTCTGTCACAGGCTCGATGGCAGAGCTGTGACCAAAGTGACTAGAGGATAAGGGAGATTTTTAATTTCTGCACACACTTGTGGACACTGGACACTTATGGATTGTGTGAGGCCCACTGAGTATCTGAGCGCTCTGTCACAGGCTCGATGGCAGAGCTGTGACCAAAGTGACTAGAGGATAAGGGAGATTTTTAATTTCTGCACACACTTGTGGACACTGGACACTTATGGATTGTGTGAGGCCCACTGAGTATCTGAGCGCTCTGTCACAGGCTCGATGGCAGAGCTGTGACCAAAGTGACTAGAGGATAAGGGAGATTTTTAATTTCTGCACACACTTGTGGACACTGGACACTTATGGATTGTGTGAGGCCCACTGAGTATCTGAGCGCTCTGTCACAGGCTTGATGGCAGAGCTGTGACCAAAGTGACTAGAGGATAAGGGAGATTTTTAATTTCTGCACACACATGTGGACACTGGACACTTATGGATTGTGTGAGGCCCACTGAGTATCTGAGCGCTCTGTCACAGGCTCGATGGCAGAGCTGTGACCAAAGTGACTAGAGGATAAGGGAGATTTTTAATTTCTGCACACACTTGTGGACACTGGACACTTATGGATTGTGTGAGGCCCACTGAGTATCTGAGCGCTCTGTCACAGGCTCGATGGCAGAGCTGTGACCAAAGTGACTAGAGGATAAGGGAGATTTTTAATTTCTGCACACACTTGTGGACACTGGACACTTATGGATTGTGTGAGGCCCATTGAGTATCTGAGCGCTCTGTCACAGGCTCGATGGCAGAGCTGTGACCAAAGTGACTAGAGGATAAGGGAGATTTTTAATTTCTGCACACACTTGTGGACACTGGACACTTATGGATTGTGTGAGGCCCACTGAGTATCTGAGCGCTCTGTCACAGGCTCGATGGCAGAGCTGTGACCAAAGTGACTAGAGGATAAGGGAGATTTTTAATTTCTGCACACACTTGTGGACACTGGACACTTATGGATTGTGTGAGACCCACTGAGTATCTGAGCGATCTGTCACAGGCTCGATGGCAGAGCTGTGACCAAAGTGACTAGAGGATAAGGGAGATTTTTAATTTCTGCACACACTTGTGGACACTGGACACTTATGGATTGTGTGAGGCCCACTGAGTATCTGAGCGCTCTGTCACAGGCTCGATGGCAGAGCTATGACCAAAGTGACTAGAGGATAAGGGAGATTTTTAATTTCTGCACACACTTGTGGACACAGGACACTTATGGATTTTGTGAGGCCCACTGAGTATCTGAGCGCTCTGTCACAGGCTCGATGGCAGAGCTGTGACCAAAGTGACTAGAAGATAAGGGAGATTTTTAATTTCTGCACACACTTGTGGACACTGGACACTTATGGATTTTGTGAGGCCCACTGAGTATCTGAGCGCTCTGTCACAGGCTCGATGGCAGAGCTGTGACCAAAGTGACTAGAGGATAAGGGAGATTTTTAATTTCTGCACACACTTGTGGACACTGGACACTTATGGATTGTGTGAGGCCCACTGAGTATCTGAGCGCTCTGTCACAGGCTCGATGGCAGAGCTGTGACCAAAGTGACTAGAGGATAAGGGAGACTTTTAATTTCTGCACACACTTGTGGACACTGGACACTTATGGATTGTGTGAGGCCCACTGAGTATCTGAGCGCTCTGTCACAGGCTCGATGGCAGAGCTGTGACCAAAGTGACTAGAGGATAAGGGAGATTTTTAATTTCTGCACACACTTGTGGACACTGGACACTTATGGATTGTGTGAGGCCCACTGAGTATCTGAGCGCTATGTCACAGGCAGAAATTGGCTAGTGTATCACAAACTACAAGGTGTATGTAGAATTGGGCAGAATTGGAATCTCCCTAGAGTGCAGGTCTCTAAGAACGGAACATGTCCTCGACTTATTCTCACAGAATGACTCACTGATAGCTTCACTGTGGCTGTGATAACAGCCGTTACACGGTACTGTGTGAGGAGCGTACACCGCTGTATGGTGTGAAAAAATGCACGCTCAGTACCTCAGCAGGACAAAAAAAAAAAATTGTGATTGCTTTTAAAAAAGCAGTTTGCGGAGCAGTGGGTAAACAGCAATGCAGGAATGTCAGGAAGCCTTAGAAGGCAGCCCAACAACCAACACCACTGATACACCACTATATAGCCTCCCCTTGCACTGCACAGTGACTGGTGTGTTGTACAGGCAAAATCGCTAGCAGCAGAAGCAGTTTTTGGTGTCTTCTTCCCTGCCTAACGCTCTCCCTACAAAATCAGCAGCAGCAGCAGCTCTCCCTATTCTGAGATCAGCATGAGTAACATGGCGGTCGGCGTGCACGCCCTTTTATACCCCCTGTGACGCCCCCCAAAGCAAGCCAATCACTTGCATGCCCTTCTGGAAGATGGTGGTGACCCGTGCCTATGTCATCACATTGCCCACAGTGTCCGTGGATCCTGATTGGCTGAAAAAGAGCGCAAAACAAACTTTTGAAACGCGACTTTGGCGCGTAAGTCGCCGACCTCGTGGCCGACCTCATCCTAGGGTCGGGTTTCGTTTCATGAAACCCGACTTTGCCAAAAGTCGGCGACTTTTTGAATTTTTTCGACCCGTTTCACTCAACTCTAGTGTGGAGCCATGCGTGTACGAGGTCGGTGTATGGTGGGGAGCATTCATACATCCCAACCGTCCCGGATCCATCAGGACAGTCCCGATTTTGAGAGTCTGCACCACTGTCCCGGCTGGGAGCGTACTTTTTTTGCGGACACAGGAGTACACTGTGGAGCCCTGAGGAGCACTTTAAAAATTGCACACGACAGTCCACCAGAAGTGATGTGCTGGAAGCTGACAGGAAATGAAGTAATTTCTTGAGGAGATTGTGACGGAACCATGGAGGCACTTCAGGGAATGCTTCAGATCCATCACCATGTCCTCCTCCGACAGCACGGACAGCAGGATCGCCTTGGAATCGGGGATGCCGGCCATGTAAGCAGATCATGATCTGTCCTGCACCGTGAGGCTCAGGTGGGCACTACAATGGGAGCCGGACTGCTATAGTATCTTTATAGAATCTTTCTCTCTGTTTCTTTCTCTGTTCTTTCTTTCTCTCTCTCTCTCTGTTCTTTCTTTCCCTCTCTAATCTTTCTCTTTCTTTCTCTCTGTTCTATCTTTCCCCTCTTTCTTTCTTTCTCTGTTCTTTCTTCCCTTCTTTCTTTCTCTCTGTTCTATCTTTTCCTTCTTTCTTTCTCTCTCTGTTCTTTCTTCCCCCTCTTTCTTTCTCTCTATCTCTCTGCTCTTTCTTTCCCCTCTTTCTTTCGTTCTCCCTCTGTTCTTTTTTTCTGTCCCCTCTCTATTTCTCTCTATGTTCGCTCTTTCTCTCTTTTTCTTTGTTCTTTCTTTCTTTCCCCTAATTCTTTCTCTGTTCTTTCTTTTTTCTTTCCCCTCTTTCTTTCTCTCTGTTCTTTCTTTCTTTCCCCTTTCTTTCTCTCTGTTCTTTCTTTTTTCCCCTCTTTCTTTTTCTCTCCCTGTTCTTCCTTTCTCTTTCTCTCTCTGTTCTTTCTTTCTGCTCTCTCTGTTCTTTCTTTCCCCTCTTTCTTTCTCACTGTTCTTTCTTCTTTCTCTCCCTCTTTCTTTCTCTTTCTTTCTTTCTTTCTTTCTTTCTTTCTTTCTGTTCTTTCTTTATTTCCCCTTTCTTTCTCTCTCTCTGTTATTTCTTTCACTCTCTGTTCTTTCTTTCCCCTCTTTCTTTCTCTCTCTGTTCATTCTTTGCCCTCTTTCTTTCTCACTGTTCTTTCTTCTTTCTCTCTCTCTTTTTTCTTTCTCTCTCTGTTCTTTTTATTCTGTCCACTCTTTTTTTCTCTCTCTGGTCTTTCTTTCTCCTCTTTCTTTATCTCTCTGTTCTTTCTTTCTCTTTGCTTCTTTCTCTCTGTTCTTTCTTTCTTCCCCCTCTTTCTTTCTCTCTCTGTTCTTCCTTTCTCTTTCTCTCTCTGTCCTTTCTTTCTCTCTCTGTTCTTTCTTTCCCCTCTTTCTGTCTCTCTCACTCTGTTCTTTCTTCTTTCTCTCTCTGTTCTTTCTCTCTTTCTTTCTTTCTCTCTCTGTTTTCTTTTTTCTCTCTCTCTGTTCTTTCTTTTCCTCAGTACCAGTCAGTGTGCCCACAGTACCAGCCACTGTGCCCATAATGCCAGCCACTGTACCCTCAGTACCAGTCAGTGTGATCAGCAGTGCTAAATGGGTGCAGTTGGGCATGGACATGGGTGTGACTAGTTGTGAAATGGGTGTGGTCAGGGGCATGGCCTAAAATTTGCCATGGTGCGATGTGCTCTGCAGCCTTTGTCCCTCTTTCCCTTCTTCAAAAGTTGGGAGGTATGGAGAGAGACATCTTCATCATTCCCTGACAGCTCCTGCATTCAGCACAGCATCCTTCTCCAGCACCATTGGGCTACAGCTCTATGGCTTTAATGTCTCCTACACCTCCCACAATACATTCTACATTATTATTAGTTGTTTTTCTCCATGTAGAATTAACCAACAGGGAAAGAAAGGGTTTTTTTTAATTCAGATATTTCTGTTCCATTGACATGAATGGGACTTCCGGGATCGGAATCGGCGATACCCGATACTTTTTTTAGATCGGCCGATCCATTACGATATGATATTTTTCAGTATCGGGTGGTATTGCTCAACACTATTAGTGATACTATCGCTTTCAAATCTTTGGTCACATCCTTTTAGTTTTAAAAAAAAAAAAAATAAAAAATAAAGTTCACCAAACACTCCATTTCACAGTTGTGTAGCTCCTATTAAAGTGTAGTCCACACACACACACTTCATAAAATTAGTGTTTTTATACCTGTTACCAGTTGTTCAGGAATAAGCACACTAAGCCCCCCCTTTGTACTTTTCTTCCTTTCTTTATCAGTCTACCAAGATGAAGAAGGCAGGGAGTAAGGCACGTGGGCGTGGGCGTGGAGTTTCAGCAGGGAGAGGACGTGGGGATTCTGCAGGGAGAGGATGTGGGGATTCTGTGCCTGCTGCGGGCACTAATGAGTCAGCATCCCCCAGTTTTAGCAGGCAACAGTCCTTTTTGCCCAGCTTTGTTGGACCTCACCGTACCCCACTGCTGCAGGAGGAACAAATTGAAGCCGTTGTCGGATGGATGGCAGCTAGCGCATCGACTTCAATGACTTCCACATCCTTCCCAGCCTAAAAAACCCTGCAGCCTCTCCAGGATTGGTACATCACAGTAAATGTGCCAATTCTGGGGCTTTTCCCGTTTCTTCCAGATTGGAAGAAGTTATGGGGGTGTCTTATAAACACCTCTCCATTACTAACCCCTGGAATTCACCTGACATTACACAGCTGAGATCAACCCCCCCAAAATTACCCCAATTGTCTCCATTACTAACCCCTGGGCTTGAGCTGACATGAACCCCCAAAAATATTACACCAATTGCCACAACAGGGCAATCGGGAAGAGTCGGGTAAAGCAACAGAATTGGAGCATCTCATGTGATGCACCAATTCTGAGGCAGCTGCGGACTGGTACTTCTAAGCTGAGAAGGGCCCAATATCGATAGACCTTCCCAATATGATAATATAAGCCTGCGAGCTGTCTGCTTTACATTGGCTGGTTACCAAAAAAAGGAAGACCTCACGTCTTTTAAAAAATATATATTTATGATATTTGTCTGGGATGCAACACACATCTGTGATGAGGTGAATAGTCTCGGATACTGCCATACATCTACTACCACGAGATCCTTCATACATTAGCAAGTGAGTAATCAGTTATCCGATTTTTTCATTTCCCAGTACAGCGCGGTGTATCTCTTCATTTATCAGCTCTGGATACTGATATTTAACAGTGATTTTTTTTTAAGGGAACGATACTCAATACAAGGCCTTAACCCCTTCATCCCATATGACGTACTATCCCGTCCATTTACCCTGGGACAAACACGATCGCGGTGTACCGGGGGTTAAAGGGAAGCATCTGCAGGGAGAGGGCTCCCTTCGTGCTCCCCTGAGACCTCCACGGCAGCGCAATGTGCAGCGCTGTTGCGGGGGGCTCTTTCCCTACAGGAGCTGACTTCTTCACTGCCTGCAAAGCGCAGGCATGAGGAAGTCTGCGTCTATGCCTGTGACAGATCGCTGATCTGTCACAGTGATCTGTGATGTGACAGATCAGCGATCTGTCACAGGACAGTGATGTCCCACCTGGGACAATGTAATAAAGTTAAAAAAAAAAAAAAAAAGTGTAAAAATATTTTTTTAAAAATCGCTAAATAAATTAGTAAAAAAAAAAAATATTCCCCAATAAATTCATTTTTTGAAAATAATAAAAAAGACAATAAAAGTACATATATTTGGTATCGCCGCATCCGTAACGACCCGCCCTATAAAACTGTCCCATTAGTTAACCCCTTTAGCGAACCCCTTAAAAAATAAAAATAAAAAGCGAAGCAAAAAATAATGATTTATTATCATACCGTTGAACAAAAAGTGCAATAACGTGCGATCAAAAAGACGCATATAAATATCCATGGTACCGCTGAAAATATCAGCTTGCCCACAAAAAATGAGCTGCCATACAGCATCATCCACAAAAAAATAAGATATAGCTCGCAGAAGAAAGCGATGCAAAAATAATTATTTTTTATATAAAATAGTTTTCATTGCATAAAACCGACAAAACATAAAAAAACGAACTAAATGAGGTATCACTGTAACCGTACTGACCTGAAGAATAAAACCGCTTTATCAATTTTACCACACGCTGAACGGTGTAAACGCACCCCCCAAAAGAAATTCATGAAACACTGGTTTTTGTTCATTCTGCGTCCCAAAAATCGGAATAAAAAGCGATCAAAAAATGTCACGTGCCCAAAAAGGTACCAATAAAAACATCAACTCGTCCCGCAAAGAATAAGACAACATAACTCGGTGGGTCAAAATACGGAAAAATTGTAGCTCTCAATATGTGGTGATGCGAAAACTATTTTTACAATAAAAAGCGTCTTTTAGCGTGTGACAGCTGCAAAACATAAAAACCGCCATAAATAGTAAATCAAACCCCCCCCGTTATCACCCCCTTAGTTAGGGAAAAATAATAAAACTAAAAGAAAATGTATATATTTCCATTTTCCCATTAGGGTTAGGGCTAGGGTTAGGGCTGAAATTAGGGTTAGGGGTGTGTTGGGGTTAGGGTTGGAGTTAGAATTGGGGGTTTCCACTGTTTGGGCACATCAGATGCTCTCCAAATGCAACATGGCGTCTGATCTCAATTCCAGCCAATTCTGCGTTGAAAAAGTCAAATGGTGCTCCTTCCCTTCCAAGCTCTGCCATGTACCCAAACAGTGTTTTACCCCCACATATAGAGTATCAACCTACTCAGGACAAATTGCAAAACAACTTTTGGGGTCTAATTTCTCCTGTTACCCTTAGGAAAATAAAAAATTGGGGGCAAAAATATCATTTTTGTAGAAAAAAATGTTTTTTTTGTTTTCACGACCAGGCGTTATAAACTTCTGTGAAGCACTTGGGAGTTCAAAGTGCTCACCACACATCTAGATAAGTTCTGAGGGGGGTCTAGTTTCCAAAATGGGGTCACTTGTGGGGAGTTTCAATAGTTTAGGTACATCAGGAGCTCTCCAAACGCACATGACACCCGCAGACCATTCCATCAAAGTCTGCATTCCAAAACGTCACTACTTCCCTTCCGAGCCCCGACGTGTGCCCAAACAGTAGTTTTCTCCCACATATGAGGTATCAGCATACTCAGGACAAATTGGACAACAACTTTTGGGGTCCAATTTCTCCTGTTACCCTTGGGAAAATAAAAAAATGGGGACTAAATGATCATGTTTGTTGAAAAAATACGATATTTTTATTTTGTCGCCCGGTCGTTATAAACTTCTGTAAAGCACTGGGGGGTTCAAAGTGCTCACCACACATCTAGATTAGTTCCTTATGGGGTCTAGTTTCCAAAATGGGGTCACTTGTGGGGGTTTTCCACTGTTTAGGTACATCAGGGGCTCTCCAAACGCACATGACACCCGCAGACCATTCCATCAAAGTCTGCATTCCAAAACGTCACTACTTCCCTTCCGAGCCCCGACGTGAGCCCATACAGTAGTTTTCTCCCACATATGAGGTATCAGCATACTCAGGACAAATTTGACAACAACTTTTGGGGTCCAATTTCTCCTTTTATCCTTGGGAAAATAAAAAAATTGGTAACTAAAAGATCATGTTTGTGGAAAAAATATGATTTTTTTTATTTTCACGCCCATGCGTTATAAACTTCTGTGAAGCACTGGGGGGTTCAAAGTGCTCACCACACATCTAGATAAGTTCCTTAGGGGGTCTAGTTTCCAAAATGGGGTGACTTGTGGGGGGTTTCCACTGTTTAGGTACATCAGGGGCTCTCCAAAAGCAACATGACACCCGCAGACCATTCCATCAAAGTCTGCATTCCAAAACGTCACTACTTCCCTTCCGAGCCCTGATGTGTGCCCATACAGTAGTTTTCTCCCACATATGGGGTATCAGCGTACTCAGGACAAATTTGACAACAACTTTTGGGGTCCAATTTCTCCTTGTACCCTTGGGAAAATAAAAAAATTGGTGACTAAAAGATCATGTTTGTGGAAAAAATATGATTTTTTTATTTTCACGCCCGGGCATTATAAACTTCTGTGAAGCACTGGGGGGTTCAAAGTGCTCACCACACATCTAGATAAGTTCCTTGGGGGGTCTAGTTTCCAAAATGGTGTCATTTGTGGGGGGTTTCTACTGTTTTGGTACATCAGGGGCTTTCCAAACGCGACATGGTGTCCGATCTCAATTCCAGCCAAAAACATCAAATGGTGCTGCTTCCCTTCCAAGCTCTACCATGCGCCCAAATAGTGGTTTACCCCCACATGTGGGGTATCAGCGCACTCAGGACAAATTGCACAATAACTTTTAGGGTCCTGTTACCCTTGGGAAAATAAAAATTGGGGGTGAAAAGATCATTTTTGTGGAAAAAATATGATTTTTTTAATTGTACCGCTGTACGTTATAAACTTCTGTGAAGCAAGCCCTTGTGGGTTCAAAGTTCTCACCACATATCTAGATAAGTTCCTTGGGGGGTCTAGTTTCCAAAATGGGGTCACTTGTCACTTCCCTTCTGAGCTCTGCCATGCGCCGAAACAGTGGTCCCCCCCCCACATATCAGGTATCAGCGTACTCAGGAGAAATTGCACAATAACTTTTGCAGTCCAATTTCTCCTGTTACCCTTGGTAAAATAAAAGAAATTGAACCTGAAGTATTTTTTTTTGTGAAAAAAGTTAAATGTTTATTTTTTTAAATATTAAAAAAATTCCTGTGATGCACCTAAAGGGTTAATAGACTTCTTGAATGTGGTTTTGAGCACCTTAAGGGGTGCAGTTTTTAGAATGGTGTCACTTTTGGGTATTTTCTATCATATAGACCCCTCAAAGTGGCTTCAAATGTGACGTGGTCCGTAAAAATAAAATGGTGTTGCAAAAATGAGAACTCGCTGGTCAAATTTAACCCTTATAACTTCCTAACAGAAAAAAATTTTGGTTCCAAAATTGTACTGATGTAAAGTAAACATGTGGGAAATGTTACTTATCAAGTTTTTTGTGTGCCGGTTCTCTGTGATTTAAGGGCATACAAATTCAAAGTTGGAAAATTGCGAAATTTTCAAAATTTTTGCCAAATTTCCATTTTTTTCACAAATAAACGCAAGTTATATGAATGAAATTTTACCACTAACATGAAGCACAATATGTCACGAGGAAACAATGTCAGAATCACCTGGATCCATGGAAGCGTTTCAGAGTTATTACCTCATAAAGGGACAGTGGTCAGAATTGTAAAAATTGGCCAGGTCATGAACGTGCAAACCACCCTTGGGGCTTAAGGGGTTAATGAACCATGTTTCTTAGCCACAAAAAAAAACAGCACCTAAAGGTGAAGAGGATGGTCTGGCCCTTCTCCAATGACTCCTTGATATAAGATCGCATAGCATCATGTTCGGGTACCGATAAGTTGAAAAGGCGATCCTTGGGAAATTTACACCCAGGCATTAACTCAATTGCACAGTCATAACTCCTATGAAGAGGCAAAGACGCAGACTTACTCCCACTAAATAAATCAGAAAAATCAGCCAAATAATCAGAAATATCATGAGACTCTGGAGAGGTGGAGAAAACAGGAGTGTCACTAAGAACACACTGACAACCCCAACTCACCACAGACACAGATTTCCAATCCAAAACAGGATTATGAGTTTGCAACCAGGGAAAACCCAGAACAATAGTATCATGCAAATTGTGCAACACCAAAAATTTACAATTTTCTTGGTGGTCCGGGGCGACCCGCATTATCACCTGGGTCCAAAACTGGGGTTTATTCTCCACGAAAGGAGTAGCATCAATACCCCTCAAAGGGATAGGAGTCCGCAGGGGTATCATAGGAAAACCACAACGTTTAGCAAAGTCTAAATCCATCAGATTCAAAACTGCTCCGGAATCTACAAAAGCCTTAGCGGAAAATGTAGACAAGGAGCAGATCAGAGTAATTGCCAAAAGGAACTTAGGCTGTACACTGCCCACGGCAAATGTGTGAGCAAAATGTTTTTCTCATTTAGGGCAGACAGAAATAGTATGAGAGGCGTCTCCACAGAAAAAACACAGCTTATTACACCTTCTAAATTCCTGAAGTTGCGCCCTAGACAAAACCCTAACACATTGCATGGGTTCAGATGTTCATTCAAAAGGCAGCAACGCCTCTCATGCAGTTTTACGTTCATGTAAACACCGATCAACTTGAATGGCCAATGACATAGAATCGTCAAGACCAGAGGGAACAGGAAATGCCACCATAACATCTTTTACAGTTTCTGCAAAACCCTTCCGAAAGAGAGCTGCTAGGGCATCGTCATTCCATTTAGTAAGAATCGCCCACTTTTGGAATTTTTGACAATATAACTCTGCAGAGTCCTGACCCTGGTTCAATGCCAATAAGGTTTTCTCAGCTTGATCAATAGCATTAGGTTCATCATACAACAACCCCAAGGCCTGAAAAAATGCATCCACATTAGTCAGAATAGGATCTCCAGATGTCAGAGAAAAAGCCCAATCCTGGGGATCGCCGCGCAGCAAGGAGATGACAATTTTAACCTGCTGCACAGAGCTCCCCGATGAGTTAGGCTTCAAGGCAAGAAATAGTTTACAATTATTCTTAAAATTCAAAAATTTAGACCGATCCCCAGAAAACACATCAGGAGTAGGTATCTTTGTTTCAACAGCAGATGATTGAGCGAGAAAAGCCGAAATTCCCTGCACTTCAGCAGCGAGCTGCTCAACCTGATCGGACAATTGCTTAATCTCCGTTAAAGAAAAAATCCTCCTACTGCCCCAGAGAAAAGAGGAAAAAATATATAAAAAAATTCTGACACTTATTTTTTCTTTTTTTGCAATTCTTTCCTTCTTTTGAGTACCCTAGAGTCTGTGGTTAGGCTGGTGATTCTGTTATGAATGGATCACCGAGGAGGAGAGCAAGCCCAAGCTAAGCCACAGAAAACCAGAGAGGTTGGTAACTAAGCGGATTGCAGACCCCTGATCCTATCCACACAACTAGCAGTAGCTGTGGAGCGTAGCTATGGTGATCCTAGACGCCTAGGCACAGCCGGAGAGCTAAATAAGTCGAAAGCAAGAAAGGGGAAATATAAACTGCCCCAGAGCAGACCCCAAAGAAATAGATAGCTAAACTAAAGCTGTTTAGTTTAGGAGCGAGGCCGTGTGTGTAAAAGGTGTGCAGAGCTGCATGTGTACGAGGTATAGGGAGCGGAGCCGTGTGTGTATAGGGTGTGCGGAGCAGAGCCATGTGTGTACGAGGTGTATGGAGTGGAGCCATGTGTGTACGAGGTGTACGGAATGGAGCTGTGTGTGTACAAGGTGTGCGGAGCTTCATGTGTACGAGATGTACTGAGCGGAGCCACATGTGTATAGGGTGTACAGAGCAGAGCCATATGTGTACGAGGTGTAAGGAGCGGAGCCATGTGTGTGCTTGGTGTGCGGAGCGGAGTTATGTGTGTATGAGGCATACCGAGCAGAGCCGCATGTGTATGGGGTGTGCGGAGTGAAGCCATGTGAGTATTGGGTGTACAGAGTGGAGCCGTGTGTCTATGGGGTGTGTGGAGTGGAGCCATGTGTGTACCAGGTGTACAGAGTGGAGTCGTGTGTGTACAAGGTGTATGGAGCCATGTGTGTGCGATGTGTACTGAGCGGAGCCGCGTGTGTATAGGGTGTGCGGAGGAAAGCCATGTGTGTACGAGGTGTACGGAGTGGAGCCGTGTCTGTACGAGGTGTACGGAGCGAAGCCGTGTGTATGAGGTGTAAGGAGCGGAGCCGTGTGTGTGCTTGGTGTACGGAGCGGAGCCACGTGTGTACGAGGTATACCGAGCAGAGCCGCATGTGTATGGGGTGTGCGGAGCGGAGCCGTGTGTGTATTGGGTGTGCGGAGCGGAGCCGTGTGTATGGGGTGTGTGGAGTGAAGCCATGTGTGTGCGAGGTGTACAGAGTGGAGCCGTGTGTGTACGAGATGTACGGAGTGGAGCCGTGTGTGTACAAGGTGGGCAGAGCCATATGTGTATGAGGTGTACTGAGTGGAGACGCATGTGTATAGGGTGTGCGGAGCAGAGCCATGTGTGTACGAGGTGTACGGAGTGGAGCCGTGTCTGTACGAGGTGTACGGAGCGAAGCCGTGTGTATGAGGTGTAAGGAGCAGAGCCATGTGTGTGCTTGGTGTACGGAGCGGAGGTACATGTGTACGAGGTATACCGCGCAGAGCCGCGTATGTATGGGGTGTGCGGAGTGGAGCCGTGTGTGTATTGGGTGTGCAGAGCGGAGCCGTGTGTATGGGGTGTGTGGAGTGAAGCCATGCGTGTACGAGGTGTACGGAGTGGAGCCGTGTGTGTACAAGGTGTGCGGAGTCACGTGTGTACGAGGTGTACGGAGTGGAGCCTTGTGTGTACGAGGTGTATGGAGCGGAGCCATGTGTGTATGAGGTGTAAGGAGCGGATCTGTGTGTGTACGAGGTATACGGAGCAGAGCTGTGTGTGCATGGGGTGTGCGGAGCGGAGCCATGTGTTTATTGGGCGTATGGAGTGGAGCCGTGTGCGTATGGAGTGTGTGGAGTGGAGCCGTGTGTGTATGGAGTGTGCGGAGCAGAGCCGTGTGTGTACAAGGTGTACGGAGCAGGCCGTGTGTGTATGGTGTGTGTGGAGTGGAGCCGTGTGTGTACAAGGTGTACAGAGCGGAACCATGTGTGTACTTGGTGTACGGAGCAAAGCCGCTTGTGTACGCGGTATATGAAACTGAGTCCGGTGTACGAAGTGATCGGAACTGAGCCATGTGTGTACGAGGTTTACGGAGTGGAGCCATGTGTGTACTGAGGGGAGTCGTGTGTGTACGAGGCATACAAAGCAGAACCGTGTGTGTATGAGGTGTGTGGAGTAGAGTTGAGCGACTTTTGGTTTTTTAGGGTCGAGTTTCGTTTCGTGAAACCCGACTTTTCCAAAAGTCGGGTCGAGCAAGATCGTCCGATTATAGGGAAAAGTCGGGGTCGTCCCGAAACACGAAACCCAATGTAAGTCAATGGGGAATAAAAGTCGGCAGTGAGAAGAGGACAGGAAACACACCTACAGTGGCCATTTGAATGCCAAAAGCATCAATTCTTCTTACTTAAGCTTGTCAACCTTAATTAACTTCATAATACAAGTTACGCACTGAAAAATGGGGGTTATTTGGCTAAAGTTGTGGGGGGGGTAGGGCTGGCTCCAGGTTTTCATGTGCCCTGGGCGAAAGAGCGCCCCTTTAACACATACCACAACTCATCATGCTCCGATACGGCAGAGAAATAGCGGTATAGTACAATGAAAAATACTTCACTTTTTACATCTCATGACGAGGCCCATCTATTTCTCCATACAGAATCATTGGTCCCATATAATGTTTGAAACAGTATATGATGAGCTCCACATAATGCTACAGTATATGTTGGTCCCCATGGATGAAGCTCCACTGTCTTATGGGCCCAAATAATGCTCCAAACATAATGGGCCCCATTTCTAATGCTCTAGTGTATAATGGGCCCTGTAAATGCTGCTCCAGTGTCTGATGTCCACCTTTGGAATGTTCCAGTGTATGGTGGGCCCCATCTATCATTCTCCAGAGTATAGTGCTCCCCAAAAATTGCTGTCCCAACATTGAAAACAATCAAATAAGTCTCCTCGCTAGGGAATCCCTGTACTAGTCTGGACTCCTCGTCGTCCCCATCTTCCATCTCACTGCACAGTATTTCAACCTTGCAAGTGCTGTGATCCTGAGCAAGCAGGGGGGGCCCACTCGTTGGCGACGGCACTGGCACAGGGGCCCTGATAGTACGGTGGTGTGTCTGATGGCGGGTGGGCCGAACCTGCACTTTCATCTGCAGCTTCCTCTTTGTCACCGTGTAAGATGGAACTGTATATGGGAAGGGTAACCTGAGTTTCATCAGGGTCAGATTCAGGCCGTGTAGCGTGCGAGGGGAATGTAGTGGTCTGGGTCAATGTACCAGCAGATTCATCGAGCAGTGGCTGGGCATCAGTGCACTTGTGTCGCCCCCAGGAGTACGGTCGTCACAGTGGCATTACCTTCCTCCTAGGGAGTGTGATGTCATGCTTCGGAGCAACGAAGGATCTCTCTAGCAGGTTAACTGATTGGGCGGCGTTATTCCCACGAGTCATGACCCTCCAAACAGCGTTCATGAAGGCAAAGTGTTTGTTTTACGTGGGCAGTATGGTTGCAAAGCTGAACCTTAAAGGAATGTCCAGAAGGGCACCACCAGGAGTGGAGCCTACTGCGTAATTTGACTCAACACGGGCAACCTCAACCATGCCAGCTACAGAACAGATGCACACATTGCAAGCTTAATTCCGTTAACGAACGAAACTCCGTCATGCCCCGCGGTCCGAGTCCGGCTTACTAGAGGGACACGTGAGGCTCTGGCACATGAGATTGGCCAATAACTGGTGTGTCATGCCCTTACATGTCCGTGGCTGCATGTGCGCTACACTGAAAAGGCCAGCGTTTGTCGCTTACAGGTGTAGATAACCCGCTGAACAACGTTAGTGATGGGGATCTGTGATTACAATTATTACCCGCTAACGATGATTTCCCAGTAAGTGCAGGTCAACCGCAGTTACGGAATTAGGCCTAACCGTCATTCCTGAAAAAATGAAAAACTTACGTGTGCAAACCACAGGTGCTGTAGCTTGCTTAACAGCTCGCCAGCCGTTCTCACGCCCAGTATGGATTACACGTGATTGCACAAAGGTGAGAAAGGGTACCGTATCCCCAGATAACATGTATGGATAGCGTACACATTCAAAATATATGTCTATACATCAGGAGGCAGGCTCCTTAAGGTGCGTCAAAGTTTGCATGAGCAGACGCATAAGTGGGATGCTCATGCTTAGGATGGCGTCGTCTGCGCTTACCAGCCGTGTGCATTCCTCAAAACACTGAAGGACTTTACAGAGGTCTTTCAGCTTCGACCACTGCACACCTGTCAACTCCATGTCTGCTCTCAAAGTGCCTGGCCGTGTATCCTCCCACAAATGCATTATGGCCTGACTCTGCTCGCACAGCCGCTCCACCATGTGCAGGGTGGAGTTCCACCTGGTTGCAATGTCGATAATGAGGCGGTGGTTGGGAAGGTGGAGCAATCGCTGCAGCTTCTGCATACGAACGGAGTGTACAGGATGTGCGAGCACAGTCTTCGCACCTTCTGGAGCAGGGCTGTTAACTCCGGATAATTTTTGAGGAAGCACTGCACCACCAGGTTCAAGGTGTGAGCCAAGCAAGGTATGTGGCTGAGTTTTGAAAGGGCTATGGCTGCCACAAAATTACGGCCTTTATCACTAACTACCTTGCCTGCCTCAAGATGTACACTGCCCAGCCATGACTCAGTTTGTCGCTTCAAGTACTCGGCCAGCACCTCGGCGGTGTGTCTGTTGCCCAAACACATCATCTGCAACACAGCCTGCTGACGCTTTCCACTAGCTGCTCGATAGGGGGACACATCGTGTGCAACAGTGGCAGCTGCAGATGGAGTGCTCGTACGACTGCGCTCTGTGGACGAGCTTTCGCTTCTGGAGGAGGAGGAGGAGGAGGAGGGTCGAACGCCTACAGCCAACTGTTTCCTAGACCGTGGGCTAGGCAGCACTGTCCCACCTCCGCTGTCCCCTGTGGACCCTGCATCCACCACATTAAGCCAGTGCGCAGTGATGGACACGTAACGGCCCTGGCCATGCCGACTGGACCATGCATCAGTTGTGAGGTGCACCTTTCGGCTAACTGACTGCTTGAGTGCATGGACAATGCGGTCTTTCACATGATGGTGGAGGGCTGGGATGGCTTTGCAACTGGGTAGGTCATAGCGTGGTACTGCATAGGCCATGAGTTCGCGGAAAGCTGTGCTTTCAACCAACCGAAAGGGCATCATCTCAAACGACATTAGTTTGGCAATGTGGGCGTTCAAACCCAGTGTACGCGGATGAGAGACTGAGTACTTTCTTGACCTACTCATAGCGTCTGGGAGGGTGAGCTGGACTTGAGAGCTGCATATGGTGGAAGTAGCGGTGGACAGGGCGGACTGAGAGAGGGTTGATGATGGTGATGGAGTTGTTCTTTCTGATGGCCTAGAATCAGTCTTTCGTTGATATAACAGTGGGATTCCCTGACTGCTGTGGCCTTGCAACGACACCTCAACATTTGCTGCTGTGCTAACCGGTGGGCTTACAGTGGGGCAAACAATGTAGCGTTGCTGACTACTTTCGTTGTGATCAGTTGCACATGTGGCACTTGAGGTTTGGTGTTGTGTCCACGCTTGCAAGTGCATGCTGGTTAAATGTCTAAGCATGCAACTGGTATTCAAATTTTTCAGATTTTTCCCTCGGCTAAAGGTCTTTGCGCACTTCTTACAGATAACCTTGGCCTGATCATGAGGATTTTGTTCAAAAAAGTGCCACACTGCACTCTTCCTACTTTGGCAGACATTTTGCGGCCTAGCATGCTGTGATCTTTTGACCCTCTGGACAAGTTGTCCAGCAACTATTTTGATGTTTGGAACCTGTCTTTGGAGTGCTCCGGGCCTGCCAGATAACAGCTGTTGCGATGTCGATGTCTGCTGTGGATGCTCCTCATCTGAGCTATTGGAAGCAGCACCCTCTTCCCCCAATGGATGCCAATCTGGGTCAACAACTGGGTCATCCATCACCTCCTCTTCTATGTCATGTGCACCTTCCTCTGTGTCACCGTGTATGGTGGTATAGTGTGCGGGAAGGGGCACCTGAGTCTCATCAGGGTCAGAATCTGGCTCTGTACACTGCGAGGACAATGTAGTGCTCTGAGTGAATGTACCAGCAGAATCATCCATCAGCGGCTGTGCATCAGTGCACTCCATGTCAGATTCATCTTGGCCTGGGTAATTCACCATTTCACTTGATAATCCAGGCATGGTATGTGAAAATAGCTCCATGGAGTAATCAGTAGTATGGCCTGCGTCATCCTTCAATCTTGGTTGGGGTGAAGGACACAAGGAAAGGTGTGGTTCATGAACATGAGCCTCCACTGACGACTCAGTGCTTTTACTTTTTACAACTGAAGAAGAGGAGGCGATAGAGCTGGAGGCTGAGTCAGCAATGTAAGACAAAACTTTTTCCTGATGCTCTGGCTTTAAAAGCGGTTTGCCAACTCCTAGAAAACTAAGCGTTCGAGGCCTTATGTAGCCAGACGATGACGCAGGCTCAACACCTCCTGCATTCGGTCCTATTTTGCTCTTGCCACTACCATCAGATTCACCACCAACACCATCATTACCAGCTGCCAACCCCCGCCCAATTCCACGGCCTCTTCCACCAGCCTTCCTCATTTTTGGTAGAAATGTAGACAAAATCCAACAAACTATATAGTAATGTAAAACAAGGTACAAGGTGTCTATAGGACAGGGGAGATTTTTAATTTCTGCACACACTTGTGGACAGTGGACACTTTTGGATTGTGTGAGGCCCACTGAGTATCTGAGCGCTCTGTCACAGGCTCGATGGCAGAGCTGTGACCAAAGTGACTAGAGGATAAGGGAGATTTTTAATTTCTGCACACACTTGTGGACACTGGACACTTATGGATTGTGTGAGGCCCACTGAGTATCTGAGCGCTCTGTCACAGGCTCGATGGCAGAGCTGTGACCAAAGTGACTAGAGGATAAGGGAGATTTTTAATTTCTGCACACACTTGTGGACACTGGACACTTATGGATTGTGTGAGGCCCACTGAGTATCTGAGCGCTCTGTCACAGGCTCGATGGCAGAGCTGTGACCAAAGTGACTAGAGGATAAGGGAGATTTTTAATTTCTGCACACACTTGTGGACACAGGACACTTATGGATTTTGTGAGGCCCACTGAGTATCTGAGCGCTCTGTCACAGGCTCGATGGCAGAGCTGTGACCAAAGTGACTAGAGGATAAGGGAGATTTTTAATTTCTGCACACACTTGTGGACACTGGACACTTATGGATTTTGTGAGGCCCACTGAGTATCTGAGCGCTCTGTCACAGGCTCGATGGCAGAGCTGTGACCAAAGTGACTAGAGGATAAGGGAGATTTCTAATTTCTGCACACACTTGTGGACACTGGACACTTATGGATTGTGTGAGGCCCACTGAGTATCTGAGCGCTCTGTCACAGGCTCGATGGCAGAGCTGTGACCAAAGTGACTAGAGGATAAGGGAGATTTTTAATTTCTGCACACACTTGTGGACACTGGACACTTATGGATTGTGTGAGGCCCACTGAGTATCTGAGCGCTCTGTCACAGGCTCGATGGCAGAGTTGTGACCAAAGTGACTAGAGGATAAGGGAGATTTTTAATTTCTGCACACACTTGTGGACACTGGACACTTATGGATTGTGTGAGGCCCACTGAGTATCTGAGCGCTATGTCACAGGCAGAAATTGGCTAGTGTATCACAAACTACAAGGTGTATGTAGAATTGGGCAGAATTGGAATCTCCCTAGAGTGCAGGTCTGTAAGAACGGAACATGTCCTCGACTTATTCTCACAGAGTGACTCAATGATAGCTTCACTGTGGCTGTGATAACAGCCGTTACACGGTACTGTGTGAGGAGCGTACACCGCTGTATGGTGTGAAAAAATGCACGCTCAGTACCTCAGCAGGACAAAAAAAAAAAATTGTGATTGCTTTTAAAAAAGCAGTTTGCGGAGCAGTGGGTAAACAGCAATGCAGGAATGTCAGGAAGCCTTAGAAGGCAGCCCAACAACCAACACCACTGATACACCACTATATAGCCTCCCCTTGCACTGCACAGTGACTGGTGTGTTGTACAGGCAAAATCGCTAGCAGCAGAAGCAGTTTTTTTTTCTTCTTCTCAGCAGGACAAAAAAAAAAAATTGTGATTGCTTTTAAAAAAGCATTTTGTGGAGCAGTGGGTAAACAGCAATGCAGGAATGTCAGGAAGCCTTAGAAGGCAGCCCAACAACCAACACCACTGATACACCACTATATAGCCTCCCCTTGCACTGCACAGTGACTGGTGTGTTGTACAGGCAAAATCGCTAGCAGCAGAAGCAGTTTTTGGTGTCTTCTTCCCTGCCTAACGCTCTCCCTACAAAATCATCAGCAGTAGCAGCTCTCCCTATTCTGAGATCAGCATGAGTAACATGGCGGTCGGCGTGCACGCCCTTTTATACCCCCTGTGACGCCCCCCAAAGCAAGCCAATCACTTGCATGCCCTTCTGGAAGATGGTGGTGACCCGTGCCTATGTCATCACGTTGCCCACAGTGTCCGTGGATCCTGATTGGCTGAAAAAGAGCGCAAAACAAACTTTTGAAACGCGACTTTGGCGCGTAAGTCGCCGACCTCGTGGCCGACCTCATCCTAGGGTCGGGTTTCGTTTCATGAAACCCGACTTTGCCAAAAGTCGGCGACTTTTTGAATTTTTTCGACCCGTTTCGCTCAACTCTAGTGTGGAGCCATGCGTGTACGAGGTCGGTGTATGGTGGGGAGCATTCATACATCCCAACCGTCCCGGATCCATCAGGACAGTCCCGATTTTGAGAGTCTGCACCACTGTCCCGGCTGGGAGCGTACTTTTTTTGCGGACACAGGAGTACACTGTGGAGCCCTGAGGAGCACTTTAAAAATTGCACACGACAGTCCACCAGAAGTGATGTGCTGGAAGCTGACAGGAAATGAAGTAATTTCTTGAGGAGATTGTGACGGAACCATGGAGGCACTTCAGGGAATGCTTCAGATCCATCACCATGTCCTCCTCCGACAGCACGGACAGCAGGATCGCCTTGGAATCGGGGATGCCGGCCATGTAAGCAGATCATGATCTGTCCTGCACCGTGAGGCTCAGGTGGGCACTACAATGGGAGCCGGACTGCTATAGTATCTTTATAGAATCTTTCTCTCTGTTTCTTTCTCTGTTCTTTCTTTCTCTCTCTCTCTGTTCTTTCTTTCCCTCTCTAATCTTTCTCTCTGTTCTATCTTTCCCCTCTTTCTTTCTTTCTCTGTTCTTTCTTCCCTTCTTTCTTTCTGTCTGTTCTATCTTTTCCTTCTTTCTTTCTCTCTCTGTTCTTTCTTCCCCCTCTTTCTTTCTCTCTATCTCTCTGTTCTTTCTTTCCCCTCTTTCTTTCGTTCTCCCTCTGTTCTTTTTTCTGTCCCCTCTCTATTTCTCTCTATGTTCGCTCTTTCTCTCTTTTTCTTTGTTCTTTCTTTCCCCTAATTCTTTCTCTGTTCTTTCTTTTTTCTTTCCACTCTTTCTTTCTCTCTGTTCTTTCTTTCTTTCCCCTTTCTTTCTCTCTGTTCTTTCTTTTTTCCCCTCTTTCTTTTTCTCTCCCTGTTCTTCCTTTCTCTTTCTCTCTCTGTTCTTTCTTTCTGCTCTCTCTCTGTTCTTTCTTTCCCCTCTTTCTTTCTCACTGTTCTTTCTTCTTTCTCTCCCTCTTTCTTTCTTTCTCTTTCTTTCTTTCTTTCTTTCTTTCTGCTCTTTCTTTATTTCCCCTTTCTTTCTCTCTCTCTGTTATTTCTTTCACTCTCTGTTCTTTCTTTCCCCTCTTTCTTTCTCTCTCTGTTCTTTCTTTGCCCTCTTTCTTTCTCACTGTTCTTTCTTCTTTCTCTCTCTCTTTTTTCTTTCTCTCTCTGTTCTTTTTATTCTGTCCACTCTTTTTTTCTCTCTCTGGTCTTTCTTTCTCCTCTTTCTTTATCTCTCTGTTCTTTCTTTCTCTTTGCTTCTTTCTCTCTGTTCTTTCTTTCTTCCCCCTCTTTCTTTCTCTCTCTGTTCTTCCTTTCTCTTTCTCTCTCTGTCCTTTCTTTCTCTCTCTGTTCTTTCTTTCCCCTCTTTCTTTCTCTCTCACTCTGTTCTTTCTTCTTTCTCTCTCTGTTCTTTCTCTCTTTCTTTCTTTCTCTCTCTGTTTTCTTTTTTCTCTCTCTCTGTTCTTTCTTTTCCTCAGTACCAGTCAGTGTGCCCACAGTACCAGCCACTGTGCCCATAATGCCAGCCACTGTACCCTCAGTACCAGTCAGTGTGATCAGCAGTGCTAAATGGGTGCAGTTGGGCATGGACATGGGTGTGACTAGTTGTGAAATGGGTGTGGTCAGGGGCATGGCCTAAAATTTGCCATGGTGCGATGTGCTCTGCAGCCTTTGTCCCTCTTTCCCTTCTTCAAAAGTTGGGAGGTATGGAGAGAGACATCTTCATCATTCCCTGACAGCTCCTGCATTCAGCACAGCATCCTTCTCCAGCACCATTGGGCTACAGCTCTATGGCTTTAATGTCTCCTACACCTCCCACAATACATTCTACATTATTATTAGTTGTTTTTCTCCATGTAGAATTAACCAACAGGGAAAGAAAGGGTTTTTTTTAATTCAGATATTTCTGTTCCATTGACTTGAATGGGACTTCCGGGATCGGAATCGGCGATACCCGATACTTTTTTTAGATTGGCCGATCCATTACGATATGATATTTTTCAGTATCGGGTGGTATTGCTCAACACTATTAGTGATACTATCGCTTTCAAATCTTTGGTCACATCCTTTTAGTTTTAAAAAAAAAAAAAAATAAAAAATAAAGTTCACCAAACACTCCATTTCACAGTTGTGTAGGCCACATTAGCTCCTATTAAAGTGTAGTCCACACACACACTTCATAAAATTAGTGTTTTTATACCTGTTACCAGTTGTTCAGGAATAAGCACACTAAGCCCCCCCTTTGTACTTTTCTTCCTTTCTTTATCAGTCTACCAAGATGAAGAAGGCAGGGAGTAAGGCACGTGGGCGTGGGCGTGGAGTTTCAGCAGGGAGAGGACGTGGGGATTCTGCAGGGAGAGGATGTGGGGATTCTGTGCCTGCTGCGGGCACTAATGAGTCAGCATCCCCCAGTTTTAGCAGGCAACAGTCCTTTTTGCGCAGCTTTGTTGGACCTCACCGTACCCCACTGCTGCAGGAGGAACAAATTGAAGCCGTTGTCGGATGGATGGCAGCTAGCGCATCGACGTCAATGACTTCCACGTCCTCTCAGGGCCAGAGCACTGAAGAGCAACCATCTGTCACTTCACCACCTGCCAAAGTGCCCAGGCAGTCAGAGAGCCCTGGACAGGAGCCATCACAGTCTCTACTTCTGTTCTCTGAATCTGTTGGCTTGGAAAGAGGGGGCCAGCCAAGCAGCATTCAAGAATGTGAAGAAGAGGGAGTATGCAATGATGCGCAACTTCTTTGTCCCTCTGAATCTGAAGAGGCGGGTGCGCCAGTGCCTATGGTCAGCACACCTCAGTACGCATCAGATGATGACGAGACTCAGGTGCCACTTTCTGGTGCATACGGTGCTGGCGAGACAACCCAGGAGAAGCAGGTGTTTGAAGAGGGGAGTGTAGATGATGAGGTCCTTGACCCATCATGGCATGAGGAACAGGAAGGAGGTGGGAGCAGCTCTGAGGAAGAGTTTCCCCGAATGGCCAAAACAAGAGGGAGAGGGAGGGGGCAGACTTGGTTGCCTGTAGCCTCCACTTCGGCCCCCGTTAGGAGCATTCCTCTTTCAAAAGCCAAAACGGGCGCTCCCAAGACTTGCAGTGCGTGGTCCTTTTTTGACACAGTTGCAGATGATATTTGCTTTGTCAAATGCAAGCTTTGTCATCAGAAAGTCAAAAGAGGGAAAAATGTCAGCAACCTCAATACCACTAATATGTGGAAACATGTGTGGACCAAGCATGAGGTGGAGTTACACAGACACACTGAAGACATAGGCCAACGTACAGCACCACCTACCACCTCTTCAGCTCGTGTTGGGGCCTCTTCCTCCAGCTCACACACACTGCTGGATCGACTTCCTCACAGTATCGCCAAGGAAGAACCTCTGGCACTGTTGTCCAGAGACCCAGTGACATTCCACCCACAGCACCACGTTCCCAGTCATCCTCACACTCCCTGGCCACTCTACAGCCATTGGTAGCACAGGCATGGGAGAAAAGGCGGCCATACTCGGCAAACTATCCCCGAGCACAGGCTCTGAATGCTGGCATTGCCAAACTACAGGCCCTAGAAATGCTCTCATTCAGGCTGGTGGAGACAGACACCTTCCGGAACTTCATAGCATTGGCAGTCCCACAATACACCGTGTCCAGCCGCTTTTATTTCAGCAGGCAAGCCGTCCCTGCTCTGCAAAAACATGTGGAGGGAAAAATAAAACATGCGCTACTAAACTCCGTCAGTAGCAAGGTCCCCCTGACCACCGATGCGTGGACTAGTAACCATGGACAGGGACGATACCTTTCCCTCACTGCCCATTGGGTCAATGTTGTGGAGCCGGGTACGGATCTGGAGAGTGGCGCTGTATGTGTTCTGCCAACTCCACGGATTGCAGGAATCCAGTCTCTACACATTGACTCCTCCTCCTACTCAAGTTCCTCAGAAGCAGCGCTGCAGGAGCCTGTTACGACCGATATGAGCACAGCCGTGGCCAAACGTCAACAGGCCGTACTCAAATTAATTTCTTTGGGGAATCGAAGCCACACAGCGCAGGAGCTCTGGAATGCCATCAAGCAGGAGAGCGACGTGTGGTTTGTGCCAGCAAATCTCCAGCCGGGCTTTGTAGTGTGTGACAATGGCCGAAATCTGGTGGCAGCTCTGGGCCTAGGCAACCTCACTCACATCCCATGTCTGGCACATGTGCTCAACTTGGTCGTGCAGAGCTTTCTGAGGGACTATCCGGATCTTGATGCACTGCTGCACAAGGTCCGCATAGAGGGCGCTCACTTGCGGCATTCCAGCATGGCAAGATCGCGCCTTGCTGCTCTGCAGCGCCGATTACGCCTTCCGAAACATCGCATCATATGTGACCTACCCACCAGGTGGAATTCAACGTTACATATGATGGAGCGGTTGTGTGAGCAGCAGGCAGCAGTCATGGAGTACCATCTGCATCAGGCGCAAACAAGCCGCACTGTGCGTCGGTCACATTTCAGCACCACTGAGTGGGCCTCTATGAAGGACATCTGCCTCGTTTTGCGTGTCTTTGATGATTCCACGTGGATGGCAAGTGCAGTTGATGCACTAGTCAGCATGACTGTCCCCCTTATCTGCCTGCTTCAAAAAACTCTGCAAGCACTAAGGGAGGAGGTTTTGCAAGAGGTGGAGGATGAGGAGTCACAAATGCCATCTGCTTCTGGACAGTCTGCGCTATGTGGTTCCTCACAAAGGCCTAGGCAGGGGACACTTTGTGAGGAGGATGAGGAGGAGTCAATGGAGGAGGAAGACATCTCTCCAGAGGAGGGAGGTACACAATGCTCTAGTCAGTATGTACAGCGAGGGTGGGGTGATGCAGAGCAGGCAGAGATGACGACTCAAGCAGGGGACAGCGTTTTTTTGGCATGTGGGAGTCTGCAGCACATGGTTGATTTCATGATGCAGTGCCTGAGAAACGACCGCCGCATCGCCCACATTCTCAACATGACTGATTATTGGGTGTACACCCTCCTAGATCCTCGCTACCGGGACAACTTACAAAGCCTCATACCACCATTGAACCAGGAGCGTAAACTGCGGGAGTACCAAGACACACTTGTGCAGTCCATCATGTTCTCCATTCCACCCGACAGCAGTGCTGCTAGTGCTTTACAAAGCAGCTCTGTGCATCGAGGCAGTGGAGGAAGCTCAGCACAAAGAGGGAGCAGAGGCAGCGCCTCAGCACAATGCAATACCACTATGGCCCAAATGTGTCAAAGCTTTGTGTGTCCTCCACAAATGTCTACACCATCACAAACGGTTCCAGTCAGCAGGAGGCAACGTTTCCGTCAGATGGTGACAGACTACATGTCTTGCCCTGTCAGTGTACTCCCAGATGGCTTTTCCCCCTTCAAGTTTTGGGTCTCTAAGCTGGATACATGACCAGAGCTTAGCCAGTATGCATTGGAGGTGCTGGCTTGCCCTGCTGCGAGTGTATTATCGTAACGCGTCTTTAGTGCCGCAGGTGGTGTACTAACAGACCGTCGCATGCGACTATCCTCCTATAACTTTGACCGACTTACTTTTCTGAAAATGAACAAGGCCTGGATCTTACCAGAATTTGCCAGTCCTCTTCCAGAATAAATAATTGGTTGGCAACAGTATCCAGGTCTCCTGTTGTGTTCATGTTTCTACAACCTGAACTGTAATCCCTGGGCTTCAACACAGCCAGTTGTCGCTCAGAAGTGCCGTCTGCACAGAGAAAAACACTAGCTCCTGTGTTAGTGGGGTTCAGTAACGCCATCTGCTCCCCTGCTGTGTGGATGGCAAAGTCTCCTGCTCCCTCCACAATCAAACTACTACTGATTTTTAACCGTGCTCCACTATGGCCTCTGGCTCCACTGTCTCTAGTATTTCACCTGGCCTCCAACCCCGCCAGTTGCTGCTCTGAAGTGGCGTCTGCACAATCCACACTTGTTCCTGTGTTACTGGGGCTCAGTCATGTCAGTTGATCCCCTGATGTGTGTCCAGCAATGTCTCCTGCTCTGTCCGTTTTCCCATTACTAGTAGTGGGAATGTGGACAGAGCAGGAGACCTTGCCGAACACACATCAGGGGATCAACTGACGTGACAGAGCCCCAGTAACACAGGAACAAGTGTGGATTGTGCAGACGCCACTTCAGAGCAGCAACTGGCGGGTTTGGAGGCCAGGGGAAATACTAGAGACAGTGGAGCCAGAGCCATAGTGGAGCACGGTTACAGTCAGTAGTAGTCTACAACCTATATCAAACTTGCTGCAAGTTGGCCTCCGCCTGCTGCATGATTGATCCTGGGCTTCAACAATGCCAGTTGTCGCTCGGAAGTGCTGTCCGCACAGAGAAAAACACTAGCTCCTGCGTTAGTGGGGTTCAGTAACGTCTGCTATTCCCCTGCTGTGTGGACGACAAAGTCTCCTGCTGCCTCCACATTCAAAAACCATCAGGCCTCAGCCTGCTCCATGCTTGATCCTGGGCTCCAACAATGCCAGTTGGTGTTCTGAAGTGCCATCTTCACAGAGAAAAACACACTAGCTCCTGTGTTAGTGGGGTTCAGTAACATTAGCTGTTCCCCTGCTGTGTGGATGACAAAGTCTCCTGCTGCCTCCACATTCAAAAACCATCAGGCCTCAGCCTGCTCCATGCTTGATCCTGGGCTCCAACAACGCCCGTTGGTGTTCAGAAGTGCCGTCTTCACAGAGAAAAACACACTAGCTCCTGTGTTAGTGGGGTTCTGTAACGTCAGCTGTTCCCCTGCTGTGTGGACGACAGAGTCTCCTGCTGCCTCCACATTCAAAAACCATCAGGCCTCAGCCTGCTCCATGCTTGATCCTGGGCTCCAACAAAGCCATTTGGTGATCAGAAGTGCCGTCTTCACAGAGAAAAACACACTAGCTCCTGTGTTAGTGGGGTTCAGTAACGTCAGCTGTTCCCCTGCTGTGTGCACGACAAAGTCTTCTGCTGCCTCCACATTCAAAACCATAAGGCCTCAGCCTGCTCCATGCTTGATCCTGGACTCCAACAATGCCGTTTGTTGTTCAGAAGTGCCGTCTTCACAGAGAAAAACACACTAGCTCCTGTGTTAGTGGTGTTCAGTAACGTCAGCTGTTCCCCTGCTGTGTGGACGACAAAGTCTGCTGCTGCCTCCAAAATCACACTACATCTTACTTTCTACTCGCTCAAGTAGGCCTCAGCCTGCTCCATGCTTGATCCTGGGCTCCAACAACGCCAGTTGGTGTTCAGAAGTGCCATCTTCACAGAGAAAACCACACTAGATTCTGTGTTAGTGGGGTTCAGCAACGTCAGCTGTTCCCCTGCTGTGTGGACGACAAAGTCTCCTGCTGCCTCCACATTCAAAAACCATCAGGCCTCAGCCTGCTCCATGCTTGATCCTGGGCAACAACAACGCCAGTTGGTGTTTAGAAGTGCCATCTTCACAGAGAAAAACACACTAGCTTCTGTGTTAGTGGGGTTCAGTAACGTCAGCTGTTCCCCTGCTGTGTGGACGACAAAGTCTCCTGCTGCCTCCAAAATCACACTACATCTTATTTATTACTCGCTCCAAGTAGGCCTCAGCCTGCTGCATGATTGACCCTGGGCTCCAACATCGCCAGTTGCTGCTCAGAAGTGTCTTTGGCACGGGTACTCCCTCCTGCCCAACCGGGTTCCATCACCGTCAGCTGGTTCTTGGCAGTGCCTTTGGCCTAGGTGCCTCCTTCTCGGTATCCGAGTTCCAGCAACGTCTGCTGGTCCTTGGTAGTGCTTTGTAGCACAGGTACCTCCTGCTTAGTAACCGTGTTCCAGCACCGTCAGCTGGTCCACGGTTGTGCCATTGGCTCTTGTTCCTTCTGCTGCCACTCTGGGTACCAGCACTGTCAGCTGGTTCGCGGTAGTTCCATTGACTCTTGTAGCTTCTGCTACCCATCCGGGTTCCAGCACCGTCAGCTGGTCCTCGGCAGTATCTTTGGCATGGGTACTCCCTCCTGCCCAACCTGGTTCCAGCACACCAGCTGTTTCCGGGTAGTGTCAACATCACTTTGCCACCAAAACGTTGTCCAGTCGTGTTGCGGTCGGGTTAGCCGAGTCTTTAGTGCCTGCAGTTTAGGTGCTTCCTATGTGGGCTGCGGGTTCTGGTAATAAAGGCTGGTTCCGTAGTGCCAATAGGACAAGCACCCCCTGTAGGACTGTGTGTTTCGGTAACTGCGGCCGGCTCGCGGCCTTGCAACGTTGTTTTTCAGGGGTAGCTTCTGCTACCCATCCGGTTTCTAGTACCGTCAGCTGGTTCTCGGCAGTGCCTTTGGCCTAGGTGTCTCCTTCTCGGTATCCGAGTTCCAGCAACGTCTGCTGGTCCTTGGTAGTGCTTTATAGCACAGGTACCTCCTGCTTAGTAACCGTGTTCCAGCACCGTCAGCTGGTCCACGGTTGTGCCATTGGCTCTTGTTCCTTCTGCTGCCTCTCTAGGTGCCAGCACCATCAGCTGGTTCTCGGTAGTTCCATTGACTCTTGTAGCTTCTGCTACCCATCCGGGTTCCAGCACCATCAGCTGGTTCTCGGCAGTGCCTTTGGCCTAGGTGCCTCCTTCTCGGTATCCGAGTTCCAGCAACGTCTGCTGGTCCTTGGTAGTGCTTTGTCGCACATGTACCTCCTGCTTAGTAACCGTGTTCCAGCACCGTCAGCTGGTCCACAGTTGTGCCATTGGCTCTTGTTCCTTCTGCTGCCCCTCCGGGTTCCAGCACCGTCAGCTGGTCTTCACTAGTTCCATTTGCTCTTGCAGCTTCTGCTGCCCATCCGGATTCCAGTACCATCAGCTGGTTCTCGGCAGTTCCTCAGCCTTCTTGTACCTTCTGCTACTTTTCAAAGTTCACGCTTGTGGAAATGGTTTTTGGTTCTCACTCTGGATCTCCCTGACGACGACCCTGAAGAAGACTACCCTGAAGACCACACTGAAGAAGACCAAAAAGATGACCCTGAAGAAGATGACCAAGAGGACAAAGAACATGAAGACAACCACCAAGATGCAGAAGAACAAGAGTCAGAAGACCACGAAGCAGAAGGCACAAAAGCAGAAGAACATTAAGCAAAAGACTAAAAATCAGAGCAAAAGATATTATCTAAATTCTAAGCAGAAGAAGACTAAGCAGTGTATGGGGGTGAGTCCGTTCCTCCTCGTGGTGCCCCTGGAAAATGCCTGCTTCTGCAGGCCAAACTGAACGCGGACAAATCCTGTTGTAAATCTTTTGTGACAGGCAGAACGGAAGGTGTAATCTTCAAACTTTTATAAGTAACAACTACAGGAATGCCTGCCACACATAAGAATATGATGATGATGAAGAAGAAGAATAGGAAGAAGATGAAGTAGAATATGAAGAAGAATAATAATAGTTGAATAAGAAGAATATGAAGAATGTAAAAGAAAAGAATAATAGGAAGAAGGTGAAGAAGAAGAAGATGAATAAGGTGAAGAAGAAGTAGATGAATAAGGTGAAGAAGAAGTTGATGAAAAAGATGCTGCTGCTGCTGAGGTTGATGAAGGAGAAAGTGTTGGAGAAGTAAAAAAGAAGGTGAAGAGTAGAGTTGAGCGAAACGGGTCGAAAAATTTCAAAAGCCGCCGACTTTTGGCAAAGTCGGGTTTCATGAAACGAAACCCGACCCTAGGATGAGGTCGGCCACGAGGTCGGCGACTTACGCGCCAAAGTCGCGTTTCAAAAGTTTGTTTTGCGCTCTTTTTCAGCCAATCAGGATCCACGGACACTGTGGGCAACGTGATGACATAGGCAGGGGTCACCACCATCTTTCAGAAGGGCATGCAAGTGATTGGCTTGCTTTGGTGGGCATCACAGGGGGTATAAAAGGGCGTGCACGCCGACCGCCATCTTACGTCTGCCGATCTCAGTATAGGGAGAGGTTGCTGCTGATTCTGTAGGGAGAGCGTTAGGCAGGGAAGAAGACAAAAAAACTGCTTCTGCTGCTAGCGATTTGGCCTGCACAACACACCAGTCACTGTGTGTGCAGTGCAAGGGGAGGCTATATAGTGGTGTATCAGTGGTGTTGGTTGTTGGGCTGCCTTCTAAGGCTTCCTGACATTCCTGCATTGCTGTTTACCCACTGCTCCGCAAACTGCTTTTTTAAAAGCAATCCCAATTTTTTTTGTCCTGCTGAGAAGAAAAAAAAACTGCTTCTGCTGCTAGCAATTTGGCCTGCACAACACACCAGTCACTGTGTGTGCAGTGCAAGGGGAGGCTATATTGTGGTGTATCAGTGGTGTTGGTTGTTGGGCTGCCTTTTAAGGCTTCCTGACAGGCTGGCATTGCTGTTTACCCACTGCTCCGCAAACTGCTTTTTTAAAAGCAATCCAATCTCCCTTATCCTCTAGTCACTTTTGTCACAGCTGTGCCATCGAGCCTGTGACATAGCGCTCAGATATCAGTGGGCCTCACACAATCCAAAAGTGTCCAGTGTCCAAAAGTGTGTGCAGAGATTCAAAATCTCCCTTATCCTCTAGTCACTTTGGTCACAGCTGTGCCATCGAGACTGTCACATAGCGCTCAGATATTCATTGGGCCTCACACAATCCAAAAGTGTCCAGTGTCCAAAAGTGTGTGCAGAGATTCAAAATCTCCCTTATCCTCTAGTCACTTTGGTCACAGCTGTGCCATCGAGCCTGTCACATAGCGCTCAGATATTCATTGGGCCTCACACAATCCAAAAGTGTCCAGTGTCCAAAAGTGTGTGCAGAGATTCAAAATCTCCCTTATCCTCTAGTCACTTTGGTCACAGCTGTGCCATCGAGCCTGTCACATAGCGCTCAGATATTCATTGGGCCTCACACAATCCAAAAGTGTCCAGTGTCCAAAAGTGTGTGCAGAGATTCAAAATCTCCCTTATCCTCTAGTCACTTTGGTCACAGCTGTGCCATCGAGCCTATCACATAGCGCTCAGATATTCATTGGGCCTCACACAATCCAAAAGTGTCCAGTGTCCAAAAGTGAGTGCAGAGATTCAAAATCTCCCTTATCCTCTAGTCACTTTGGTCACAGCTGTGCCATCGAGCCTGTCACATAGCGCTCAAATATTCATTGGGCCTCACACAATCCAAAAGTGTCCAGTGTCCACAAGTGTCTGCAGAAATTAAAAATCTCCCCTGTCCTATAGACACCTTGTACCTTGTTTTACATTACTATATAGTTTGTTGGATTTTGTCTACATTTCTACCAAAAATGAGGAAGGCTGGTGGAAGAGGCCGTGGAATTGGGCGGGGGTTGGCAGCTGGTAATGATGGTGTTGGTGGTGGATCTGATGGTAGTGGCAAGAGCAAAATAGGACCGAATGCAGGAGGTGTTGAGCCTGCGTCATCATCTGGCTACATAAGGCCTCGAACGCTTAGTTTTCTAGGAGTTGGCAAACTGCTTTTAAAGCCAGAGCATCAGGAAAAAGTTTTGTCTTACATTGCTGACTCAGCCTCCAGCTCTATCGCCTCCTCTTCTTCAGTTGTAAAAAGTAAAAGCACTGAGTCGTCATTGGAGGCTCATGTTCATGAACCACACCTTTCCTTGTGTCCTTCACCCCAACCAAGATTGAAGGATGACGCAGGCCATACTACTGATTACTCCATGGAGCTGTTTTCACATACCATGCCTGGATTATCAAGTGAAATGGTGAATTACCCAGGCCAAGATGAATCTGACATGGAGTGCACTGATGCACAGCCGCTGATGGATGATTCTGCTGGTACATTCACTCAGAGCACTACATTGTCCTCGCAGTGTACAGAGCCAGATTCTGACCCTGATGAGACTCAGGTGCCCCTTCCCGCACACTATACCACCATACACGGTGACACAGAGGAAGGTGCACATGACATAGAAGAGGAGGGGATGGATGACCCAGTTGTTGACCCAGATTGGCATCCATTGGGGGAAGAGGGTGCTGCTTCCAATAGCTCAGATGAGGAGCATCCACAGCAGACATCGACATCGCAACAGCTGTTATCTGGCAGGCCCGGAGCACTCCAAAGACAGGTTCCAAACATCAAAAGAGTTGCTGGACAGCTTGTCCAGAGGGTCAAAAGATCACAGCGTGCTAGGCCGCAAAATGTCTGCCAAAGTAGGAAGAGTGCAGTGTGGCAGTTTTTTGAACAAAATCCTCATGATCAGGCCAAGGTTATCTGTAAGAAGTGCGCAAAGACCTTTAGCCGAGGGAAAAATCTGAAAAATTTGAATACCAGTTGCATGCTTAGACATTTAACCAGCATGCACTTGCAAGCGTGGACACAACACCAAACCTCAAGTGCCACATGTGCAACTGATCACAACGAAGGTAGTCAGCAACGCTACATTGTTTCCCCCACTGTAAGCCCACCGGTTAGCACAGCAGCAAATGTTGTGGTGTCGTTGCAAGGCCACAGCTGTCAGGGAATCCCACTGTTATATCAACGAAAGACTGATTCTAGGCCATCAGAAAGAACACCAACTCCATCACCATCATCAACCCTCTCTCAGTCCGCCCTGTCCACCGCTACTTCCACCATATGCAGCTCTCAAGTCCAGCTCACCCTCCCAGACACTATGAGTAGGTCAAGAAAGTACTCAGTCTCTCATCCGCGTACACTGGGTTTGAACGCCCACATTGCCAAACTAATCTCGTTTGAGATGATGCCCTTTCGGTTGGTGGAAAGCACAGCTTTCCGCGAACTCATGGCCTATGCAGTACCACGCTATGACCTACCCAGTCGCCACTTCTTCTCTCGCAAAGCCATCCCAGCCCTCCACCATCATGTGAAAGACCGCATTGTCCATGCACTCAAGCAGTCAGTGAGCGGAAAGGTGCACCTCACAACTGATGCATGGTCCAGTCGGCATGGCCAGGGCCGTTACGTGTCCATCACTGCGCACTGGGTTAATGTGGTGGATGCAGGGTCCACAGGGGACAGCGGTGGTGGGACAGTGCTGCCTAGCCCACGGTATAGGAAACAGTTGGCTGTAGGCGTTCGACCCTCCTCCTCCAGAAGCGAAAGCTCGTCCACAGAGCGCAGTCGTACGAGCACTCCATCTGCAGCTGCCACTGTTGCACACGATGTGTCCCCCTATCGAGCAGCTAGTGGAAAGCATCAGCAGGCTGTGCTGCAGATGATGTGTTTGGGCAACTGACACACCGCCGAGGTGCTGGCCGAGTACTTGAAGCGACAAACTGAGTCTTGGCTGGGCAGTGTACTTCTTGAGGCAGGCAAGGTAGTTAGTGATAACGGCCGTAATTTTGTGGCAGCCATAGCCCTTTCAAAACTCAGCCATATACCTTGCTTGGCTCACACCTTGAACCTGGTGGTGCAGTGCTTCCTCAAAAATTATCCGGAGTTAACAGCCCTGCTCCAGAAGGTGCGAAGACTGTGCGCGCACATCCGCCGGTCGCCTGTACACTCCGTTCGTATGCAGAAGCTGCAGCGATTGCTCCACCTTCCCAACCACTGCCTCATTATCGACATTGCAACAAGGTGGAACTCCACCCTGCACATGGTGGAGCGGCTGTGCGAGCAGAGGCAGGCCATAATGCATTTGTGGGAGGATACACGGCCAGGCACTTTGAGAGCAGACATGGAGTTGACAGGTGTGCAGTGGTCGAAGCTGAAAGACCTCTGTAAAGTCCTTCAGTGTTTTGAGGAATGCACACGGCTGGTAAGCGCAGACGACGCCATCCTAAGCATGAGCATCCCACTTATGCGTCTGCTCATGCAAACTTTGACGCACCTTAAGGAGCAGGCGTCTGCAGCCAATGTTGATGAGGAGGAAGAGGAGGAGGGAATCCTTGATGACATTCAGCCATTGTCTGCTCAGGGACCTCTCCTGGACGAGGTGGAGGAAGAAGAGGAGGAGGAGGATGATGATGGGGATGATTACTTAGGGGAGGAGGATGCATCTCGTGGGGCAAGTGAAAATGTTGGCGTGGCAAGGTCTGGTACAGGGTTTGTGCGTGACTGGAGGGATGTGGATTTGCCAGAAAGTGCTCCTCCAACCAGCACTCGCAGTGCATCATTGACACCGGGAACATTGGCCCACATGTCAGATTATGCCTTGCAGATCCTAAAAAGGGACCCCCGCATTGCCAAAATGATGAACGATGACGACTACTGGTTGGCCAGCATCCTGGATCCACGCTATAAAGGCAAATTACAAAACATCATGCCACAGGAGAACCTTGACCTAATATTGGCTAATAAACAAGCAACTCTGGTAAATCGGTTGCTTGAGGCATTCCCAGCACACAGCAGCGGTGATGGTTCTCACACGAGCCGTACGGGCCGGGGGGCAGCTTGGCAGAGGTGTTCGTGGTGCACACAGCAGAAGTGGCATTGGAGACAGGGGTTTCATGACAATGTTGTGGACTGATTTTTCAAATACCGCTCACACAACTGGTAATACTGCATCGATGGAAAGTGACAGGAGACAGCAGTTGTCAACTATGGTTACAAACTACTTTTCCTCCCATATCGATGTTCTCCCACACAGGTCATTCCCCTTTGACTATTGGGCCGCTAAACTGGACACCTGGCCTGAATTGGCCCAATATGCCTAACAGGAGCTCGCTTGCCCAGCTGCAAGTGTGCTATCGGAAAGAGTCTTCAGTGCAGCTGGATCAATCCTGACAGAAAAAAGGACCCGTCTGTCAACCCAAAATGTGGATGATCTAACCTTCATTAAAATGAACCACGCATGGGTTTCCAAGGATTTTGTCCCACCTTCCTCTGATGACACATAGGGTGACAGAAAAATGGCTTGCTTTGGTCCACCTCTTCCTGGGACTTGACCTATTTCACCTTTTGCATCAGCTGAATGTCCAACATCAACATATGCCACTTTCTAAAACTCCCTAACTGTGCTGCCTCCCCCCCATGGCCGGGGTCACCACCTAGCGCATGACACCGTGCGAGTGCCGTTGCCCTGGACAGGTGGGTAGGCCGACTCTTGGGCGCGGGCACTGGCACAGGGTCCCTCATAGTGCAATCAAGTGTCTCTGACGGTGGTGGTGCACACCCGCCGTCAGACACACCGCCGTACTATGAGGGGCCCAGTGCGAGTACCGACGCCCACGAGTGGGCCCCCCTTGCTTGGGCAGGGCCCCAGCATTTGCAATCTTAACCTCTCCCTGCTCCTCCGCTGTGTAGTCTGGGCCGTCAAATCCATACTGTGCCTGACACCGTCTGAGCCTGCCTTCTGATGTATAGACATATATTTTGAATGTGTACGCTATCCATACATGTTATCCGGGGATACGGTACCCTTTCTAACCTTTGTGCAATCACGTGCAATCCATACTGGGCCTAACACCGTCTGAGCCTGCCTCCTGAGACATATATTTTGGCAGTTATAACATGGATGAATGTGACACGCATCTCTATTCTCTTCATACAGGTAACCAGCTTTTCCAATCTCTGCTCTGAATCCACTCCTGTGTCTCCATTCAATGTCAGCAAGCAGTTAATCCTGAATGCTATCTATGTGTTTTCAACTCTGCAAGCTTATATCTGGTAACCAGCTTTTCCAATCTCTGCTCTGAATCCACTCCTGTGTCTCCATTCAATGTCAGCAAGCAGTTAATCCTGAATGCTATCTATGTGTTTTCAACTCTGCAAGCTTATATCTGGTATATAGTTTATTTCAACTTACTCTGCTTGTCCCCTTATGTTGTGAGGTCAAGAAACTTTTCAAAGTGCTTTATGATCCATGTAGTGCTGGACATGTGTTTATTTGACCACAACATTTTATTAGGTCCTGGTGTCTCAATTTAGTGTGATTGATTAACGAGCAGAGAGAGCCACAAAAAAACAAAAAAAAAAAACTTAGCCTTAACCTCCTATATATTCAGACCTAGCTAGGGGGAGCATTTATGCAGGGGTGGCATTTATGCACATGTAATCTAAGTACATGTATCAAAGTACTTCTGGCAGTTATAACATGGCAGTTAGACAGGGCAGGAGACAGGTAAGACATTTATATACATCTACTCCCTGTACATTTGGAGTACAACAAATATATACCATATGCATTTGTGTAATTTTTATCCTGGCCGCTGCATTCACACACATCCACCGCCCTGGCATTAACTCTCCACACTCCATCCATATTGGCCCCCCGCTTCTTTCCTCTCCTATGTATAGCACTCATGCTCTTTTCACATTGTTAAATTGCACAGATCCAGCCAGTCCCACCATTCAACACCAGAGACGCTCTCACAAATCAATTAACCATCTGCTCACTCTTTCTATCCTCCTTCTCCTAGTTGCAGGAGACATTGCTCCCAACCCTGGTCCCCCATGTTATAGAAAGTCAAACCCCCCCACTGCTACACTCAGAAACCCCTCTAATCTTATTAATATTCCCTGCATGCCATCTGTCTCTCTTAATTGTGCACTTTGGAATTCTCGCTCAGTGTGTAACAAACTCTCCTTCATTCATGACTTCTTCCTTTCTAATTCTCAACCTCCTGGCTCTTACTGAAACCTGGATCCAGCAGTCAGATACTACCGCTGCTGCTGCTCTTTCATACGGGGGGCTACACTTCTCTCATCCCCCAAGATCAGACAATAGAGCTGGTGGAGGCGTTGGTCTGCTCCTATCACCAAAATGTACCTTTCAGGTTATCCCTCAAGTACCCTCACTTGTCTTCCCTTCTTTTGAGGTCCATGCCGTCAGACTCTACACCCCCTTCTCCATGCGAGTGGCGGTGGTGTATCGTCCTCCCGCCCCTCCCATCAGTTCCTGGATCATTTTGCCACTTGGCTTCCACATTTTCTCTCCTGTGACATCCCTACCCTCATCATGGGAGATTTCAACATCCCCATTGCTCTTCCCCTCTCCCCATCTGCTACTCACCTTTTATCTCTAACCTCCTCATTTGGCCTTTCGCAGCTTACTAATTCTCCAACGCATGAAGACGGAAACTCCCTCGACTTGGTCTTCTCTCGGCTTTGTGCAGTGGATGATTTTGCAAACTCCCCTCTCCCGCTCTCTGACCACAATATTCTTTCATTCTCTATAAAGAACTGCCAGGCTGCTCAGGTCACCCCCACTGTCCAGACTTATAGAAACATACAGGCCATTAACACCCAGAAACTTCTGAAGAACTTGCAGTCTTCATTGGCCCCTATCTCCTCCCTCTCATGTCCTGATTCTGCATTGAAGCATTACAATGAAACACTTCAAAGTGCCCTGGATGAATTTGCACCCCCTATAAATAGAACACCACAATGCAGACGGCGACAACCCTGGCACACGGTGCAAACACGTTTCCTGCAGCGGTGCTCCAGGTGCGCCGAACGTCTGTGGAGAAAATCCAATCTACACGAAGATTTCATCCATTTTAAGTTTATGCTTAGAACATACAACACTGCCCTTCACCTCTCCAAACAAACCTATTTCAACACCCTCATCATCTCACTGTCCAATAACCCGAAACGTCTCTGACACTTTTCATTCTCTACTCAATCCAAGAGTACAGGCCCCAACCACGGAGCTCCGAGCTGACGATCTGGCCAATTACTTCAAAGAAAAAATTGACCAGATCCGACAGGAAATTATCTCCAAATCCCCTCATACCATGCACTGTCCTCCCTCTCCCACTGCATCTAACTCACTCTCTGATTTTGAACCAGTCACAGAAGAAGAAGTAAGCAGGCTCCTTGCATCTTCTCGCCCAACTACTTGCACCAGTGACCCATTTCCGTCACATCTCCTCCAGTCCCTTTCCCCTGCTGTCACCCCTCACCTAACTAAAATATTTAACCTCTCTCTCTCTTCTGGTATTTTTCCCTCCTCATTTAAGCATGCCATCATACATCCACTACTTAAAAAACCATCCCTTGACCAAAACTGTGCCGCTAACTATAGACCTGTCTCTAATCTTCCCTTCATCTCTAAACTCCTGGAACGCCTGGTCCACTCCCGTCTTATCCGCTATCTCTCAGAAAACTCTGTTCTCGACCCTCTCCAATCCGGTTTCCGCTCTTTACACTCCACTGAAACTGCCCTCACTAAAGTCTCTAATGATCTGCTAACAGCTAAATCAAATGCTCATTACTCCATGCTAATTCTCTTGGATCTCTCTGCAGCACTCGACACTGTGGATCATCAGCTCCTCCTCACTATGCTCCATTCCATTGGCCTCAAGGACACCGTTCTCTCCTGGTTCTCCTCCTATCTCTCCGACCGCTCCTTTACTGTTTCTTTTGCCGGTTCCTCCTCCTCTCACCTTCCCCTTACTGTTGGGGTTCCTCAAGGATCGGTTCTAGGCCCCCTCCTCTTCTCCTTGTACACTGCCCCTATTGGTCAAACAATCAGTAGATTTGGTTTCCAGTACCATCTCTATGCTGATGACACCCAATTATACACTTCTTCTCCTCACATCACGCCAGCCTTTCTAGAAAACACTGGCGATTGTCTAAACGCTGTGTCTAATATCATGTCCTCACTATATCTGAAACTGAACCTGTCAAAGACTGAACTCCTTGTGTTTCCTCCCGCTACTAATGTACCTACACCCGACATTGCCATTTCCGTGTGTGGTTCCACTATTACTCCCCAGCAACATGCCCGCTGTCTTGGGGTCATACTTGATTCCGAGCTTTCCTTTGCCCCCCACATTCGATCATTGGCTCGCTCTTGTCATCTGCACCTCAAAAACATTTCTAGAATTCAACCTTTTCTTACTTTTGACTCTGCAAAAACTCTTACTGTTTCTCTTATTCATTCTCGTCTCGACTATTGTAACTCTCTTCTAATCGGTCTCCCTCTTACCAAACTCTCCCCTCTCCAATCTGTCTTGAATGCTGCATCCAGGATCATATTCCTCACCAATCGTTACACCGATGCCTCTACCTTGTGCCAGTCATTACACTGGCTACCCATCCACTCCAGAATTCAGTATAAACTTATTACCCTCACCCACAAAGCCCTCCATGGCTCAGCACCACCCTACATCTCCTCCCTTGTTTCAGTATACCGCCCTACCCGCGCCCTCCGTTCTGCTGATGACCTGAGGTTAGTATCCTCAATAGTCAGAACCTCCCACTCCCGTCTCCAAGACTTTACACGTGCCGCGCCAATTGCACTTCCCAGGTCAATACGATTAGTCCCCAATCCCCACAATTTTAAGCGTGTCCTGAAAACGCATTTATTCAGACTGGCCTATCGCCTCAACACATTAACCTAACCTATCCCTGTGTGGCAGAGCCAAAAGTTTTACCATAACCAGGTTCCCAGCATCATGTTCCCACATGCTTTATGCATCCATTAGCCCTCTGTGTCTGTACTGTTACACACTTAACATTATGGCTGGTCCATACAATCAGGGCAACTGTTACCACCCACCTTTCGTGTCTACCTCTTTCCTCATAGACTGTAAGCTTGCGAGCAGGGCCCTCACTCCTCTTGGTATTTGTTATAATCTACTGTATGTGATTATTGTTATGCTGTAATGTCTATTGTCTGTACAAATCCCCTCTGAAATGTAAAGTGCTGCGGAATATGTCGGCGCTATAAAAATAAAATTTATTATTATTATTATTATATATTTTGAATGTGTACGCTATCCATACATGTTATCCGGGGAAACGGTACCCTTTCTAACCTTTGTGCAATCACGTGCAATCCATACTGGGCGTAACACCGTCTGAGCCTGCCTCCTGAGACATATATTTTGAATGTGTACGCTATCCATACATGTTATCTGGGGATACGGTACCCTTTCTCACCTTTGTGAAATCACGTGTAATCCATACTGGGCGCGAGAACGGCTGGGGAGCTGTTAAGCAAGCTACAGCACCTGTGGTTTGCACACGTAAGTTTTTCATTTTTTCAGGAATGACGGTTAGGCCTAATTCCGGAACTGCGGTTGACCTGCACTTACTGGGAAATCATTGTTCACGGGTAATAATTGTAATCAGTGATCCCCATCACTAACGTTGTTCAGCGGGTTATCTGCACCTGTAAGCGACAAACGCTGGCCTTTTCAGTGTAGCGCACATGCAGCCACGGACATGTAAGGGCATGACACACCAGTTATTGGCCAATCTCATGTGCCAGAGCCTCACGTGTCCCTCTAGTAAGCCGGACTCGGACCGTGGGGCATGACGGAGTCTCGTTCGTTAACGGAATTAAGCTTGCAATGTGTGCATCTGTTCTGTAGCTGGCATGGTTGAGGTTTCCCAGGTGGAGTCGAATTTAACCGTAGGCTCCACTCCTGGTGGTGCCCTTCTGGACATGCCTTTAAGGTTCAGCTTTGCAACCATACTGCCCACGTAAAACAAACACTTTGCCTTCATGAACGCTGTTTGGGGGGGTCATGACTCGTGGGAATAACGCCGCCCAATCAGTTAACCTGCTAGAGAGATCCTTCGTTGCTCCCAAGCATGACATCACACTCCCTAGGAAGAAGGTAATGCCACTTTGGCGACCGTACTCCTGGGGGCGACACAAGTGCACTGATGCCCAGCCACTGCTCGATGAATCTGCTGGTACATTGACCCAGACCACTACATTCCCCTCGCACGCTACACGACCTGAATCTGACCCTGATGAAACTCAGGTTACCCTTCCCATATACAGTTCCATCTTACACGGTGACAAAGAGGAAGCTGCAGATGAAAGTGCAGGTTCGGCCCACCCGCCATCAGACACACCACCGTACTATCAGGGGCCCTGTGCCAGTGCCGTCGCCAACGAGTGGGCACCCCCTGCTTGCCCAGGATCACAGCACTTGCAAAGTTGAAATACTGTGCAGTGAGATGGAAAATGGGGACGACGAGGAATCCAGACAAGTACAGGGATTCCCTAGCGAGGAGACTTATTTGATTGTTTTCAATGTTGGGACAGCAATTTTTGGGGAGCACTATACTCTGGAGAATGATAGATGGGGCCCACCATACACTGGAACATTCCAAAGGTGGACATCAGACACTGGAGCAGCATTTACAGGGCCCATTATACACTAGAGCATTAGAAATGGGGCCCATTATGTTTGGAGCATTATTTGGGCCCATAAGACAGTGGAGCTTCATCCATGGGGACCAACATATACTGTAGCATTATGTGGAGCTCATCATATACTGTTTCAAACATTATATGGGACCAATGATTCTGTATGGAGAAATAGATGGGCCTCGTCATGAGATGTAAAAAGTGAGGTATTTTTCATTGTACTATACCGCTATTTCTCTGCCGTATCGGAGCATGATGAGTTGTGGTATGTGTTAAAGGGGCGCTCTTTCGCCCAGGGCACATGAAAACCTGCAGCCAGCCCTCCCCCCCACAACTTTAGCCAAATAACCCCCATTTTTCAGTGCGTAACTTGTATTATGAAGTTAATTAAGGTTGACAAGCTTAAGTAAGAAGAATTGATGCTTTTGGCATTCAAATGGGCACTGTAGGTGTGTTTCCTGTCCTCCTCTCACTGACGACTTTTATTCCCCATTGACTTACATTGGGTTTCGTGTTTCGGGACGACCCCGACTTTTCCCTATAATCGGACGATCTTGCTCGACCCGACTTTTGGAAAAGTCGGGTTTCACGAAACGAAACGCGACCCTAAAAAAACAAAATTCGCTCAACTCTAGTGAAGAGCATGGATGTAGTGAAACATACATATCTAACCAAATATACAAAAGGTTAACATAGTCAATATCTTTGTAACTCTGAATATCATTAAAAAAAAAAAATGATTCCTGCTATTCCATTTGATTGGGCTAAACCTCTATGCCTTTAATGTCTCCTCCACCTCCCCCAATACATTCTACATTATTCTTAGCTGATTTTATTCATGTAGAATTAAACTACAAGGAAAGAAAGGATTTTTTTAATTCCAATATTTCTGTTCCATTGACTTGAATGGGACTTCCGGGATCGGAATCGGCGATACCCGATACTTTTTTGATATCGGCCGATCCAATCCGATCCGATATTTTTCAATATCGGGTGGTATCGCTCAACACTGATAGTGAGATTCAATATCTCACCAATCCTATGGACACCCTCCACCTTGTCATTCAGCATCCAATTTCAGCCTGTTACATTGAGGTGTAATCTCTACTGGACCTGAGACAATAGTTCAGCATCCTCAAATCTACAGTATAGTGAGACTCAAATTCTCACCAATCCTATAGACACCCTACACCTTGTCATACACCATCTATTTCAGCCTGTTACATTGAGGTGTAATCTCTGCTGGGCCTGAAACAATAGTTCAGCGTCCTCAAATCTACAGTATAGTGATATTCAAATTCTCACCAATACTATAGACACCCTACACCTTGTCATACACCATCCAATTTCAGTCTGATACATTGAGGTGTCATCTCTACTGGACCAGAGACAATATTTCTGCGTCCTCAAATCTATAGTGAGATTCAAATTCCCACCAATCCCATAGACACCCTGCAACTTGTCATACACCATCCAATCTCAGCCTGTTACTTTGAGGTGTAATCTCTACTGGGCCAGAGACAATAGATCTGCATCCTCAAATCTATAGTGAGATTAAAAATATCACCTATCCTATAAACACCCTTCACCTTGTCATTCACCATCTAATTTCAACCTGTTACATTGAGGTGTAATCTATACTGGGCCAGAGACAATAGTTCAGCATCCTCAAATCAATAGTGAGATTCAAATTCTCACCAATCCCATAGACACCCTGCACCTTGTCATACACCATCCAATTTCAGTCTGTTACATTGAGGTGTAATCTCTACAGGGCCAGAGACAATAGATCTGCGCCCTCAAAACTATAGTGAGATTCAAAATCTCACCAATCCTATAGACACCCTCTACCTTGTCATTCACCATCCAATCTCAGCCTGTTACATTGAGGTGTAATCTCTACTGGGCCTGAGACAATAGTTCAGCGTCCTCAAATCTATAGTGAGATTCAAATTCTCACCAATCCTACAGACACCCTACACCTTGTCATACACCATCCAATTTCAGTCTGTTACATTGAGCTGTGATCTCACCTGGGCCAGAGACAATAGTTCAGCATCCTCAAATCTATAGTGAGATTCATTCTCACAAGTCCTATAGACAGTCTACACCTTGTCATTCACCATCCAATTTCAGCCTGTTACATTGAGGTGTAATCTCTACTGGGCTAGAGACAATAGTTCTGCGTCCTCAAATCTATAGTAAGATTCAAATTCTCACCAATCCTATAGACACCCTCCACCTTGTCATTTACCGTCCAATTTCAGCCTGTTACATTGAGGTGTAATCTCTACTGGGCCTGAGACAATAGTTCAGCGTCCTCAAATCTATAGTGAGATTCAAATTCTCACCAATCCTACAGACACCCTACACCTTGTCATACACCATCCAATTTCAGTCTGTTACATTGAGGTGTAATCTCTCCTAGGCCTGAGACAATAGTTCTGCGTCCTCAAATCTATAGTGAGATTCAAAATCTCACCAATCCTATAGATACCCTCCACCTTGTCATTCACCATCCAATTTCAGCCTGTTACATTGAGGTGTAATCTCTACAGGGCCAGAGACAATAGTTCAGCTTCCTCAAATCTCTAGTGAGATTCAAATTCTCACCAATAGTAGATACACCTTCTACCTTGTTTTACAGTACCATATAGCTTGTGGTATTGTGGGTACATTTTCTCAAAAATGAGCAAGTATGGTGGAAGACGCCATGGAAGTGGGCGGGGGTTGCCAGCTGGTCCCGATGGTGGTTTTGGTGGTGTTGCATCTGTTGGTAGTGGCAAAAGCACAATAGTACCTAAGGCAGGCGGTGTTGAGCCTGTGTCATCATCTGGCTCGACAAGGCCTCGAAGGCTTTCTTTTCTGGGAGTAGGTAAACCACTTTTAAAGCCAGAGCTTCAGGAACAAGTTTTGACTTACATTGCTGACACAGCCTCCAGCTCTCTCGCCTCCACTTCTGAAGTTTTAAAAAAATAAAAGCACTGAGTCATCATTGGAGGCTCCTGGTCAGGAACAACACCTTTCCTTGTGTCCTTCACCCCTTCCAAAAGTGAAGGATGTGGCAGGCCACACTATTGATTACTCCATGGAGCTCTTTTCACATACCATGCCTGGGTTAGCAAGTCAAATCGTGAATTCCCCAGTCCAAGATCAATCTGACATGGAGTGCACTGATTCACAGCCACTGCTAGATTTTTCTGCTGGTACATTCACTCAGAGCACTATATTGTCCTCGCAGTGTACTGAGGCAGAATCAGACCCTGATGAAACTCAGGTGCCCCTTCCCGCATACTATACCACCTTACACGGTGACTCAGAGGAAGGTGCACATGAAATTGAAGAGGAGGTGATGGATGACCCAGTTGTTGACCCAGATTGGCATCCATTGGGGGAAGAGGATGCCGCTGCCAATAGCTCAGAAGAGGAGGAGGAGGATCCGCAGCAGGCAACGACATCGCAACAGCTGTTATATGGCAGGACCGTAGCAGTCCAAAAACGTGTTACAAAAACCAAAAGAGTTGCAGGACAGCTTGGCCAGACGGTCACATTAGCACAGCGTGCAAGGTCTCAAAATGTCTTCCATAGTAGGAAGAGTGCAGTGTGGCATTTTTTTGAACAAAATCCTAATGATCAGGCCAAGGTTATCTGTAAGAAGTGCGCAAAGACCTTTAGCAGAGGGAAAAATCTGAGAAATTTGAATACCAGTTGCATGCTTAGACATTTAACCACCATGTACTTGCAAGCGTGAACGGACTACCAAACCTCACGTACCACATGTGCACCTGCTCTGAATGAAGGTAGTCAGCAATGCTACATCGCTTCCCCCACTGTAAGCCCACCGGTTAGAACACTACCAGCAGCAAATATCGAGGTGTCGTCACAAGGGCAAAGCAGTCATGGAATCACAAAGATATTGCTACGAAAGACTGAATCTAGGCCATCAGCAACACCACCAACACCATCACCATCACCAACCCTCTTTCAGTCCGCCATGTCCACCGCTAGTTCCACCATATGCAGCTCTGAAGTCCAGCTCACCCTACCAGAGACTCTGAGTAGGACAAGAAAGTACTCATCTTCTCATCCACGTACACTGTCGTTGAACACCCACATTGCCAAACTAATCTCGTTAGAGATGATGCCCTACTGGTTGTTTGAAAGTAAAGCTTTCCGAGAGCTCATGGCCTACGCAGTACCACGCTATGACCTACCCAGTCGGCACTTCTTTTCGCGAAAAGTCATCCCAGCCCTCCACATGCATGTGAAAGACCGCATTGTCCATGCTCTCAAGCAATCAGTAAGTGAAAAGGTGCACCTCACAACAAAAGCATGGTCCAGTAGGCATGGCCAGGGCCATTACGTGTCCATCACTGCGCACTGGATTAATGTGGTGGATGCAGGGTCCACAGGGGACAGCGGTGGTGAGACAGTGCTGCCTAGCCCACGGTATAGGAAACAGTTGGCTGTAGGCGTTCGACCCTCCACCTCCTCCTCCTCCTCCAGAAGTGAAAGCTCGTCCACAGAGCGCAGTCGCACGAGCACTCCATTCGCAGCTGCCAGTGTTGCACACGAGGTGTCCCACTATCGAACAGCTAGTGGTAAGCATCAGCAGGCTGTGTTAAAGATGATATGTTTGGGAGACAACAGACACACCGCAGAGGTACTGGCCGAGTACTTGCGGCGACAAACTGAGTCATGGCTGGGCAGTCTACATCTTGTGGCAAGCAAGGTAGTTAGTGATAATGGCCGGAATTTTGTGGCAGCCATAGCCCTTTCAAAACTCAGACACATACCTTGCCTGGCTCACACCTTGAACATGGTGGTGCAGTGCTTCCTCAATAATTTTCCGGAGTTAACACCCCTGCTCCATAAGGTGCGAAGACTGTGCTCGCACATCCGCCGGTCGCCCGTACACTCCAGTCGTATGCAGAAGCTGCAGCGATTGCTCCACCTTCCCAAGCACCGCCTAATTATCGATGTTGCAACAAGGTGGAACTCCACCCTGCACATGGTTCAGAGGCTGTGCGAACAGAGGTAGGCTGTAATTCATTTGTGCGAGGATACACGGGCAGGCAGTTTGCAGCCAGACATGGAGTTGTCTGGTGTGCAGTGGTCGAAGCTGAAAGACCTCTGTAAAGTCCTTCAGTGTTTTGAGGAATGCACACGGCTGGTAAGCGCAGATGACGCCATCATAAGCATGAGCATCCCACTTATGTGTATGCTCATGCAAAGTTTGACGCCCATTAAGGAGCAGGCATCTGCAGCCGAGGAGGAAGAGGAGGAGGGAAGCCTTGATGACAGTCAGCTATTCTCTGCTTAGGCAAGTCTCGTGGACGAGGTGGAGGAAGAAGAGGAAGAGGAGGAGGAGGAGGATGATGGGGATGATTATTTTGGGAAGGAGGATGCTTCTCAAGGGACAAGAAAAAATGTTGGCGTGGCAAGGTCAGGTACACGGTTTGTGCATGACTGGAGGGATGTGGATTTGCCAGAATATGCTCCTCCACCCAGCACTCGCAGTGCATCATTGACACCTGGAACATTGGCCCACATGTCTGATTATGCCTTGCAAATCCTAAAATGGGACCCCCGCATTGCCAAAATGATGAACGCTGACGACTACTGGTTGGCCAGCATCCTGGATCCACGTTATAAAGGCAAATTCCAAAACATCTTGCCACAGGAGAACCTAGAGCTAAAACTGGCTAACAAACAAGCAACTCTGGTAAACCGTTTGTTTGAGGCATTCCCAGCACAAAGCGGCGGTGATGTTTTTCCAACAAGCCGTAGGGGGCAACATGAAAGAGGTGTTCGTGGTGCACACAGCCGAAGAGGCGTTGGAGACAGGGGTTTCATGACCATGTTGTGGACTGATTTTTCAAGTACCGCTCACACGACTGGTAATACTGCATCGATCGAAAGTTACAGGAGACAGCAGTTGTCAACTATGGTAACAAACTACTTCTCCTCCCATATCGATGTTCTCCCTCACCGGTCATTCCCCTTTGACTATTGGGCCAGAAAACTCGACACCTGGCCTGAATTGGCACAATATGCCTTACAGGAGCTCGCTTACCCTGCTGCTAGTGTGTTAGCTGAACGAGTCTTCAGTGCTGCTGGATCAATCCTGACAGAAAAAAGGACCCGTCTGTCGACCCAAAATGTTGATGATCTAACCTTCATTAAAATGAACCATGCATGGGTTTCAAAGGATTTTGTCCCACCCTCCCCTGCTGACACGTAGGTTGCCAGAAAAATGGCTTGCTTTTGTCCTCCTCTTCTGCAGACTTCTCCAATTACTCCATTTGCAGCTGCTGAATGTCCAACTTCAACATATGCCAATTTTTCCACCTCCCTAACTGGGCTGCCTCCCCCCACACGTGCGAGTGCCGCTGCCCTGGACAGGTGGGTGGCCACACTCTTTGGTAACTGCTCTGGCACAAGGTCTCTCATAGTAGAATCAAGTGTCTCTGACAGTGGGGGTGCACACCCGCCTTCAGACACACCGGCGTACTATGACACTGGAGCAGCATTTACAGGGCCCATTATGCACTGGAGCATTAGAAATGGGCCCCATTATATATGGAGCATTATTTGGGCCCATAACACAGTGTAGCTTCATCCATGGAGACCAACATATACTGTAGCATTATGTGGAGCTCATCATATACTGTTTCAAACATTATATGGGACCAATGATTCTGTATGGAGAAATATATGGGACTCATTACTCTGTATAGCGCACTATGCGGTGGCCGTAATACTGTATGGAGTAATATACTGTCCGTTTTTGGAGCTATTGGAGAATTTAAAATGGATATCAGTCATGAGATGTAAGAAGTGAAGTATTAATATTTCATTGTGCTATACCACTATTTATCTGCCGTTTCAGAGGATCATGAATTGTGGCATGTGTTAAAGCAGCCCATTGACACAGTTTGGCCCTGGGCCGACGAAAATCTGGAGCCAGCCCTACCCCCCCCACAACTTTAGCCAAATATCCCCCAGTTTTCAATGCCTAACTATTATTATAAAGTAAATTAAGGTTGACAAGCTTAAGTAATAAGAATTGATGTTTTTGGCATTAAAATGGGCACTGTAGGTGTGTTTCCTGTCCTCCACTCACTGCCGACTTTTCTTCCCCACTGACAAGCATTGGGTTTCGTGTTTCATTCGGCCTTCGACTTTTCACGATGATCGGCCGATTTCATTCGACCCGACTTTTCAGAAAGTCGGGCTTCATGAAGCCCAACTCAACCCGAAAAAAGGCAAAGTCGCTCATCTCTATTAAACAAGATGCAGTAACTATTTACCCAGTTGGTAAATATCATCATTGCTCCACTGCTTTCTGAATACAAATTATGAGAATCAATATAAATATGGGTTGAGATTTGTGAAGTGAACAAGGTCTCACCATTCTTCTACAAATTCACACTTCCCATCAGACCCATATATGCCCCTCTTCTCAGATATTGCAGCCATCTTTAATTAATACCTGTGATGCAGTGGCAAGTGACGCTACTGCTATGGGTCCGTGAGCCGGAGGGCAGTGCCAGTGTCGGCACTGACCCATCATCTCAATTTCAAATGTATTGTCATCCTGAATGCCATTACAGTTGAAAGAAATCATTAAGGAAGGAGCGTCATCTGACTATGGAGAGCATTATACTATACGGAGGACTATGGGGGGTGAATTATACCATATGGAGGGCAATGGAGAGTAGATTATTCTGTATGGAAAACTATGGGGGTGCATTATATTATAAGAAGGACTATGGTAGGTGCATTATACTATTTGTAGCACTATGGGGGTGAATTATACCATATGGAGGACTATGGAAGGGTAGATTATATTATATGGAAAACTATAGGAGTGCATTATACTATAAGAAGGACTATGGTGGGTACATTATGAGGGTTTATTATACTACATGGAGTACTATGGGGGTGCATTAGACTAAATGGAGGAATATGAGGGGTGCATTAGACTATATAGTGGACTATGGGGGTGCATTATTGTATACGGAGAACTATGGGAGTGCATTATACTATATGGAGAACTATGGGGGTGTATTATACTGTAAAAATGACTATGAGGGGTGCATTATACTATGAGGGGTGAAAATCCTCCAATAACCTAGAAAAAAACACACCAAAAAAACAGGCAAAGGTGCTTAACTATCTAGGCCTCAAGACAAATGCTCTGCATCCTTTGTGTGTGAACAGTGCTGCATACAGATTGCATTTGTTTGCACTGGTGTACCAAATGACCAATCCCTGATTGTAGGCTGGTTGTCTCATCGGTATTACTGCATCTGTGTAGTCGCCACCTTTATTTGGGTCCGCTGCACCCTTATAGTGCATTTGTCTTTAGGTTTAGACAGGTAAGCTTATTTGCCTGTTTTTTGTTGTGTTTTTACTATATGGAGGACTATGGGGGTGCATTATAATGTATGGAGGACCAAAGAATTCATAAAAGAAGGAGCGTGGATACCTGGCACGTTATGCTTTCTACAGATTCCATACTGATACTTCCCCTCATATTACTTTTCTTACTAGGGAGAGAATCTGGATCCTGGATGGAAGACAGAGGAATTTAGCGAGCAATGTAACATAGTAACATAGTTTTGAAGCCTGAAGGAAGACCTTATGTCCATCTAGTTCAGCCTATTTTTAGTGCAGCTGTTCTGCATTGTTGATCCTGGGGAAGGCAAAAAACCCACAGAGTAGAAGCCAATTTTATCCATAGGGAAAAAAATTCCTTCCCCTAAGCTGGGTCAACCATTTACCTATAATATTATGTTATTTGTAACCTTCTATACTGTTACTCACCAGAAAAGCATCCATTCCTTTCTTAAATTCATTCAGTGAGTTGGCCATCACCACTTCCTCAGGAAGAGAATTCCAGAGTCTCACTGCTCTTACCGTGAAGAACCCGCTTCTATGCTGGTGCAGAAATTGTCTGTCCTCCAAACGAAGAGAATGCCCCCTTGTTCTTGTCACAGTCCTTTGTGCAAACAGTTCATTGGAGAGATCTCTGTATTGCCCTCTGATATAATTGTACATATATATTAAGTCTCCCCTAAGTCTTCTCTTTTCTAGAGTAAATAGACCTAATTTTGATAACCTTTCTGGGTATTGTAGTGAACCAACTCCATTTATCATTTTAGTAGCCCGCCTTTGAACCCTTTCAAGGGTGATTGTTTAGTATTAGTCATTTAATATGTCTGTACATATTCCAAAATATATGAATAAAAAACATTAAAATAATATTAGGCACCCAAAAGAATTTAAAAAAAAAATCGATTTTAGCGTGCAAAAGTAGGAAAGCATTAAAAAAATTTGTATTAATCTGATGTTGCTGTAATTGTTCTGACCTAAAGAATAAAGCTGTCTTATCACTTATATCGCACGGTGAATATCATGAAAACAATAAATAGAAACTAATTTTTATATTTGTCCTATGCTCTATGCTGAGAATGCTGTGAGTTGTAGTTTCACAAAACCTGGAATGTCCATAGTTCCTGCAACTACAAAATGTGTGAAAATGTGAAGCAATGGGAATGGTTTCTCTCACAGACAATGACTCCTGCTCTTACATGGCATTTGTGTATTGTTAGATGTATCACCAGCAAAGAAACACTCAATGTTCTTGTTTTAAATGCATTTTACTTTTGGGAACTTTCCCTTACTCGCCCGACTCCTCCAGCCTTGATGCTGACCAATGTGATCTGCCATATTATTACTACTTGTTATCAATATTAACACCTGTGGAGATATCACTCATGGTCATTTGTGACATCATCAAATACAGGAGGCCATTGTTACATCACAGCATGATGTCACAATGACTGTGAGTCTATACAAACGGGTGTTCAGGGGGAAAAGGCTCATTTCAGAAGATGGAGACGAGGAGAGCGGAGGATACAGGATGGAGGATACAGGTAAATACCAAACCTTACAGGGATTTCTTAGTGAGCTTACCCCCAACATGGACCCTCATTGTCTACAGATTGGGGCTGTAAGGTGCTGGATTTCTTCAGTCCTTGCTGGTAGAATCTCTGCACTTGGGTGATAAAGGGTCTATGCAGCAAACATGGGGACATCAGAGAGGTCAACACAAAGACGGCACATCCAATGGAGACATTACAGTAGTTACTTCGGTCAGTGGCTGGCACAGATTGCTGCTGGTGGTTCTGTCACTTTAATTTAAGATTATTGGGGCAAAAAAGTCTACCATAATGCCCCTACATGGGAGAGAGGTTGGTGTACATACATTGGGGGAAATATATTTATTTATATACTTTCTATTTATTTATTTTACTATTTTACTATTATTTTACTATTTATGTTGCTTATATATAAAGGCATTTGAAGCAATTTTTTTTTTCAAATCATATTTATTACACCATTTTTAATTGCCTACATCAAAACTTAAAATTCGTAGTAAAAGGAACATGGACATCTGGCGCTTTATGCTTTTCTACAGGTTTTATACAGATACTCATAATTTTTTTTCTTTCTAGGGCGAGAATCTGGATCCTGGAAGGAAGACTGAAGAATCTAAAGCGATCATTGCGATTGTGTAGTATTAATCATTTAATGTGTCTGTGCATACTGTACATATTTACATGCTTTAGCACTACAGAGTGCAACTTTACTTGTTTTCCAACTGTATAGGGTCCTGATAGGAGAGTTATATGTCTGTATATTAAGGGGTAGTGTTTGTAGGGGGGTAGTGTTCTGTTTTTTTTAAAGGGGAGATGAACGTAGTCAGGCTTTGAACTCCAGGGTCTGATCTGACGAGGAAAGGTGAGGCATGTTACCAGGACAAAGAAGATCTGCAATCCGGAAACGAGTCTCCATATTGAGTATCATTGCTCTATACAAGTCAGTTAGTTAGTTGTAGTATGGCCTTGGTCCAGGGTTCTCGAACTGATCGCCTTTTCCCGGGGTCAAGAAGGAATTTTTTCCCTGTAACACACATTGGCTGAATGTGTGCAGGTTTTTTGCCTTCTTCTGGATCATTGGCTTTAGGTAGGGGTAGAGATTGTAATTAATAAAATATGTTTAAATTCAATGATCTGTGTCCTTATATCTTTATTTCATACTCAGGTATTTGTATATGTTATTTCTCATTTATGGTCCATGACTATGAAGGTATACAGAAATACAAGGGTGGTAATTATATGTCTCCTAATGTAATGTCTGTATTTATAATGCATACAATAGAGCCATAGACAAGATATCTGAAGTAGTGGAAATTATTATCCTCATAGAAAATAATTGCGGGCTTGACTCAAATATCGAATATAATATGAAAGTCAATGAGAAACTCTAGCATTTTTCGGAAAGTTCCTAACAGGAGAGCTGGTGGGGCAGGAAAATCACCATGATCATTTGTCCTTTCCCAGCCTAAAAAAACCCTGAAGCCTCTCCAAGATTGGTATATCACAGTAAATGTGCCAATTCTGGGGCTTTGCCCGTTTCTTCTGGATTGGGTGACGTTATGGGGGTGTCTTATAAACGCCTCTCCATTACTAACCGCGGGGCTTCACCTGACATTACACAGCTTAGATCAACCCAAAAAAAATTACTCCAATTGTCTCCATTACTATCCCCTGGGCTTGAGCTGACATGAACCCCCAAATATATTACACCAATTACCACAACAGGGCAATCGGGAAGAGTCGAGTAAAGTGACAGAATTGGATGATCTCATGTGATGAACCAATTCTGAGGCAGCTGCGGACTGGTATTTCTAAGCTGGGAAGGGCTCAATATCGATAGACCTTCCCAATCTGATAATATAAGCCTGCGATCTGTCTGCTTTACATTGGCTGGTTACCAAAAAAGGGGAGACCTCACATCTTTTAAAAAATATATATTTATGATATTTGTCTGTGATGCATTTTCTAGGTGCGTTTTCAGCCGCAAAACATGCGGCGTGGGGACTTGAGCATGGCGCTTGAGCACTCACTATACTTGATCAAATTAAATATATGCAGAGATCCAGTATGGGAATAAAATATCAAATTTTATTGAAAAAACATAAAAAAATTATAAAATTACAAAATTGCCCAGCAGGAGGCGCTCAAGACATTCATGCCATTAGTTATTATAGTCACACAGACAAATGTGAATCCTTGCACATAAGTAATTATAAATAATTTCCAACAAGAGTATAATATATCTATAAATGTAGAGAATATTCGCAGCACAGTATTAAAAAATATATTGAATATAAATCAGGCCCAATATATGTAACTTAATTAAATAACCTCAGTGTCAAAATAACTGAATATATCGTGACTGAAAAAAAAAAAAAATACTGAGTGGAAATGATCTGTGACAACACGACAGGCAACTCACTCTGAATGTAATAGAGACCCACATTAAATTGCACCTGAATGAAGGTAACCCAGTGTGATATATGCTGCAGATAAAAGTAAAATGACCTCAATGTCAGCACGATTAAATAATATCACGGCTGAGAAAGTACAGTACTAGAGGATTGCTGCATAAATCCACAAAGGTTCAAAATAAAGGTAAAAAAGGTAATACCTATGAAAACACTGATGCCAGGTCTCTGGTGAATGTGAATGACGTGACCTCCTTCACCCCAACACGTGTTTCGCACTAGCTTCTTTCGGGGCGCCCAAAGTGAGTATTCCACTACTCGCCTTGCTATTCGGTTCTCCCATCTAGCAGTTACCAATCACAGTAATGCCGCACCCTTCTTGGTTGTGGGCGGCATTACTATGATTGGCTGGCCACCCAGCGTCCTATGAGTCATCAATCATAGCCTGGCACTAAGCCCTGCTGTCGCCATTTTCTGCACATTGTATGCAGAACACAGCTAGTGTAGGGAGAGTGTGAGCAGCTGCTAGGGACAGTTGTGTTTTTTCATTCAAATCAGCCAGAAATCCTCTGTGAAACCCAAAAGTTCTTTTCAGAGCTGAAAGTATAAGGTCAGGGACCAAGTAGTGACCGTTTTCCCAGCTTTGTTTTAGGTCACATATACCCCTGCAGGGCAGATTTTTTGTGCTGCTGCCGTGCTGCATTCACAGCGAATAGCACGCACAGTACTGCACAACTGACACGCAGCCAGCACCACTGTCTTGTGTGGTGTCTGGGGTGCATATTCTTGTCTTAAACCTCAGGGCAGTTTTTTGTGCTGCTACCGTGCTGCGTTCACAGCGAATAGCACGCACAGTACTGCACAACTAACACGAAGGCAGCACCACTGTCTTGTGTGGTGTCTGGGGTGCGTATTCTTGCCGTAAACCTCAGGGCATTTTTCTGTGCTGCTGCCGTGCTGCGTTCACATAATAACAGCAAATAGCATGCACGCACGGTACTGCACAACTGACACGCAGGCAGCACCACTGTCTTGTGTGGTGTCTGGGTTGTGTATTCTTGCCTGAAACCTCAGGGCAATTTTTTAGTGGCAGCGCCACTGTCTTGTGTGGTTCCTGGGGTGTTTAATCTCACCTTAAACCTCAGGGCAATTTTTTTCTGCTGCTGCGGTGCTGTTTGTAAAACACAAAGCAGTACTAGGCTGTAGTGCTACTTTCCACAAAGCACTAACTGCTCCTTGTTCCCCAATATCTGCATCTGAACATCTGCAACTATGGCAGAAAAATCCAAAATTCCTAAAAAGGCTGTTGTGAAGGGACAGGGACGTGGATGTGGGGTCGTTGGTGCCCAACAAGGCACAGAGTCTGGGAGATTGAAGAATGTTGATGCATTTGGTTTCCTGGTGAAATTTCCCGGTCTGGAACATAAACGGTCCTGGAAGCCAGAAGAACAAGAGCAGATACTGTCTTGGATGGCTGACAAGGCCTCCACGAAATGTTCTAGCAGCACCCAATCGTCTATGACAAAACAGTCTACTGTCCATACAAATATCGCTGGGTCATCCTATTCTCAACCTGTTCCTAGTTTATCACCCGGTCAGGAGTCACAGGAAACATTTGAACCAATCTTGGTCACTCCGAGGATCCATTTTCTTCCTTGCCTCTGGCCTCTCATCGCGCGACATTGAAGAGGAGCGTGAGGGGGTATCGCCTGTTGAAGATGGCCAAATATTTGAAATCCCACATCCAGAAGAAAGCCACTTTCATAAACGTGATATACCGGGTGAACAGGTGGAGGCTGATGGTGATGACACACAGCTGCCATCTGTCCAGTCGCCAATATCAACATGGAAGGAGGATGACATGGACGACGAGGTGGTCGATGATGAGACCACCGATCCGACCTGGGCCGTTGGCACACATAGCCAGCACAGCAGCAAAGAGGATGAAGGTGGATATGTAGTACCAGCAAAGGCACCAAGTGCTACTGGTTTGAGCAGAGTGCGAAGTGTGTCAACTGTTGGCAAGAGCAATCCCTCTGTGCCCCAAGTCAAGGCAAGGGTGCGCTCAGCCGCTGTCTGGAAATTTTTTTCTGATAGTCCTTCTGAACCAAATGTTGTCATCTGTAGCATCTGCCATAGGAAGCTGAGCAGAGGCCAGGACAAAGGCAGCCAAAGCACCACCAGTATGCGGAAACACATGGCAGTCAAGCACCCTAGTCGGTGGGCTGAACAACAGGGTACCAAATCAGTGTCTGTGACTGCGGGTCAAACCACTGCCATGTCGCCTGTGATACGACCTTTCCAATCTGCTGGGCAGGAAGCAGGTGATCATCATACCTCTTGCTCACAAGCTGCGGTTGCACAGACACAGGCCACAACAAGCTCATTCACTTGTTTGTCCCAGGAAAGCGTCCAATTGTCCATGCCCCAGATGTATGAAAGGAGGCGTAAATACCAAGTTACGCACCCACAAGCACAAATACTGAACGCGCACATTGCCAAGTTGCTAGCCGTGGAGATGTTGCCGTTTAGGCTTGTAGGGACACAGTCTTTCCGTGATCTTTTGGCTGTGGCTGCCCCACGATACTCGGTTCCCAGCCAGCACTATTTTTCCCGTTGTGCTGTCCCCGCGTTACACCAGCACGTCTTAAACAATCTAAAGCTTGCTCTCACTAACGCCATTACTGGGAAGGTCCATCTTACAATAGACACGTGGACAAGTACTTGTGGCCAGGGATGTTACATCTCTGTCACGGCACACTGGCTCAACCTGGTGGAGGGTGGGACAAAGTCTCAAACTGGACCATCAACACTAGAGATGATCGACTTTGCCTTTTTTAGGGTCGAGTCGGGTTTCATGAAACCCGACTTTCGCAAAAGTCGGGTCGAACTAAATCGGCTGACTATAGGGAAAAGTCGGAGGCCGACTGAAACACGAAACCCAATGCAAGCCGATGGGGAAGCAAAGTCGGCAGGGAGTGGAGGACAGTAAACACACCTACAGTGCCAATTTCAATGCCAAAAACATCAATTCTTATTACTGAAGCTTGTCAACCTTAATTTACTTCAAAATAATAGTTACGCATTGAAAACTGGGGCTTATTTGGTTAAAGTTGGGGGGTAGGGCTGGCTCCAGGTTTTTGTGTGACCTGGGCCAAAGAGTGTCAGTGCGCCCCTTTAACACATACCACAACTCATGATGTTCCGATACGGCACAGAAATATAGGTATAGTAGAATGACAAATACTTTGCTGCTTACATGACATGACTGATCTATTTTAAATTGTACAATAGCTCAAAAAAAGGACAGTATATTACTCCATACAGTACACATTGTGCGCCTTACAGAATAATGAGCCCCATATATTTCTCCATACAGAATAATTGGACACATATAATGTTCCATACAGTATATGATGAGTTCCACATAATGCTCCAGTATATGATGGGCCTCATGGATGATGCTCCAGTGTATTATGGGACCTAATAATGCTCCATATATAATGGGCCCCATTTCTAATGCTCCAGTGTATAATGGGCCCCATAAATGCTGCTCCAGTGTCTGATGTCCCCCATTTGGAATGCTCCAGTATATGATGGGCCCCATTTTTAATTAATCCAGGCATGGTATGTGAAAAGAGCTCCATGGAGTAATCTGAAGTGTGTGCTGCCACATCCTTCACTTTTGGTGTGGGTGAAGGACACAAGGAAAGGGGTTGCTCCTGACCAGAAGCCTGCACTTACGACTCGGTGCTTGCATTTTGTTAACCTTCAGAAGAGGAGGCGATAGAGCTGGAGTCTGTTTCAGCAATGTAAGCCAAAATCTGTTCCTGATGCTCCGGCTTTAAAAGCAGTCTACCTATACCAAGAAAACAGAGCCTTATAGGCCTTCCAGAGCTACACCATGATGCAGGCTCTTAGCTGCTATTGTGTTTTTGGCACTTCCAGCAGATGCACCACCACCACCTTCAGTACCAGATAGCCCCCCAAGCCCACGTCTTCGTCCTCTTCCACCATACTTCCTCATGTTTTGGAAAATGGACCTAAAATACCAGCATATGGTACTGTATCAGAAGCGTACAGCTCTATACAGTCTAGGGATAACAGTATATCTCTGTTTATATTTCATGATTCATACACAGACTCTCACAGGCTCAGTATGGATCACCCAATAAAATAAAAAGTTGAAAAAGGGTACAGTATCACCAGATACAAGGTATATATAGCATAGTGTAAATATTCTGAATCTCCGTATACATTTCAGGAGGTAGACACAAACGCTCTCAGGCCCAGTATGGATTACACAAGATTATGAACAGCTGTAAATGGGTAATGTAACACAAGCGTACAGCTGTATACAGTGTTGGGGTAATCTTAAAGCTCCTAATATATTGCCGGAGTAACAGACAGACATTCACAGGCTCATCATGGATTACACCAGAATCTAAAGAGCTAAAAAGGTTACTGTATCAGAAGCATGCAGCTGTATACAGTGTTGGGCAAATTTGAAATCTCGGTATATATTTCCGGAGTTACCCTCAGACACTCACTCAGTCTGGGATTGACCATAATAAAAAATGTTGTAAAAAAGGTACTGGATAACAAGATAGCAAGTACATATATTATAGGGTACAATTGAAGTCTCCGTATACATAGCCCCGTAGTCAATCTCAGACGCTTACTCAGTATGGATTTGACCGTAATACTAAATGTCGAACAAAGGTACTGTATAACAAGATACAAGCTGTATCGAGTATAGGGTAAGAATTGGTATCTCCGATTCACCGTATATATAGAAGGCGTAAACCACACACGCTCACTCACTATGGATGATACCTTAATACTAAATTTGGAACAAAGGTACTGTATCAGCATATAGCAGGTGTATCCAGTCTAGGCGTAATTGTAAATTTCCGTCTACACTTCCGGCATCAGACACAGACACTCACAGGCTCACTATGTATTACACCAGAATTTAAAAAGTAGAAAAAGGGAAAGGTATTCGAAGCGTACAACAGTATACAGTGATGTGGTACTTTTAAATCTTCGTATATATTTCAATCTCAGTAAGCCAGTCCAGACTTTCCGCTACTGGAAACTACATGGATACAAGTACAGACAGAAAGTCTAGTGTTAGCAGAAATTTGGGAATTACTCATCGCGGGAAAACCTCCCGGTAGAAGTTGCAGAGGAGATGCAGACCATCAAATACTGTGTCTGTGTAGACAGCGAAAACGGTTCTTTGTGAAGAAAGGATTGCTTTATCGCAGTAGCGTGGATCACATCACCGTTACTTGTCTCCATCAAATTGTGATCACAATTAGAGATGTAGACATGGTCCTCACTGCCTATCATGATGTGTCTGGTCATTTTGGAGTGCAAAAGACAGAAGCCACAGGCCGTAGGTGATTCTATTGGATTGGCATGAGAGGAGACATTGAAAAATGGTGGCAGGAATGTCACACTTCTGTGAATACCACAACTGTGAAAGGTGATCATAAAGTACCACTGCATCTGCTTGTAAGTTGACGTCCATTACAAATGGTAGCCATTGATCATCTGAAGGTAGAGGCCAGCAGAACAGGCCATAGCTACATCTTAACCATCCTCGATCAATACCCCAAATTTCTAGTGGCCATCCCTGTGAAGGATTTAACTGCCCAGACTACACAGCGGTGGAGCAGGGAGAGGTAAGTATTGCAACTTGCAAGTGCTGTGGCCATGACCAAGCGGGGGGGTACACTCATGGTCGATGGTACTGGCACAGGGCCCCTCATAGTACACTGGTGTGTCTGACGGCGAGTGGGCCCCCCACCATCAGAGCCACTGTATTGTATTATGAGGGGCCCTGTGCCAGTGCCGTCGGCCATCAGTGGGCCCATCCACCTTTTCAGAGTAATGGCACTTGCCCGGGTGCGCCAGATGTTGACCCCAGCCCTTGGGGGATGGGCAGCCCAGTTATGTAGGTTTAACCCTCCGTCAGGCGCAATAGATCTGACAGGCACACAGTAATTAGTTTCACTTCTCTCTCCTTGCCCACTTATCAGAAAACCCCACCCCTCCTAGTAATCTCCTGACTCTACAGGCTCTGTGAAACCTGATATCACAGTGACTCAGCAGACCTTCTAGTGAAAAAGAATAAACAGGGGAAAAGAACCAATCACACAGTGCCTATATAAGATGTAATAATTTCAGAAGAATATAATAATAAAATTATCAATATCAAATGTGTGCTGGAATCAATCCCCCAAAAAAAGGGGATGGCAGACCATCCGGGTATAAATGAAAATTGAAAAAATTCAAAGATGGGTTGAAATAAAAACCAAGATGAAAAAGATGATAAAAAATAATAATAATAACAATAATAATGAATGATACAATATAATATAAAAATACCTTTATTGAAATATTGGCACAACAATTAAATACATAAAATTGTGTATATATATAAAATAAAATAAGATAATATAATGACATATACAACCACAAAAGCAATATATTTATGGACAATGGAAAAACCAGTCCATAACAAAAGGCTTAATTAATGATCCAGATAAAAAAAGTGCATAAATAAAGTAACATAAAATATCTAATAAATGTGTCCAAAAGTGCAAAAAAGTGCAAAAAGGTGCTGATGTGCAAAAGAATTATACATATAAATCGCCGTGAGGCGAGTGCAAGACACAAAATAATACCTGTAAGCCAATTGGTGCTATATGGGTTGTATAAGAACGCGCCCCGACGCGCGTTTCGGAAATAAAATCTCCTTCGTCAGGGGGATAAATGTAATGTAGCGTAGATCGACGGCTTATTTATAGGGGAATCAATTGCATACAAAGTGCCATAACAACGCATGCGCCGTCACAAATACCCGGAAGTCAAAGACAAATCCAGATCATGTGATTAACTGCTTCCGGGTTATAGAGTCATTAGACGCCGTTGCTATGCAGACCAAAATAATAACAAATGCGTGTAATTTAAATACTTGCTAAACAAAATTAAGATAGCAATATATGTAACGGCGCATAAATGAAGCGGCGGCATAAGGCACAATAATTAAATAATGAGGGAGGACATGGGCAGAGAACATAACGGCGCATGCGCAGACGTGGCAAAACGGATCCTGGATGGAGGCAAGCAATATAGCGCCGCCACCATACAAATCACCGATGCCAAGAAAGCGCATGCGCACAGTCAAATGCCAATGACTACCTCATACAATTTAAATGGGAAACAATGAATACTAAGAATAATAAAAATACCATATGCAATTTTATGTAATCACATAGTAATTAGGATACATATAAATGTGAAATATGTGACAAAAAAACATATCATCATGCATACAAATTACATAAGTGCAAGTGTATATATATAAATAGTGCCACAATATTGCAGTAATTATTAATGCAATAATAAATAATTTTTCATTACTTCCTTCTTCCAAAATTGATGCAGTGATCCTCATAAAACAAAAATAAGATAGCAATATAACAATATATGTAACGGCGCATAAATAAAGCGGCGGCATATGGCACAATAATTATATAATGAGGGAGGACACGGGCAGACAACATAACGGCGCAGACGTGGCAACACGGATCCTGGATGGAGGCAAGCAATGTAGCGCCGCCACCATACAAATCACCGATGCCAAGAAAGCGCATGCGCACAGTCAAATGCCAATGACTGCCTCATACAATTTAAATGGGAAACAATGAATACTAAGAAAAATAGTGATACCATATGCAATTTTGTATAATCACATAATGATTATAATACGTATAAATGTGACATATGTGACATATAAAAATAAAAAATCAATAATAAACAAACATATAATATCATCATGCATACAAATTACATAAGTGCAACTAAATAGTGCCACAATATTGCAATAATTATAAATGCAGTAATAGATAGTTCTTCATTGCTTCCTTCTTCCAAGATTGATGCAGTGATCCTTATAAAAATACAACCGACATAACACTAAAAAAAAAGGTGAAAAGAAAATGATTAAAAATACACAAATTATAAAAATGGAATGAACGAGAGACTCTCATTGAGACCAAGTGGGGACACAGTACCTAGTGTCCATATCCACTGTGTCTCAAGTTGCGCAAGAAGTTTACTGATATTGCCCCCTCTATCACCCGTATACACCATATCGATGCCAATTACCTTCAATAATGAAGAATCACAATTATGGTGTGTTTTAAAATGTCTAGGCAGGGTTTTAAGCGAGGCAATATCTTCAACATCAGCAGCTGCCCTTATGCCTAAAACATGCTCCCGCACCCTCACCTTGAGCTGGCGAGTGGTAAGGCCCACATAGATGAGGGGGCAGGGGCAAGTGGCATAATAAATGACTGCCGTAGATGAGCAAGTTATGGATTTTTTAATATCAAAGACATAAGCATTATTGGAGCTATTAAATGTGCGTGCTCTGACAATGTTAGGGCAAGCTATACACTGTCCACATGGTTTACAACCCGTGATTTGTTTAAACTGTGTAATAAAATTGTTAACCGGTGTCTGAACATAGTGGCTTTTTACTAGGCAGTCACGTAAATTACGTGATCTCCGAAATGTAATGTTAGGATAATCACCAATATACTTGGCAATAATGGGATCTGCCTTCAAAATTGGCCAAAATTTTTTCAAACAAGATTTGAATTCTTCATTTTGGCCATTGAAGTTAGTAATGAATCTAACTACTTCCTTAGAATTTGATTTCACCTCATTGTTGTCATAAAGCACACTGTGCCGAGATTGATGTCTTGCTCTATTGAAAGCCCTTTTTACAGCACGTCGACTATACCCCCTCTCAAAAAACCTTTCTTTCAACAGTTCTGCTTGTCTCAAAAAATCCATCTCTGTAGAACAGATGCGTCTTAAGCGCAAAAATTGCCCAATTGGAATGGAATTAATTAGGTTACGAGGGTGTGAAGATGAAGCATGAAGGAGAGAATTAACTGCTGTTTGTTTCCTGAATAAATCAGTTTGCAAACAATCATGACTATCCCTCACCACCTTAACATCCAGAAAATCAATAACCTCACAACTACACCGGAAGGTAAGATGCACATTGATGTCATTCAAATTAAGTGTTTCAATGAATTTGGATAACATGTCGGGGGAACCTTGCCAAATAAAAAACACATCATCGATGTAGCGCGTCCAGAATGGGACGCTCTCAATCGATACATGATTGCCAGATAAAAAGAGGTCCCTCTCCCACAGACCCAGGAACAGATTGGCATACGATGGGGCAAAAGAAGCACCCATCGCCGTTCCCTGGGTCTGTAGGAAGAAGGACCCCCTAAAAATAAAAAAATTATGACATAAGGCAAAATTTAATAAATTGATAAAAAATACAACAAATGAACGTGAATAAGATGAATGTTGTAAAAAATAAGATACGGCAGTGATTCCATCGTCATGTTTAATATTAGTATATAAAGACTCCACGTCACATGTGACTAACATGGAGTCCTTATCAATGTGCATACCATCAATCTTTTTGAGAAAATCACCGGTGTCCCTGGTGTAAGATGGGAGGGATGTAACAAAAGGCTGCAAAATAAAATCAATATATTTATTGACATTTTCCAAGAAATTGCCTCTCCCTGATATAATTGGTCTGCCTGGTGGTATATTGGTGTTTTTGTGTATTTTGGGAAGCAGATAAAGGGTGGGAATGGTTGGCTCTGAAATTAGTAAAGACAAAAAGAGATCATTAGTGATAATGTTATCGTCTCTAGCATCCTGTAGGAATGATTTTAACTCAGCCTGAAATTTCAATAGAGGGTTAAATGTTAACCTCCTATAACATTCAGGGTTATTCAACTGGCGATATGCCTCAATTTCGTACATGTTCTTTGGCCATACCACTACATTTCCACCCTTATCCGCTTGTTTATACACAACATCCTGCAGACCAACCAATCTCTTAAGACTCAATCTTTCTTCACTGCTCAAATTGTCCATATGTATCTTTGGTGTGATGTTATGTAATTCTCTACTCACTGTTTTAACAAATACATCAACACTTGGACAGGTTGACAATGGAGGAAATTTAGTGGATGATTTTTTAATGACCTGTGGAACCTCACCTTCCTTAATGTTATGTTCTCTAGACAACTGCTCCAAATCAGTTAACGCCTTCTGTTCCGCCTCTGTCGGGAAAAGATCAAAAGTTTGTTTATCATGAAAGATGCGTTTAAACAATAACTTCCTAGCAAATAAATGTAAATCCTTGACTGCCGTAAAACAGTCAAATTTCGCCGTAGGGCAGAACATTAACCCCTTACTTAAAATGTCAAGTTCAGTAAATGAAAAAGTATGATTACTTAAATTAATTACCTTTAACTGATTGGAATTTAATTCCGGAGAATAATTCCTTTTGTTAGGAAGAAAACGCAAATTCCTTTTCCTTTTAGGAGTAACCATAGAGGATACAGAGGCGGAAGAGGAGGCAACAGAGGCATCACCGATTGAATGATTTGAAGCAATGGACATGGAACGGTCCCTATTGTGACTGTCATTGATATGTCTTTTCCAGTAATAAATCCTCCGTGAAGATAGATCATTTTGGTCCCTAGTCAGTTTATTAATATGTTTACGCTGTATATCCTTAACTAATGATTCCAAGTCTTTATCAAGGGACCCATTAAGACTAATAAATTGTTCGGGAGAGAGATTAGACTTAGCTTTATTAAATAGTTCATCCAACTCTTTGTCTACACTTGTAATGGATTTGGCATTAAAACCAATCAAAAGCTCCATAAGTTTCCAGGAAGTCTCATTGCAAATTTTCTCCCATGAATCTATAAAAACTTCATCTTCAACTATAAACGACGGGGTCACCCGTACTCTCAAACCTCTAGGTATTAATTGTTTTTTTATATAGTTTTCCAAGAAGGCTTTTGTCCACCATATTCGTGTGCGTTTGAATAATAATTTCTTAATAGATCTAGATAGAGAGTCTAATGTTAGACCATCAAAAATTGTAGTGGTAGTGCCAGTTTTCCCAAACACATCATTCACCTGGCCCTGCCAGGATGATTCCCTGGTTTTAAAATCCATCCTTGAAAAGACCGCCCTGTGCAAAACACAGAAATATAAGAATAAACAGGGGAAAAGAACCAATCACACAGTGCCTATATAAGATGTAATAATTTCAGAAGAATATAATAATAAAATTATCAATATCAAATGTGTGCTGGAATCAATCCCCCAAAAAAAGGGGATGGCAGACCATCCGGGTATAAATGAAAATTGAAAAAATTCAAAGATGGGTTGAAATAAAAACCAAGATGAAAAAGATGATAAAAAATAATAATAATAACAATAATAATGAATGATACAATATAATATAAAAATACCTTTATTGAAATATTGGCACAACAATTAAATACATAAAATTGTGTATATATATAAAATAAAATAAGATAATATAATGACATATACAACCACAAAAGCAATATATTTATGGACAATGGAAAAACCAGTCCATAACAAAAGGCTTAATTAATGATCCAGATAAAAAAAGTGCATAAATAAAGTAACATAAAATATCTAATAAATGTGTCCAAAAGTGCAAAAAAGTGCAAAAAGGTGCTGATGTGCAAAAGAATTATACATATAAATCGCCGTGAGGCGAGTGCAAGACACAAAATAATACCTGTAAGCCAATTGGTGCTATATGGGTTGTATAAGAACGCGCCCCGACGCGCGTTTCGGAAATAAAATCTCCTTCGTCAGGGGGATAAATGTAATGTAGCGTAGATCGACGGCTTATTTATAGGGGAATCAATTGCATACAAAGTGCCATAACGACGCATGCGCCGTCACAAATACCCGGAAGTCAAAGACAAATCCAGATCATGTGATTAACTGCTTCCGGGTTATAGAGTCATTAGACGCCGTTGCTATGCAGACCAAAATAATAACAAATGCGTGTAATTTAAATACTTGCTAAACAAAATTAAGATAGCAATATATGTAACGGCGCATAAATGAAGCGGCGGCATAAGGCACAATAATTAAATAATGAGGGAGGACATGGGCAGAGAACATAACGGCGCATGCGCAGACGTGGCAAAACGGATCCTGGATGGAGGCAAGCAATATAGCGCCGCCACCATACAAATCACCGATGCCAAGAAAGCGCATGCGCACAGTCAAATGCCAATGACTACCTCATACAATTTAAATGGGAAACAATGAATACTAAGAATAATAAAAATACCATATGCAATTTTATGTAATCACATAGTAATTAGGATACATATAAATGTGAAATATGTGACAAAAAAACATATCATCATGCATACAAATTACATAAGTGCAAGTGTATATATATAAATAGTGCCACAATATTGCAGTAATTATTAATGCAATAATAAATAATTTTTCATTACTTCCTTCTTCCAAAATTGATGCAGTGATCCTCATAAAACAAAAATAAGATAGCAATATAACAATATATGTAACGGCGCATAAATAAAGCGGCGGCATATGGCACAATAATTATATAATGAGGGAGGACACGGGCAGACAACATAACGGCGCAGACGTGGCAACACGGATCCTGGATGGAGGCAAGCAATGTAGCGCCGCCACCATACAAATCACCGATGCCAAGAAAGCGCATGCGCACAGTCAAATGCCAATGACTGCCTCATACAATTTAAATGGGAAACAATGAATACTAAGAAAAATAGTGATACCATATGCAATTTTGTATAATCACATAATGATTATAATACGTATAAATGTGACATATGTGACATATAAAAATAAAAAATCAATAATAAACAAACATATAATATCATCATGCATACAAATTACATAAGTGCAACTAAATAGTGCCACAATATTGCAATAATTATAAATGCAGTAATAGATAGTTCTTCATTGCTTCCTTCTTCCAAGATTGATGCAGTGATCCTTATAAAAATACAACCGACATAACACTAAAAAAAAAGGTGAAAAGAAAATGATTAAAAATACACAAATTATAAAATTGTGTATTTTTAATCATTTTCTTTTCACCTTTTTTTTTAGTGTTATGTCGGTTGTATTTTTATAAGGATCACTGCATCAATCTTGGAAGAAGGAAGCAATGAAGAACTATCTATTACTGCATTTATAATTATTGCAATATTGTGGCACTATTTAGTTGCACTTATGTAATTTGTATGCATGATGATATTATATGTTTGTTTATTATTGATTTTTTATTTTTATATGTCACATATGTCACATTTATACGTATTATAATCATTATGTGATTATACAAAATTGCATATGGTATCACTATTTTTCTTAGTATTCATTGTTTCCCATTTAAATTGTATGAGGCAGTCATTGGCATTTGACTGTGCGCATGCGCTTTCTTGGCATCGGTGATTTGTATGGTGGCGGCGCTACATTGCTTGCCTCCATCCAGGATCCGTGTTGCCACGTCTGCGCCGTTATGTTGTCTGCCCGTGTCCTCCCTCATTATATAATTATTGTGCCATATGCCGCCGCTTTATTTATGCGCCGTTACATATATTGTTATATTGCTATCTTATTTTTGTTTTATGAGGATCACTGCATCAATTTTGGAAGAAGGAAGTAATGAAAAATTATTTATTATTGCATTAATAATTACTGCAATATTGTGGCACTATTTATATATATACACTTGCACTTATGTAATTTGTATGCATGATGATATGTTTTTTTGTCACATATTTCACATTTATATGTATCCTAATTACTATGTGATTACATAAAATTGCATATGGTATTTTTATTATTCTTAGTATTCATTGTTTCCCATTTAAATTGTATGAGGTAGTCATTGGCATTTGACTGTGCGCATGCGCTTTCTTGGCATCGGTGATTTGTATGGTGGCGGCGCTATATTGCTTGCCTCCATCCAGGATCCGTTTTGCCACGTCTGCGCATGCGCCGTTATGTTCTCTGCCCATGTCCTCCCTCATTATTTAATTATTGTGCCTTATGCCGCCGCTTCATTTATGCGCCGTTACATATATTGCTATCTTAATTTTGTTTAGCAAGTATTTAAATTACACGCATTTGTTATTATTTTGGTCTGCATAGCAACGGCGTCTAATGACTCTATAACCCGGAAGCAGTTAATCACATGATCTGGATTTGTCTTTGACTTCCGGGTATTTGTGACGGCGCATGCGTCGTTATGGCACTTTGTATGCAATTGATTCCCCTATAAATAAGCCGTCGATCTACGCTACATTACATTTATCCCCCTGACGAAGGAGATTTTATTTCCGAAACGCGCGTCGGGGCGCGTTCTTATACAACCCATATAGCACCAATTGGCTTACAGGTATTATTTTGTGTCTTGCACTCGCCTCACGGCGATTTATATGTATAATTCTTTTGCACATCAGCACCTTTTTGCACTTTTTTGCACTTTTGGACACATTTATTAGATATTTTATGTTACTTTATTTATGCACTTTTTTTATCTGGATCATTAATTAAGCCTTTTGTTATGGACTGGTTTTTCCATTGTCCATAAATATATTGCTTTTGTGGTTGTATATGTCATTATATTATCTTATTTTATTTTATATATATACACAATTTTATGTATTTAATTGTTGTGCCAATATTTCAATAAAGGTATTTTTATATTATATTGTATCATTCATTATTATTGTTATTATTATTATTTTTTATCATCTTTTTCATCTTGGTTTTTATTTCAACCCATCTTTGAATTTTTTCAATTTTCATTTATACCCGGATGGTCTGCCATCCCCTTTTTTTGGGGGATTGATTCCAGCACACATTTGATATTGATAATTTTATTATTATATTCTTCTGAAATTATTACATCTTATATAGGCACTGTGTGATTGGTTCTTTTCCCCTGTTTATTCTTATATTTCTGTGTTTTGCACAGGGCGGTCTTTTCAAGGATGGATTTTAAAACCAGGGAATCATCCTGGCAGGGCCAGGTGAATGATGTGTTTGGGAAAACTGGCACTACCACTACAATTTTTGATGGTCTAACATTAGACTCTCTATCTAGATCTATTAAGAAATTATTATTCAAACGCACACGAATATGGTGGACAAAAGCCTTCTTGGAAAACTATATAAAAAAACAATTAATACCTAGAGGTTTGAGAGTACGGGTGACCCCGTCGTTTATAGTTGAAGATGAAGTTTTTATAGATTCATGGGAGAAAATTTGCAATGAGACTTCCTGGAAACTTATGGAGCTTTTGATTGGTTTTAATGCCAAATCCATTACAAGTGTAGACAAAGAGTTGGATGAACTATTTAATAAAGCTAAGTCTAATCTCTCTCCCGAACAATTTATTAGTCTTAATGGGTCCCTTGATAAAGACTTGGAATCATTAGTTAAGGATATACAGCGTAAACATATTAATAAACTGACTAGGGACCAAAATGATCTATCTTCACGGAGGATTTATTACTGGAAAAGACATATCAATGACAGTCACAATAGGGACCGTTCCATGTCCATTGCTTCAAATCATTCAATCGGTGATGCCTCTGTTGCCTCCTCTTCCGCCTCTGTATCCTCTATGGTTACTCCTAAAAGGAAAAGGAATTTGCGTTTTCTTCCTAACAAAAGGAATTATTCTCCGGAATTAAATTCCAATCAGTTAAAGGTAATTAATTTAAGTAATCATACTTTTTCATTTACTGAACTTGACATTTTAAGTAAGGGGTTAATGTTCTGCCCTACGGCGAAATTTGACTGTTTTACGGCAGTCAAGGATTTACATTTATTTGCTAGGAAGTTATTGTTTAAACGCATCTTTCATGATAAACAAACTTTTGATCTTTTCCCGACAGAGGCGGAACAGAAGGCGTTAACTGATTTGGAGCAGTTGTCTAGAGAACATAACATTAAGGAAGGTGAGGTTCCACAGGTCATTAAAAAATCATCCACTAAATTTCCTCCATTGTCAACCTGTCCAAGTGTTGATGTATTTGTTAAAACAGTGAGTAGAGAATTACATAACATCACACCAAAGATACATATGGACAATTTGAGCAGTGAAGAAAGATTGAGTCTTAAGAGATTGGTTGGTCTGCAGGATGTTGTGTATAAACAAGCGGATAAGGGTGGAAATGTAGTGGTATGGCCAAAGAACATGTACGAAATTGAGGCATATCGCCAGTTGAATAACCCTGAATGTTATAGGAGGTTAACATTTAACCCTCTATTGAAATTTCAGGCTGAGTTAAAATCATTCCTACAGGATGCTAGAGACGATAACATTATCACTAATGATCTCTTTTTGTCTTTACTAATTTCAGAGCCAACCATTCCCACCCTTTATCTGCTTCCCAAAATACACAAAAACACCAATATACCACCAGGCAGACCAATTATATCAGGGAGAGGCAATTTCTTGGAAAATGTCAATAAATATATTGATTTTATTTTGCAGCCTTTTGTTACATCCCTCCCATCTTACACCAGGGACACCGGTGATTTTCTCAAAAAGATTGATGGTATGCACATTGATAAGGACTCCATGTTAGTCACATGTGACGTGGAGTCTTTATATACTAATATTAAACATGACGATGGAATCACTGCCGTATCTTATTTTTTACAACATTCATCTTATTCACGTTCATTTGTTGTATTTTTTATCAATTTATTAAATTTTGCCTTATGTCATAATTTTTTTATTTTTAGGGGGTCCTTCTTCCTACAGACCCAGGGAACGGCGATGGGTGCTTCTTTTGCCCCATCGTATGCCAATCTGTTCCTGGGTCTGTGGGAGAGGGACCTCTTTTTATCTGGCAATCATGTATCGATTGAGAGCGTCCCATTCTGGACGCGCTACATCGATGATGTGTTTTTTATTTGGCAAGGTTCCCCCGACATGTTATCCAAATTCATTGAAACACTTAATTTGAATGACATCAATGTGCATCTTACCTTCCGGTGTAGTTGTGAGGTTATTGATTTTCTGGATGTTAAGGTGGTGAGGGATAGTCATGATTGTTTGCAAACTGATTTATTCAGGAAACAAACAGCAGTTAATTCTCTCCTTCATGCTTCATCTTCACACCCTCGTAACCTAATTAATTCCATTCCAATTGGGCAATTTTTGCGCTTAAGACGCATCTGTTCTACAGAGATGGATTTTTTGAGACAAGCAGAACTGTTGAAAGAAAGGTTTTTTGAGAGGGGGTATAGTCGACGTGCTGTAAAAAGGGCTTTCAATAGAGCAAGACATCAATCTCGGCACAGTGTGCTTTATGACAACAATGAGGTGAAATCAAATTCTAAGGAAGTAGTTAGATTCATTACTAACTTCAATGGCCAAAATGAAGAATTCAAATCTTGTTTGAAAAAATTTTGGCCAATTTTGAAGGCAGATCCCATTATTGCCAAGTATATTGGTGATTATCCTAACATTACATTTCGGAGATCACGTAATTTACGTGACTGCCTAGTAAAAAGCCACTATGTTCAGACACCGGTTAACAATTTTATTACACAGTTTAAACAAATCACGGGTTGTAAACCATGTGGACAGTGTATAGCTTGCCCTAACATTGTCAGAGCACGCACATTTAATAGCTCCAATAATGCTTATGTCTTTGATATTAAAAAATCCATAACTTGCTCATCTACGGCAGTCATTTATTATGCCACTTGCCCCTGCCCCCTCATCTATGTGGGCCTTACCACTCGCCAGCTCAAGGTGAGGGTGCGGGAGCATGTTTTAGGCATAAGGGCAGCTGCTGATGTTGAAGATATTGCCTCGCTTAAAACCCTGCCTAGACATTTTAAAACACACCATAATTGTGATTCTTCATTATTGAAGGTAATTGGCATCGATATGGTGTATACGGGTGATAGAGGGGGCAATATCAGTAAACTTCTTGCGCAACTTGAGACACAGTGGATATGGACACTAGGTACTGTGTCCCCACTTGGTCTCAATGAGAGTCTCTCGTTCATTCCATTTTTATAATTTGTGTATTTTTAATCATTTTCTTTTCACCTTTTTTTTTAGTGTTATGTCGGTTGTATTTTTATAAGGATCACTGCATCAATCTTGGAAGAAGGAAGCAATGAAGAACTATCTATTACTGCATTTATAATTATTGCAATATTGTGGCACTATTTAGTTGCACTTATGTAATTTGTATGCATGATGATATTATATGTTTGTTTATTATTGATTTTTTATTTTTATATGTCACATATGTCACATTTATACGTATTATAATCATTATGTGATTATACAAAATTGCATATGGTATCACTATTTTTCTTAGTATTCATTGTTTCCCATTTAAATTGTATGAGGCAGTCATTGGCATTTGACTGTGCGCATGCGCTTTCTTGGCATCGGTGATTTGTATGGTGGCGGCGCTACATTGCTTGCCTCCATCCAGGATCCGTGTTGCCACGTCTGCGCCGTTATGTTGTCTGCCCGTGTCCTCCCTCATTATATAATTATTGTGCCATATGCCGCCGCTTTATTTATGCGCCGTTACATATATTGTTATATTGCTATCTTATTTTTGTTTTATGAGGATCACTGCATCAATTTTGGAAGAAGGAAGTAATGAAAAATTATTTATTATTGCATTAATAATTACTGCAATATTGTGGCACTATTTATATATATACACTTGCACTTATGTAATTTGTATGCATGATGATATGTTTTTTTGTCACATATTTCACATTTATATGTATCCTAATTACTATGTGATTACATAAAATTGCATATGGTATTTTTATTATTCTTAGTATTCATTGTTTCCCATTTAAATTGTATGAGGTAGTCATTGGCATTTGACTGTGCGCATGCGCTTTCTTGGCATCGGTGATTTGTATGGTGGCGGCGCTATATTGCTTGCCTCCATCCAGGATCCGTTTTGCCACGTCTGCGCATGCGCCGTTATGTTCTCTGCCCATGTCCTCCCTCATTATTTAATTATTGTGCCTTATGCCGCCGCTTCATTTATGCGCCGTTACATATATTGCTATCTTAATTTTGTTTAGCAAGTATTTAAATTACACGCATTTGTTATTATTTTGGTCTGCATAGCAACGGCGTCTAATGACTCTATAACCCGGAAGCAGTTAATCACATGATCTGGATTTGTCTTTGACTTCCGGGTATTTGTGACGGCGCATGCGTCGTTATGGCACTTTGTATGCAATTGATTCCCCTATAAATAAGCCGTCGATCTACGCTACATTACATTTATCCCCCTGACGAAGGAGATTTTATTTCCGAAACGCGCGTCGGGGCGCGTTCTTATACAACCCATATAGCACCAATTGGCTTACAGGTATTATTTTGTGTCTTGCACTCGCCTCACGGCGATTTATATGTATAATTCTTTTGCACATCAGCACCTTTTTGCACTTTTTTGCACTTTTGGACACATTTATTAGATATTTTATGTTACTTTATTTATGCACTTTTTTTATCTGGATCATTAATTAAGCCTTTTGTTATGGACTGGTTTTTCCATTGTCCATAAATATATTGCTTTTGTGGTTGTATATGTCATTATATTATCTTATTTTATTTTATATATATACACAATTTTATGTATTTAATTGTTGTGCCAATATTTCAATAAAGGTATTTTTATATTATATTGTATCATTCATTATTATTGTTATTATTATTATTTTTTATCATCTTTTTCATCTTGGTTTTTATTTCAACCCATCTTTGAATTTTTTCAATTTTCAGACCTTCTAGTGAGCAGATATCAACACTTTGGCTTCTCAGGCACATTGCGCCTGATTTCAACACAAATTGAAAGGTTAGTATTTTCTTTTTTTATTCATCACTATTGTGTATTTAGCTTGTTTTATGAAGGATTAATGCTAAGTTAGTGTACATAAGTACTGTTTTCTTAGACAAAAGGAGGGTGGCTTCTAAGGCACATTGCGCCCTAACACATACTCTTTCTCTCTTGCTTCAGATTTTCTGCTGCAATGGCCAGAAAACAGTATGATTCATCTAAACCCCTTCATTTAGAAGAAATGAAGATTTTTTTGTTAGAAGATGATGAGGAAGAACCAGCAGTAACTGAGGATTTAGAGGAATCTAGTGACATTTCATCTGAAGATGAGGTAGCAGAATGTAACACTGATTCTGGAACAGAGCAGGATGGTGATGACACTGATACAGAGGAAACAGACACAGATCTAGCTTATTATTTGGGCAAAGATAAAAATACAAAGGACGTCCCAAGGACGTTCCAGAACAAACACCGACTCTACCACCTTCTAAAAGACGCAGTTGTACTACCTGCTCATTTGTATCTGGTTTCAGAAGGCTTTCTAAATATGACTGCAAAATATGTAAAGAATCAATCTGCCTTTCCCATGAAACTTTCGTCTGCCAGCCTTGCTTTTCTAAGTGTACCTGTGCTGCTTCTGCTGCAATTGAAACCACTGAAGATGAGTAGAAAATAATTAAGTAACATCTAAGTGCAATATCCTTTAAGTTTTTTTCCATAATTTTATATTTAAGCAATAGTTAAGTAAAGATAACTGGAGCCTATTTGGCGGTACTACCGAAAAGTGGTACTTTTAGTTTTAATAAGTTTATGGTTAATAAATGTTTTTTTTTGCATCTGATTTGGTGTAATCTCTTTTAATACATTCCTATGAAGGTCACTGACTACTTCTATAGTCCTGAAATTGAAATATGTAGCTACTATAGGTGGTTTTCTGACCTGTGCTTGTCAGGCACATTGCGCATGAACTGAGGAGAATCTATATTGCGCCTGACGGAGGGTTAAAAAATTTCATATGTTGATGTGTTGGCTGGACATTCAGCTGCTGCAAAGGGCGGAATTGGGCAAGTCCGAGGAAGAGGAGGTCAAAAGCGAAGCAGTTTTCTGGCAACCTATGTGTCATCAGGGGAAGGTGGGACAAAATCCTTTGAAACCCATGCATGGTTCATTTTAATGAAGGTTAGATCACCAACATTTTGGGTTGACAGACGGGTCCTTTTTTCAGTCAGGATTGATCCAGCAGCACGGAAGACTCTATCAGAAAACACACTAGCAGCAAGGCAAGCGAGCTCCTTTAAGGCATATTGTGCCAATTCAGGCCAGTTGTCCAGTTTAGAGGACCAATAGTCAAAGGGGAATGACCTGTGAGGGAGAACATCGATATGGGAGGAGAAGTAGTTTGTAACCATAGTTGACAACTGCTGTCTCCTGTCACTTTTTATCGATGCAGTATTAGCAGTCATGTGAGCGGTACTTGAAAAATCATTCCACAACATGGTCATTAAACCCCTGTCTCCAACGCCACTTCGGCTGTGTGCACCACGAACACCTCTTCCATTGTGCCCACTATGACTCGTGGGAGAACCAGCACTGCTGCTGTGTGCTGGGAAAGCCTCAAACAAACGGTTTACCAGAGTTTCTTGTTTGTTAGCCAATATTATCTCTAAGTTCTCCTGTGGCATGATGTTATGTAATTTGCCGTTGTAGCGTGGATCGAGGATGCTGGACAGCCAGTAGTCATCATCCCTCATCATTTTGGCAATGCGGGGTCCCTTTTTAGGATCCGCAAGGCATAATCGCACATGTGGGCCAATGCTCCAGGTGTCAATGCTACACTGCCACTGCTGGGTGGAGGAGCACTTTCTGGCAAATCCACATCCCTACAGTCACGCACAAACTATGTACCTGACCTTGGCACACCCACATTTTCTCTTGCCCCCTGAGAAGAATTCTTCTGCCCAAAATAATCAACCCACTCATCCTCCTCTTCCTCTTCTTCCTCCACCTTGTCCAGGACAGTTCCCTGACCAGACAATGGCTGACTGTCATCATGGCTTCCCTCCTCCTTCTCCTCCGCTGCAGACGCCTGATCCTTAATGTGCGTCAAACTTTGCATGAGCAGACGCATAAGTGGGATGCTCATGCTTATGATGATTAGGCGGTGCTTGGGGAAGTGGAGCAATCGCTGCAGCTTCTGCATACGAGTGGAGTGGATGTTTGAGCAATGGATGTGCGAGCACAGTCTTCACAACTTATGTATCAGGGATGCTAACTCCGGATAATTATTACGGAATCACTGCACCACCAGGTTCAAAGTGTGAGCCAGGCAAATTATGTGTGTGAGTTTTGCACAGGCAATGGCTGCTACAAAATTACGTCCGTTATCACTGACGACCTTTCCTGCCTCAAGATGTAGACTGCCCAGCCATGAGTCAGTTTGTCGCTGCAAGTAGTCGGCCAGTACCTCCACGGTGTGTCTGTTGTCGTCAAAAGACATCATCTTTAACACAGCCTGCTGATACTTACCACTAGCTGTTTGATAGTGGGACACCTCGTGTGCAACGCTGCCAGCTGTGAATGGAGTGCTCGTGTGACTGTGCTCTGTGGACGAGCTTTCGCTGATGGAGGAGGAGGAGGGTCAAAAGCCTACAGCCAACTGTTTCCTATACCATGGGCTAGGCAGCACTGTTCCACCACCACTGTCCCCTGTGGAGCCTGCATCCATCAAATTAACCCAGTGCACAGTAATGGACACATAACGGCCCTGGCCATGCCTACTGGTCCATGCATCTGTTGTGAGGTGCACCTTTCCACTCACTGACTGTTTTAGTGCATGGAAAATTGCAGTATATCACATTCCAGTGGAGGGCAGGGATGGCTTTTCGCGAAAAGAAGTGCCGACTGGGAAGGTCATAGTGTGGGACAGCATAGGCCATGAGCTCGTTGAAAGCTTCGCTTTCAACCAAACGGTAGGGCATCATCTCTAATGAGATTAGTTTGGCAATGTAGGCATTCAAACACAGTGTATGCGGATGAGAGGAAGAGTACTTTCTTGTCCTACTCAGAGTGTCTGGTAGGGTGAGCTGGACTGGAGAGCTGCATATGGGGGAAGTAGCGGTGGACAGGATGGAGTGAGAGGGGGTTGGTGATGGTATAGGTGGTGATGGCCTGGATTCAGTATTGTGTTGCAAAACCATTGTGATTCCCTGAGTGCTTTGGCCTTGCGACGACACCTCCACATTTAGTGCTGGTGGTGTGCTTAACGGTGGCGGTGGTCTTACAGTGGGGGAAGTGATGGAGCGTTGCTGGCTACCTTCAGTCGGAGCAGGTGCACATGTGCTACCTGAGGTTTTGTAGTCCGTCCACACTTGCAAGTGCATATTGATTGTCTAAGCAAGCAACTGGTATTCAAATTTCTGAGTTGTTTACCTCGGCTAAAGGTCCTTCCGCACTTCTTACAGGTAACCTTTGCCTCATCAGTAGGATTTTGAACAAATAAGTGCCACACTGCACTCTTCCTACTATGGTATACATTTTCTGGCCTTGCACTCTGTGCTAAGTTGACTGTCTGGCCAAGCTGTCCTGCAACTTTTAGTTTTTGGTCCACATTTTTGGACAGCTACGGGCCTGCCAGATAACCGCTGCTGCAATGTCAATGTTTTCTGTGGATTCTTCTCCTTATCTGAAATATTGCCAGCGCCACCCTCCTCCCCCAATGGATGCCAATCCGGGTCAAGAACTGGGTCATCCATCAACTCCTCTTCAAAGTCATCTGCACCTTCCTCTTTACCTTCCTCTGTGTCACCGTGTAAGGTGGTATAGTATGCGGGAAGGGGCACCTGAGTTTCATCAGGGTCAGATTCTGGCTCAATAGACTGCGAGGGCAATGTAGTGCTCTGGGTCAATGTACCAGCAGAATCATCTAGCAGTGGCTGTGCATCAGTGCACTCCATGTCAGATTCATCTTGGACTGGGGAATTCAGGATTTGACTGGATAACCCAGGCATGGTATGTGAAAACAGCTCCATAGAGTAATCTGAAGTGTGGGCTGCCGCATCCTTAACTTTTGGTGGAGGTGAAGGACACAAGGAAAGGTGTGTTTCCTGACCAGAACCCTGCATTGACGACTCCGTGCTTGCAGGTTTCAAAAGTTCAGAAGAGGAGGCAATAGAGCTAGTGGCTGTTTCGGGAATGTACGCCAAAACCTGTTCCTGATGCTCTGGCTTTAAAAGCAGTTTTCCTTCTCCAAGAAAAAGCAACATTACAGGCCTTCTTGGACCAGATGATGACGCAGGCTCAACACCTCCTGTCTTAGCTGCTATTGTGCTTTTGCCAGAACCAGCCGATGCACCATCATTATAAGTACCAGCTGCACCCCCCTGCCCACGTCCGTGTCCTCTTCCACCCTACTTCCTCATGTTTGGGAAAATGTACCAAAAATACCAGCAGAGAGATGGTACTGTATGAGGAGCGTCCACCTGTGTAAGGTGTATTAAAAAATTAAATCTACAGTACGTATAAATTTTGTTAGTCACAGACGCTCTTACAGTTTGTATTTGACCATAATCCAACAAGCAGATATAAAGAACGGTATCATAAGTGTACAGCTCTATGCGATTTTTGTGTAACTGACAATCTCCGTATATGTATTTACGGAATGTCACACACACACATTGACTCTGTATAGATGTGACTGTAATGCGATCGGCAGATATACATTACTGTTTGAGAATTGGACAACTCTATACGGTGTGTGTATGTTAAATTGTCAATCTCCGTCTATTTTTATACGGACTGACACACGCTGTCTCTGTCTAGTTTTGACCGTTATCAAACAGCAGATATACGAAACTGTTTGAAAAGCGGACAGCTGTCTAAGGTGTAGGTCTGGAAAAAAGGAAAATCTCCTCGGCTTGTTTTTCCAGTCACACACAGATAGCTTCTATTTGTCCGTGATACAAGGCAGTACATGGTAGTGTGTGAGGAGAGTACACCGCTATACGGTGTCTGTTTGGAAAATTGTCAATCTCCGTCTATTTGTATACGGACTGACACACGCTGTCTCTATCTAGCTTTGACCGTCATCAAACAGCAGAAATACGAAACTGTTTGAAAAGCAGACAGCTGTCTAAGGTGTAGGTCTGGAAAAATGGAAAATCTCCTCGGCTTGTTTTTCTAGAGTCACACACAGATAGCTTCTATTTGTCCGTGATACAAGGCGGTACACAGTAGTATGTGAGGAGCGTACACCACTATACGGTGTCTGTATGGAAAATTGTTAATCTGTGTCTATTTATATACGGACTGACACACGCTGTTGTGGCGCCCCCAGGGGTACGGTCGCCACACTGGCTTTGCCATCCTCTAGAGGAGGGTAATGCCAGGCTTGGAGGCAATGATGGGACTCTCTCACAGTCAATCCATGCATACAACACAGTTCCCCTCCTGACCAGCAGGGGGAGCTCTGACCCAGGATTGAGGGGAGGAGTGATCCCTGAGGGCCAGGAGGTAGAGGGGTCAGTTAGTCTGCGGAGGGTGAAGTGTGCAGACGGGGAATGCGAAGCTGGAGGTTTAGCTGCAGCTGGTGAGCTCCCTCAGTTTGAGAGCGCACAGAACTGGAGTCGGGTCTCCACGGTGGTACGGGTACTAACGGCCCTGCCACAGATACCCGAGGAGTAGGAGGCTGTAGATGCCCTGCTCCCCTAGAAGACTTGAGGCACAAAAGCAAAATGGATAGAGAGCCGGGGATTCGTAGAGTGAGAGGAGTCCCAGAGAGAGAGGCTACAGCTGTCTGCCGTGCAAGTGGAAGTCTAGGAACATTTGACAGGAGGAACTTCAGAGTAACTAAAGACTGGAGTGCTTCACACACACAGCGCTATTAGGGAGACTTCACAGCCCATCTGAGAGAGAGAATCCCTGAGTAGCTTCCAGGCTAGCCTGCTCCAACACCATCTGTGATCAGGACCCTGGACTGCAGTTACCAAGTAAAGGTACAGAAACTGCACCCCTCTGTGTTGTGTCTGCTTCCTAACCTGTCGGCACTGCTACATCCCTGTGCCCATCACTTATACACTGCCCTGGGGCTACAGCTTCACCTGTGGGGATCTACACCATCTAAGCTGCGACACACCATCAGCCCCAGAGGATCTGCACGCAGCGTTGGCTAACACCTCACTTGCCAAATACCACGGGTGACGTCACAAACTTTATATTACAACCAAACACTACCGCCATTGATATTGGGGCCCAGGGCCACGGACCGGGTCACCGCTGCTGTGACACATCATCCCCCTGACACCGGCCCTGTACCGAGTACCCCACAGCCCTGGGTGAAGCGAGGGCGACTCAATTTTGGCGTCACGAACAGGACTACGGAGCCCGGTATCCCCGGGTCCTGTGTACCATAGACTGTGATTGTGAACTATGTGAGATTTGGCACCAGTTGCCGCCATTGCCGCACAGCTTGGCGCGCGGGAACAAAGAGGCGGGCCTTCGTGGGCGGCGCCTGCCACAGAGCGCGAAGCAGTGACGTGCCGCTCTGGGAAGAGAGAAGAGTGCGCGAGAGGAGGAGCAGCTGAGGCCTACAGCCCGGAGCGTTGGGCCTGCGAAGCGGCCGCCGGTGAGCTCCCGCAACCCCCGGCCCTGGCTACCGTTAACTAGGGGGGAGAGAGAATGTCCGCAATGGGCGGCAACGCAGCGGCGGATGCCGCGCCAATCCCGCAGCACCGCAAGGAGGAGCACCTGCCGCAGCGGTCCCCATAATGCCGCTATCCATGCCCTACATACAGGGAGCGGCCTGGCTACCGCAGTACTCGGGTGAATCACACACCCTGAGTGAGTTTAAAGAAAGACTGTGCAGCTTGTTTAAAGTTTACCCCCTGTCTGAAAACCAGAAAGTAAATATCCTGATTGGACAGCTCACGGGTGCAGCGCTGAGAGAAGTGAAAGCCTGGCAGGACATGGATAAAGAGACTGTTGCAAAGGTCCTGGCCAAGCTGAAGAGCACTTTTGACACCCGCACTGACGCAGAGATCAAGATGAGGTTCTTTGGCTGCAAGCAGAGGGCACAGGACAGTATCAGGGACTATGCTCTCAACCTGCAGGAGGCGCTGCAAGCAGTTAAACAAGTGGATCCCGACAGCGTAAAGGAAGAAGATAAACTGTTGAAGGAGCAGTTCATTGAAGGACTCCTGTCCAGTACCCACCGAGGACAGTTGCGTAGAATAACCCTGCAAAACCCTGATCTGGACTTTGCTGAATTCAAGGACAGGGCTATCCGGGTACTGCAGGAATCCACTGACAGCCGTCCAGCGCCCTCTAGACGCCCGGCGATCACCTATCATCTGGAAGCGACGTCTTTTCCTTCCATCCCTGTGGAGGCCGATGCACAGACTTTGGACAAGGACCCCACTGAGGAGCTGCGTTTACAGGTCCTGGAGTTGACCAAAGGAATGGCTGCACTCACTAAAACCATGCAGTCCCTACAAATGTCCTCCAAAGACAAGATCCAGCTTGCTTCCAGTCCAGAGGATGTCCCATGGCTCTGGAGAAGGAGAGCCCCACCACTTCGAGGAAGGACCAACGATCGCTATGACCAGGACGGACGTCCCATCTGTCGTTTCTGTCACAAGGCAGGTCATCTTGCCAGGTACTGTCCTTTAAACGAGCAACCCCTGGGGCAGAGGGCCAACCCCCAGGAGTAGGATCCCCAGGCCCAAGGAACTGGAGAGCCAAGTATGTGGGAGGGAGACCAATCCTTCCTGTGGTGATTGATGGCATCCCCATGAACGCTTTGTTGGACACTGGCTCGCAGATGACCACCATGCCCTATACTCTTTACAAGAGGCATTGGGCTGATTCTGAACTCACCCGTGGTCCCACTGATGAATTGACAGTAGTTGCTAGTAATGGTCAGACCTTACCGCAGATTGGATGTAATGAGATTACTGTCAAAGTGGGGAGGGTGGAATTAAAGTCTCAAGGTCTGATAATTGTTGATATTGATAGACGTGAATTTAACCCGATGATGACTCTTGGTACCAATGTAAATGAAAACTGTCTGTCCGAGGTTATTGTCTTGTTGCAACAGGTGGCTGAAACTGCTGGTTCCGGAGAACAAAGAGTCCTGCAGAAGGAGATCGGAGCCCTGATGCAAAGGCAACAAGTGTAACTCGCTGGTGGCGAGATTGGCAGCGTCAGAGTGAGTGATGCCTTCCCCATTGCAATACCCCCCAGATGTGAAATGTTGGTATGTTGTCGGGCAGCCATAGGTTTTAGAGGGACAGATTACCAGGCATTGGTAGAACCAGTATACTCCGAAAGTAGGCCCACTGTCCAGACAGCCAGAGGGGTGGTTGATGTCAAAAAAGGGAGAGTACCTGTACGTCTTCTGAATTGCGGGGAAGAGGAAGCCACAATACCTCGGTACGCCACAGTTGTTAAGCTGCTCACCATTAACAACAACTCTTTGCAGGCAGCAGAGCCTTTGGTCTCATCTGATCATGTGGAGGACAATGGTTCTGTGAAACAGCCAGAGGAGTGGTGCCAGCAACTGCAGGTGGGAACTGACTCTACACCTTCATACCAGAGAAATGGGGTTTACAGAGTGACACAAGAGTATGAGCTGGTATTCAGCAAACACCTACTAGATTTTGGGCAGGCAAAAGGGGTCCAACATCATATCCCCACCGGAGACCATCCACCCATAAAAGAGAGGTACAGACCTATACCCCCAACACAGTACAAATGTGCTAATAGTATTTTGAAAGAGATGAAGGAAGCTGGGGTCATTAGGGACAGTTGTAGCCCATGGGCAGCTCCAATAGTGTTTGTAAAGAAAAAGGATGGTACTATGAGAATGTGTGTTGATTACAGGAAAATTAACAGTATTACACATAAAGATGCCTACCCATTGCCTAGAATTGAAGAGTCATTAGCTGCACTTAAAACTGCTAACTACTTTTCCACCTTGGATCTCACCAGTGGGTATTGGCAGGTTCCCGTGGCAGAGGCAGATAAAGAGAAAACCGCATTCACCACTCCAATGGGTCTCTGTGAGTTCAATTATATGCCATTTGGGCTCTGCACTGCTCCAGGGACATTTCAACGGCTGATGAAGTGCTGCCTGGGACACAAGAACTTTGAAACGGTCCTGCTGTACCTGGATGATGTCATCGTGTTCTCCAAAACCTATGAAGAGCATCTGGAACACTTGGCTGAAGTGTTTGAAGCTTTGTCCAATTTTGGCTTGAAGGTGAAGCCCTCCAAATGCCACCTCCTGAAGCCCAAGGTACAATACCTCGGTCATGTGGTCAGTGCAGAAGGTGTGGCACCAGATCCATGAGGTACGCCAATTCCTTGGACTGGTAGGCTACTACAGAAGATTCATCAAGGGCTTTACTGAAATAGCTACCCCTATGCAAAACCTTTTGGTGGGACAGTCCAAGAAGAACAAGCAGAGGAATTCCACCATTGAATGGACTAAAGAGTTGGAGAGGTCCTTCACCCGATTGAAAATGGCTCTCACCGGTGAAGAAGTGTTGGCCTACCCAGACTATGAGAAACCCTTTGTGCTGTACACAGATGCCAGCAATGTGGAGCTAGGAGCGGTACTGTCTCAGGTACAGAATGGAAGAGAAAGTGTGATCTCCTACGCCAACAGGAAGTTGCGTCCCACCGAAAGGAACCCTGATAACTACAGTTCTTTCAAGTTGGAGTTCCTTGCTATAGTCTGGGCTGTCACCGAAAGATTCAAGCACTACCTAGCCTCTGCCAAGTTTACAAGCTTCACGGATAACAATCCGTTGACCCACTTGGATACTGCAAAGCTAGGTGCCCTGGAGCAGCGATGGATGGCTCGGCTGTCCAACTACGAGTTCACTATCAAGTACCGAGCGGGACACAAGAATGCCAATGCTGATGCACTGTCCAGGATGCCGAACCTACCAGATGCAGGAGAAGACCCTAAGGCTCTGGAGGAGATCGAACTGCCTCCCTTCCACAGGCCACGGGTGGCTCAACGTGCTCAAGGAGTGAGCGAAAGACGGTCTGGCTTGAAGGAGGTCACCCTGAATCCTTTGCCCCATCGTGACTGGGCAGAAACGCAAGATAGCGACCCAGCAGTCCGCATGGTGAAAGAGCTGTTGATACGAGCTGACTCACGTCCGGAGTTGGATGCTCTTGAAGAAACCCAGCAGCTGTGGAAGGAGAGAGGCCGGCTGTTTATCTACAAAGGGAAGCTGTGTCGGAGGAGTATCAATGCCCGCACACATGAGCTGGTCTGGCAGGTAATAGTCCCGAAGAGAGAGGCATCAATGGTCTTGGAAGCATACCAACAAGGAGCGGGACACTTCGGATGGAAGAAGTTGGAAGCATTGCTCCGAGAGAGGTTCTACTGGGCTGGTATGAGGAAATCCATTGAGAGGTGGTGCCGGGAGTGTGGACGATGTAACCTGCGCAGAAAGGATCAAGACAGCCAGAGAGCTCCCCTGCAACCAATCATCACCAAACATCCCCTCGAGTTGGTAGCCCTGGACCATGTGAAGCTGGTTCCAAGCCAGTTGGGCTACAGCTATGCTCTCACCATTGTGGACCACTACTCAAGATTCCTGGTAGTTGTACTTGGCAAAGATCTCACGGCCAGGACAGCGGCCAGAGCCTTCCAAAAGCACTTCTGTAGGCCACATGGGTATCCTGAAAGAGTACTCCCCGATCAAGGTCCAGCTTTCGAAGCAGAAGTGTTCCATGAGTTCTGCAACTTGTATGGTTGTAAGAAGATCCGGACAACACCTTATCACCCACAGACCAATGGCATGTGCGAGAAGATGAACCAGGTAGTGATTGATTTACTGAAGACATTGCCCTTGGAGGAGAGAAATCTGTGGCCAGAAAAGTTGCCTGATCTGGTGGACCTCTACAACCATATCCCAGTGAACTCTATCAACTGTACTCCAGCATACCTGATGAGAGTAAGGCCTGTTAAGCTGCCTATTGACTTGGACATGAGAGTCCTGACGCCTGAAGTAACGTCACCAGATGCTGACTGGGACAAGGAGAGGCAGCAGCAGTACTGAAGGGTACAGGAGTGTGTGGAGAAGAGTCTGGCTCAGGCAAGGCAGAAGCAGGAGAGACTTTATAACCAAAATGCACCTGCTGCTCCTTTTTTGCCGGGATAACAAGTTCTCAAGAGAAAAAGAAGACTGCATAAGCTGGATGATCAATGGGAAGAGGAGCCTTACACCATTCTGCCCTCAAACTTTGATAATGCTAAAGTATGCCTTGTTAGTAAAGATGGAGGAGAGACCTCAGCTGCTGTATCCAGGGACCATTTGAAGTTGTGCCCTGACAAGTTAAAAGAGAGAAAAGAAGAATCCGATAACCTCCAACCGATAGAGGCGGAAGAGAAGGTCAGCACAGTGCTTGGGGAGTTCCCTGCGAATTGGACTAGAATTAATGATGCAATAGTGGTACCAGTGTTGTTATTCCCTCAAGTGGAAGCACAGGAGGACGTGACTTGAGAAGATCAGGAGAATCAGGTAGCAGAAGCCACACCAGCAGTGGAGCCAGAGAATCCTTGCCCTGCCAGTGGTGAACCTGTTGTACCCCTGGGGAGTCCAAGAGTCACTAGACAAACACATATCCCTGTGCCATGTAGAATCCCTAGTAGTGTACCCAGTACCTCACACACTACAGCACCAGTGTTATGTAGATCTACACGTACCACACAGGGATTACTATCTGTTAGGTTCCGCATCTAAAGTAAATGTGAATGATGAAACTGTTGAAATGTAAATATGTAACTGTTTTCAAGCTTTTGTGCCTAGAGGTAACCTGTAAGAGCTCCCTTTGATTTTTATGGACACTGAACCACAGGACTTGTGTGTGGTCAAAAACTTTATTTATAAATAATTTACCATTTGCCCAGGAATGGACCATGGACATTGATGCTGAACTTACCATCATAGGACCATTTTTGGAAACACTTGGTTTTTGTACATTTTTCCTTTTTCAAATCTTGTATAAATATTATTGTTCAAATGTTTATATATTGTTTTTCATGTTTTCTTTTGTTCAGCCCAGGAGTGCTGACTTTCACTAGCGGGGAATGTGGAGCCCCCACGAGTACGGTCGCCACACTGGCTTTGCCTTCCTCCAGGGGAGGGTAATGCCAGGCTTGGAGGCAATGATGGGACTCTCTCACAGTCAAACCTGCTTCTCAGGTCTTGGACTTCAGCTCTGCTCCAGTCTTCTCAAGTTAAGTTTGTTTTTGCTAATGTTCACACTTGCTCTTGTTGGTCAACTCAGTTTTTTTGTGGTCAGCCAGCCTGGCTGGGCTGTGCTGAACTTCCACTCTTGTTTATCTGTATTTGCCAATTTGCCTTTTTGTCCCAAAAAGACCCTGTGACTTCTAAGATGAATCCCTGTGCTTTCTTTTCTCGAAAGTTCTCCCCATCTGAACGCAACTATGACGTGGGGAATCGGGAATTGTTGGCCATGAAATGGGCATTTGAGGAGTGGAGACATTGGTTGGCGGGAGCTAGACATCAATTTGTAGTCCTCACCGGTCACAAGAATCTGATTTATCTGGAGTCGGCTAAACACTTGAATCCTAGACAGGCTAGATGGGCCTTGTTTTTTGCGCGTTTTAATTTTGTAGTCTCTTTTCTTCCGGGCACTAAGAATGTTAAAGCAGACGCCCTTTCTAGGAGTTTCTTTGCTGATTCTCTTAATGTGACTGAGCCTACTACTATCCTAGGTGAGGGGGTAGTTCTTTGCCATTTCACCCAATTTGAGATGCGCCCTGGTGGAATTTCAGGAGGATAAACCTGAGCGTTGCCCTATGGGAAGATTGTATGTTCCTGACCAGTGGAGAAAGAGAGTGATGTCTGAAGTCCATTGCTCCGCATTGGCTGGTCATCCAGGTATTTTTGGTACTAGAGATCTGGTGAGTCGGTCGTTTTGGTGGCCTGCCTTATCTCGTGATGTCAGGAATTTTGTACAGTCTTGTGGGACTTGTTCTCGGTCTAAACCCTGTTCTCGTTCTAGTGGGTTGCTGTTGCCCCTCCTGGTGCCCAAGAGGCCATGGACCCATATCTCAATGGATTTTATTTCTGATCTTCCTGTCTCTCAGAGAATGACTGTTATCTGGGTGATTTGTGATAGATTTTCGAAGATGGTCCATCTTGTACCACTCCCAATGTTGCCATCTTCCACTGAGTTGGTACCCTTGTTTTTACAACAGGTGGTTCGGTTACACGGGATTCCTGAGAACATTGTGTCCAATAGAGGGGTCCAGTTTGTTTCCAGATTTTGGAAAGCCTTTTGTTCCAATCTGGGAATTCAGTTATCCTTCTCCTCCGCGTTTCATCTCGACCAATGGGCAGACTGAGAGAACAAACCAGACGCTGGAGTCTTATTTAAGATGTTTTGTATCTGCTGATCAAGATGATTGGGTCTCATTTTTGCCCTTGGCCGAATTTGCGCTGAACAATAGAGCTAGTTCTGCCACTTTGATGTCACCCTTTTTCTGTAATTTTGGGTTTCATCCTCGATTCTCTTCAGGACAAGTGGAATATTCTTCCTTCTTCCTCTCTGTCTGGGACTCCTCTCACTCTCCGAATCCCCGGCTCTCTATCCGTTTTGCTGCTGTGCCTAAAGTCTCCTAGGGGAGCAGGGCATCTACAGCCTCCTACTCCTCGGGTATCTGTGGCAGGGCCATTAGTACCCGTACCACCGTGGAGACCCGACTCCAGTTCTGTGCGCTCTCAAGCTGAGGGAGCTCGCCTGCTGCAGCTCAACCTCCAGCTTTGCATTCCCAGTCTGCACACTTCACCCTCCACAAACTAACTGACCCCTCTTACTCCTGGCCCTCAGGGAATCTTCTTCGTTCTTCCTGGTGGACACTGTGGTTGTGAGAATGCAGCAGATATGGGACCAAGTGGTGGATAAGTTGTCACTCTCAGGAAAAGGCCCAGCGTTTTTACAACCGGCATAGGACCATTGGTCCCCTGTTTAAAGTGGGTGATATGGTTTGGTTGTCGTCTAAGAATATTCCTATGAAAATTGCATCTCCAAAATTTAAGCCAAGATTTATTTGACCTTATAAGATTTTGGAGATTCTTATTCCTGTTTCTTTTCGATTGGCTCTTCCAGTTATGTTCAAAATCCATAACGTATTTCACAAGTCACTGTTGAAGAGGTTTGCTGAGCCAGCAGTTCCTGTGGCGGCACCTCCTGACCCTGTTTTGGTTAAAGGCAATGTGGAATATGAGGTAGAGAAAATATCGGATTCTCGTTTGGTCAGACGGAGACTCCAGTATTTGGTCAAATGGAAGAGTTATGGCCAGGAGGATAATTCTTGGGTCTCTGCCTCGGATATTCATGCCAATAAATTGGTTCGTGCTTTTCACCGGGCCCATCCTGATCGGCCTGGTGGCGTGGATGAGGGTTCGGTGACCCCTCCTCAAGGGGGGTACTGTTATGAGCTGATTTTCTGCTCCACCAGCTGGGAGATCTCCTTCCGTTCTCCCTCTGGTGGTGACAGGAGGTGGTGAGGTTGGTTTAATTGGTAATGGTCTGCCACCTGATGAGGAGGATAATGATTGGATCTGTGGAGTATCAGACTGGATATAAGACAGTCGACGCCCTATCCAGTTGCTGGTGATTCAGTCTGCTTCTCAGGTCTTGGACTTCAGCTCTGCTCCAGTCTTCTCAAGTTAAGTTTGTTTTTGCTAATGTTCACACTTGCTCTTGTTGGTCAACTCAGTTTTTTTGTGGTCAGCCAGCCTGGCTGGGCTGTGCTGAACTTCCACCCTTATTTATCTGTATTTGCCAATTTGCCTTTTTGTCCCAAAAAGACCCTGTGACTTCTAAGATGAATCCCTGTGCCTTCTTTTCTCAAAAGTTCTCCCCATCTGAACGCAACTATGATGTGGGGAATCGGGAATTGTTGGCCATGAAATGGGCATTTGAGGAGTGGAGACATTGGTTGGAGGGAGCCTGACATCAATTTGTGGTCCTCACCGATCACAGGAATCTGATTTATCTGGAGACGGCTAAAACGCTTGAATCCTAGACAGGCTAGATGGACCTTGTTTTTCAAGTGTTTTAATTTTGTGGTCTCTTTTCTTCCGGGCACTAAGAAAGTTAAGGCAGGCGCCCTTTCTAGGAGTTTCTTTGATGATTCTCTTAATGTGACTGAGCCTACTACTATCCTAGGTGAGGGGGTAGTTCTTTCTGCCATTTCGCCCGATTTGAGGAGGAATTTCAGGAGGATAAACCTGAGCGTTGCCCTATGGGAAGATTGCATGTTCCTGACCAGTGGAGAAAGAGAGTGATGTCTGAAGTCCATTGCTCCGCATTGGCTGGTCATCCAGGTATTTTTGGTACTAGAGATTTGGTGAGTCAGTCGTTTTGGTGGCCTGCCTTATCTCGTGATGTCAGGACTTCTGTACAGTCCTGTGGGACTTGTTCTCGGTCTAAACCCTGTTCTCGTTCTAGTGGGTTGCTGATTCCCCTCCCGGTGCCCAAGAGGCCATGGACCCATATCTCAATGGATTTTATTTCTGATCTTCCTGTCTATCAGAGAATGACTGTTATCTGGGTGATTTGTGATAGATTTTCAAAGATGGTCCATCTTGTACCACTCCCAAAGTTGCCATCTTCCGCTGAGTTGGTACCCTTGTTTTTACAACAGGTGGTTCGGTTTTACGGGATTCCTGAGAACATTGTGTCCGATAGAGGGGTCCAGTTTGTTTCCAGATTTTGGAAAGCCTTTTGTTCCAATCTGGGAATTCAGTTATCCTTCTCCTCCGCGTTTCATCCCGACCAATGGGCAGACTGAGAGAACAAACCAGACCCTGGAGTCTTATTTAAGATGTTTTATATCTGCTGATTAAGATGATTGGGTCTCATTTTTGCCCTTGGCCAAATTTGCGCTGAACAATAGAGCTAGTTCTGCCACTTTGATGTCACCCTTTATCTGTAATTTTGGGTTTCATCCTCGATTCTCTTCAGGACAAGTGGAATCTTCGTCCTGCCCAGGTGTGGACACTGTGGTTGAGACGAGGCGTCCAGGACCATCGCAGGCACGCTCCATGACTGCTGCTAGTTGTGTGTTAAGATCAGTGATCTGCAATCTGCATAGTTACCAACCTCTCTGGTTTTCTGAGACTTAGCGTGTGTTGCTTTTTTTCTCCTCGGTGACCCATTCATAACAGTTCCCCTCCTGACCAGCAGGGGGAGCTCTGACCCAGGATTGAGGGGAGGAGTGATCCCTGAGGGCCAGGAGGAAGAGGGGTCAGTTAGTTTGTGGAGGGTGAAGTGTGCAGACGGGGAATGCGAAGCTGGAGGTTGAGCTGCAGCAGGCGAGCTCCCTCAGCTTGAGAGCGCACAGAACTGGAGTCGGGTCTCCACGGTGGTACGGGTACTAATGGCCCTGCCACAGATACCCGAGGAGTAGGAGGCTGTAGATGCCCTGCTCCCCTAGGAGACTTTAGGCACAGCAGCAAAACGGATAGAGAGCCGGGGATTCGGAGAGTGAGAGGAGTCCCAGACAGAGAGGCTACAGCTGTCTGCGATGCAAGTGGAAGTCTAGGAACATTTGACAGGAGGAACTTCAGAGTAACTAAGGACTGGAGTGCATCACACACACAGCGCTATTAGGGAGACTGCACAGCCCATCTGAGAGACAGAATCCCTGAGTAGCTTCCAGGCTAGCCTGCTCCAACACCATCTGTGATCAGGACCCTGGACTGCAGTTACAGAGTAAAGGTACAGAAACTGCACCCCGCTGTGTTGTGTCTGCTTGCTAACCTGTCGGCGCTGCTACATCCCTGTGCCCATCACTTATACACTGCCCTGGGGTTACAGCTTCACCTGTGGGGAGCTACACCATCTAAGCTGCGACACACCATCAGCCCCAGAGGAACTGAGACTTTTTTTCCCCTAGTCGGACCAGTTTCATCTGAAACGAATTTTGTTTCATGAAACCCGATCCGACTAAAGTCGCTCAACTCTAGTCATGGATTTTATTTTTTTTTACCTTCATTTCAATGTGATGACTAGTGTTGAGCGATACCATCCGATATCGTGAAATATCGGATCGGATTGGATCGGACCGATACCAAAAAAGTATCGGGTAACGCCGATTCCGATACCGGAAGCCCCATTCAAGTCAATGGGACATAAATATTGGAATTAAAAAAAACCCTTTCTTTCCTTGTAGGTTAATTCTACATGAAGAAAAACAACTAAGAATAATGTAGAATGTATTGGGGGAGGTGGAGGAGACATTAAAGGCATAGAGGTTTAGCCCAATCAAATGGAATAGCAGGAATTAATTATTTTTTTTTAAGACGTTCGAAGTTACAAAGATATAGACTATGTTAACCTTTTTTATATTTTGTCAGATATGTATGTTTCACTACTTCCATGCTCTTCACCTTTTTTACTTCTCCCACACTTTCTCCTTCATGATCCTCAGCAGCAACAGCATCTTTTCCATCAACTTCTTCTTCACCTTATTCATCTTCTTCATCTTCACCTTCTTCCTATTATTCTTTTCTTTTACATTCTTCATATTCTTCTTATTCAACTATTATTCTTCTTCATATTTTACTTCTTCATCTTCTTCCTATTCTTCTTCTTCATCATATTCTTATTTGTGACAGGCATTCCTGTAGTTGTTATCTATAAAAGTTTGAAGATTACACCTTCCGTTCTGCCTGTCACAAAAGATGTACAACAGGATTTGTCCGCGTTCAGTTTGGCCTGCAGCAGGAGGCATTTTCCAGGGGCACCACGAGGAGGAACGGACTCACCCCCATACACTGCTTAGTCTTCTTCTGCTTATAATTTGGATAATATATTTTGCTCTGATTTTTAGTCTTATGCTTAATGTTCTTCTGCTTTTGGTTCTTCTGATTTTTGTTCTTCTGCTTCTTGGTCTTCTGTCTCTTGTTGTTCTGCATCTTGGTGGTTGTCTTCATGTTCTTTGTCCTCCTGGTCATCTTCTTCAGGGTCATCTTTTTGGTCTTCTTTGGTGTGGTCTTCAGGGTTGTCATCTTCAGGGTCGTCGTCAGGGAGATCCAGAGTGAGAACCAAAAACCATTTCCACAAGTTTGAACTTGGAAAAGTAGCAGAAGCTACAAGAAGGCTGAGGAACTGCTGAGAACAAGCTGACGGTACCGGAACCCGGATGGGTAGCAGAAGCTGCAAGGAGCCAATGGCACTACCGAGGACCAGCTAACGGTGCTGAAACCCGGTTACTAAGCAGGAGGTACCTGTGCTAGAAAGCACTACCAAGGACCAGCTGACGTTGCTGGAACTCGGATACCGAGAAGGAGGCACGTCAGCCAAAGGTACTGCCGAGAACCAGCTGACGGTGCTGGAACCCGGATGGGTAGCAGAAGGAACAAGAGCAAATGGAACTAGCGAGGACCAGCTGACGGTGCTGGAACCCGGAGGGGCAGCAGAAGGAACAAGAGCCAATGGCACTACCGAGGACCAGCTGACGGTGCTGGAACCCGGATGGGTAGCAGAAGGAACAAGAGCAAATGGAACTAGCGAGGACCAGCTGACGGTGCTGGAACCCGGAGGGGCAGCAGAAGGAACAAGAGCCAATGGCACTACCGAGGACCAGCTGACGGTGCTGGAACACGGAGGGGCAGCAGAAGGAACAAGAGCCAATGGCACTACCGAGGACCAGCTGACGGTGCTGGAACCCGGATGGGTAGCAGAAGGAACAAGAGCAAATGGAACTAGCGAGGACCAGCTGACGGTGCTGGAACCCGGAGGGGCAGCAGAAGGAACAAGAGCCAATGGCACTACCGAGGACCAGCTGATGGTGCTGGAGCACGGTTACTAAGCAGGAGGTACCTGTGCTACAAAGCACTACCAAGGACCAGCAGACGTTGCTAGAACTCGGATACCAAGAAGGAGGCATCTAAGCCAAAGGCACTGCCGAGAACCAGCTGACGGTGCGGGAACCCAGAGGGATAGCAGAAACTACCCCTGAAAAACAACATTGCAAGGCCGCGAGCCGGCCGCAGTTCCCGAAACACACAGTCCTACAGGGGGTGCTTGTCCTATTGGCACTACGGAACCAGCCTTTATTGCCAGAACCCGCAGCCCACATAGGAAGCACCTAAACTGCAGGCACCATAGACTCAGCTAACCTGACCGCAACACGACTGGACAACGTTTTGGTGGCAAAGTGACGTTGACACTACCCGAAAACAGCAGGCGTGCTGTAACCAGGCTGGGAAGGAGGGAGTACCCGTGCCAAAGACACTGCCGAGAACCAGCTGACCGTGCTGGAACCCAGATGGGTAGCAGAAGCTACAAGAGTCAATGAAACTAGCGAGGACCAGCTGACAGTGCTGGAACCCGGATGGGTAGCAGAAGCTGCAAGAGCCAATGGCACAACCCTGGACCAGCTGACAGTGCTGGAACACGGTTACTAAGCAGGAGGTACCTGTACTACAAAGCACTACCAAGGACCAGCAGACGTTGCTAAAACTCGGATACCGAGAAGGAGGCACCAAAGCCAAAGGCACAGCCAAGAACCAGCTGACGGTGCTGGAACCCGGATGGGTAGCAGAAGGAACAAGAGCAAATGGAAACAGCGAGGACCAGCTGACGGTGCTGGAACCCAGATGGGCAGCAGAAGGAACAAGAGCCAATGGCACTACCGAGGACCAGCTCACGGTGCTGGAATACGCTTACTAAGCAGGAGGTACCTGTGCTACAAAGCACTACCAAGGACCAGCAGACGTTGCTAGAACTCGGATACCAAGAAAGAGGCAACTAAGTCAAAGGCACTGCCGAGAACCAGCTGACAGTGCTGGAACCCAGATGGGTAGCAGAAGGAACAAGAGCAAATGGAACTAGCGAGGACCAGCTGGCGGTGCTGGAACCCGGAGGGGCAGCAGAAGGAACAAGAGCCAATGACTCTACTGAGGACCAGCTGACGGTGCAGGAACACGGTTACTAAGCAGGAGGTACCTGTGCTACAAAGCACTACCAAGGACCGGCAGACGTTGCTAGAACTCAGATACTGAGAAGGAGGCACCTAAGCCAAAGGCATTGCCGAGAACCAGCTGATGGTGCTGGAACCCGGATGGGCAGCAGAAGGAACAAGAGCCAATGGCACTACCGAGGACCAGCTGACGGTGGTGGAACATGGTTACTAAGCAGGAGGTACCTGTGCTACAAAGCACTACCAAGGAACAGCAGACGTTGCTAGAACTCGGATACCGAGAAAGAAGCACCTAAGCCAAAGGCACTGCCGAGAACCAGCTGATGGTGCAGGAAACCGGATGGGTAGCATAAGGAACAAGAGCAAATGGAACTAGCGAAAACCAGCTGACGGTGCTGGAACCCGGAGGGGCAGCAGAAGGAACAAGAGCCAATGGCACTACCGAGGACCAGCTGATAGTGCTGGAACACGGTTACTAAGCAGGAGGTACCTGTGCTACAAAGCACTACAAAAGACCAGCAGACGTTGCTAGAACTCGGATACTGAGAAGGAGGCACCTAAGCCAAAGGCACAGCTGAGAACCAGCTGACGGTGTTGGAACCCGGATGGGCATCAGAAGGAACAAGAGCCAATGTCATTTCCGAGGACCAGCTGATGGTGCTGGAACACGGTTACTAAGCAGGAAGTACCTGTGCTACAAAGCACTACCAAGGACCAGCAGATGTTGCTGGAACTCGGATACTGAGAAAGAGGCACCTAAGCCAAAGGCACTGCCGAGAACCAGCTGACGGTGCTGGAACCCGGATGGGTAGCAGAAGTTACAAGAGTCAATGGAACTACCGAGACCCAGCTGACGGTGCTGGAACCCGGATGGGTAGCAGAAGCTGCAAGAGCCAGTGGCACAACCGTGGACCAGCTGACGTTGCTGGAACACGGTTACTAAGCAGGAAGTACCTGTGCTACAAAGCACTACCAAGGACCAGCAGACGTTGCTGGAACTCGGATACCGAAAAAGAGGCACCTAAGCCAAAGGCACTGCCGAGAACCAGCTGATGGTGCTGGAACCCGGATGGGTAGCAGAAGCTACAAGAGTCAATGGAACTACCGAGACCCAGCTGACGGTGCTGGAACCCGGATGGGTAGCAGAAGCTGCAAGAGCCAATGGCACAACCGTGGACCAGCTGACGGTGGTGGAACATGGTTACTAAGCAGGAGGTACCTGTGCTACAAAGCACTACCAAGGAACAGCAGACGTTGCTAGAACTTGGATACCGAGAAAGAAGCACCTAAGCCAAAGGCACTGCCGAGAACCAGCTGATGGTGCAGGAAACTGGATGGGTAGCAGAAGGAACAAGAGCAAATGGAACTAGCGAAAACCAGCTGACTGTGCTGGAACCCGGAGGGGCAGCAGAAGAAACAAGAGCCAATGGCACTACCGAGGACCAGCTGATAGTGCTGGAACACGGTTACTAAGCAGGAGGTACCTGTGCTACAAAGCACTACCAAAGGCCAGCAGACGTTGCTAGAACTCGGATACTGAGAAGGAGGCACCTAAGCCAAAGGCACTGCTGAGAACCAGCTGATGGTGTTGGAACCCGGATGGGCAGCAGAAGGAACAAGAGCCAATGTCATTACCGAGGACCAGCTGACAGTGCTGGAACCCGGATGGGTAGCAGAAGATGCAAGAGCCAATGGCACAACCGTGGACCAGCTGACGGTGCTGGAACACGGTTACTAAGCAGGAAGTACCTGTGCTACAAAGCACTACCAAGGACCAGCAGACGTTGCTGGAACTCGGATACCGAGAAAGAGGCACCTAAGCCAAAGGCACTGCCGAAAACCAGCTGATGGTGCTGGAACCCGGATGGGTAGCAGAAGCTACAAGAGTCAATGGAACTACCGAGACCCAGCTGACGGTGCTGGAACCCGGATGGGTAGCAGAAGCTGCAAGAGCCAATGGCACAACCGTGGACCAGCTGACAGTGCTGGAACACGGTTACTAAGCAGGAGGTACCTGTGCTACAAAGCACTACCAAGGACCAGCAGACGTTGCTAGAACTCGGATACCGAGAAGGAGGCACCTAAGCTAAAGGCACTGCCGAGAACCAGCTGATGGTGCGGGAACCCAGAGGGGTGGCAGAATCTACCCCTGAAAAACAATGTTGCAAGGCCATGAGCCGGCCGCAGTTACCGAAGCACACAGTCCTACAGGGGGTGCTTGTCCTATTGGTACTACGGAACCAGCCTTTATTACCAGAACCCGCAGCCCACATATGAAGCACCTAAACTGCAGGCACCATAGACTAGGCTAACCTGACCGCAACACGACTGGACAACGTTTTGGTGGCAAAGTGACGTTGACACTCCCCTGAAACAGCAGACGTGCAGGAACCAGGATGGGCAGGAGGAAGTACCCGTGCCAAAGACACTTCTGAGCAGCAACTGATGATGTTGGAGCCCTGGGTGAATCAGGGTGTAGGCTGAGGCCTAATTTCATCAAGTTTAATATGTGTTGTAGACTACTACTGATTTTAACCTTGCTCCAATTAGGCCTCTGGCTCCAGTGTCTCTCGTATTTACCCTGGCCTCCAACACCGTTAGTTGCTGCTCAAAAGTGCGGTCTGCACAATCAACACTTGTTCCTGTGTTACTTGGGTTCTGTAACGTCAGTTGATCCCCTGATGTGTGTCCGGCAATGTCTTCTGCTCTGTCCACATTCCCACTACTAGTAGTGGGAATGTGGACAGAGCAGGAGACATTGCCAGACACACATCAGGGGATCAGCTGACGTTACTGAACCCCACTAACTCAGGTGTTGAATGTGCAGACGCCACTTCTGAGCAGCAACTGGCGGTGTTGGAGGCCTGGGGAAATACTAGAGACAGAGTGGATCAAGAGGCCTAGTTGGAGCAAGTTTGAAATCAGTAGTAGTGTGAATGTGGAGGCAGCATTAGACATTGCCGTCCACACAGCACTTCTGAGCAACAACTGGCGATGTTGGAGCCCAGGAACAATCATGGAGCAGGTTGAGGCCTATTTGGAGCAAGTTGGAAATAGGATGTATTTTGAATGTAGAGGCAGCAGGAGATATTGCCGTCCGCACAGCAGGGGAGCAGCAGGCATTACTGAACCCCACTAACACAGGAGCTAGTGTGTTTCTCTGTGCGCACGGCACTTCAGAGCAACAACTGGCGATGTTGGAGCCCAGGAACAATCATGGAGCAGGCTGAGTCCTACTTGGAGCAAGTTGGAAATAGGATGTATTTTGAATGTGGAGGCAGCAGGAGATATTGCCGTCTGCACAGCAGGGGAGCAGCAGGCGTTACTGAACCCCACTAACACAGGAGCTAGTGTTTTTCTCTGTGCGGACGGCACTTCCGAGCAACAACTGGCGATGTTGGAGCCCAGGAACATTCATGGAGCAGGCTGAGGCCTACTTGGAGCAAGTTGGAAATAGGATGTATTTTGAATGTGGAGGCAGCAGGAGATATTGCCATCCACACAGCAGGGGAGCAGCTGGCGTTACTGAACCCCACTAACACAGGAGCTAGTTTTTTTCTCTGTGCGGACAGCACTTCCGAGCAACAACTGGCGATCTTGGATCCCAGGATCAATCATGGAGCAGGTGTGGCGCCCCTGAGGCTCAGTCGCCACAGAGGTACTGCACCTTCTCCTAAGGTGTAGTGCCCCACCATCGAGGTAAGGTGGGAACTCCCTGTCCAACTCCAACACTTGCATCCCACACACAAGATAGTTCAGCAGGATCACCTAGCAGCTTCAGGCTGGGGGTAGCAGAGCACCCTTCGTGGAACCCTGCTTCGTAACACGAGATGTGCTGGGAGGTGGGTGGAGTTAGTATAAAAAGAATGGGAAAGATAGAATTAGAGTTCAGTCTCCCAGAGGGGAAGGACAGGTCAGCCTCCCGGACGGGAGTCGAGGTCAGTCCCTTAGGTGGCTGACATAGAGAGTAGGAGAGGCTGACAGAAGGTCAGCCGGGACGGAAGCCACTCAGACAGGAGTGAGGGTCCCTGGAAGGGAGACAGAGAGAGAGGCGTAGAACTGTAACCTGCATTTCCATAAGAGAGAGAAAGACGAGTACGGAACAAAGTGGAAGGAGAACAGAGAGGAGGAGTGGGTTGGATAGGAACCCTGCCTATAGGTTCTCAGTGCACGGCCGGGGCCCGGTCCCCGAGGTTGCATGGACACTTATGGTTCGGCAGCAGACACCGGTGGAGTAGTTGGCTGTAAATGCACTACTCCCATCCAAGACTTGGGACACAACAGCGAAACGGATAGAGAACCGGGACTCAGGAGAAGGGAGTCCCCGGAGCAGGCTACAGCTGTCTGTCATACAAGTGAGAGAGTTGTTAGGAACATCTGACAGGAGGAACTTCAGAGAACCACGGTGCTGGAGTTCTTCACACCAATAGGCGCTATAGAGGAGTCGTTCAGCAAAGGCACATGTTGGAGGGGTGCTGGTGGGGAGAGTCCTATCTTGCCTGGAGGTCGACTGGGCCTCTGTCCCGGAGGACACGGTACCGACGCAGGCACCGGTGTGCACTACGAGCTGTGAGTAAAGCTTTGAAACTGCAAGCCCTGGTGTCCTCCATTCATTCCCGCATCAGCACCGCTACATTGGGAGTATCAACATCTACACCATTCTGTGCCCCTACTCCTCCACCGCACCTTTACACTGCCCTGGGACTACGGCTCCACCTGTGGGGAGCTACACCATCTTAGCTGCTTCACACCATCAGTCCCAGTGGATCTGCAAGCAGCGTTTGCAACCATCTTACTTGCCAAATACCACGGGTGACGTCACGAACTTTATACTACAACCAAACACCACCGCCATTGATATTGGGGCCCAGGGCCACGTACCGGGTCACCGCTGCTGTGACACATCATCCCTCTGACACCGGCCCCGTACCGAGTACCCCACAGTCCTGGGTGAAGCCAGCGACGGGGCTACCCAATTTTGGCGTCACGAACAGGATGTCGAGACCCGACACCATTGGGTCCTGTGTGCCTGGAATTTATTGAACTTTGACTTTTTGAAAATGTGTAGAAGACCTGATTTGATAGACTGTGAAATGAACATTAGAAATGGCCGCTGGCATGGAGAAGAAGGGCATGAAGAGATAGGAGGTCCTAAGAAAAGACCGCGAAGAGTATTGGGCCTGCCCTGCCTGAATTACTATGTGACAGATACATGGCCCACCCCCCGAGGGGTTCGCATACTGGCTTGTAATGGAGGCGCTGGAAGAAGACGCTGCCCCCGGAAGGAGGGGCAGAAGAAGCCAGTGGTGGGAGAGGGGTCGAGGCAGGAAGAGAAACGCCAGAACGCCATTTTGGAAAGCAAGGAAAGGAGGCCTGCGGAGCGCGGGGAAGTGCATATCCCCGGCGCCATGGCTGACTGCTCCAACCCTGATTTTAGAATGGACTGCCGGCAATTAGCTGAAGAGATCGTTGATCTGACCACCCGTCTGCAGCTGAGGCAGGAGGCCTTAGAGAAGCTGGGACGGCGGCACGCCCCGGAAGGGCCTACACTCGGGGTACCCGCGCCACCGGTACCCGCCGCTGCTGCACCTGATCTTTTCCTGGCAGACCTGTCGGAGCTTGGAGCAGCTGCCATGCCATCAGCGGCGTACTCCATTCCGTCTTTGTCGCTAATACCAGAGGAGTTGTATGCAGCCCCGGGAGCTGAAGCGGAAGGAGAAGAGCCCCCATCCGGACTTGGTGTGGCTGCGCAGGTCCCGTCAGCGACCCCTGCGGAACCGCTGTTGGCTCCGTCGCCGTCCCCGGTGTCACACCGGGCAGCGGCCGCTACCACCACACCTGCAATGGAGCAGAGACCACCCCGCCGGGAACTCCCACATGTGTATCCCGGCCTCCCTAATGGGCTGATGAGGAGGAGGACCCTGCTGCTGGGGGTACGTTTGGAGCCAGCGTGCCCGATCCGACATCTACAGGTCAGAGGGGGATCTGGATCGTTTTGGGATGGTGACTTTGGGATTCCCTCACCACTCAGTCCCCAGGAAGTTCCCTATCAAAGCCAACAAGCTGTAGAGGTCCTGGGAGCTAGGCCACGCGCCAGAGCAATAGAACCATCCATCCCTGAGGAACAGTTGGTGGGAATAGACATGCACCATGGGTTCCCTTTGCCACAGTTTCGAGGTTCCTTAGCAAGAAGCCAGAATCAGGATGAAGACAGTTCGGTTTCCAGAACCCCAGGAGGGGACCACCATTAAAAAGATTCTTCAATTTCCAAATCTCGTTACCCAGGAGGGTTTGTTGCACCAGTTGCGCCTTTTTGTTCATTATGTTGCCTAGTTTTTGATTGGCAGCGTTATTTTTGAAATGGAACTGAGGAGATCATAGACGCTAATTGATCCGAACTCATCTTGTAAATAGTTTGCACCTCTTTAGGTGCCCTTTCTTGGTTTTACATAAAGGAACACTTTGCAAAGATAGTGTTTTACAGATATAGACATTTTGCGAAGATGATGTTTTTGAATGGACACTTTTCGAAGAATCATGTCTACCTCAAAGGACACTGCAAGAGATCCCGGCTGGGATCAGTGTCCAGCACTTACAAGAATGTTTATAATGTTTTATTGAAAAAGTATTTGATAATGTGTTTTATAAGAAAGTTGATATTCGAGAAATGGCTTTTGTGTAACTAGAGTTAGAAATGTCTGATGTAGAGATGAGCAATGTAGATGAAGAATTGATAGAGACAGGTGACAGGCCAAGTATGTGAGGTCAGTGTCTTGCGTCTAGTAGGAAGAGAAAAGAAAAGAAAAAATGAGAATAAAGTGACGGAAAATAGAGAAAAGTAATAAAGAAATGTGTTACAGAGAATAGCACTTTGAGAGTAAGAATTGCACTTAGATATTTGCACTGTTTAACATAGAATTTTTGATAGGATTGTTGGTAATGTTTAAGATGAGTACCTCCTATATTAGGAAGCTTAGAGTAAGAAAAGTTATTTATGCAATATAAAATTTTTGTATGTTTCTCTGCTGTATGCTTTGTTTTCTTGCAGCCAGCGGACGTGCTGTGTTTAACGGGGGGGAGTGTGGCACCTCTGAGGCTCAGTCGCCACAGAGGTACTGCACCTTCTCCTAAGGTGTAGTGCCCCACCATCCAGGTAAGATGGGAATTCCCTGCCACACTCCAACACCTGCATCCCACACACAGGATAGTTTAGCAGGGACACCAAGCAGCTTCAGGCTGGGGGTAGCAGAGTACCCTTCGTGGAACCCTGCTTCGTAACACGAGATGTGCTGGGAGGTGGGTGGAGTTAGTATAAAAAGAATGGGAAAGATAGAATTAGAGTTCAGTCTCCCAGAGGGAAAAGACAGGTCAGTCTCCCGGACAGGAGTCGAGGTCAGTCCCTTAGGGGGCCGACATAGAGAGTAGGAGAGACTGACAGAAGGTCAGCCGGGACGGAAGCCACTCAGACAGGAGTGAGGGTCCCTGGAAGGGAGAGAGGGAGAGAGATGTAGAACTGTAACCTGCATTTCCATAAGAGAGAGAAAGACGAGTACGGAATGAAGTGGAAAGAGAACAGAGAGGAGGAGTGGGTTGGATAGGAACCCTGCCTATAGGTTCTCAGTGCACGGCCGGGGCCCGGTCCCCGAGGTTGTATGGACACTTATGATTTGGCAGCAGACACAGGTGGAGTAGTTGGCTGTAAATGCACTACTCCCATCCAAGACTTGGGACACAACAGCGAAACGGATAGAGAACCGGGACTCAGGAGAAGGGAGTCCCCGGAGCAGGCTACAGCTGTCTGTCATACAAGTGAGAGAGTTGTTAGGAACATCTGACAGGAGGAACTTCAGAGAACCACGGTGCTGGAGTTCTTCACACCAATAGACGCTATAGAGGAGTCGTTCAGCAAAGGCACATGTTGGAGGGGTGCTGGTGGGGAGAGCCCTATCTTGCCTGGAGGTCGGCTGGGCCCCTGTCCCGGAGGACACGGCACCGACGCGGGAACCGGTGTGCACTACGATCTGTGAGTAAAGCTTTGAAACTGCAAGCCCTGGTGTCCTCCATTCATTCCCGCATCAGCACCGCTACATTGGGGGTATCAACATCTGCACCATTCTGTGCCCCTACTCCTCCACCGTACCTATACACTGCCCTGGGACTACGGCTCCACCTGAGGGGAGCTGCACCATCTTAACTGCATCACACCATCAGTCCCAGTGGATCTGCAAGCAGCGTTAGCTAGCATCTTAATTGCCAAATACCACAGGTGGTGTCACGAACTTTATACTACAACCAAACACCACCGCCATTGACATTGGGGCCCAGGGCCATGGACCGGGTCACCGCTGCTGTGACACATCATCCCCCTGACACCAGCCCGGTACCGAGTACCCCACAGCCCTGGGTGAAGCCAGCGACGGGGCGACCCACAGGCTGAGGCCTAGTTGGAGCAAGTTGGAAATAGGATGTATTTTGAATGTGGAGGCAGCAGGAGATATTGCCGTCCACACAGCAGGGGAGCAGCTGGCGTTACTGAATCCCACTAACACAGGAGCTAGTGTTTTTCTCTGTGTGGACGGCACTTCCGAGCAACAACTGGCGATGTTGGAGCCCAGGAACAATCATGGAGCAGGGTGAGGCCTACTTGGAGCAAGTTGGAAATAGGATGTATTTTGAATGTGGAGGCAGCAGGAGATATTGCCGTCCACACAGCAGGGGAGCAGCTGGCCACAGGAGCTAGTGTTTTTCTTTCTGCGGACGGCACTTCCGAGCAACAATTGGCAATGTTGGAGCCCAGGAACAATCATGGAGCAGGTTGAGGCCTACTTCGAGCAAGTTGGAAATAGGATGTATTTTGAATGTGGAGGCAGCAGGAGATATTGCCATCCACACAGCAGGGGAGCAGCTGGCGTTACTGAACCCCACTAACACAGGAGCTAGTGTTTCTCTCTGTATGGACGGCACTTCTGAGCAGCAACTGGTGATGTTGGAGCCCAGGATCAATCATGGAGCAGGCTGAGGCCTAAATTCATCAAGTTTAATATGTGTTGTAGACTGCTACTGATTTTAAACGTGCTCCAATTAGGCCTATGGCTTCACTCTGTCTCTAGTATTTCCCCAGGCCTCCAACACCGCCAGTTGCTGCTCAGAAGTGGCGTCAGCACAATCAGCACTTGTTCCTGTGTTAGTGGGGTTCAGTAACGTCAGCTGATCCCCTGATGTGTTTCCGGCAATGTCTCCTGCTCTGTCCACATTCCCACTACTATTAGTGGAATGTGGACAGAGCAGGAGACATTGCCAAACACACATCAAGGGATCAGCTGACGGTACTGAACCACACTAACACAGGAACAAGTGTTGATTGTGCAGACGCCACTTTTGAGCAGCAACTGGCAGTGTTGGAGGCCAGGGGAAATACTAGAGACAGAGTGGAGGCAGAGGCCTAGTTGGCCCAAGTTTGAAATCAGTAGTAGTGTGAATGTGGAGGCAGCAGTAGACATTGCCGTCCACACAGCAGGGGAGCAGCTAGCGTTACTGAACCCCACTTACACAGGAGCTAGTGTTTGTCTCTGTGCAGATGGCACTTCTGAGCAACAACTGGCTGTGTTGAATCCTTTGTGAGGAACCATGTAGCGCAGACTGTCCAGAAGCAGATGGCATTTGTGACTCCTCATCCTCCACCTCTTCCAAAACCTCCTCCCTTAGTGCTTGCAGTGTTTTTTGAAGCAGGCAGATAAGGGGGACAGTCATGCTGACTAGTGCATCATCTGCACTTGCCATCCGCGTGGAATCATCAAAGGCACACAAAACGTGGCAGATGTCCTTCATAGAGGCCCACTCAGTGGTGCTGAAGTGTGACCGGCGCACAGTGCGACTTGTTTGCGCCTGATGCAGCTGGTACTTCATTACTGCTGCCTGCTGTTCACACAACCGCTCCAACATATGTAACATTGAATTCCACCTGGTAGGTAGGTCACAAATGATGCGATGTTCCGGAAGGCGCAATCGGCGCTGCAGAGCTGCAATGCGCGATCTTGCCGTGCTGGAACGCCGCAAGTGAGCACACTCTATGCGGACCTTGTGCAGCAGTGCATCAAGATCTGGATAGTCCCTCAGAAAGCTCTGCATGACCAAGTTGAGCACATGTGCCAGACATGGGATGTGAGTGAGTTTGCCTAGGTCCAGAGCTGCCACCAGATTTCGGCCATTGTCACACACTGCCAAGCTTGGCTGGAGATTCGCTGGCACAAACCACACGTCGCTCTCCTGCTTGATGGCATTCCAGAGCTCCTGCACTATGTGACTTCGATTCTCCAATGAATTTAATTTCAGCACGGCCTGTTGACGTTTGGCCACGGCTGTGCTCATATCGGTCGTAACAGGTTCCTGCAGCGCTGATTCTGAGGACCTGGAGTATGAGGAGGAGTCAATGTGTACAGACTGGATTCCTGCAATCCTTGGAGTTGGCAGAACACGTACAGCGCCACTCTCAAGATCTGTACCCGGCTCCACAACATTGACCCAATGGGCAGTGAGGGAAAGGTATCGTCCCTGTCCATGGGTACTGGTCCACACATCGGTGGTCAGGTGGACCTTGCTACTGACAGCTTTTAGTAGTGCATGTTTAATTTTTGCCTCCACATGCTTTTTCAGGGCAGGGACGGCTTGCCTGCTGAAATAAAAGCGGCTGGGCACGGTGTATTGTGGGACTGCTAATGCCATGAAGCTACGGAAGGTGTAAGTCTCCACCAGCCTGAATGAGAGCATTTCAAGGGCCAGTAACTTTGCAATGCCAGCATTCAGAGCCTGTGCTCAGGGATGGTTTGCCAAGCATGGCCGCCTTTTCTCCCATGCCTGTGCTACCGATGGCTGTAGAGTGGCCTGGGAGTGTGAGGATGAACGGGAATGTGGTGCTGTGGGTGGAATGTCACTGGGTCTCTGGACAACAGTGCCAGAGGTTCTTCCTTGGCGATCCTGTGAGGAAGCCGATCCAGCTGTGTGTGAGCTGGAGGAAGAGGCTACAACACGAGGTGGTAGGTGGTGCTGTAGGTTGGCCTACGTCTTCAATGTGTCGTTGTAACTCCACCACGTGCTTGGTCCGCACATGTTTCCACATATTTGTGGTATTGAGGTTGCTGACATTTTCCCCTCTTTTGACTTTCTGATGAAACAGCTTGCATTTGACAAAGCAAATGTCATCTGCAACTGTGTCAAAAAAGGGCCACGCACTGAGTGCCCGCTTTGGCTTTTGGAAGAGGAATGCTCCTAATGGGTGCCGAAGTGGAGGCTACAGGCAACCAAGTCTGCCCCCTCCCTCTCCCTCCTGTTTTGGCCGTTCGGGGAATCTCTTCCTCAGAGCTGCTCCCACCACCTTCCTGTTCCTCACGCCATGATGGGTCAAGGACCTCATCATCTACACTCCCCTCTTCAAACACCTGCTTCTCCTGGGTATTCTCGCCAGCACCGTACGCACCAGAAACTGGCACCTGAGTCTCATCATCATCTGATGTGTACTGAGGTGTGCTGACCATAGGCACTGGCCCACCCGCCTCTTCAGATTCAGAGGGACAAAGCAGTTGCGCATCACTGCATACTCCCTCTTCTTCACATTCTTGAATGCTGCTTGGCTGGCCTCCTCTTTCCAAGCCAACAGATTCAGAGAACAGAAGTAGAGACTGTGATGGCTCCTGACCAGGGATCTCTGACTGCCTGGGCAATTTGGCAGGTGGTGAAGAGACAGATGGTTGCTCTTCAGTGCTCTGGCCCTGAGAGGATGTGGAAGTCATTGAAGTCGATGCGTTAGCTGCCATCCATCCGACAACGGCTTCAATTAGTTTGTCACGCAGCAGTGGGGTACGGCGAGGTCCTACAAAGCTGTGCATAAAGGACTGTTGCCTGGTAAAACTGGGGGATGCTGACTCACTGATGCCCACAGCAGGCACAGAATCCCCACGTCCTCTCCCTGCTGAATCCCCACGTCCTCTCCCTGCTGCAACTCCACGACCACGTGCCTTACTCCCTGCCTTCTTCATCTTGGTAGTCTGATAAAGATAGGCAGAAAAGTAGAAAGGGGGGGCTTAGTGTGCTTATTCCTGAACAGCTGTTAACAGGTTTAAGAAACACTAATTTTATAAAGTGTGTGGACTACACTTTAATAGGAGCTAATGTGGCCTACACAACTGTCAAGTGGAGTGTTTGGTGAACTTTATTTATTTATTTTTTCAAAAAAACAAAAAGGATGTGACAAAAGATTTGAAAGTGATAGTAAGTTCCTTACACAATGCGGATGACGCTGCTGCTCTATATAACACCACAATAGCTGTAGCTTTGGAATCTGCTGCCCCACTTACACATACCAAAGCTCACAAAATCAACAGACAGCCCTGGCACACCAGCCTGACCAAAGAACTGAGGCGAGCTTCCAGGGCTGCTGAGCGCAGATGGAAAAGATCTCACTCCAACGAACACTTCACCGCATTCAAACAGTCTCTCACTACTTTCAAGACCACACTCGCCACAGCTAAACAAACCCATATCCGCCCTGTCTCACAACCCTAAACAGTTATTCAACATCTTCAATTCTCTCCTCTGTCCCCCAGCACCTCCTCCCTCCCCACTCATCTCAGCTGAAGACTTTGCCTCATTTTTCAAGCAGAAGATTGATAACATCAGAGACAGTTTTGGTCAACAACCCCCAGAGCCCCTCCTCCCGACTTCCCAGCCCTCCACCTCCAAAACCAACTTCTCCACCATTACAGAAGATCGACTCTCCACTCTACTCTCAAGATCACATCTCACCACTTGTGCACTTGACCCGATCCCTTCCCACTTCATCCCAAACCTCACCAAAGTCTTCATCCCAACCCTAACCCATCTCTTAAACCTATCACTAACAACTGGTGTTTTCCCCTCAAGCTTTAAACATGCCTCAATCACACCTATCCTCAAAAAGCCCTCTCTTGACCCTTCCTCTGTATCTAGCTATCGCCCTATATCACTTCTCCCCTATGCCTCCAAGCTACTGGAACAACACGTCTACCTTGAACTGTCCTCCCATCTCTCTTCTTGCTCCCTCTTCGACCGCTTACAATCTGGCTTCCGGTCACACCACTCTACCGAAACTTCCCTTACTAAGGTCACCAATGACCTCTTAACCGCCAAGAGCAAGCAACACTACTCTGTCCTCCTCCTCCTGGACCTGTCGGCTGCCTTTGACACAGTGGACCATTCCCTACTATTACAGACCCTCTCATCCTTTGGCATCACAGACTTGGCCTTGTCCTGGATCTCATCATACCTAACAGACCGGACATTCAGCGTCTCCCACTCACACACCACCTCCTCACCTCGCCCCCTGTCTGTCGGAGTCCCACAAGGTTCAGTCCTAGGACCCCTGCTCTTCTCCATTTACACCTTTGGCCTGGGACAGCTTATAGAATCTCATGGCTTTCAGTATCATCTCTATGCTGATGACACACAGATCTACATCTCTGGACCAGATATCACCTCCCTGCTAACCAGAATCCCTCAATGTCTGTCCACTGTTTCATCCTTCTTCTCTACCAGATTTCTGAAAGTTAACATGGACAAAACAGAATTCATCATCTTTCCCCATCTCACGTGACCCCCCCAACGAACCTATCCATTACAGTAAATGGCTGCCCACTCTCCCCAGTCCCACAAGCTCGCTGCCTCGGGGTAATCCTTGATGCTGATCTCTCCTTCAAACCACATATCCAAGCCCTTTCCACTTCCTGCCGACTTCAACTCAAAAATATTTCACAAATCTGTTCATTCCTCAACCAAGAATCTGCAAAAACCCTAGTCCATGCCCTCATTATCTCTCGCCTTGACTACTGCAACCTCCTACTCAGTGGCCTCCCCTCGAACACTCTCGCACCCCTCCAATCTATTCTAAACTCCGCTGCCCAACTAATACACCTGTCCCCCCGCTATTCCCCAGCTTCTCCCCTCTGTCAATCCCTTCACTGGCTCCCCATTGCCCAGAGACTCCAGTACAAAACCCTAACCATGACATACAAAGCCATCCACAACCTGTCTCCTCCATACATCTGTGACCTCGTCTCCCGGTACTTTCCTGCACGCAACCTCCGATCCTCACAAGATCTCCTTCTCTACTCCCCTCTTATCTCCTCTTCCCACAATCGCATACAAGATTTCTCTTGCGCATCACCCCTACTCTGGAACTCTCTACCACAACATATCAGACTCTCACCTACCATCGAAACCTTCAAAAAGAGCCTGAAGACCCATCTCTTTCGACAAGCCTATAACCTGCAGTAACCACCGATCGACCAAACCGCTGCATGACCAGCTCTACCCTCGCCTACTGTATTTTCACCCATCCCTTGTAGATTGTCAGCCTTCGCGGGCAGGGTCCTCTCTCCTCCTGTACCAGTTATGACTTGTATTGTTCAACATTATTGTACTTGTTTTTATGTAAACCCCTCCCTACATGTAAAGTGCCATGGAATAAATGGCGCTATAACAATAAATAATAATAATAATAGTATCACAAACTTTTTGGAGCTATTACAATGCAGGAAGGTAACCTACAATGCAAAAGATGAGGCTCCAAAAAATAGGGTAATACTAATCTGGCTGCGCCTGCAGGGCACAAGCCAGAAAAAAGGCTCCTCTATCTACTCCTATATAGTGTTTGCAACCAACCAATGTAGATGGATACGGATGGATGCACACTAATAGGAGAATGAAAAATTAGCTGCAATTAAAGAAAAATATGTATGAGGCAGTGACGCACGCTGAGCAGCCTACAAGCAGACGTGCCTGCAGGGCACACTACAGCGTGAGCTGCACTCACACAGAGACCTCTCAGACAGCCGTGAACAGTGCAGCGAATTAGGCACTAGCACTGAAAGGCTGCAGAATGGCTACGCTCTCTACTCCTATAGTGTTTGCAACCAACATATATGGATACGGATGGATGCACACTAATAGGAGAAAGAAAAATTTGCAGCAAGAAAAGAAAAATATGTATGAGGCAGTGACACGCTGAGCAGCCTACAAGCAGGCGTGCCTGCAGGACACACTACACAGCGTGAGCTGCACTCACACAGACCTTGCAGACAGCTGTGACTAGTGCTGCTGCAAGGCAAAAGAAAGCTACACTTATTGAGAATGTAGCCTGGGTAAAGCACAATGTAGCCTCACAGTTTTGAACAGCAGCCTGTCCCTAACTGAATTCACAGCAGAGTGAACCCTAAATGGCGGCGGCAGCGGCTTTTATAGTATATCATGACATCATTTCAGCAGCCAATCACAGCCATGCCATTAGTTAACATGCCTACATGCCTAACAGGATGTGCCCACACTTCAGAGGATTGTCATTGGCTGAATCAAATCAAACTGGTTCATAGCATTATGGGAACTTCCGATTCCGGTATTCGATATGCTAAAAGTATCGGAACTCAGTATCGGCATTGCGATACAGTGAATATTGGCCGATACCCGATACTTGCGGTATCGGATTGCTCAACACTAGTGACGACGACTTCCATGTCTCAGGGTTTCTGATCTTAAGGGTACATGCACATGCTGCAGATTCCAGTGAGGATTGCTCTGCGGTTTTGCCCTGCGGTTTTTCATCTCCTCAATGGAGGAGATGGGAAACCACAGCGGAATCCGCAGAAAGAATTGACATGTCAATTCTATCTGCGGTTTCAAAACTGCAGCAAAACCATGCGGAAAAAAATCCTCACCGTCTGCACTGCGGATTTTTATTCCCATAGCAGAAACTGCAGGTCCTTAATCTGTGCCCAGTCTGTAAACGTGATATGCGACACATCCGTACTGCATTGGCCCAGGCTATATGACATGACATACTGTGTCAGGGCTCATTGTTGATGCCACAGTCACTGCAACATGTGCAGAGTGGAGTTCCCCTGTGTCAGCATATTGCATACCAATCTGTTAACTGGCATGGACAAAGTCCTTTGCATCGATGCAAGTTGATGACCAGAGGGGGGGCAAACGGCGGAAATGAGCACACAGCTTATGAGCTTTCTGGAGCAGCTCACCCAGGACAGGAACATCATCATCTACCCCATGTGCTCCTTGAACACCAAGCTTAATTCCCCTTCCACCATGGCCTTGCTTTTTCCCAGTCACGTTGCTCAGATAGTGTGGTAGCAGCACAGTATTAGCAACAAAAAAAATAGATTTTAAACTCTGCACCACCTCTCTAAACAGCTGAATTTTAGCTACAGTAAATTCCAAGTTGAAATATGGTGTGCTGTATCGTGTTAGTCATAGAAAAAAGAATTGTTTGAGTGTGGATGAGGCCTCTATAACAAAGTACATATGCTACAAACAATTTGAAAGTCAGGTCCCCCATGGTATGACACTAGGAACAGAAGGATTTTTGGTGGCCTTTGTATCAGGCTTCTATAACACACTAGATGCTACAAACTATTTGAAAGTAAGATGTACTGTATGACACTAGTAACAGAAAAAAAAGATTAAGTAGCCAATCTGATATTGATTTTCAAAGTATATATCTCATCGGGTATAAGAGATCTATTTAGTGATAAATGCAATTAGTATCTGGTGGCAGATCTATGTATTATTTCTAAAGTAAACTAAGACACATATTGATATATGTGATGCATAGTACACACTATTCACTCGTGAAAACTGATAGCATTAAGATATAGGAATACAACATACACCTGCTATTTCACTCACCTTCAAATTTTCAAGTAATAAACATAAAAACAATTCAACAAAGCATTATTAATGCATTTTAACTGATCAGTGCTATTAAACACCAATATAGCCATGACTAGAGTCTCAAGTACCATTAAGAAGAATGTGGCTCCACCATGTTTAACCCGTTTACCCTCAAGGGTGGTTTGCACGTTCATGACCGGGCCAATTTTTACAATTCTGACCACTGTACCTTTATGAGGTAATAACTCTGAAACGCTTCCATGGATCCTGGTGATTCTGACAATGTTTTCTCGTGACATATTGTACTTCTTGATAGTTGTAAAATTTAAATCAAATAACTTGCGTTTATTTGTGAAAAAAATGGAAATTTGGTGAAAATTTTGAAAATTTCGCAATTTTCCAAATTTGAATTTTTATGCCCTTAAATCACAGAGATATAGCGCACAAAAACTTAATATGTAACATTTCCCATATGTTTACTTTACATCAGCACAATTTTGGAACCAAAATTTTTTTTTGTTAGGAAGTTATAAGGGTTAAAATTTAACCAGGGATTTCTCATTTTTGCAGCACCATTTAATTTTTACGGACCACATCACATTTGAAGTCACTTTGAGGGGTCTATATGATAGAAAATACCCAAAAGTGACACTATTCTAAAAGCTGCACCCCTCAAGGTGCTCAAAACCACATTCAAGAAGTTTATTAACCCTTCAGGTGCTTCACAGGAATTTTTTGAATGTTTTAAAAAAATGAACATTTAACTTTTTTTCACAAAAAAATTAATTCAGGTCCAATTTTTTTATTTTACCAAGGGTAACAGGAGAAATTAGACTGCAAAAGTTATTGTGCAATTTGTCCTGAGTACGCTGATACCTGAAATGTGGGGGGAACCACTGTTTCGGCGCATGGCAGAGCTAAGAAGGGAAGGAGCGCCGTTTGACTTTTTCAATGCAAAATTGGCTGGAATTCAGATCGGACGCCATGTCACTTTTGGAGAGCCCCTGATGTACCTAAACAGTGGAAACCCCCCACAAGTGACCTCATTTTGGAAACTAGACCCCGCACGGAACTTATCTAGATATGTGATGAGAACATTGAACTCACAAGGGCTTCACAGAAGTTTATAACGTTAAGCCGTACAATTAAAAAATCATATTTTTCCCACAAAAATGATCTTTTCACCCCCAATTTTTATTTTCCCAAGGGTAACAGGACCCTAAAAGTTAATGTGCAATTTGTCCTGAGTACGCTGATACCCCATATGTGGGTCTAAATGACTATTTGGGTGCATGGCAGAGCTCGGAAGGGAAGCACCACCATTTGACTTTTTTGGCTGGAATTGACATCGTACACCATGTCACATTTGGAAAACCCCTGATGTACCAAAACAGTAAAAACCTCCCACAAATGACACCATTTTGGAAACTAGACCCCCCAAGGAACTTATCTAGATGTGTGGTGAGAACTTTGAACCCCCAAGGGCTTCACAGAAGTTTATAACGTACAGTCGAACAATTAAAAAATCACATTTTTTCCACAAAAATGATCTTTTCACCCTCAATTTTTGCTTTTCCAAGGGTAACAGGACCGCAAAAGTTATTGTGCAATTTATCCTGAGTTCGCTGATACCCCATATGTGGGGGTAAACCACTATTTGGGCGCATAGCAGAGCTCGGAAGGGAAGCAGCGCCATTTGACTTTTTTGGCTGGAATTGGGATTGGACACCATGCCGGGTTTGGAAAGCCCCTGATGTGCCTAAACAGTGGAAACCCCCCACAAATGACACCATTTTGGAAACTAGACCCCCTAAGGAAGTTATCTAGATGTGTGCTGAGCACTTTGAACCCCCCAGTGCTTCATAGAAGCTTATAACGCCCAGGCATGAAAATAAAAAAATCATATTTTTTCCACAAACATGATCTTTTAGTCCCCAAATTTTTTATTTTCCCAAGGGTAACAGGAGAAATTGGACCCCAAAAGTTGTTGTCCAATTTGTCCTGAGTCCGATAATACCCCATATGTGGGAGAAAACTACTGTATGGGCACACGTTGGGGCTCGGAAGGGAAGTAGTAACGTTTTGGAATGCAGACTTTGATGGAATGGTTTGCGGGTGTCATGTCACGTTTGGAGAGCCTCTGATGTGCCTAAACTGTTGAAACTCCCAAGTGACCCCATTTTGGAAACTAGACCTACCAATGGAACTTATCTAGATGTGTGTTGAGCACTTTCAACCCCCCCGTGCTTCACAGAAGTTTATAACGCCCGGGCAGGAAAATAAAAAAAATCATATTTTTTCCACAAAAATGATATTTTTGCCCCCAATTTTTTATTTTCCTAAGGGTAACAGGAGACATTGGACCCCAAAAGTTGTTTTGCAATTTGTCCTGAGAAGGCTGATACCCCATATGAGGGGGTAAACCACTGTTTGGGCGCATGGCAGACGTTGGAAGGGAAGGAGCACCATTTGACTTTTTCAATGCAGAATTGGCTGGAATTGAGATCAGACGCCATGTTGCATTTTCATTTGTTTCATTGTGCATTCTGTGCATATAAGGGTGTGACCGCCCTGTTTCTGAGTTGGAAAATCCATCCTGTCTGGCCTATACTATTACTGGTGGTTCAGTCCCTCTGTCCTTGTTCACATTTACGTCACTTGACAAGTGGAAAGGTTTTAAATACAAGAGTTAGGACTGTCCCACAAGGGTTGCCGTGACGTGGCGGGATGGCTTCTACATTATTTTGATCAAAATTATGTTAACTAAATACCCTTATTATTACTATTATTACTACCTTCATGCAATTTTTGCAATATATTTTTTTACTTTTTTACTTTTTTATTCCAGGATATTTGTTTTGTGTTTTGCTTTTGGTTTTCTCTGTGTAAAGGTCATGGGTTCATATGCAATTACATTTTGCAAGCACATTAATTTACTTTTTCTGCTCAGACCCAGTTTTTCATTTGTTTCATTGTGCATTCTGTGCATATAAGGGTGTGACCGCCCTGTTTCTGAGTTGGAAAATCCATCCTGTCTGGCCTATACTATTACTGGTGGTTCAGTCCCTCTGTCCTTGTTCACATTTACGTCACTTGACAAGTGGAAAGGTTTTAAATACAAGAGTTAGGACTGTCCCACAAGGGTTGCCGTGACGTGGCGGGATGGCTTCTACATTATTTTGATCAAAATTATGTTAACTAAATACCCTTATTATTACTATTATTACTACCTTCATGCAATTTTTGCAATATATTTTTTTACTTTTTTACTTTTTTATTCCAGGATATTTGTTTTGTGTTTTGCTTTTGGTTTTCTCTGTGTAAAGGTCATGTGTTCATATGCAATTACATTTTGCATGCACATTAATTTACTTTTTCTGCTCAGACCCAGTTTTTCATTTGTTTCATTGTGCATTCTGTGCATATAAGGGTGTGACCGCCCTGTTTCTGAGTTGGAAAATCCATCCTGTCTGGCCTATACTATTACTGGTGGTTCAGTCCCTCTGTCCTTGTTCACATTTACGTCACTTGACAAGTGGAAAGGTTTTAAATACAAGAGTTAGGACTGTCCCACAAGGGTTGCCGTGACGTGGCGGGATGGCTTCTACATTATTTTGATCAAAATTATGTTAACTAAATACCCTTATTATTACTATTATTACTACCTTCATGCAATTTTTGCAATATATTTTTTTACTTTTTTACTTTTTTATTCCAGGATATTTGTTTTGTGTTTTGCTTTTGGTTTTCTCTGTGTAAAGGTCATGTGTTCATATGCAATTACATTTTGCATGCACATTAATTTACTTTTTCTGCTCAGACCCAGTTTTTCATTTGTTTCATTGTGCATTCTGTGCATATAAGGGTGTGACCGCCCTGTTTCTGAGTTGGAAAATCCATCCTGTCTGGCCTATACTATTACTGGTGGTTCAGTCCCTCTGTCCTTGTTCACATTTACGTCACTTGACAAGTGGAAAGGTTTTAAATACAAGAGTTAGGACTGTCCCACAAGGGTTGCCGTGACGTGGCGGGATGGCTTCTACATTATTTTGATCAAAATTATGTTAACTAAATACCCTTATTATTACTATTATTACTACCTTCATGCAATTTTTGCAATATATTTTTTTACTTTTTTACTTTTTTATTCCAGGATATTTGTTTTGTGTTTTGCTTTTGGTTTTCGCCATGTTGCATTTGTAGAGAACTTGATGTGTCCAAACAGTGGAAACCCCCCAATTCTAACTCCAACCCTAACCCCAACACACCCCTAGCCCTAACCCTAGCCCTAGCCCTAACCCAAGCCCTAACCCTAGCCCTAACCCTAGCCCTAGCCCTAGCCCTAGCCCTAGCCCTAGCCCTAGCCCTAGCCCTAACCCTAACCCTAATGGTAAAATGGAAATAAATACATTTTCTTTTAGTTTTATTATTTTTCCCTAACTAAGGGGGTGATAATGGAGGGTTTGATTTATTATTTATGGTGGGTTTTTATTTTTGGCAGTTGTCGCACGCTAAAAGACGCTTTTTATTGTAAAAATTGTTTTTGCATCACCACATTTTGAGACCTATAATTTTTCCGTATTTTGACCCACAGAGTCATGTGAGGTCTTATTTTTTGCGGGACGAGTTGACGTTTTCATTGGTACCATTTTCGGGTGCATAACATTTTTTGATCACTTTTTATTCCGATTTTTGTGACGCAGAATGAACAAAAACCAGCATTTCAAGAATTTCTTTTGGGGGGTACATTAACACCGTTCCGCGTGCGGTAAACTTGATAAGGCGGTTTTATTCTTAGGGTCAGTACTGTTACAGCAATACCACATTTATGTCTTTTTTTATGTTTTGGTGCTTTTATGCAACAAAAACAATTTTATAGAAAAAATAATTTTTGCATCGCTTTATTCTGCGAGCTATAACTTTTTTATTTTTTCACTGATGATGCTGTTTGGCAGCTTGTTTTTTGCAGGACAAGATGACGTTTTCAGCGGTACCATGGATATTTATATGCGTCTTTTTGATCGCGCGTTATTGCACTTTTTGTTCGGCGGTATGATAATAAATCATTATTTTTTACTTCGTTTTTTATTTTTATTTTTTAAGGGGTTCGCTAAAGGTGTTAACTAATGGGACAGTTTTATAGGGCGGGTCGTTACGGACGAGGCAATACCAAATATGTGCACTTATTGTTTTTTTTTCTCCAAAAAATGAATTTCTTAGGGAATATTTTTTTTTTATTTATTTAGCGATTTTTTTAAAATTATTTTTACACTTTTCTTTTAACTTTATTACATTGTCCCAGGGGGGACATAGCTCTCATGTGACAGATCGCTGATCACTGTGACAGATCAGTGATCTGTCACAGGCATAGAATCAGACTTCCTCATGCCTGCGTTTTGCAGGCACTGAGGAAACCAGCTCCCTGCAGGCCCCCTAAGGTCCCCGTCGCCATCTTGGATCCGGGGACCTGCAGGGAAGGAGCCCCCCGCAGCAGCGCTGCACATTGCGCTGCTGTGGGGGGCTTAGGGAAGCACGGAGGGAGCCCTCTCCCTGCCGATGCTTCCCTTTAGCCCCCGGTACACCGCGATCGTGTTTGATTGCGGTGTGCAAGGGGTTAACGTGTCGGGGGCGGTCCATGACCGCCCCTGACACATAGTGCCGAGTGTCAGCTGTGATAATCAGCTGACACCCGGCCGCAATCAGCTGCACTCCCCCCGTGAGCGCAGCTGATCGCGCTAGACATACTATCCTGTCCATGGGCATAGGGGACCAGGTCCCATGGGCGGGATAGTGTGTTTGATGTCAGAAAGAAGTTAAATCTGGAGCACACAACAAAATATGAACAGCAGGGGGCAAACATGACAAACATGGAGTAAATTATGATAAATATTGACACTGGAGATACATGGCCAAGTGTAAAACTAAAGCAGATATTAATGTAAGTGATAAAAGTTTCGACGTTGCTTATTCATAAAATTAACAAAAATTACAATAAATAATCATATCAACAGCACCAAACTATGAGAACTCATAGGAAGGAAAGCGCAATAAAATATAAATTCACAAGCCTTTTAAAGATAACCTCTAATTAATAGTCTAGAAGATAGCATCTTCTTACACAATTGAACCATAACATAAAAACCACCTGCCCAGTTTTGTGATGTCATTAGAGATGAGTGGTGTGGAGTCAGTGGGTGCTCTTGTCCGCTGGCCCGACTGCCTTTAGCAAGACTGCATGGACCAGGGGTCGTACCACTGAATACCTGCTTGTTGGGCAATACACTGCACAGACAACACAGTGTTAGGGTAAAACAGTGTAGCAATTCTTTATTGAACCACAACACCCAATAACAAACAGAACAATCCCAGCAAGCCACTGTTAACCCTGTTAACTCTTGCTCTTTGCATCTGTGTTGCTGCATCTGATTTCCTGCATTAAAAGTGGAACCAAATGCTGCAGGGAGGGAAAAAGTTAATTTTCTCCCCGCAGCGTTCGGCTAAGCGCCGGCAGGGGGCAAGTTAGTAAAACTATTAACCTGCAGATTAACCCCATATCTGCAGGTTAATATTTATGGTGACAGGTTCCCTTTAACAAAATCTCAAACTTAAGGTACTGAAGCAACATATTGTTAGGTGTCGGTTCCTGCAGCTGCACAGCGGGAATCCAGAGCCTTCCATCCAGTGGTCTCCCAATCTCCACCGACCGCTCAGGAGCCTGCACAGCAATCTTGGCATCCCAGAAGCTCTGCTCAGACCAGCTCCGTAGGACTGGTTGTTGCTGCCACCTCTGGGTCAGCAATAGCAGTGCAGGCTGTCCTACAGCAAGCCACTCCAGAGGCTAAGTCCTCTCATCCCGCTACTGGGCATGCTCACGAGTAGTGTTGAGCATTCCGATACTGCAATATAGGGTATCGGAGTTCCGATACTGAGTTCCGATACTTTTAGAATATCGAATACCGGAATCGGAAGTTCCCATAATGCAATGAGCCAGTTTGATTTTATTCAGCCAATGAGGAATCCTAAGAAGTGTGGGCACATCCTGTTATGCATGATAGGCATGTTAACTAATGGCATGGCTGTGATTGGCTGCTGAAATGATGTCATGATGCACTATAAAAGCCGCCGCCATTTTGGGTTCACTCTGCTGTGAATTTACTTAGGGACAGGATGCTGCTGTTCTGACTCTGAGGGACAGTTTGAGCTAGCGATTTGCTTTATTGTGCTTTACCCAGGCTACTTTAGCAACCTCTGTGTGAGAAGCTTTCTTTTGCCTTGCAGCGCTGTTCATGGCTGTCTGCGAGGTCTCTGTGTGTGAGTGCAGCTCACGCTGTAGTGTGTTCTCCAGCCACCTCCGGTTGTAGTCCGCTCAGCGTGCGTCACTGCCTTATACATTGTCCTTTTTTGCATTAGTGCAGCTCATTTTTCTTGATTTCTCCTATTAGTGTGGTTCCATCCGTATCCAGCTAGATTGCTTGAAAACACTATATAGGAGTAGATAGAGGAGCTTTTTTGCAGCCTTGCAGCACTGTTCACGGCTGTCTGCGAGGTCTCTGTATGTGAGTGCAGCTCATGCTGTAGTGTGTTCTGCAGCCACCTCCGGTTGTAGTCCGCTCACCGTGCGTCACTGCCTCATACATTGTCCTTTTTTGCATTAGTGCAGCTCATTTTTCCTGATTTCTCCTATTAGTTTGGTTCCATCCGTATCCAGCTAGATTGCTTGAAAACACTATATAGGAGTAGATAGAGGAGCTTTTCTGCAGCCTTGCAGCACTGTTCACGGCTGTCTGCGAGGTCTCTGTGTGTGAGTGCAGCTCACGCTGTAGTGTGTTCTGCAGCCACCTCCGGTTGTAGTCCGCTCAGCGTGCATCACTGCCTCATGCATTGTCCTTTTTTGCATTAGTGCAGCTCATTTTTCCTGATTTCTCCTATTAGTTTGGTTCCATCCGTATCCAGCTAGATTGCTTGAAAACACTATATAGGAGTAGATAGAGGAGCTTTTCTGCAGCCTTGCAGTGCTGTTCACGGCTGTCTGCAAGGTCTCTGTGTGTGAGTGCAGCTCATGCTGTAGTGTGTTCTGCAGCCACCTCCGGATGTAGTCCGCTCAGCGTGCGTCACTGCCTCATACATTGTCCTTTTTTTTCATTAGTGCTGCTTATTTTTCCAGATTTCTCCTATTAGTGTGGTTCCATCCGCATCCAGCTAGAATATTTGCAAACACTATATAGGAGTAGATAGAGGAGCCTTTCTGCTGGCTTGTGCCCTGCAGCCCCAGCCAGATTAGTATTAGCCTATTTTTTGGAGCCTCATCTATTGCATTGTAGGTTACCTTCCTGCATTGTAATAGCTACAAAAAGTTTGTGATACTATCGGTTTTACATCTTTGGACACTCCCAGTGTCTTTTTGTGAAAAAAAAAGTTAATAAAGTTCACCAAACACTCCACTTTACAGTTGTGTAGGCCACATTAGCTCATATTAAAGTCTAGTCCACACTTTATAAAATTAGTGTTTCTTATACCTGTTACCAGTTGTTCAGGAATAAGCACACTAAGCCCTTATTACTTTTCTGCCTATCTTTATCAGTCTACCAAGATGAAGAAGGCAGGGAGTAAGGCACGTGGTCATGGGCGTGAAGTTTCTGCAGGGCGAGGATGTGGGGATTCTGTGCCTGCTGCGGGCACCAGTGACTCAGCATCCACCAGTTTTACCAGGGAACAGTCCTTTACGCGCAGCTTTGTAGGAGCTCGCCGTACCCCACTGCTGCGGGACGAACAAATTCAAGCCATTGTCGGATGGATGGCAGCTAACACATCGACTTCAATTAGTTCCAGATCCTCTCAGGTCCAGAGCACTGAAGAGCACCCATCTGTCTCTTCACCACCTGCCAAATTGCCCAGGCAGTCAGAAAGCCCTGGACAGGAGACATCTCTACTTCTGTTCTCTGAATCTGTAGGCTTGGAAAGAGGGGGCCAGCCAAGCAGCATTCGAGAATTTGAAGAAGAGGTAGTATGCAGTGATGCGCAACAGCTTTGTCTCTCGGAATCTGAAGAGGCGGGTGGGCCAGTGCCTATGGTCAGCACACCTCAGTACGCATTTGAAGATGAGACTCAGGTGCCACTTTTTGGTGCGTACTGTGCTGTCGAGACTACACAGGACAAGCAGTCATTTGAAGAGGGTAGTGTAGATGATGAGGTCCTTGACCCATCATGGCGTGAGGTACAGGAAGGTGATGGGTGCAGCTCTGTGGAAGAGATTCCCCGAATGGCCAAAAAAGGAGGGAGAGGGAGGGGGCAGACTCGGTTGCCTGTAGCCTCCACTTCGGCACCCATTAGGAGCATGCCTCTTCCAAAACCCAAAACGGGCGCTCCCAAGACTTGCAGTGCCTGGTCCTTTTTTGACATAGTTGCAGATGACATTTGCTTTGTCAAATGCAAGCTGTGTAATCAGAAAGTGAAAAGAGGGAAAAGTGTCAGCAACCTCAATACCACAAATATGTGGAAACATTTGCGGACAAAGCACGTGGTGGAGTTACAAAGACACACTGAAGACCTAGGCCAACCTACAGCGCCACCTACCACCTCTTTAGCTCGTGTTGTAGCCTCTTCCTCCAGCTCACACACAGCTGGTTCGTCTTCCTCACAGGATCGCCATGGAAGAACCTCTGGCACTGTTGTATAGAGACACAGTGTCATTCCACCCACAGCACCACGTTCCCTGTCATCCTCACACTCCCAGGCCAGACTACAGCCAGCGGTAGTACAGGCATGGGAGAAAAGGATCACAGGCTCTGAATGCTGGCATTGCAAATCTACTGTCCCTTGAAATGTTCTCATTCAGGCAGTTGGAGACTGACACCTTCCGTAACTTCATGGCATTGGCAGTCCCACAATACAATGTGCCCAGCCACTTTTATTTCAGCAGGCAGGCCGTCCCTGCCCTGCAAAGGCATGTGGAGGGAAAAATTAAACATGCGCTACTAAACGCCGTCAGTAGCAAGGTATACCTGCCCACCGATGCGTGGACCAGTAACCATGAACAGGGACGATATCTTTCCCTCACTGCCCATTGGGTAAATGTGGTGGAGCTGGGTACAGATCTTGAGAGTGGCACTGTACGTGTTCTGCCAACTCCAAGGATTTCAGGAATCCAGTCTGTACACATTGACTCCTCCTCATACTCCAGTTCCTCTGAATCAGCGCTGCAGGAGCCGTCACAGTCTAACTCCACATGGACCCGTGAACGCTTACCTGTTAGGACCGATATGAGCACAGCGGTGGCCAAACGTCAACAGGCTGTATTGAAATTAATTTCTTTTGGGGAATCGAAGCCACACAGCGCAGGAGCTCTGGAATGCCATCAAGCAGGAGAGCGACGTGTGGTTTGTGCCAGCGAATCTCCAGTCAGGCATGGAAGTGTGTGACAATGGCCGAAATCTGGTAGCAGCTCTGGGCCTAGGCAACCTCACTCACATCCCATGTCTGGCACATGTGCTCAACTTGGTCGTGCAGATTTTTTTGAGGGACTATCCGGATCATGATGCACTGCTGCACAAGGTCCGCATAGAATGTGCGGCGTTCCAGCATGGCAAGATCGCGCATTGCAGCTCTGCAGCGCCGATTCCGCCTTCTGGAACATCGCATCATATGTGACCTACCCACCAGGTGGAATTCAACGTTACATATGTTGGAGAGGTTGTGTGAGCAGCAGGCAGCAGTAATGGAGTACCAGCTGCATCAGGTGCAAACAAGTCGCACTGCGCGCCGTTCACACTTCTCCACCACTGAGTGGGCCTCTATGAAGGACATCTACCACATTTTGCATGCCTTCGATGATTCCACGTGGATGGCGAGTGCAGATGATGCACTAGTTAGCATGACTATCCCCCTTATCTGCCTGCTTGAAAAAACACTGCAAGCACTAAGGGAGGAGGTTGTGGAAGAGGTGGAGGATGAGGAGTCACAAATGCCATCTGCTTCTGGACAGTCTGTGCAACGTGGTTCCTCACAAAGGCCTAGGCAGGGGACACTATGTGAGGAGGATGAGGAGGAGTCAATGGAGGAGGAAGACATCTGTCCAGAGGAGGGAGGTACACAATGCTCTAGTAGTCAGTATGTAGAGCGAGGGTGGGGTGATGCAGAGCAGGCAGAGATGACGCCTCAAGCAGGGGACAGTGTTTCTTGGCCAGTTGGCAGTCTGCAGCACATGGTTGATTTCATGCTGCAGTGCCTGAGAAACGACCGCCACATCGCCCACATTCTCAACACAGCTGACTATTGGGTGCACACCCTCCTAGATCCTCGCTACCGGGACAACTTACAAAGCCTCATAACACCGTTGAATCGGGAGCGTAAAATGCGGGAGTACCAAGACACACTGGTGCATTCCATCATGTTCTCCATTCCACCCGAGAGCAGTGCTGCTAGAGCTTTACAAAGCAGCTCAGTGCATCGAGGCAGTGGAGGAAGCTCTGCACAAAGAGGGAGCAGAAGCAGCGCCTCAGCACAAGGCAAGACCAGTATGGCCCAAATGTGGCAAAGATTTGTGTGCCCGCCACAAATGTCTACACTATCACAGACGGCTCCAGTCAGCAGGAGGCAACGTTTCCTTCGTATGGTGACAGACTACATGTCTTGCCCTCTCAGTGTTCTCCCACACGGCTCTTCCCCCTTCAAGTTTTGGGTCTCTAAGCTGGATACATGGCCAGAGCTTAGCCAGTATGCATTGGAGGTGCTGGCTTGCCCTGCTGCTAGTGTATTATCGGAACGCATCTTTAGTGCCGCAGGTGGTGCACTAACAGACAGTCGCATGCGACTATCCTCCGATAACATTGACCAGCTTACTTTTCTGAAAATGAACAAGGCCTGGATCTCGCAGAAATTTGCCAGTCCTCTTCCAGATTAAATAATTGGTTGGCAACAGTATCCAGGTCTCCTGTTGTGTTCATGTTTCTACCACCTGAACTGTAATCCCTGGGCTTCAACACCACCAGTTACTGCTCAGAAGTGCCGTCTGCACAGTCAACACTTGCTCCTGTGTTATTGGGGTTCAGTAACGTCAGCTGATCCCCTGCTGTGTGTCCGGCAATTTCTCCTGCTCCGACCACACTCACACTACTACAGATATTAAACTTGATCCAATTAGGCCTCTGGCTACACTCTGTTTCTCCTGTAATCCCTGGGCTCCAACACTGCCAGTTGCTGCTCAGAAGTGCAATCTGCACAGTCAACATACTGTATGCTCCAGTGTTATTGGGGTTCAGTAACATCAGCTGATCCCCTGCTGTGTGTCTGGCAATTTCGCCTGCTCTGCCCACATTCACACTACTACAGATATTAAACTTGCACCAATTAGGCTTCAGGCTACACTCTGTTTCTACTGTAATCCCTGGGCTCCAACACCGCCAGTTGCTGCTCAGAAGTGTCTTTGGCACGGGTACTCCCTCCTGCCCAGCCTGGTTCCAGCATGCCAGCTGTTTCCAGGTAGTGTCAATGTCACTTTGCCTCCAATACGTTGTCCTGTCGTGTTGCAGTCGCGTTAGCCGACTCTATGGTGCCTGCAGTTTAGGTGCTTCCTATATGGGCTGCGGGATCTGGCAATGAAGGCTGGTTCGGTAGTGTCAATATGACAAGCTCCCCCTGTAGGACTGTGAGTTTCGGTAATTCCAGCCGGCTTGCGGCCTTGCAACTTTCTTTTTCATGTGTATCTTCTGCTGCCTATCTGAGTTCCAGTACCATTAGCTGGTTCTTTGGAAGTCAATCTTGAATATGTCCCCCTGGGTTCCAGTAACGTCAGCTGGTTCCAGGCAGAGCCTTTGGCTTAGGTGCCTCCTTCTCGGTATCCGAGTTCCACCAACGTCTGCTGGTCCTTGGTAGTGCTTTCTGGCACAGGTACCTCATGCTTAGTAACCGGGTTCCAGTACCATCAGCTGGTCCTCGGTAGTTCCATTTGCTCTTGTACCTTCGGCTACCCATCCAGGTTCCAGTACCGTCAGCTGGTTCTCAGCAGTTCCTCAGCCTTCTTGTACCTTCTGCTACATTTCCAAGTTCAAGCTTTTTGAAATGGTTGTTGGTAATCACTCTGGATCTCCCTGACGACAACCCTAAAGACGACCCTGAAGACCACCCCGAAGAAGACGACGACCCCGAAGACGACGACTCTGAAGACCACCCCGAAGAAGACCAAGAAGATGACCCTGAAGAAGATGACCAAGAGGACAAAGAACAAGAAGACAACCACCAAGATACAGAAGAACAAGAGACAGAAGACCAAGAAGCAGAAGAACAAGAAGCTGCAGAACAAAAAGCAGAAGAACATTAAACATAAGACTAAAAATCAGAGCAAAAGATATTATCTAAATTATAAGCAGAAGAAGACTAAGCAGTGTATGGGGGTGAGTCCGTTCCTCCTCGTGGTGCCCCTGGAAAATACCTGCTGCTGCAGGCAAAACTGAACGCGGACAAATCCTGTTGTAAATCTTTTTTGACAGGCAGAACGGAAAGTGTAATCTTCAAACTTTTATAGATAACAACTACAGGAATGCCTGTCACAAATAAGAATATGATGAAGAAGAAGAATATGAAGAAGATGAAGAAGTAGAATATGAAGAAGAATAATAGTTGAATAAGAAGAATATGAAGAATGTAAAAAAAAAGAATAATAGGAAGAAAATGAATAAGGTGAAGAAGAAGTTGATGAAAAAGATGCTGCTGCTGAGGATGATGATGTAGAAAGTGTGGGAGAAGTAAAAAATAAGGTGAAGAGCATGGAAGTAGTGAAACATAAATATCTGACAAAATATAAAAAAGCTTAGCATAGTCATTATCTTTGTAACTCCGAACGTCTTAAAAAAAAAATTAATTCCTGCTATTCCTTTTGATTGGGCTAAACCTCTATGCCTTTAATGTCTTCTCCACCTCCCCCAATACATTCTACATTATTCTTATTTGTTTTCCTTCATGTAGAATTAACCTACAGTTGTGGCCAAAAGTATTGACACCCCTGCAGTTCTGTCAGATAATACTCAGTTTCTTCCTGAAAATGATTGTAGACACAAATTCTTTGGTATTATTATCTTCATTTAATTTGTCTTAAATGAAAAAACACAGAAGAGAATGAAGCAAAATGCAAAAGATTGATCATTTCACACAAAACTCCAAAAATGGGCCAGACAAAAGTATTGGCACCCTCAGCCTAATACTTGGTTGCACAACCTTTAGCCAAAATAACTGCAACCAACCACTTCCGGTAACCATCAATGAGTTTCTTACAATGCTCTGCTGGAATTTTAGACCATTCTTCTTTGGCAAACTGCTCCAGGACCCTGATATTAGAAGGGTGCCTTCTCCAAACTGCCATTTTTAGATCTCTCCCCAGGTGTTCTATGGGATTCAGGTCTGGACTCATTGCTGGCCACCTTAGAAGTCTCCAGTGCTTTCTCTCAAACCATTTTCTAGTGCTTTTTGAAGTGTGTTTTGGGTCATTGTCCTGCTGGAAGACCCATGACCTCTGAGGGAGACCCAGCTTTCTCACACTGGGCCCTACATTATGCTGCAAAATTTGTTGGTAGTCTTCAGACTTCATAATGCCATGCACACGGTCAAGCAGTCCACTGCCAGAGGCAGCAATGCAACCCCAAAACATCAGGGAACCACCGCCATGTTTGACTGTAGGGACCGTGTTCTTTTCTTTGAATGCCTCTTATTTTCTCCTGTAAACTCTATGTTGATGCATTTGCCCAAAAAGCTCTACTTTTGTCTCATCTGACCATAGAACATTCTTCCAAAACGTTTTAGGCTTTTTCAGGTAAGTTTTGGCAAACTCCAGCCTGGCTTTTTTATGTCTCGGGGTAAGAAGTGGGGTCTTCCTGGGTCTCCTACCATACAGTCCCTTTTCATTCAGACGCCGACGGATAGTACAGGTTGACACTTTTGTACCCTCGGACTGCAGGGCAGCTTGAACTTGTTTGGATGTTAGTTGAGGTTCTTTATCCAACATCCGCACAATCTTGCGTTGAAATCTCTTGTCAATTTTTCTTTTCCGTCCACATCTAGGTAGGTTAGCCACAGTGCCATGGGCTTTAAACTTCTTGATGACACTGCGCACTGTAGACACAGGAACATTCAGGTCTTTGGAGATGGACTTGTAGCCTTGAGATTGCTCATGCTTCCTCACAATTTGGTTTCTCAAGTCCTCAGACAGTTCTTTGGTCTTCTTTCTTTTCTCCATGCTCAATGTGGTACACACAAGGACACAGGACAGAGGTTGAGTCAACTTTAATCCATGTCAACTGGCTGCAAGTGTGATTTAGTTATTGCCAACACCTGTTAGGTGCCACAGGTAAGTTACAGGTGCTGTTATTTACACAAATTAGAGAAGCATCACAAGATTTTTTGAACAGCGCCAATACTTTTGTCCACCCTCTTTTTTATGTTTGGTGTGGAATTATATCCAGTTTGGCTTTAGGACAATTCTTTTTGTGTTTTTCATTTAAGACAAATTAAATGAAGATAATAATACCAAAGAATTTGTGTTTGCAATCATTTTCAGGAAGAAACTGAGTATTATCTGACAGAATTGCAGGGGTGTCAATACTTTTGGCCACAACTGTACAAGGAAAGTAAGGGTTTATTTTCATTCCGATATTTGTGTCCCATTAACTTGCATTGGTTTCCGGTATCGGAATCGGCGATATCCGATATTTTTGGGGTATCGGTCCGATCCAGTCAGATCCGATATTTCCCGATATCGGAAGGTATCGCTGAACACTGCTCACGAGACGATCTCCCATTGGAGATCGGGAGTCACGTGCTCAGGTCCTTCTCCTGATCTGATTGGTCTATCTCAGAGATCTGGAAGGTCACGGCAGCGCACAGCTATAAAAGGTCCGCATGGCTGCTCGGCCATGCGCTAGTATAGACTCTTCTTGCTAGATGTGTGAATGGTGATGGATGTATGATTCTGGTGACTGACTTATTAAGATTCCCCTCCCTCTGATATTACATATGTGGATAGGCAACTATGGAAAGAGTCAGCGCCAGTCAGTGGCAAACCTTAGGCCACTGTACACACCGCTCCTGTACACTAGCGTCCGGTGGTGTCACATCTCTCACGGCACTATCGCATAGCGGCTGTGTCTGCCACTGCGCTGCATTCAGCAGCACTTACCAGCATCCGTAGTAGTGACGCCGCACGCACGGTAAGTCTAGACGGACACTGTCCCCTGTCTTGGACCCTGTCCTGTGACCTGATACCGTGCGTGTAATTTCGCTGAGACCTGGGAGTCTAACAGGCTCGGTGTTTATGTTTATGTTATTATGTTACAGCGCCTCTGTGAGATAACAGAGTCTGCTCTGCGCACATCGGGTAATGTTGAACCCGTGCGCGTTATACTGCCATATAGCGCATCTGCCATTGTCTAGCAGCGGTTTTAACACCTACTGCACTTTCTATTATTTAATATTTAGTGCGTTCCGCCGTCCCTAACACATATATAGCCAAAATACCAAAATATAGTAATTATAATAATGCAGAATACCAAGTGTAGAAATACATCTACCGTTACAATAGTTTTAGGAATAATGATATTTACATATTTTATTAATCTGGAGTTTGATTATTTCTCACCCATAACTATTTCCTTTGGCATAGTCACACCTCCAAAATGAGTATAGTGCAGAAAAATAAATCATTTTAAACACTTTTAATATACTGCAGGCAAGTGTGCGTAGTCAATTTATCGACTTTTCTGCTATTCAGGCATTTTTGATAAATTAATATGTATTTAACGGATTATTTCTACAGAAAATAATTATATTTTCAGTACACAGTTTAGTTTTGGAATGACTGCCATGAAAAACTAAAGGTGTTTTGTGTAAATAAATAGTGAGCATTAATGCTCTTTCAAAACTGGGTGAGGTAGATTCTTTGATCAGTAGATCATTCTGTCTTATAGTACAATTCATTTGTAGGTTGTGTCCTTGCTTGATTTAAGTCTGTAACATGACTGCGCACCACCGGTTTATGCATTTTATAGCTGTATTAACTTTCATGTATGAATAAAATATCACAGATAAAATATAACAATGCAAATTAACATTTCAGTAGAAATGAATATTTTACTAAATATTCTGATAACAGTTACACAAAGCAAGTGGAGTAGCAGTAGCCAATGATTGGTGTTTATCGTCTTAGTAAAAATTGTAATAAATATTCCGCAACCTCACTGTGTCCATCTGTTCTATTGTCTCATTTTGTCATGTTTGCTTTGCTATATTTCTAAATGTAGCAGTAAATTTTAAAATGCTTGTGAATGTACAAAGCAATGCCTCACTAAGCTCAGACTGAGGACACCAACATTATGGGAAATTAAAAAAAGAATAATAACCATACTTTCTATTGAAATAAAATGCTGAATATAATGTTACTAAATAATGTTAGGCCTCATTCACACTTCCAATTTTTTCCTGTGCAGTAAATGAAAGTAAGTTTGGGGAGTGACAAGGGTTTGTTTCTTTGCTAAATAATGAACTGAAAGATTTTTCATAATAAATCCAAACATCTCCTCTTTATTTAGGAGTAAATTGTAGTGGAAAAATTATCCCTTTTATGAATTCAAAACAAAATGAGTAAATAATTACAAAGGCTTTTTATCAAGCATTCCAAAATGTATTTCTTTTTTAGGGAGCAGGAACAGGCTAGCTATTTTCAAACTGAAGAAGCAATGGCTTGCTGTCAATAAGCCTTTCAAAAATTGTGAGCTGTCTTATGTTTGTGCACTCAACAAGAGGGAACATTTTGCATCTGCAGTATAGTCTATCACAATAAAACACAATAGGCAAGGAGGAGATGTGTGGCTGGTGTGACTTTGTGTTGGCAGTGTAAAAAGCAACACAGTCGAGAATTAGCATGGCGCAGTCAAGTTGTCTGGCAGAGTATGGCCAGCAATGGCAGCCCTGGCAGCAGCAGTACAACAGTACAGATTACATTATTGTAGCGCCTCTGAGGGTCCAGTCGCCACAGAGGTACTGCACCTCAGTCAAAGGTGTGGTACCCCATTCTCAGGAAAGGAGGGGGCACTAGCACCCAACACTACACCTCTCTAGGCCATGGGGAATTAGGTAGAGGGTGTGGGTGGAGGAAGTGGATAAGGGTAGGAGACCCTGAGGTAGAGTGACAGTTGGGGGAGGTGTTAGAAGAGAAGTCGGTTGTTGGATGGCACTGAAGGAGCAAGGAGCTCGTCCAGGGACTAGAGTGGAGAGGGGAGTGATGAAGGCATCAGAGAGGGGCTCCAGAGAGCAAGAAAGGGTCATAGGGGCCAGGGAAGTGAATAATCCACCCGTGGCACCTGAATCTACCCCGACTCTAGTCAGGTGGAAGGACCAGGTTGCAGTTGAGGACCGGCCCCACACTAGTGGAGAGACTGTAGGACTCAACTAGCAAATCGGAGGCTGTAGTATCTGTATAAGCGACAACCAAATCCACACACAATCACTCAAAAGGCAGCCACATAGGGATAGAGTCAAAGGGACCAGGAGATCGTCACCCGACATGATCCAAGGCTGATGGCTTTGGACACTGTGTGTGATGTGCAGGGCAGAAGAGACGGGAGCCAGCACAGAGAGATGACCAGAGAAGGAACATAAGAAGGGGGTCCTGGAAAAGTGCACACAAATTACCCGGGAGCTGGTTGGACCACCGACCCGGAGGATACAACACCCCGACTGGTGATTGTAACCTGAAAGACCATGAGTAAAAGTGTGAAGACTGCACCCTGCTGTGTCCTCAGATTTATTCACTGCGTCATCTGCCCTGCACTAGAGTAATCCCATCTTCTAATCAACCCTATAACTACCCTGGGGCCTAGCTCTATCCGTGGAGAGCTGTGACATCTTTGCTGTGTCACCAACTGCCCCAGTGGACCTGAATCGGAGCATCGGCCATCTTTTGCCAAACACCACGGGTGGCATCACAACTTAATCCGTTATAAACTTTCCCCCTCATCATTTTATTGCATGCCCAGTGCCACGGACCAGGTCACTGCTGCTGTGACATCCCCTGAAGAACTGACCGGCCTGGATTGAGTACCCCAAGGCCCTAGCAGGCGCTGCTTGACAAATAGGTAGTAGATGACCAGCTGAGTGTTGGCCATCAGCTCTGGTGACAAAAGAAGGATTTAGAATACAGTCAGGCAGGAAGATAGTATGCCTGATACATTTTGACAAATTTAAGGTTTTCCACGTTTGAGATAACCTGGTCTGGTTGTTTGTGACAAAGCCACCAGCTAAGCTGCATACCCTTTCTTACATTACATGCTAAGCTTTCTAAGCTGATCATAACAGTACATTTTAGCAAACTGGGTCAGTTCTTGCCACTGGTCCAGTCTACCCAGTAATCCATTGGATTGGGGCTCAGGAGACCTCATGTAGAAAGGACACAGTGAAGGTGTGGCTGAACCTGGAAGCATATAAAACATCTGGTCCGCCATGTCATTTATACTGTAATCGTTACTATTACTCCTGCCTTGATAATTTTGTGATAACTGTAGTATTGACTTAAGTGGGAAAATTCCGCCCCAAACACCCCAAAATAATAATTAACAAAAATGTAAAATTTTGTTAAAGAAAATTTAGTTACAGAAATAAAGAATTTTTGTTTGACAATTTAAATTAATTTCCCCTAGTGCCTCTGCCCTTTGCAGGGGCAACACAGGTGAAATAGCGCTGATCCTGCAGGGCATGGTGAGGGATTTCATGGTCAGACATGCGTTTCATAGCTGTCAGATCTCGAACAACTACACTGGGCATGAAACATACCTTATCCTAGTAATACGCCAATTCATCTGTCCCAAAAAAGATAATTAACAATTTTGACAAAGCATTTATATTTTAAAGATGATTGATAATATCATTTAGGGAATTCCTAGTATTTTGGTTTGATGAGTTAATATAATATTCACCTTTGGGCCCAATTATGCACGAGGTGTTAAAGGCAAAATTACCTCAAAAGTAAGCACAATAATATCTAATTTCAGCAAAAATTAAGAAGGATAGAGTTGTGAGATATATTGAAAATTTGATGCCCGGAGCACAAAACATTTTACGGCAAAATCTGGCATTCACGTCTTTTTTTACATAATGTAATGGTAGCTAGTAGTGTTGAGCATTCCGATACCGCAAGTATCGGGTATCGGCCGATATTAGCGGTATCGGAATTCCGATACTTAATTCCGATACTTTTTTCATATCGGATTCCGGGATCGGAATCGGAATAGGAAGTTCCCATCATGCTATGAGCCTGCTTGCTTTGATTAAGCCAATGGGAATCCTCCGAAGTGTGGGCACATCCTGTTAGGCATGTAGGCATGTTAACTATTGGCATGGCTGTGATTGGCTGCCGAAATGATGTCATGATGCACTATAAAAGCCACCGCAGCCGCCATTTCTGGTCACTCTGCTGTGAATTCAGTTAGGGACAGGCTGCTGTAGAAGACTGTGAGGGACAGTTAGAAATAGCGATTCCACCAAACATCTAGTGCTTTACCCAGGCTACATAAACCACCACTGTAGCGTTCTTTGCCCTAGCAGCAGTGTTCACAGCTGTCTGCAAGGGCTGTGTGAGTGCAGCTCACGCTGTGGAGTGGGTCCTGCAGCCACGTCAGGCTGTAGGCCACCCAGTGTGATCACTGCTGCCTCATACATCTTTTATTTTTTGAGCTGCATTTTTTAAATAATTTCAATCTAGTGTGCTTCCATCCGTATCCATATACGTTGGTTGCAAACACTAGTAGTAGACAGCGGAGCCTTTCTGCAGCCTTTCAGTGCTAGTGTCCACTTTGCTGCACTGTTCACGGCTGTCTGAGAGGTCTCTGACTGTGTGTGAGTGCAGCTCACGCTGAGTAGTGTGTCCTGCAGCTACGTCTGGCTGTAGGACGCTCAGCGTGCGTCACTGCCTCACACATATTTTTATTTGAGTGCAGCTCATTTTTTCTTCTATTAGTGTGCATCCATCCGTCTCCATCTACGGTGGTTGCAAACACTATATAGGAGTACACAGCGGAGCCTTTCTGCAGCCTGTCAGTGCCAGTGCCCACTTAGCTGCACTGTTGACGGCTGTCTGAGAGGTCTCTGACTGTGTGTGAGTGCAGCTCACGCTGAGTAGAGTGTCCTGCAGCTACGTCTGGTTGTAGGACGCTCAACGTGCGTCACTGCCTCACACATATTTGTCTTTGAGTGCAGCTCATTTTTTCTTCTCCTATTAGTGTGCATCCATCCGTATCCATCAACATTGGTTGGTTGCAAACACTATATAGGAGTAGATAGAGGAGCCTTTTTTTCTGGCTTGTGCCCTGCCGGCGCAGCCAGATTAGTATTACCCAATTTTTTGGGAGCCTCATCTTTTGCATTGTAGGTTACCTGCCTGCATTGTAATAGCTCCAAAAAGTTGGTGATACTATCAGTTTCAATTCTTTGTTCTCATACTTTGAGTTTGTTTCAAACAAAGAAACCACATAAAAAGTTCACCAAACACTACATTTTGAACTTGTGTAGGCCACATCAGCTCCTATTAAAGTCTAGTCCACACACACACACTTCATAAAATTAGTGTTTCTTGTACCTGTAACCAGCTGTTCAGGAATAAGCACACTAAGGCCCCCCTTTGTACTTTTTTGCCTATCTTAAGCAGTCTTGCAAGATGAAGAAGGCAGGGAGTAAGGCGCGGGGGCGTGGGCGTGGGCGTGGAGTTTCAGCAGGGAGAGGACGTGGGGATTCTGCAGGGAGAGGACGTGGGGATTCTACAGGTAGAGGACGTGGGGATTCTGGGCCTGCTGCGGGCACCAGTGGATCAGCATCCCCCAGTTTTAGCAGGCAACAGTCCTTTATGTGCAGCTTTGTAGGACCTCAACGTACCCCACTGCTGCGGGAGGAACAAATTGAAGCCGTTGTCGGATGGATGGCAGCTAACGCATCGACTTCAATTACTTCCGCATCCTCTCAGGGTCAGAGCACCGAAGAGCAACCATCTGTCTCTTCACCACCTGCCAAAGTGCCCAGGCAGTCAGAGAGACATGGACAGGAGCCATCACAGTCTCTACTTCTGTTCTCGGAATCTGTTGGCTTGGAAAGAGGGGGCCAGCCAAGCAGCATTCCTGAATGTGAAGAAGAGGGAGTATGCAGTGATGCGCAACTTCTTTGTCCCTCTGAATCTGAAGAGGCGAGTGGGCCAGTGCCTATGGTCAGCACACCTCAGTACACATCAGATGATGACGAGACTCAGTTGCCACTTTCTGGTGCGTACGGTGCTGGCGAGACAACCCCGGAGAAGCAGCTGTTTGAAGAGGGGAGGGAAGATGATGAGGTCCTTGACCCATCATGGCGTGAGCAACAGGAAGGTGGTGGTAGCAGCTCTGAGGAAGAGATTCCCCTACCGGCCAAAACAGGAGGTAGAGGGAGGGGGAAGACTTGGTTGCCTGTACCCTCCACTTCGGCACCCGTTAGGAGCATTCCTCCTTCCAAAGGCAAACCGGGCGCTCACAAGAGTTGCAGTGCGTGGTCCTTTTTTGACACAGTTGCAGATGACATTTGCTTTGTCAAATGCAAGCTGTGTCATCAGAGAGTCAAAAGAGGGAGAAATGTCAGCAACCTCAATACCACAAATATGTGGAAACATGTGCGCACCAAGCACGAGTTGGAGTTGCAGAGACACCCTGAAGACGTAGGCCAACGTACAGCACCACCTACCACCTCTTCAGTTCGTGTTGGGCCCTCTTCCTCCAGCTCACACACTGCTGGTTCGGCTTCCTCACAGGATCGCCAAGGAAGAACCTCTGCCACTGTTGTCCGGAGACCCTGTCAGATTCCACCCATAACAGCACGTTCCCATCCATCACAGCCATCGGTAGCACAGGCATGGGATAAAAGGCGCCCTTACTCGGCAAACCATCCCCGAGCACAGTCTCTGAATGCTGGCATTGCCAAACTTCTGGCAGTTGAAATGCTGTCATTCAGGCTGGTGGACACTGACACCTTCCGGGACTTAATGGCATTGGCAGTCCCCCAATACAACGTGCCCAGCCGCTTTTATTTCAGCAGGCGAGCCGTCCCTGCCCTGCAGAAACATGTTGAGGGCAAAATAAAACATGCGCTACTAAACGCCGTTAGTAGCAAGGTCCACCTGACCACCGATGCGTGGACCAGTAACCATGGACAGGGACGATACCTTTCCCTCACTGCCCACTGGGTCAATGTTGTGGAGCCGGGTACGGATCTGGAGAGTGGCGCTGTACGTGTTCTTCCAACGCCACGGATTGCAGGACTCCAGTCTGTACACATAGACTCCTCCTCCTACTCAAGTTCCTCAGAAACAGCAGAGCAGGAGCCTGTTACGACCGATATGAGCACAGCCGTGGCCAAACGTCAACAGGCTGTACTCAAATTAATTTCTTTGGGGAATCGAAGCCACACAGCGCAGGAGCTCTGGAATGCTATCAAGCTGGAGAGCGATGTGTGGTTTGGGCCAGCGAATCTCCAGCCGGGCTTGGTAGTGTGTGACAATGGCCGAAATCTGGTGGCAGCTCTTGGCCTAGGCAACCTCACACACATCCCATGTCTGGCACATGTTCTTAACTTGGTCGTGCAGAGCTTTCTGAGGGACTATCCGGATCTTGATGCACTGTTACACAAGGTCCGCATAGAGTGCGCTCACTTGCGACGTTCCAGCACGGCAAGATCGCGCCTCGCTGCTCTGCAGCGACGATTTGGCCTTCCGGAACATCGCATCATATGTGACCTACCCACCCGGTGGAATTCAACGTTACATATGTTGGAGCGGTTGTGTGAGCAGCAGGCAGCAGTCATGGAGTACCAGCTGCATCAGGCGCAAACAAGTCGCACTGTGCGCCGTTCACACTTCAGCACCATTGAGTGGGCCTCTATGAAGGACATCTGCCTCGTTTTGCGTGCCTTCGATGAATCCACGTGGATGGAGAGTGCAGATGATGCACTAGTCAGCATGACTGTCCCCCTTATCTGCCTGCTTCAACAAACACTGCAAGCACTAAGGGATGAGGTTTCAGAAGAGGTGGAGGATGAGGAGTCCCAAATGCCATCTGCTTCTGGACAGTCTGCGCTACGTGTTTCCTCACAAAGGCCTAGGCAGGGGACACTTTGTGAGGAGGATGAGGAGGAGTCGATGGAGGAGGAAGACATCTCTCCAGAGGAGGGAGGTACACAAACCTCTACTCAGTATGTACAGCGAGGGTGGGGTGATGCAGAGCAGGTCGAGGTCATGCCTCAAACAGGGGACAGCGGTTCTTTGGCAGTTGGGAGTCTGCAGCACATGGTTGATTTCATGCTGCAGTGCCTGAGAAACGACCGCCGCATCGCCCACATTCTCGTCTCGGCTGATTATTGGGTGTACACCCTCCTAGATCCTCGCTACCGGGACAGCGTACAAAGGCTCATACCAACGTTGAACCGGGAGCGTAAAATGCGGGAGTACGAAGAGTCACTGGTGCAGTCCATAATGTTTTCCATTCCACCCGACAGCATTGTTGCTAGTGCTTTACAAAGCAGCTCTGTGCGTCGAGGCAGTGGAGGAAACTCTGCACAAAGAGGGAGCAGAGGCAGTGCCGCAGCACAAGGCAAGACCACTATGGCCCAAATGTGGCAAAGTTTTGTGTGTCCACCACAATTGTCTACACCATCAGCGACGCCTCGAGTCAGCAGGAGGCAACGCTTCCGTCAGATGGTGTCAGACTACATGTCTTGCCCTGTCGCTGTACTCCCAGATGGCTCTTCCCCCTTCAAGTTTTGGGTCTCTAAGCTGGATACATGGCCAGAGCTTAGCCAGTATGCATTGGAGGTGCTGGCTTGCCCTGCTGCCAGTGTATTATCGGAACGTGTCTTTAGTGCCGCAGGTGGTGTACTAACAGACCGTCGCACGCGACTATCTTCCGATAATGTTGACCGGCTGACTTTTCTGAAAATGAACAAGGCCTGGATCTCCAAAGACTTTGCCATTCCTCTTACAGACTAAATTATTGGTTGGCAACTGTATCCAGGTCTGCTGGTGTGTTCATTTTTCTACCACCTGAACTATAATCCCTGTGCTTCAACACAGCCAGTTGTCGCTCAGATGTGTCGTCTGCACAGAGAAACACACTAGCTCCTGTGTTACTGGGGTTCAGTAATGCCAGCTGATCCCCTGCTGTGTGGACGGCAGAGTCACCAGCTCCATCAACATTCAAACCACTACTGATTTTTAACCGTGCCCAACTTAGGTCTCTGGCTCCACTGTCTCTACTATTTCCCCTGACCTCCAACCCCGCCATCTACATCTCTGAAGTGGCGTCAGCACAATCTACACTTGTTCCTGTGTTCCTGTGGCTCAGTCCCATCAGTTTATCCCCTGATGTGTGTCCGGCAAGGTCTCCTGCTCTGTCCACATTCCCATAACCAGTAGTGGGAATGAGGACAGAGCTGGCGAACTTGCCGGACAAACATCAGGGGATCAACTGATGGGACTGAGCACCAGTAACACAGGAACAAGTGTAGATTGTGCTGACGCCACTTCAGAGATGTAGCTGGCGGGGTTGGAGGCCAGGGTAAATAGTAGAGACAGTGGAGCCAGAGGCCTAAGTGGAGCATGGTTAGAATCAGTAGTAGTCCACAACCTCCATAAAAACCGATGCCCATTGGCCTCTGCATGCGGCATGCGTAATCCTGGGCTCCAACAGCGTCAGTTGGTGTTCAGAAGTGTCGTCTCCACAGAGCCAAACACATTCGTTCAAGTGTTAGTGGGGTTCAGCACTGCCAGCTGTTCCCCTGCTGTGGAGATGGCAAGTCTCCTGCTGCCTTCACCTGCCAAAATCCAGTAGGCCCCAGCCTGCTCCTCGCCTAATCCTGGGCTCCAACAGCGTCAGTTGGTGTTCAGAAGTGTCGTCTCCACAGAGCCAAACACATTCGTTCAAGTGTTAGTGGGGTTCAGCACTGTCAGCTGTTCCCCTGCTGTGGAGATGGCAAGTCTCCTGCTGCCTTCACCTGCCAAAATCCAGTAGGCCCCAGCCTGCTCCTCGCCTAATCCTGGGCTCCAACAGCGTCAGTTGGTGTTCAGAAGTGTTGTCTCCACAGAGCCAAACACATTCGTTCAAGTGTTAGTGGGGTTCAGCACTGTCAGCTGTTCCCCTGCTGTGGAGATGGCAAGTCTCCTGCTGCATTCACCTGCCAAAATCCAGTAGGCCCCAGCCTGCTCCTCGCCTAATCCTGGGCTCCAACAGCGTCAGTTGGTGTTCAGAAGTGTCGTCTCCACAGAGCCAAACACATTCGTTCAAGTGTTAGTGGGGTTCAGCACTGTCAGCTGTTCCCCTGCTGTGAAGATGGCAAGTCTCCTGCTGCATTCACCTGCCAAAATCCAGTAGGCCCCAGCCTGCTCCTCGCCTAATCCTGGGCTCCAACAGCGTCACTTGGTGTTCAGAAGTGTCGTCTCCACAGAGCCAAACACATTCGTTCAAGTGTTAGTGGGGTTCAGCACTGCCAGCTGTTCCCCTGCTGTGGAGATGGCAAGTCTCCTGCTGCCTTCACCTGCCAAAATCCAGTAGGCCCCAGCCTGCTCCTCGCCTAATCCTGGGCTCCAACAGCGTCAGTTGGTGTTCAGAAGTGTCGTCTCCACAGAGCCAAACACATTCGTTCAAGTGTTAGTGGGGTTCAGCACTGCCAGCTGTTCCCCTGCTGTGGAGATGGCAAGTCTCCTGCTGCCTTCACCTGCCAAAATCCAGTAGGCCCCAGCCTGCTCCTCGCCTAATCCTGGGCTCCAACAGCGTCAGTTGGTGTTCAGAAGTGTCGTCTCCACAGAGCCAAACACATTCGTTCAAGTGTTAGTGGGGTTCAGCACTGTCAGCTGTTCCCCTGCTGTGGAGATGGCAAGTCTCCTGCTGCCTTCACCTGCCAAAATCCAGTAGGCCCCAGCCTGCTCCTCGCCTAATCCTGGGCTCCAACAGCGTCAGTTGGTGTTCAGAAGTGTCGTCTCCACAGAGCCAAACACATTCGTTCAAGTGTTAGTGGGGTTCAGCACTGCCAGCTGTTCCCCTGCTGTGGAGATGGCAAGTCTCCTGCTGCCTTCACCTGCCAAAATCCAGTAGGCCCCAGCCTGCTCCTCGCCTAATCCTGGGCTCCAACAGCGTCAGTTGGTGTTCAGAAGTGTCGTCTCCACAGAGCCAAACACATTCGTTCAAGTGTTAGTGGGGTTCAGCACTGTCAGCTGTTCCCCTGCTGTGGAGATGGCAAGTCTCCTGCTGCATTCACCTGCCAAAATCCAGTAGGCCCCAGCCTGCTCCTCGCCTAATCCTGGACTCCAACAGCGTCAGTTGGTGTTCAGAAGTGTCGTCTCCACAGAGCCAAACACATTCGTTCAAGTGTTAGTGGGGTTCAGCACTGTCAGCTGTTCCCCTGCTGTGGAGATGGCAAGTCTCCTGCTGCATTCACCTGCCAAAATCCAGTAGGCCCCAGCCTGCTCCTCGCCTAATCCTGGGCTCCAACAGCGTCAGTTGGTGTTCAGAAGTGTCGTCTCCACAGAGCCAAACACATTCGTTCAAGTGTTAGTGGGGTTCAGCACTGTCAGCTGTTCCCCTGCTGTGAAGATGGCAAGTCTCCTGCTGCATTCACCTGCCAAAATCCAGTAGGCCCCAGCCTGCTCCTCGCCTAATCCTGGGCTCCAACAGCGTCAGTTGGTGTTCAGAAGTGTCGTCTCCACAGAGCCAAACACATTCGTTCAAGTGTTAGTGGGGTTCAGCACTGTCAGCTGTTCCCCTGCTGTGGAGATGGCAAGTCTCCTGCTGCATTCACCTGCCAAAATCCAGTAGGCCCCAGCCTGCTCCTCGCCTAATCCTGGACTCCAACAGCGTCAGTTGGTGTTCAGAAGTGTCGTCTCCACAGAGCCAAACACATTCGTTCAAGTGTTAGTGGGGTTCAGCACTGTCAGCTGTTCCCCTGCTGTGGAGATGGCAAGTCTCCTGCTGCATTCACCTGCCAAAATCCAGTAGGCCCCAGCCTGCTCCTCGCCTAATCCTGGGCTCCAACAGCGTCAGTTGGTGTTCAGAAGTGTCGTCTCCACAGAGCCAAACACATTCGTTCAAGTGTTAGTGGGGTTCAGCACTGTCAGCTGTTCCCCTGCTGTGAAGATGGCAAGTCTCCTGCTGCATTCACCTGCCAAAATCCAGTAGGCCCCAGCCTGCTCCTCGCCTAATCCTGGGCTCCAACAGCGTCAGTTGGTGTTCAGAAGTGTCGTCTCCACAGAGCCAAACACATTCGTTCAAGTGTTAGTGGGGTTCAGCACTGCCAGCTGTTCCCCTGCTGTGGAGATGGCAGTCTCTCCTGCTGTCTCCGCATTACAAAGACAGTAGGCCTCTGCCTACACCCTCCTATTTCCTGGGCTTCAACACAGCCAGTTGTAGCTCGGAAGTGCCGTCCACACGGAAAGAGACACTTGCTCCCGTGTCTCAGTGGGGTTCAGTAACGTCAGCTGATCCCCTGCTTTGTGGATGGCAGTCTCTCCTGCTGTCACCTCTTTCAAAATACAGTAGGCCTCTGCCTACACCATCCTATTTCCTGGGCTTCAACACAGCCAGTTGTAGTTCGGAAGTGCCGTCCACACGGAAAGAGACACTTGCTCCCGTGTCTCAGTGGGGTTCAGTAACGTCAGCTGATCCCCTGCTGTGTGGATGGCAGTCTCTCCTGCTGTCACCTCATTCAAAATACAGTAGGCCTCTGCCTACACCCTCCTATTTCCTGGGCTTCAACACAGCCAGTTGTAGTTCGGAAGTGCCATCCACACGGAAAGAGACACTTGCTCCCGTGTCTCAGTGGGGTTCAGTAACGTCAGCTGATCCCCTGCTGTGTGGATGGCAGTCTCTCCTGCTGTCACCTCATTCAAAATACAGTAGGCCTCTGCCTACACCCTCCTATTTCCTGGGCTTCAACACAGCCAGTTGTAGTTCGGAAGTGCCGTCCACACGGAAAGAGACACTTGCTCCCGTGTCTCAGTGGGGTTCAGTAACGTCAGCTGATCCCCTGCTGTGTGGATGGCAGTCTCTCCTGCTGTCACCTCATTCAAAATACAGTAGGCCTCTGCCTACACCATCCTATTTCCTGGGCTTCAACATAGCCAGTTGTAGTTCGGAAGTGCCGTCCACACGGAAAGAGACACTTGCTCCCGTGTCTCAGTGGGGTTCAGTAACGTCAGCTGATCCCCTGCTGTGTGGATGGCAGTCTCTCCTGCTGTCACCTCATTCAAAATACAGTAGGCCTCTGCCTACACCCTCCTATTTCCTGGGCTTCAACACAGCCAGTTGTAGTTCGGAAGTGCCGTCCACACGGAAAGAGACACTTGCTCCCGTGTCTCAGTGGGGTTCAGTAACGTCAGCTGATCCCCTGCTGTGTGGATGGCAGTCTCTCCTGCTGTCACCTCATTCAAAATACAGTAGGCCTCTGCCTACACCATCCTATTTCCTGGGCTTCAACACAGCCAGTTGTAGTTCGGAAGTGCCGTCCACACAGAAAGAGACACTTGCTCCCGTGTCTCAGTGGGGTTCAGTAACGTCAGCTGATCCCCTGCTGTGTGGATGGCAGTCTCTCCTGCTGTCACCTCTTTCAAAATACAGTAGGCCTCTGCCTACACCCTCCTATTTCCTGGGCTTCAACACAGCCAGTTGTAGTTCGGAAGTGCCGTCCACACGGAAAGAGACACTTGCTCCCGTGTCTCAGTGGGGTTCAGTAACGTCAGCTGATCCCCTGCTGTGTGGATGGCAGTCTCTCCTGCTGTCACCTCATTCAAAATACAGTAGGCCTCTGCCTACACCCTCCTATTTCCTGGGCTTCAACACAGCCAGTTGTAGTTCGGAAGTGCCGTCCACACGGAAAGAGACACTTGCTCCCGTGTCTCAGTGGGGTTCAGTAACGTCAGCTGATCCCCTGCTTTGTGGATGGCAGTCTCTCCTGCTGTCACCTCATTCAAAATACAGTAGGCCTCTGCCTACACCCTCCTATTTCCTGGGCTTCAACACAGCCAGTTGTAGTTCGGAAGTGCCGTCCACACGGAAAGAGACACTTGCTCCCGTGTCTCAGTGGGGTTCAGTAACTTCAGCTGATCCCCTGCTTTGTGGATGGCAGTCTCTCCTGCTGTCACCTCATTCAAAATACAGTAGGCCTCTGCCTACACCCTCCTATTTCCTGGGCTTCAACACAGCCAGTTGTAGTTCGGAAGTGCCGTCCACACGGAAAGAGACACTTGCTCCCGTGTCTCAGTGGGGTTCAGTAACGTCAGCTGATCCCCTGCTGTGTAGATGGCAAAGTCTCCTGCTGCCTACACAGTCATACCACTACTGATTTTTAACCGTGCTCCAATTAGGCCTGTGGCTCCACTGTCTCTCGTATTTCCCCTGTCCTCCAACCCCGCCAGTTACAGCTCCGAAGTGGCGTCTGCACAATCCACACTTGTTCCTGTGTTACAGGTGTTCAGTCCGGTCAGTTAATCCCCTGATGTGTGTCCGGCAATGTCGCCTGCTCTGTCCACATTCCCATTATGGGAATGTGGACAGAGCAGGCGACATTGCCGGACACACATCAGGGGATTAACTGACCGGACTGAACACCTGTAACACAGGAACAAGTGTGGATTGTGCAGACGCCACTTCGGAGCTGTAACTGGCGGGGTTGGAGGACAGGGGAAATACGAAAATCAGTGAAGCCACAGGCCTAAGTGGAGCTTGGTTCAAATTAGTAGTCTACAACCGATCTTAAAATTTCTTCAATGCAGCCTCAGCCTGCTCCGTGCTTGTCCCTGGGCTTCAACACAGCCAGTTGTTGCTCGGAAGTGCCGTCTTCACAGACTAAAACACTAGCTCCTGTGTTTGTGGGGTTCAGTAACGTCAGCTGTTCCCCTGCTGTTTTGATGGCAATCTGTCCTGCTGCCTCCCAATTGACAGCACATCAGGCCTCAGCCTGCTAAGTGCTTGTCCTGGGCTCCAACATCGCCAGTTGCTGCTCATAACTGACTTTGGCACGGGTACTCCCTCCTGCCCAGCTTGGTTCCAGCCCTGCCTGCTGTTTCCGGGAAGTGTCAATGTCAGTTTGCCACCCCAAGTTGCCATGTCGTGTTGCGGTTGGGTTAGCCGAGGCTAGGGTGCCAGCAGTTTAGGTGCTTCCTATGTGGACTGCGGGTTCTGGTAAGAAAGGCTTGTTCCATAGTGCCAGTAGGACAAGCACCCCCTGTAGGACTGTGTGATTCGGTAACTGCGGCCAGCTTGCGGCATGCCAACTTTGCTTTTCAGGGGTAACTTCTGATACCCCTCCGTGTTCCAGCACCGTCAGCTGGTTCTCGTCAGAGCCTTTGGCCTAGGTGCCTCCATCTCGGTATCCGAGTTCCGGCAACGTCTGCTGGTCCTTGGTAGTGCTTTGTAGCACAGGTACCTCCTGCTTAGTAACCGGGTTCCAGCACCGTCAGCTGGTCCTCGGTTGTGCCATTGGCTCTTATTCCTTCTGCTGCCCCTCCGGGTGCCAGCACTGTCAGCTGGTCCTCGCTATTTCCATTTGCTCTTGCAGCTTATGCTACCCCTCCGGGTTCCTGCACCGTCAGCTGGTTCTCGGCAGAGCCTTTGGCCTAGGTGCCTCCATCTCGGTATCCGAGTTCCGGCAACGTCTGCTGGTCCTTGGTAGTGCTTTGTAGCACAGGTACCTCCTGCTTAGTAACCGGGTTCCAGCACCGTCAGCTGGTCCTTGGTTGTGCCATTGGCTCTTATTCCTTCTGCTGCCCCTCCGGGTGCCAGCACTGTCAGCTGGTCCTCGCTATTTCCATTTGCTCTTGCAGCTTATGCTACCCCTCCGGGTTCCAGCACCGTCAGCTGGTTCTCGTCAGAGCCTTTGGCCTAGGTGCCTCCATCTCGGTATCCGAGTTCCGGCAACGTCTGCTGGTCCTTGGTAGTGCTTTGTAGCACAGGTACCTCCTGCTTAGTAACCGGGTTCCAGCACCGTCAGCTGGTCCTCGGTAGTGCCATTGGCTCTTGTTCCTTCTGCTGCCCCTCCCGGTGCCAGTACCGTCAGCTGGTTCAAGAGGACAAAGAACAGGAAGACAACCACCAAGATGCAGAACAACAAGAGAGAGAAGACCAAGAAGCATAAAAAAAACAAAGCAGAAGAACATTAAGCATAAGACTAATACTCTGAGCAAATGATATTATCTTATTTATAAGCAGAAGAAGACTAAGCAGTGTATGGGGGTGAGTCCGTTCCTCCTCGTGGTGCCCCTGGAAAAGGCCTGCTGCTGCAGGCCAAACTGAACGCGGACAAATCCTGTTGTAAATCTTTTGTGACAGGCAGAACGGAAGGTGTAAACTTCTAACTTTTCCAGATAACAACTACAGGAATGCCTGACACAAACAAGAATATGATGAAGAAGAATAGGAAGAAGATGAAGAAGTTGAATATGTAGAATAATAATTGTTGAATAAGAAGAATATGAAGAATGTAAGAAAAGGAAGAAGAAGAAGAAGAATGTAAAAAAAGGAAGTAGAAGAATTTAAAAAAGGAAGAAGAAGAAGAATGTAAAAAAAGGAATAAGAAGAAGAATGTAAAAAAAGGAAGAAGAAGAATGTAAAAAAAGGAAGTAGAAGAATGTAAAAAAAGGAGGAAGAAGAAGAAGAAGAATGTAAAAAAAGGAATAAGAAGAAGAAGAAGGTAAAAAAAAGGAAGAAGAATAAGAAAGAAGAAGAAAGAAGAAGAAGACATACATGTCTGGCAAAATATAAATGAGGCTAACATAGTCAATATCTTTGTAACTCCTAACATCTTTAAAAAAAAAGTTTAATTCCTGCTATTCCATTTGATTGGGCTAAACCTCTATGGCTTTAATGTCTCCTCCACCTCCCACAATACATTCTACATTATTCTTAGTTGTTTTTCTTCATGTAGAATTAACCTACAAGGAAAGAAAGGTTTTTTTTTAATTCCGATATTTTGGCCCCATTGACTTGCATTGGTTCCCGGTATCGGAATCGGCGATACCGATACTTTTTTTTAAGATCGGCCGATCCATTCCGATCCGATATTTTCAAGTATCGGCTGGTATCGCTCAACTCTAGTAGCTAGATATGAGCGTATGCAATTGTTTTGCAAAGGCAATACAATCATGGTGGTTTGCATCAATTAGGGTGTGCTTGAACATGTAGAAGTTTAGTTTCAACACAAAGGGATGACTGGACGCATGTTACTTGGGCACACAGAAGGCTAACTGAAGATTAGAGAGAGAGGACGAAGGATATGTAAAGTAGATCATAATGATAATGGAGCTGATTACTTGTGGTTGTAAGCTGGTTGCCAGGAAGATAAACATGAGGAGAAGATGGGCTTGAACCTTTCTCATCATACTGGTCAGTTTGCTTTTCTCACATGAGCAGGTAATGCCATCCTATGTGCTGACAGAGTGACATAATTGCTAGTCAGTTTACCAGGATGAACATGGATTATTTTCCAATATACAGTAATAGCCTACATGCTATAATAGATCGGCCCTCTCCTCTAGCAATGAGGAAAAGAATTCAAAAACCCAAGATGTCCGCACATAGGAATCGCCACGACCACGTCCAACACCACAGCTTTCTGACGTGTTGTACCTCCTGAACCAAATGCCCATGCAGCATCACCTTCTGAAAAGCTGAATGCAGAACAAACTGATTTTGTCCTGGAGAATGTTTTAGCCACACTTTGTCCACATTGTATATTGTCAAAACCGACTCCCTCAATTTCAGATGCCATCACTTCCTCGGCACATCTATTTGGTTCCCAGGTCTTGTTTACCACAGAACCATCGTCATCTTTAACATCAATGATTTGGCTGACAGTTGCCGCTGTGTGGGAAATAGCTTGAGCTTGTTGCCTGCCTATATGATTCCCACTTTGAAATTCACCGTGTCACAAAGTACTACCACCAGTGCCACTGCCCACAGCGCCATGGTTCATAGAGCCAGCAACACAGCTTGGCATTACTGTAGAATCGTGTCCTCCATCTGTTACAATTTGTGGAAGAAAATTACCGTACATGAAAATTTGCATATCGGTAAATGCTGATTTTTGTAATATTTGAGTAGTACTCAGCATTGCTGAGCTGTTGGTCTGAACTCTGCCCTCTTCCATGCTATAAGGAGAGGCAGCTTTGCTTCTACAGCATCAAAAAAGTGCAGGGTCAGTGACACTGACTGGACCCAGGTATTTTGTCATCTTCAGAGCACCACTTTCAAGCTGCAGATTAGCAAATGTAGCAAATAGCCTGCAAGCTCACGCTACCTGCCTAGGAGACCGGCCACCCATGAGGTTACTAGTGCCTAGGAAATGAGCACTACACTACAGAATTAAAAAATCCTCCATTCTTGAGAACAGAAAGGATATTCACAATCATTTTACCTGTTAGACAACTCCTTTAAGAGTCGCTACTATTGAGATGGATGACATTGGTTGGTTGATCTATACACTTCTTTAAAGGCATTTAAAATAAATTTTAATTTCTTATGAAAAAGAGTCTACAGGTGTTCATTAAGATATGAAATAAAAACTTTATAATACAAAATTACTATGATCTATGTATGCCAGTGGAAATTTATTTGCTATGACATTGAGTGAATATACTAAGACACTGGGAAAGGAACTTTAAAAAAAATGTTCCGCCAAGTTTCTTAGCAGCTGAGTCTGTCACATTTGAAATCTTTGCAGCCTTCTGCTCTCTTGTCTAAATTGAGTTTCTGGCATGAAAAAAATGTTTTTTTTTACTATTGAAAGTGGAATATTATTACATAGGAATGGAAATGTGTTTTTGTCTCAGTTGTTCTCCAGATGTAATGAATGATCTATCATCATTCCTCTAAAGGGCTAGAGCCACATAAGCAATGCAGGTAGATGTGTAGTGCCTTAAGAGATATATTGGTGGTCTCCTTATTGCAGCATAAGTGCTGTGTTCACAGAATGAATATTAAACCCATATATTCTCACTGTCTCATTTATTTCTTATCTGATGGCCAGGAAAGAATTGCATAACACGCATAACGCAATTATTGAGCATATTAGTCTTAAATACATACAGATAGAAGAAGTGCTTGAGGCATCAAAGCAGAATTGTAGTAGTGTCAGCAGGGGTAGACAGATATTTCAGCACAAATGTAGATGAAGAAATTAATTTCAACATATCACTAGATACTGAAGTAATAACAAAAAAAAGACACCATAAGTCTTTTATAAGATGTAAACTTGTAGACAAATTGAAAAAAATGTCAGTTTTCCCCTTTATGGAATTAGAATTCCTAAGGACAAATGAAGATGTCCTTTAAAGTTTTTCTATATTTTACAAACATAGAATATTGTATTCCTGTATACAACCTGCTTCGTACACTCAGAGAATTATTTGCTGTTCTGTAGATATGAATGATAGGTTATTAACAAAGATAAGCTAACCAGTTTGGTAGATTTCAATTTTCTTTTAACATATTTGAGATTATTTTTGATCGAAAACAGAGAAGTTGCAAATAATTTTCACTCAAATAATTTTCAGCCAATCAGAACTGTGTACAATAATTCAAGCTCCCATACGAACCAGATTTGGAAGCTCTACGTGTTGTCTTCAATTTGCTGCTTGCAGCGAGACTGTTTTTTTTTCTAAGAGAAGTTTATGTAAGTTGTACCGAACATGTGTTTGCTTATTTTTAAAAATGATAAGTACTACCTAAACTGAAGCATATCTTTGGAGCTGTGGGTCCTCACTATTTGTTCAAAAATACAGTATGTAGTTCTCTGCACATAAAACTGCTGAGTTTTTGAGTAGGCCCATGTAAAGCGAGATGTATGGGCCCAAACGAAAGTCTATGAGCCTATACTCCCCTGCACAGTGGCATTTTGAGTGATCTGGAATTCATAAGCCACTTGTCACCAACTAGGATCTCAATTTATGGAATTTGTTTGTATCTTGAATATACTAACTATGCTGTTGAATGGTGGCAATACACTTTAAATAGGTGCCCTGAATACTTTTTCAGCCATATAGGTAATGATTTTTTCCTTCTGCCAATATACAACTGAACATGCATTTGTTTTCAACTGGAAGAGGAAAATAAGCCACTGCCAGACACCTCTAATGAATGCTTATATCCCTTCAGAATGAAGGATTGGGTGCATTTTTAGATCAAACTGCCTTCATACATATTAGATATCTGTCCATTACCATCAAGATGAGCTGTATTACCCAAACTTAGTCTAATGCAGGAGCGGACATACCTTCTGTGCAGCCCGTTCAACTGTACAAGAGCCCAGAATAAAGGGAGCCCAGCATTGAGAAGTTCATAATTATATCTAACATACCGTAAATATTTAATCCAGCAAGTTGAAGTATCATAGAGTCATAGCAAAATATTGAATATGAGCTAGGTTATTTTCTTACCCATAAATGCTGCCAGAATGGAAGGATAGTGAGAGGGATCACAACTTCAGCCTCTACAGATCCAGAGACGACAAAAAGAAGAAACATAGGTTGCAGTTCTGTCCTGTTCTGTTCACTATGGCTTCCTCCTGACATCTAATGACTCCTATATCTAATAAATGCTGCTGTCCTGGGATGATGAAGAGCTGTGAAAGCCCCTGCTGCTCTTGTAGACTGCAGGAGAGATTCAGCGTATGATAGTGTGTGAATAAGTGTGTATACTACATACTTTACATGTGGTTGTCTGAATGTTAGTGTGTGTATGTGTGGCACCCCTGAGGGTTCAGTCACCACAGAGGTACTGCACCTCACCAAGAGGTGTGGTACCCCACTCTCAGGTAAGGAGGAAGCACCACCCAGGACTCTAACACCTGCATCCCACACACACTACAATAGCAATTTCTTCCGTCTCTTCCTGCTGGGTATGAAAGGGTGTTGGGACATAGGAGAAGATGGTAAGAGATGGTAAGAGTAGGGGAGGAGCTTAGAGAGTGGGAAAGGACGGTGCAGAGAGAGTGAGTAAGACATGAGGAGAAAGTGAAAATGGAGAGACATGTGGTGAAGCAGCTCCCTGTCAGGAGGAGCTGCAGAATGAGGGAGTCAGTCAGGAGGAGGGAGAGCTGGAAGAAGGAGCTGACAGGACTGGTCAGATAGAGTGCTGACAGGAAAGTTAGAAAAGAAGTGAAGAGGGAGAATGAAGCTCCCAGGTGGACAGAAAGGATCCTTGAGGCACGGTACAGCAACCATACTGCCCGTGGGACTCGTTCCATGACGACTAACATTGGGTGGAGGGATCAGGCCGCAGTGGGGTACCGGCCACCTAGCCTAGTGGAGAAATCATCAAACTCAACTAGCAAGTCAGAGGCAGAGGCACCTGTAGGTGTTTCAGTCACAGCCACAGTTACATCACTGAAAAGGCAGCCATATAGGAGCAAGGGGACTCAGAGAGGGCGTTGCCCGACAAGGTCCACGGCTTCTGGCTTGGGACACTGACTGTGAGGTGTTGGGCAGGAGAGATGGTCAGCCAACACAATGAGACAGCAGGAGAGGCGTATACTGAAGGGAGTCCAGGGAAGGCGTATCCTGATCTTCCTGGAAGTTTGTTGGACCCCTCACGTGGAGGACACAGTGCCAAGCGGCTATCCGTGTACTCAAGGACTGTGAGTAAAGCATTAGAAACTGCACCCAACTGTGTCCCCTGAATTCTTTTTGCAACACCCACTCAGCACTGCTACATCCTTTGCCAAATACTACATCATTAACATCTTCAATATATTACATCTGCCCTGGGACTAAGCTCTGCCTGTGGAGAGCTGTACCAACTCTGCTGCATCATCACCAGTTCCAGAGGATCTTCTCTGCAGCATTGGTCACCTCTGACCAGAAACCTCAGGTGGTGTCACAAACACTTTATCATAAACTTTATTACAAACTCTATTATCCCTTGTAAATATCCCCTTTCATTGGATGCCCAGGGCCATGGACCGGGTCACTTTCGCCTTAAGAAGCGGCCCGGTACCGAGTATCCCCACTGCCCTGGCGGGCGCTTCATGTGTGAGTATATAAACTCTTCCATATATGATCCTGTGAGGGTACATTGTCACACTGTAGCTTTGCAGGAAGCTTTTATTGTAGTTTTGTGTATCTTGCAGCCAGATTTGATATGTAGAGCAGTATTAGTCTCTGTTTCCATTGCTTTTTCCTTCCATGATTGATAAGTATGTTAGAAAAGCTCTTAAAAATGCACTAAATGTGTCCATATTCTTATATTACTAATATATATACAGTATGTGTTAGTGTACCTCCCTCCCCAAATGTTGGTCTACATTAGCACATAATACAAAATTATTTCATGCCACAGTATCCTGTAAAAGAACCTAAGGGTTTATCAGAAGCCATAATATCCTATGTGTAACAGATGTTATGGAATCCATGTTTGTACTGTGAAATGTATACCTTTGTCACTCCCTAAATATGAAAAGTTACATCACAGAACCTCCCTGTGGTACTGTAAGGGGGTGGCTTTGCTATGGTAGGGCTGTGGGGGCTGCCATACTGTATGGGGGAGCTGTGGACCAAGTTACAAATGCTATATATCAGGATCAGTATGATATGCTGCTTTTAAAAAATTATATAAAAGCAGTAAATTATATAGGTTTCAATAGCTGCTACTGATAAGTATATGTGTTGCAATAAGCCTTACCATAACATGTATTAGCAGTATTAGCTACTCAACAGACTTAATTATGTTCACTATTAAGTGATGAAATAGTGGTATATAATAAGATATTAATATTAATATTGAGCATAATAAGTTTCAACCTATTGATTCGTCCCTCCACAACAGTCACAGTCTCTTACGTGGCCCCTTAGGAAAATTAATTACCCACTTCTCACTTAGGGAATGTGATCAGGACTTGATACAAAAGGAAAAACAAGGATAAATTCCCTTAAGTTGCTATTGTTAAGCTGAAAACTATGGGAATGTGCACTCAGTTTTTAAGGCATTACAAAAAATGAGTATTCTAGTAAAAGTGTTTCAAGAAGTGCTCCTTTAAATGAGCTTTTGAATTTCTTGAAGCAGTTTTAACCGTTTTACCCCCAAGCCTTTTTTTCACCTACATGTTCAAGGCCAAATTATACAATTCTGAATTAGTTTCTATTTATGTGGTAATAACTCCAGAACGCTTCAATGGATCCCACTGATTCTGAGAATGTTTTTTGTGACATATGGCACTTAACTATAGTGGTAAAATTTGTTTGATATGACGTGTGATTATTTGTGAAAAGAATCAGAAATTTTGCCAAAATTAAGAAAATTTAGCAATTTTCAAAATTTTAGTTTTTATACCCTTAAACACAAAAAAGTTAATAAATAACATTTCCCACATTTCTACTTTACATCAGCACAATTTTTTAAAACTTTTTTTTGTTAGGAAGTTAGAAGGGTTAAAATTTGACCAGCGATTTCTCATTTTTCTCAGTTTACTAAACCATTTTTTTAGAGACCACATCACTTTTGAAGTCACTATGAGTGGCCTATACGACAGAAAATACCCAAAAGTTTCAACATTCTAAAAACTGCACCCCTAAAGGTGCTGTAAACTACATTCAAGAAGTTTATAAATCATTCAGGTGCTTCACTGGAATTAATGGAATGTTGATAAAAATAAGCATTTCACTTTTTTTACAAAAATTTTATTTCAGACGCAAATTTGTTTATTTGCACAAGGGTAATAGGAAAAAATGGAATCCAGAATTTGTAGGGCAATTTCTCCTGAGCATGCCGATTCCCCATATGTGGGGAAAACTACTGTTTGGGTGCAAGATAGGGCTAGGAAGGGAAGAAGCACTGTTTGACTTTTTGAACTCAACATTTTCTGGAATCATTAGCAGATGCCTTGTTGCGTTTGGAGAGCCCTTGATGTGCCTAAATAGGAGATACCCCCCACAAGTTACACCATTTTGGAAAATAGATCCCTCAAGGAATGTGTCTAGAGGTGTGTTCAGCACCTTGAAACACCAGGTGCTTCACAGAAGTTTATAATGCTGAGCTGTGAAAAAAAAACACATTTTTCCAACAAAAATATTCTTTTTGCCCCTTTTTTATTTTCACAAGGGTAACAGGAGAAATTTGTACCCAAAATTTGTTCTGCAATGTCTCCTGAGCACAACCATATCCCAACAGTCGGGGAAAACTACTATTTGGACACATGGCAGGGCTCAGGAAAGGAGTGACGTTTTGGATTGCAAATTTTAATGGAATGGAAAACCCCCAGAAGTGACCCCGTTTTGGAAAGTATACAACTTAAAGAATTTATCTAGATGTGTGGTGAGCACCTTGTACCCACTACCCACAGGTGATTCACAGAATTTTACGCTGATCTGTGAAAATAAAAAAATATATACATTTTTTTAAAATGTTGTTTTAGACCCATATTTTCACAAAGATAGCAGGAAAAAATAGACCACAAAATTTATTGGGCAATTTCTCCTGAGTACACTGATATCCTATATATGGTCGAAAACTACTTTTGGGGCACAGTGCAAAGCTTAGAAGGGAATAAGTGCCATATTGGAGTTCAGATTTTGCTGGACTGGTTTGAGGGTGACATAACATTGCCAGAGCCTCTGAGGTGCCAGATCAGCAAAAAAAAACATAAGTTACCTCATTTTACAAACTAGTTCCACCCCCAAAAAATTCAACTAGGGGTGCAGTGAACACATATTGACACCACTTGTGCCACACAGAATTTTATACCATTGGGTGGTGAAGAAAGAAAAAATAGATTTATACCACTAAAATGTTTTGGCTGCTAGGATAAAATGAACCTCAGTTTGTTGTAAAAATTGAGAAATACTTTTCAGGCACAGTGCAACGTTCAGAAGGAAAGGAGTGCCATATTATAGTGCAGATTTTACTGTTATAGTTTGCTGATGCAATGACTCTCTAGGAGAGCCCATGAGGTTCCAAAACAGCAGAGCTACACATAAGTGACCCCATTTTACAAAATACACCTCTCAATTAATTCATCTAGGGGTGCAGTGATCATATTGACACCACAGGTGTGTCAGAGAATTTTATACCATTGGGCAGCGAAGAAAAAATAATTACATTTTTACTAGCAAAATATTGTTGTAGCACAAGATTTTACATTTTCACACTGGGAAATGAGGAAAAATGGCACCAAAACTTGTCCCACATTTTCTGCTAAATATAGAAATACCTCATATGTGATGGTACAGTACTGCTTAGCCACACGGTGATTTTAGGGAGTGACAGAGCGCTATTTTTCTCTGGGAGTGCAGTTTTTCCTTCCTAGAATAGTTTACGGACTCCTTATACCGATCCCCAATTACTAGAAGAGCAGAATCCCCCTTTTCAATTGATCCCATTTTGGAAATTATACGCTTTGGGGAATTTATCTACATGTGTAGCGATGATTTTTTTCTCCATGGGTGTTTTCCAGAAACAAGCAGCAGTAGATGTTGCGGAGTGAAAATTGCAATCTGCCATTGTAGTTCTCAGTACTTTGTGGTGAAAAGTACATTGTAGTGCCCAGTACAATATAGTGCCCAGCTAATGCTTCTGGAGAAAAGAACCCCTAAATTAAGTGGGCTCTCATCGAGACAGAAATGCCAAACATGTGGATGCTAAATGCAGCTTAGGCACATTAGGGCTCAAAAAGGAGGGGACATTTGGATTTGGGAACGCCAGATTTGCTGAATTTCTTTTTGGTGGGCGAGGAGCCATTTTGATAACAGAGCCATGTACGATAACAGATGATGGACCTGAGAGGGGATTTATCACAGGCCAGTCAGCATCCACAGTGCCTCCATCTGTCTCATCATAGGGAATCTTCTGCCTGGGGTTCCATTTGAATCACATATTTCAGAGATTTACAATGAAACCCCAGTGTAAGCTCTCAGCATAAATGTGAGCTGCGCTTTACTGCAATCTTTGGGAAGCAGAATGAAAATATCAACAGAAGGTGAAGAATTAGTTTTATTTTTTAATGCTTGTCCTCTTGCCGAATAAGTGATTAAACAGCTTTATTCTTCTGGTTGATGTGATTACAGCAATTCCAGAATTATATCTTTTTTATGTTTGGCTGCTGTCACACACTAAAAAACGCTTTTTATTGCAAAAACAAATTTTTCATCGCCATATTTTGATTGCTATAATACTTACATATTTCGGCAGACAGAGTTATGTTTCTATTGGTATGATTTTTGGGACATAACCTTTTTTATCGCTTTTTATTCTGATTTTTGAGAGGCAGAAAGAACAAGGAAACAACAATTCAGAAATTGCTTTTTGAGTTTTTCTTTATGCCGTTCTGCATGTGGTAAAATTTAATAAGGCAGCTTTATTGTTCGGGTAAGTGCAATTTTATGTTTTACCGGTTTTACATAATAAAACTATTTTATATAAAAAATAATTATTTTTTCATAGCTCTATTCTGAGAGCTATAACTTTTTTATTTTTCTGCTAATAGAGCTTAATGGCAGCTTGATTTTTGTGGGAAAAGATGATGTTTTCAGAGAAAACATTTTATTTACATTTGTTTTTTTGTCGCCTTTTATTCCTCTTTTTTTTAGGTGGGAAGATGATAACAGGGCCGGCTCCAGGTTTTCATGGGCCCCAGGAGAAAGGGTCTCAGTGGGCCCCTTTAACACATACCACAATTCATGATGCACTTATACGGCAGAGAGCATGATGTAACAAGCTTGCTAGCACTGGTGACCGAGGCAACAATTGGAGAGCAGAGGTGGCCCCCTCCATTCACCTGCCTTCTAAATCAGAGCATTTAGTAAGTTAAACTGCTGGGAGTGGTGCGTATGACAATGGAGCGTGCACAGCTCCTGCGCATGCAAAATCGCTATGATGTAACCATTAGTGTTGACTGAGTATACTCATGTGATGGTTTGATATGCTATGTGGATATCATTTTGTGTATATTTCTATTTCACTGACTTTCATAGTGTTTTTCTTGTTGCCTTGTATGTCTGCAGCCTAACTGTATCTATGTCTCTTGATGACCCCCTGTAGTGTCTTAATCCCCCAGGCACCTTTATCATGTCTGGGAGGCTGGAAAACTACCCCAACCCATCTGACTACTCCTGGACATAGGGAGGGGGCTGGAAAAGACAAGAGGGAAGAAGTCAGTTCCTGTGTGGAGACCATCGTGTGAACACAGCACGTGAGAGAGAAGGGGAAGCGTATGGACTTTTTATCTCCCTGGACATTTTATCCTGTTACTGAACTGCATACGTGTTCTGGACTATTGTATCCTCAGTGTGGTGGATTGTTTATGGACCTTCTAATTTTGCCTATAATAAAGGTCTTGGGATTGTTCACACTTCCCTCGCTCTGTTGATTGTGTGATACCGGAGAAGGACCCCGTGAAAACTGGTGGCAGTAGTGGGATCAACAGAGTGTAACCTAATGGAGAACTACCCACAGAGTGAGTACAGAAATTGGACTGTATCCATTTTAGAGGGGAGAGCCAGAGACCTGGGCCTGAACTACCAGGGACTGACTAAAGAAGCCTTAATTGACCTACTGGTTGGTGCTAGCCCGGCCACCTTCTCCCAGATGTATGAAGGACGAGCAGTGGAGACAGGGATCCCCATCCAACAAAGCCAGTGGTTGGTGTGGTACGAAGAAGAGATGGCAGATCTGGGCCCAGGCATCTCTCAGGAGTACAAGGAGGAGGCTGCCCTCTGGGCACAGTGGAGACAAGGAGCAATGGAGCTTGAAAGAGGGAGTAACACAATATGGAGTGTGACCCCAACGATCCGGGAGCCTGTACGGATCACCCGGACAGAGTTTAAGCCATCTGATGAGGCTTCCGGAGATGTGGAGGAATTCTTCAAGGACTTTAAGCAGCAGTGTGCTATGATGGAGGTGCCCCACTCTGGCTGGATGCATTTGTTAGTGGGACTCCTGAACGGTAGCATGGCGGAGGCTTACCGAACCATTGACGCACAGCGGAATCAGGATTATAACATTGTAAAGCGGATTATCCTGGATTACCATGCTATCACCCCAGACTCATATAGGGCCAAGTTCCGAGATCTCCCATGCACCACAGGGGGATCGTTTAGGATGTATGCACATTAGATGTCTCAGGCATGTCGGAGATGGCTGGAAGCAGAAAACGCCTTTACTGTGGCAGATGTTATACAGGTGTTCCTTATAGAACAATTTCTTGCCAAGTGCCCCGCAGAGGTACGGGAATGGGTCCGGGATAGAGCTGCAGCCCTGGCCGATGAAGACTTTACTATCCGACCGCAATCAAGAAGGCTTATTGACAATGAGAACCACAGCCCGCTCCTGCGCCCTGTCCCCCTGCAATTTTATCTGCCCTTCCACCTAGTCGCAAGCCGATGACAATCACGCCTCACAATCCTAGGCCCCAACAGTTCCGACCACAACCTGGTGGTATCACAGAGAGGAGATGTTATGGGTGTGGGCAACCTGGACATTTGCAGTCTGGCTGTCCCTCAAGGATTCAGAGGGAGCCCCACCTCATCCAGTGCATCTTGTGCACTCCATTCCGCCATGTGGAAGAGCTACCACCACCCCCACCAGAGTGGACCACCGACCACGGCACCATAGATATCCCTCCTGGAATGTACAGTCTCCAGCCTTGGTCCTTTAGCTACCCAGAGCAACGGCAATGCCAGCTGCAGGACGTCTTAATTGATGGATACAAAGTGTCAGGATTTAGACACATGGGGGCATTCCTGACTATCACTGACCCCCATGTGGTTCGACCCGAGGAAATTTACCAGGGTCCGGGAATTCCCATTGTCTGGGCGGGGGTGCCCACAAATATATACTGCGAGCTTCTGTGTGTTTGGATTATGTTTGTGGAGAGAAACTGTGTTGGATTGGAGTTATGGGAGGACTTCCTGCAGATATCCTCCATGGGAACGACAATGGGGAGTTACAGTGCCAACTTGTGGGAGCAGTCACCCGACTACAGGCCCTTCAAGCACTACGTCATCCGGACCTCACCGGGGAGCAACCATCACTAACTGCATCAGAGTTGGTAAGCGATACGTTCGCTGTTACTACATTGGGAGAGTCTTGGGACAGAGAGGAGTTTAGGACAGAAATAGAGGGTGACACTACCTTAGCAGCTCTTAGGCAAAAGGCAGAAACTGGGCCCATGGGAGATAACGGGGATGGCTTCAGTCGAGAAAACGGACTGTATTATCGTGTAACAAAGGTCAGTGACCAGGGCAACCCTGACGCAATGACCAGGCAACTCATTGTCCCTCAGAAGTACAGGGCACAGCTACTCTAACTGGCCCATGACATCCCTTTGGCTGGGCATCAAGAGAGTAAAAGGACTGAAAAGAGACTCACCCAAACTTTTTACTGGCCTGGCATCTCGCAGTCGGTAGTCCATTATTGCCGCACCTGCGATGTGTGCCAGCGAATGCGGCATCCAGGAGCTTGACAAAAGGTACAATCCTTGCCCATAAATGAAGAACCATTTCAACGTGTAGCTGGCGACATCATAGGTCCTCTGGCCCACCCCAGCCGGTCGGGGAAAAAATATATCCTGACCGTGGTGGACTATGGCACTAGTTATCCTGAAGCTTTGGCCCTGTCCAGTATTGCAGCAGTAAAGGTAGCCGAGGCCCTTGTTACCATCTTTACCCATGTAGGGTTTCCTAGTGAAATATTATCGGATCAAGGCACTCAGTTCATGTCAGATCTGGTCCAGGTCCCTATGGCATGCCTGTGGTGTTTGAGCCATCCGCACCACCCCATACCACCCACAGACCAACAGACTATGTGAACGCTTTAATGGAACCATAAAAAATATGCTGAGGGCTTTTGTTGACGTTGAAAAAGACTGGAAAAAATACCTGCCACATCTCCTCTTCGCCTATCGGGAGGTTCCCCAAGAGTCCACAGGGCTCTCTCCCTTCGAACTATTGTTTAGCCGGAAGGTCCGTGGGCCTCTCACTCTTCTGAAAGAGCATTTGGGGGGAGATATCTCAGACACCGGAATGCCCATCATTCCTTATGTTCTAGAGTTCAGAGACTGTCTTGCCCAGCTAGCTACCTTGGCTAAAGAACATCAGCGAATGGCCCAGTCCAGACAAAAAACCTGGTATGACCGTAATGCCAGGACCCGGGAATTTATGGAAGACAACAAGTGCTCATGATTACTGCTTTCCCTGCCAACAAGCTTCAACCAGGGTGGGAAGGCCCTTATCAGGTTGTCAAGAAAATTAATGACACTAACTACGCTATTGCCCTGGACTCTAGTGGTCAACGACAGAAAACCGTCCACATTAACATGCTGAAAGACTACCATGACCGATCTCTGCCTGTTCTAGCTGTCTGCCACCCCCCTAGTGATACCGCTGACGACGAGTATCTCCCCGATCTCCTCCAGGTTGCCCAAGTGGGAGGATCACTGGAACAAGTGCCCCTGGGCTCCCATTTATTGGATATACAAAAGGACAACATTTTCGCCGTACTAAGGCCAAGGGCTGCTGCTTTCTCCTCAAAGCCGGGGAAGACTACTCTCACCAGCCACCATGTGGAAACCCCCAGACAGCGTCCCATCCAGCAGGCTGCCTACCGGGTTCCAGAGGCTGTTCAAGGTATGATAAAGAACCAACTGGAGGAGATTAAACGACTGGGAGTTGTTCAGCCCTCTCACAGTTCTTGGGCCTCTCCTGTCATCCTGGTCCCCAAGAAGGATGGTACAACATGATTCTGCATTGATTACAGATGATTAAATGATGCCACCAAGAGTGATGCTTACCCCATGCCCAGGATTGATGTTCTATTGGATCGTCTGGCCAGTGCCCAATTTGTGACCACGTTAGACTTGAGCAAGGGGTACTGGCAGATACCCCTAATGGAGAACTCTCGGGAGCGCTCGGCCTTCATTATTCCATTTGGGCTTTTTGAGTTCCTGGGTATGCCCTTTGGGATGAAAACTGCCCCCACTACTTTCCAAAAACTGGTAGATGACTGTTACAAGAATGTCAGGACTTTGCCTGTGCTCTCTTGGATGACATTGCCATTTTTAGCACCACCTGGGAGGAACATCTTAAACACTTGGGCATAGTGCTAGACTGTATCCTTGCTGCAGGACTGACCATTCGCCCTGATAAATGCCAAACAGGGATGGCTGAGGTGCAGTACCTCAGGCATAGAATAGGGGGTGGGACCCTAAGGCCTGAGCCTGCCAAGGTGGAAGCCATTAGCAACTGGCGTAGACCCCAGACTAAAAAAGCAGGTACTTGCATTTTTAGGAACTGCTGGATACTATCGAAAATTCATTGCTAATTTCAGCACCTTCGCCAAGCCCCTAACCGACCTGACCCGCAAGAACATGCCTAGGAATGTGACACGGACGACTGCATGCGAGGATGCCTTTTCAGTTTTAAAGACCGCCCTCATCACTGCTCCTCTCTTGGCTGCCCCTGATTATAAGCACAGGTTCCTCGTGCAGACAGATGCATCCACCTTTTCGATTGGGGCAGTACTTAGCCAAGTGAATGCCACCGCAGAAGAACATCCTGTTGCTTTTGCCAGTCGGAAACTACTGGATCGGGAAGTTGCCTATGCCACTATTGAAATGGAGTGGCTTGCCATCGTATGAGCGCTAAAAAAATTGCAGCCATACTTGTATGGCAGAGACTTTACAATTGTTACAGACCACAACCCCCTCACATGGCTGAACCGCGTATCAGGGGATAATGGAAGATTGCTGCAGTGGAGCTTGTCCTTACAACCCTACAGCTTCTCCATCTAATACAAGTGGGGAAGCCAACACTAGAACGCCGATGGACTGTCTCAACAAGAAGCACCATAGGCTCCCCAGGCCGACCTACCCCTGCCACTGTACAAGGAACTATAAATGATTGAGCAATGTGGACTAAAGTGAGCAGGCCAGAGGTCTGTGTAGACCTCATGGCGTGCCCCTTATTATAAGGGGGAGAGGTTGTGATGGTGTGATATGCTACATTTTGTGTATATTTCTATTTCACTGATTTTCATAGTGTTTTTCTTGTTGCCTTGTATGTCTGCAGCCTGACTGTATCTATGTCTCTTGATGACCCCCTGTAGTGTCTTAAGGTCCCGTCTTACATAGTGAGATCGCTAGTGAGATCGCTAATGCGTCACTGATTTTGTGACCAACAGCAATCTCGCATGCGATCTCACTACATGTGACATGCAGAAGCGACCGGCCCCCCTGCTGAATATCGCTGATCATGTAGGAATGTCCTGGGCCATTTTTTCATTGTTGGCGTCCCGCTGGCCAGCATGTATCGCTGTGTTTGATTGCTGGATCGTTGCTGCGTCGCTGAATAGATCTTCCTGTTGGCAGCTTACTAGCAATCATTTAGCGATGCACCAGTGATCCCTACAAGGTCGTTATCATTGTTGGGATCACTGGTGCGTCACTAAGTGAAGCGGGACCCTTAATCCCCCAGGCACCTTTATCAGGTCTGGGAGGCCGGAAAACCACCCCAACCCATCTGACTACTCCTGGACATAGGGAGGGAGCTGGAAAGGACAGGAGGGGGGAAGTCAGTTCCTGTGTGGAGAGCATCGTGTGAACACAGCAAGTGAGACAGAAGGGGAAGCGTATGGACTTTTTATCCTCTGGCAGCTGGATTTTTGGACTCTCATCTCCCTTGACATTTTATCCTGTTACTGAACTGCATACGTGTTGTGCACTATTGTATCCTCAGTGTGGTGGATTGTTTATGGACCTTCTAATTTTGCCTATAATAAAGGTCTTGGGATTGTTCACACTTCCCTCGCTCTGTTGATTGTGTGATACCGGAGAAGGACCCCGTGACAACTCATTGCTCGGGTTTCCCGAGCATGCTCGGGTGGTCTCAGAGTATTTTGGCATGCTCAGATATTTAGTGTTTGTCGACGCAGCTGCATGATTTGTGGCTGCTGGACAGGTTGAATACATGTGAGGAATGCCTGTTTGTTAGGAATTCCACACGTATTCAGGCTGTCTGGCAGCCGCAAATCATGCAGCTGTGTTGACAAACACTAAATCTCCGAGCACGCCAAAGTACTCGGAGATCAACAGAGCATGCTCGGTGTATTCACTCATGACTAGTAACCATACGTCCAATTTTGGTAAGTACGGCTACTTCCAAACTCATGAAGGGATTAAAAACCATTTTTATGAAACCAGTTGTGTTGAGTTTTTACCTGAAGTGTTATTTTGTTGCCATTTGATTGGACATTGCCTAGTCTGGAGCAGATTCCATTGTCAGCTATTTTTTTCAGGTGTTTTTTTGTTTTGAAGTGGACCTTCTCAAAAAATCCTGAAAAAAATTCCATGTGCACACAGCCAAGTAGAGACCTGCTGCCCAAATCATCTTACAAAACTTATCTCCATGCTAGGAAAAAAGAATCAGTTGATTGAATTCCAACCAGCTGATTCTTATACAGTTAGGAGGCCTCTATGCACATCAGCTGGTCATTAATCTGTCTATTCGATTAAGCCAACTTTTATTACTTATGGAGAGCTCAGGATGGGCAGTGCTTTTATTATTACATGAAACTGGAAGGATAAGGGCAGTGTTTGGGAACTGGACCTCATATTAGGATTTAAGAAGAGACGGAAAGTTAGAGAATGTAGGATAACCAGATCAGACTTTATTTTTGGGAGTGCAAGAAGTGGCTGTGCGAAGCAGACTACGCTGTAGTATTACTTTAATTTACCCCCTGTCAGTCTGAGTTGACAGATGATATCACAGGGAAAAATGTTGCTTTTAAGATGTATTTTGGATGAATAAAAGAAATAGAATCATCTCTCTGGTGTCTTGGAAACAATTTGTTTCGGAAAAGTCAAAATCATGGTGCATTCAAACAGTGAATTTTTTCAATTAATTTGATTAATTGCCCAGCCCTAGTTACATCTCCCTTGCTAAGTTGGATTCTGCACATAAATAATGGATGCTACATGCAGATTAGCATTATTAAATAGGGATACTCCGCATGAAGATCCCATTATATTTCAAACTGCACAACAGAAAGTTTATCAAGTTAACAATTCCCCCATTTGTAAAAATGTATATATGTTATAGCTTTTATGTTTGGCATTGAAGGCAGAGTGGCTCCAAACACACTTCTTCTTGCACAGAAGTCCTCCTATGTCAATTTCCATGCCCACCCTTGGTCTCTGTAATGCAATCTTCTAGTACTAACTCTACTTTACTGGTATAAATTTGCAAGTAGCACAAAGAAATAATATAATCTAAGTAACTAGCATCCATATTACCAAAAAAAGAAAAATAATACAGCATTTACAGAAGTTGAGCTTTCTATTATTCTTTTTGTAATAGTGTTGTTGCTTTGTTTTAAGTCTTTACCGTGACATACTCATATCTATGTCTGCAATATCTCCATGGAAACAGCTTTCTTGAGACTAGTTTAAGAACGTTAAGATGCATGAAAGATTTATAGTTTTAGAAGTAAAATAGAAGAAAATTACCTTAATGAAAATATCATTTTATGGGAAGAAACTGTTTACAACTCTGTTTCAAGCGCTACTTCATCATTCAGAAAGCCCTGGTTGTGTCATCTCTAGCAACCCACAGCAAACTGAACATGATAAAAAGAAAATAAGAAAATACACAACATTCTCACTAGAACAATAAGTTTATTAGTAGAAAAAAGCAATAGTAGTCAAGCAGAAACAAAAGCATGTGTGTTGGTTAAGACCATTTGAACGAAAAAACATGTAAGAGGATGTTTGGTTGAATGTATCTCATCAGAAAAACATAAAAATGACAACAAAAAAGAAAGAGGAAAAAGTAACGGCTTACAAAAATGATGGGGTATGAGATGAAAAGGCCTCCAATGTTAAAGATATAAAGTACACGTTACAAATGCAACATTTGAAATCTACGGTAAGTAAGTGAGTGCTGATCAATTACCTATTATCTTGCACTCCTTACGGGCAATTTTTCTGTCCACTTGAAAAATACTTTAGGCCATAATGCAGTATATGGGGCTCAGTAGAGGGTTCAGGAAGCACGAGTTCTAATATCAGAATGTATGAGTGCAAGTTCTTATGGGGCTGTCCATTGCCTATCCATGTACATAGGCCAAGTATGACAATGGGGCAGCATTTTAGAGGGTTCTCTCCCATGATTCCTGCTGGGCAAACATGGAGTAGTACAATATAAAGCAAGGATCTTTTCATCTCTAAAACCTTGGTGACCCTCCATAGTAATGGGTTGTGTAAGTGTATCATTTTGCATAGTGGATTTACATGAGTTAATTCTAGAAGAAGCAAAATACAAATCTAGTCTACAGGCTCTACCCCCATGTATTTGTGTATATTGAGGCCTGAATTGTATGTAGAGAGTTGAGTCACAAAAGTTAGGGACCATCTTATCTGGGTACACACTGTCACATTAGGATGGCTTTTGTGCTTTTTTGATTAAAAATGTCAACCAAGTTTTATATTTTCATAGTTATTTAGGCTGAAAGTCGACTTAAATCTATCGAGTTCCACCTATAGGCTAACATGTTGATCCGGAAGAAGGAAAAAAAACATTAGGCAGACACTAATAGCTCCAGATTAGGGGGAAAATTCCTTCAAAACTCCACATATGGCAATCAGACTAATTCCCTGGATCAATATCCTATTACAGAATCTTGTGTCCATAACCTGTATTATTATATTTCTACAAAAGTATCCATTCTTGAATTCTAGTAGCGAACTACCCTATATGTTTGCATTGGTTACTATTTATTTACTTACTGAAAGTTGCCTACACATTGTTTTTTATTCCAGGTTATATTTGATAATCGCCACAGCATACATGTGAACCTGCATTTTATACTTATACTGTAGGCCCTTGTTTTGGGCTTAGGCATAACTTTTTGTTACTTCTGCATCAATATTGGTCCCTAAACTGTGACTCTGCAAGTGTTTGCAAAACTACTGAAAACACTCCCTACCAGCTTATAGCTTTGTAGCGGCTATACCATCACAGTTTGAAGACTAATGATCTAGAGTGCATTTTACTATTGCAAGGGAGATTCCTGTAAAATCATCCAAAAATATTCAATACAGTTGAAGAAAGGTAAAGTATGTTGAAGCATAATACAGCTACTGTATGTATGCCAAATGTCTACTGTTTTGCCATACATCTGCCTTTTTGGGACATGTGGACACATTTACCAAGTGTAACTGTTGGAATATCTATGGTGTAAAAACTACATTCTTGTCTATGAGTGTTTAGTTGCTTGAATTGTTTGCTGTTTATAAAGTTAGAACAAAAAACACTCACACAGGGTTAGCATGTGACTGTATTTCCTGTTTTTCCTTTGTCTGAGAGAAGCAGCCTGCTGCAGATGCTACACAGATAGAGACATACAAATGATTTATTCCTGATCTAGTAAGCTTATCATATATTATTCCTGTTTGTTCCTGAATAAAGAAGCTCTTTTGTCACACGCTTGGAGAGTATCCTGAATAATCCGCTGCCAACAGGTTATGGGCCCAGAGTGACACAGAACCCCATAGCAACACAGCAACAGAAGCCCAGAGGAAAAGCAGCACAGAGCAACAGAAGATGTCCACTAGCAGCAATCCTGTCAAGTTCTCAGTGCCAATCCTCACTAACCAGAAATACTAGTCCTGGAAATTCAAGGTGAAGATGCTGCTCATAAGAGAAGGTATTTGGAAATATACTCAGGTGCCCCATCCATTACCAGAAGATTGACTAGAGAAGGATCATAAAGCACAATGCACGATCTCCCTCAGTGTAAATAATAATCAGATTGAGCATATATGCAATTGTGCAACTGCAAAGGAGATGTGGGATGAGTTACAGAAAGTGCATGAAAGATCAAATCTCAGCAATAAGCTTTATCTCATGAGAAAGCTGTATCAGTCTAAGTTGTGATGGACAGAATATGCAGTACTATATAAGAATCACCTTAGAGATTGAGGAGCGTCTCAGGGGTATTGAAGAAATGAAAGATTTTCATGCTGCTGCAACTCTATTAAGTGATCTTTCAGAAAGTTATGACACACTGGTGACTGCACTAGATGTATGGCCAGATGGTGAGCTGACCCTAGAGTATGTTTAAGGCAAACTTGTGGATGAATTCAAGAGAAAACCGCAGTGTTAGCTCATTTTCGGGTTTGGCTCTGGCTTCTGGTGAGGGTTATGGAGCTGGCTGTGCTGACAGAGGAGTAGTGAGTTCTCTATCTGGACTCCCTCTGTTGGTGAAGGGAGGTAATCAAGCTGATCTAAATGGCAGAGACCGGCCACCTGAGGAAGAGGACTGCGATTGGACATCAGGAGTTTCTGATTGAATTTAAGGCAGCCGACTCCCTAGTTTCTTGCTGGTGATTTTTCCTGCCTGTGGCTCCTGGTTTACAGTTTGAATCCTGCCTTCCTAAAGCTAAGTTTTCTCTGCTATTGTTCATATGAGTTTTGTCTGGTTACTTAGTTTTTGTGTTCAGCCATCCCTGGCTGGGACTGGGCTGAATCCCCATTTTGTCTCTGATCAGTTGATCTCTTTTGCTCTGTCTTCAGAATATACCTGAGTGCTGATATAGTGATTTGAAGTCTAGCGACTTCAGGGCCTTTTTCTATCAGACGTGTTGGACATTATTTTTGGCAGAGTTTTTTGCGTGATTGCAGACAGCAGCTTTTCTTTCCTGTCCTTTCTAGTTAGCGAGGGCCCCATCGTTTGCTTAGCCTATCTTTCTAACTGTGTCTGTGTTTTCATCTTGTTTCACCGACAATACATGTTGGGGGCTGTCTATTGCTTTGGGGTCTGCTCTGGGGCAGTTTAGATTTTCCCTTTCTTTCTTTAGGCTTATTTAGTTCTCCGGCCGTGACGAGGCGTCTAGGACCACCGTAGGCACGCTCCACGGCTACTGCTAGTTGTTGTGGATAGGATCAGGGGTCTGCAATCCGCTAGTTACCAACCTCTCCGGTTTTCTGGGCTTAGCTTGCTTTTTGTTTTTTCCTCCTCGGTGGCTCATTCATAACACCGCAGCATGTAAGCAGCAATAATGAATCAAGAGCAGAAACAGCATTAAAGACATAGGATTTCCTTAAATATAAGAGCAATCTAGGAGAAACTCGTGAATGTTTTGTCTGTGAAAAGCCTGGCCACCTTAAAGCAAACTGCAGAATTTGGAAAGCAAGAATGAGTCAGTTTAAAAAGCAGAACAGTCAAAATGGTTAAAACAGCTGTAAAGGAAGATTCTGCATGTGTTGAAGCTGCATTTAATGCCATTACAGGCCCATTTGCAAAGCATATATGGTGTATAGATTCTGTTGCGAGCAGTCATATGAAAAATAAAATTATTTCTTCAATTACCTTAATTAAAGCAAGTCAGAAAAGGTCATCTTAGCTAATGGTCACTATATGACTTCAGTAGGAGTCAGAGACGGCTACCTCCACTGTCCAGTTTCCTCAGCACAAAGCAGAAAGATCCCAAAAAGATGTTCCTTATGTTCCCAGCCTTGAAAGTAATCTGTCAGTAAAGAAGCTCATGCAAAAGGGGAATGTAGTTACTATTCAAGATAACAGCTGCATCATCTCAAAGAAGGGTCACACTCTTGCAGAAGAAAAAATCCAAGATGAACTTTATCAGTTAAAATGCAAAGAAAGAGTGTACATTGCAAGACAAGATCTACATAATAACTGTATCCATTTATGGCACAGACGTCTTGGGCACAGAGACCCAGAAGCAGTAAGGAAGCTAGCTCAACTTTCAAATGGTATTGAAATCAACCAGTGTAGTCAAATGATGAAGTGCATAGCTGTCTTAAAGGGAAAATGTTCAGAAAATCTTTTCCTAAAATAAGCACTAGATCTGAAGAGCCTCTGGATCTGATACATACAGATGTACGGTATGTGGTCCAATGAGTGTTCAAACTCCTAGCAAGAAGAGATATTTTCTCACATTTATTGATGACTACTCCAGATATACAGTCACCTACCTGCTTCACAGTAAGGATGAAGTTTCACAGAAGCTTGAAGAATACTTTGCTGTAGTGTTTAACAGATCTGGAAGAATGCCAAAAGACCTGCGTGCAGATAATGGAACCAAATATACAAGTGGCAGGGTGCAAACCATTTTGAAAAAGAATGGAATTGTGTTCTAGACTACCTTTCCATACAACCCAGAACAAAATGGCATTGCAGAGAGAAAGAAACCGTACTCTCTGTGAAAGTGGAAGAAGTATGTTGTTTGATGTGAATCTACCTACAACATATTGGAGAGAAGCCATCATGACAGCTTGCTATCTTCAAAACAGAATGCCAAGTAAAGCCACAAATAAAACTCCATATGAGCACCTCAGGTTTTGGAAGCAAACCGTTTATGTATGTTCCCAATGAAAAATGTTCCAAGTGGGAATCACATGCAAAGCAAGGAGTCCTGGTGGGCTATAGGGAAACTCAAAACGGATACAGAATCCTGCACCCAGAGACCAATACAGTAACAATCAGCAGAGATGTAGTTATTGATGAAAATTCTGTATCACTCAAATTCCATGAAGTTACACCAGTTATTCAACCTAAGAAGCAAGAACAAGAATCTCAATCACCAAACCCAGATGCCGAAAAGGAAAACATTGAAGTGTGGATAAGCTCTGAAGCCACCAAGGAAGACTCAGAAGAACCAAGTCAATCTCCAGTCAGGAGATCAGGAGGCCAAACAAAGGTAGCCCAGCTAGACACTTTTCTTATATGGTGAGAACACTTCCTGAACCAGAGCCACAGTCAAGGCAAGAGATGCAAAAACTGCCTGTCCACGAGAAGCACAAGTTGATAAATGACGCAATGGAGTTCCTTCACCAACTCCAGACATGGGAGCTTACTGAGCTACCACAAGGAAAAGGAGCTATTTGATGTAAGTGGGTCTTCAAAAACAAACAGGACTCAGAAGGTAAAGTTCACTGATTTAAGGCAAGATTGGTCGCAAAAGGGTACACTCAAAAATATGGTGAAAACTATAATGCTACATTTTCTCCAGTTGCGAATCAAACCACATTCAGAACTTTAATGTCCATAGCTGCAGTTCTACAGATGACAGTGAGACATTTTGACATCAAAACAGACTTCATACATGGTGACATTGAATAACAGTTGTACATGAGCCAACCCAAGGGATATATTAAAAAGGTGAAGAGCATCTTGTTTGTAAAATGCAAAAATCTCTCTATGGACTTAAGCAGTCAGCAAGATCTTGGAACTTGAAAATGAACAAAGTTTTGATGGATGAAGGATTTAAAAGATCTTAAGCTGATCCATGTTTGCATACGAAATATGTAGCGAAGGAGTGGATGTATGTTCTCTTACATGTAGATGATGTAATCATGTCTCATCAAGATGAAAAAGAAATTGAAAAGCTAGGTGAAATTTTCATCCAGAACTTTGAGACTAAGGACCTTGGAAATGTGACATATTATTTGGGAATCCAAATCCAGAGAGAGGAAGATGGGAGTTTTCTTCTCAACCAAAGTTCTAAAATTTCCGCAATACTAAACCAGTTTGGAATGTCAGAAGCCAAATGTGCGTCAACACCACTGGATCCATCCTACTTAAAGTTGGAAGGAGAAGAGATCTGCTACCCAGCAATGAGAGTTACAGACAAGCTGTGGGGGCGCTTCTGTACATAGCAACCACAACTTGTCCGGATATTACATCCACAGTTGGAATTCTCTGCCAACATGTAAGCAAACCACGCCAAAGAGACTGGAATGCAATAAAGAGAATTCTTCAATATCTTAAAGAAACTCAAAGGCTAAATCTTAAGATATCTGCATCAGGAGATTTCACTCTCAGAGGTTATGTGGATGCCAATTGGGCTGGAGATTCAAGTGATCGGAAATCAACCAGTGGTTACTTGTTCAAGTTAAGAGAAAATTTAATTTCTTGGTCCAGCAGAAAACAAATGTCAGTTGCATTATCTTCTAGAGCAGCAGAATATGTGTCTGCTGCTTAGGCAAGTCACAAATTAATTTGGGTGAAACAACTTTTGGAAGATTTCAGCAAGTCATTAGCGCAACCAATAGCTATCTATGAGGACAACCAAGGATGCATTAAACTTGCCAGCAGTGAGAAGATTAGTGCAAGGACAAAGTACATTGATGTAAAACATCACCACTTACGTGACTTAGTTGAATGTGGTGTACTCGAGTTTGTTTATTGCGAGTCTGACATGATGATAGCCATTGGTATGACAAAGTCATTATCAAGGGCCACATTTGTGGACTTCAGAACCGCAATAGGACTAACAGGATAAGTAGTTGTTAAGTGGGGGTGTTGAAATATGCTTGCTGCAACAACTCCATTCCTGTCTATAAGTATTTAGTTGCTAGATTTGTATGCTGTTTATAAAGTTAGACCAAAAAATAACTCCCAGAGGCTTATATATGGATAGCATGTGACAGTATTTCCTGTTTTTCCTGTGTCTGTGTATGAGAGAAGCAGCCTGTTGTAGATGCTGCACAGACAGAGACACACAAATGATTTATCCCTGATCTATTAAGCTTATTATCATATGTTGTTCCTTCTTTTTTCCTGAACAAAGCTCTGTTGTCACATGCTTGGAGAGTGTCCTGAATAATCTGCTGCCAACAATAACAAACATATACAGAACTTCAAGCACAGTTTGAATGTAGTCTAAAAGTAAAAAACAAATGTCTTAGCATAGTATTGAGGGCTGTCTTTCTTGTCTGTGTAACATTACAAGTCAGTTCCCTACACTTTTCCCTGGAGTCCAAAAATACAGAATATCTGATAATTTAACACATATCCCATTATTTTTTCACTGAATCTGTTATACTAATGTTTATCTCCAGTAAACTCACCATTCTGTTCATGCTGGTAGAAAATCTGTTCTTAGCGGCTGCCTGGTACATGAGTAATCTGCTTATTCAAAACTATGGCTATGAAGCTTTATCAACCAGAAATAGACAACTCCTGGTAAACTGTTACTCTACCCAAACATTAATTGCCAAAATATTATTGTATCATAAGTGGCAGCAAACTGCATTATTTTTCTATATTGGAGCTTTATGTCAGAGCATGTTATTTAAAGGGATACTCTCATGCTAATACATTGAATTATTCAACAAAAAAGTTTGCAATTGACTTGATTTTTCCATATGCTGTAATTCTCTAGCAATGGGAGTGTTAATCTTTCATAGTATACAGTTGGTTTGCCTGGGGCTTGGACAGTGGAAGAGTACAGGGTGGGCCATTTATATGGATACACCTAAATAAAATGGGAATGGTTGGCAAGCTGATCGGCAAGCTGAATTTGCAGAATGGGCAAAACAAAAATTTGAACAGGACCCTCAGTTTACACAGGACATTATGTTCAGTGATGAGGCAAACTTTTTTGGGTGGGCTGTTTATATGGATACCCCTAAATAAAATGGGAATGGTGACAGTTTTCTTGCGTAGGGTGTCTTGCATTGAAATCTGCTGCAATGACCCAGGTACTGCGTTCACCAGACATCAACACAATTTCTATCTGCTCCTCACGTGTTAAGCTCTGCGACATGTCAATGGCTGTAAACAAATAGAAACTTGTAAATAACTCATGAAAGAATAAAGTTACGTTAAAGACAAGCACACCATTGTTTTTCTTGTGAAAGTCTCAATAAGTTACATGTGTCACATGACCCTCTTCCTATTGAAAAAAATAAAGTTGGATCCAAAATTGCCAACTTCAAAATGCCTACCATGGTCACCACCCATCTTGAAAAGTTTTCCCCCTCCCAAATACTAATGTGCCACAAACAGGAAGTTGACATCACCAACCATTCCCATTTTATTTAGTTGCATCCATATAAATGGCCCACCCTGTAGTTAACTCCTAATATACCAGTCACCTATCTCCAGCTCACGGATTTATATATAGAAGTTAGCAGCTCAGCTCTATTCCTCTTAACTCTTGACGAGCTGCTGTTCTAAATTTTGCAAAATCACCATCCCCCACCATTGGCAGCTTCCAGAGCAGGCATCCAAGTCACTAGTGGCCGATGCTTGATTAAATAGCTTATTAACTCTTTGTGTAGTTATAGTGATAACAGACTAAACCACCAATAGCTGAATGTGTTACAGCAGAGCTTTTTAGTTCTACCAATACTATCAACTCACCAAAACTATCACTAAAGCAGCTGAACCCACCTTGCCAGAAACTGGGAAGTGAGACAGGAAAGCTGTGTGCTGTCAAGAGAAAACTTGACACTAACCCTTTAAGTAAGATATCTTTCTTAAAGATGGAATTATATTTTGTTTCATTATATCTGTTATGGTGTTAGTATTTTTTTTAATTTAACATTAATCTCTTAAGACATACAGTATAGTTCAGTTAGAGTAACTCTTCCATGTTACAAAATATTCATTTTCAAAAGAGCATATTAAAATCCAAATGGGTTGTGGCATTTTAAACATACTTTTTGTGGTGTAAAAAAAACAAAAAACAAATCATATTTTTTACAGTTTCAAGAAACAATAATAGGAAAAAATTGTTTATATTTAAAATATAATAATAGTATTTTTTGTCCTTTAGCGAGTGTCTTTGAGCATGTATGGCCAGTTGGGCCATCTATGACAGTCAATATGTACTGAAAGGAATGGACTGAAACTAACAATGATTTCATCCTAAATCGCTACCTGTTTAAAGTGGCTATGCTTTCCAAACCGATAAATCTGTAGTCACTCTGTGTACTGCAGACTTATGAATCCCATTTGATGATGGAGTTTTATTAATATCAGGATTACCTCCACCACAATAATTATAAACACAATACACATGCGAATATGCTGCAGTGCAGGTGCCACGGCAAGCGCCTGTCTGCAGAAGGTTTTTTTTCAGTATGTAAATACAGTATGTAAATATAATATTCATTATGTTAACTAGGAGGCAGGTCAATGAGGGATCAGTGAACTGTCAGCAGTCTGCATTATGAATACCTAATCAGAGCACCACATGAAGACCCCCCACAGACCACTCCGGTGCATCATTAATCAGAACTGAAAATAAAGATTAAACAACAACCACAAGATGGATTTCATCAACCAAAGTATCATTATAATCAGTATAACAGCACCAACCTGGCGCTGTCTGTAGGTTACTGAGCACAATCCTGCTGACAGGATCCCTTTAATGCAAAATAGATCGCATGTAGCTTTCAAGTCACGGTTATCACTACAAATCAAAATAGGCTAAAGCAACTTGGACCAAATAACCAATGGTGTCAAGGGCTGTTGGTCTACATAGTCATTCCATTAAAATATAGAGTGTAAGTAGGAGGCAGGGACCCTCGTGTGCTTCCTCTCTCCTGAACACTGAGCACATGTGTCACGTGCTGCAACCTGACAGTTATTCATGTTCACTAATGCTAATGTAATGTGTGGTTCCCTAATGTTCATTAATGTGTGTGATGTATTGTAATCTGATGCATTTGTTATATCCTGTGTGTAAAGCTTAGGGACAGTCTAGGACCAAAGGGAGATTAGAATAGAGAGGGCACATTAGAGATAGAGAATATGATAAAAAAAGAGTATTAGTTTAGACACAGGCAGTAAGTAGTTAAGAAGATGGGAAGGGCACACAGCAGAGCAGCACAGAGCAGGGAAATATAGGTCAGACACTTCCTGGTTCTGATAGACAACAGGGCAGTCTGGCCAAGGGGCAGAACACATACAGTGAGATAAGTCTGAAGATGGCATTAAGGGGCCCCCGGCTGAAGAATAGTGCAGTCGCGCACCAGCTCAACAGGACCATCCCCAAGAAGGATCTGAGGTCTAAGACCGGGGTGGGAGCAGCTGAGATGGAGTTCCCAGCACCTTTCCTTAATGGAATTGAGCAAGGAGCTGACAGGGAGCTGGTGATGCTGAAGGAACAGATGGGACACAAACTGCCCAAAGATACTGCCCACATGGCAGAGGAAAGGAAAGCGCAGACAGGACAGAGTCTGGCTAGAGGTACGGCCATGAACGCCGAGAGTAAAGAGAGAGAAATGACAGGGATACTAGAGTCTGCCCGTATGGTAGAGGAAGGGAAAGTACAGGAAATGTTGCCCTGTGTGAACTGTGCTGCTGATGTGAAGAAAAGAACTGTGACTTTGTGGTATTTCAAGGAACCTGGGAGCCAAAAGCTGGAGTAACAGAGGTGACCAACTGTATAGCAGTACCAGGACTTTATTTGTCTTTTCATGTACAAGGTGCTGGAGTGCTCACTGACTTTGCCTTTGTCGACTCGCCCATGACTACCACCCCGTGTCACCTTGTTACAAGTGTACAGTGATTGGGACACATTTTGAATTCTACAGTAATACTGTATCAATACATTTTATTGGGGCAGGCCATACGGAGAAATAACTCCAATTTTATATCATTGACCATGATCCCCTCCCACGAATTAGGAGAAACAGGACACAAATATTAAAAGAAGATAGTTCCAGTGGATATCCAGACTGGTAACCTTAAAGGCCAAATTTTAAATGTAGAATTCAAGTGCGACATTTCACCTCTATATCAGTGCAAAAAAGCTCAGTCTATAGATGAAATGTCACATTATCATATAATTTGTGAGTAGATAGATATGAATAGAGAAATATGAAGCAGCACAAATTGCAAAGAAATAATCAAAAAAACCTGCAAGCCTCATGGACTAACAACCCCATAATCCACTAAATATCTAAAGATAAGAAGAAGCACTCCACTAATATGAAAAAAGTGTGAACTTTATTATCCCATGTGGCAACGTTTTGGTTCTATCACAGAACCTTTCTGAAGCAAGGTTATGTTTTAATAAACCTATATTAGCTATACTTTATACCATTTTCAATGGGGAAGTGACTTTTTTCAGTTTTTCAAAATTGAATACGGATTTGCTGCATGTAATATAATTAATAGAAATATAAATCCATATATATATATATATATATATATATACGCAGAATATACATTGTGCATGGAAAACTGAAAATGGAATGTGCCAAATGTGATAATTATCTCCAAATCTATAGAGAATAGTATACCCGTGCTTCCATTTTGAGCCACAATCATCTGATTTTGGAGTGTTGCCCCAGTTTGGGGAGTTTTTGCAGTTAGAGAGACAAATTTATCCTGTATAAATATTTCATTTTATGGTCAAAACTTATACCTGCAATATTTATTTCGAACATTTCTTCATTTTTTAACATCCTAATTGTGAGACTCCTCCTCAGATATGCACACTACGTCAATAAGGCCATTTCCCACAGCAGACAAAATACCATGCATGGATAGGATTGGGAAACAGGCAGCATGCACAAGTTTTCAGAAAAGACCGCAATAATCAGCCACAATCTTGCAGCCATTTGTCAAGGTCAAATGAATGGCACTAGGTGGGTTTTAAAGAGAAGAGCTAGAGCACTTGCTACGATTAAAGCTACCCGGTATGTTTTTATTTGTCAAAGTTCCATACTCAATTCTGTAACTTCGTTGGCCAAACATCATCTGACAGCCAACCTCTAAGGGTCTGAGTATTATCAGAAATCCCTTAACTTTTAATTTCATTTACTCAATGTATTGTTTTTCTATGCGTTTTATGACAGCTATTTTGCATTTATATCAGCTCTCTAAAATAGCTGTTTCTGTAGTTTATCTATAAAAGATTTCATCGTGGGAGCTGTTTAAATTTGCAGATTTGGCAACTTGCAATTCAGTAAATATTATTGTAAAAATGCCTTCGTGGATCATCCAATCCTTGGTGTCCTGCCAAGTACCAGTGTAATAATTTGTAATTTGCACAGTTAATTATAAATCAGAAGGAACTGTATCTTACATCTTAATTAGCAGAAAGCTTCATAATGAAGTCAGCAGACGTCTTGTAAAATGAAAGGTAGAACTTGATTGGTAATGAGTGGGTTTAGACAAATTAACCTTGGGCACATTTTCATTACTCAGTGTCTTTGATAATGATAGGACCCAATGTCATATCAAAAGAGATGTTATGCTCTTAAAATATTTGTGGTTGAATTACATTGCAAGACAATGCATAATTCTAGTCTTAGAGCAATAGGGAAACCTTTACTGTGTAACTCATGCTGCTGATCTCTAATCATAAGACTGTAAATCTTAGGTTTAATACATTCAGTTTTAATTAGCAATAAATCCTTTCCTTAGTGTCATTTGCATATGCTACATGAATGCTTTACTAAACAGTGAAATGTTAAAAGGTCAAAGTTTACTTTTAATTTAATACTAAAGTATATTAAGATAACTGCATTTTAGGCCAATATTTTCTTCTTAGTATATTTGACCATATTTTCCTTTGCAATGTTTCTTTATTGCTTGTCATACCTTACTTTTTCATGTCTATGAAATTCGAATAGCCTATAGCTTAAAGGGATTATGTCTGGGATTTTAACATTAATGGCCTGTCCTTAGGATAGATCATCATTGTCTGATTGGCGAGGGTGTGACACTCCCCATTGATCAGCTGTTCCCGGTATAGGAGACTGGAACTGCTCATTTACGTAGCTTCATAGCTTAGTCAATAGTATAGTGGCTGTTTCGGAAAAATACACATCCACCACCTATTCAAATCAGTAGGGGGGGAATGTGCAGTAATCAGTTAAGGTCACTATGCTGTCAATGGAGCTGTGCTGTGCAGCTCCATAACTGAGCAATTCTGACTGAGGCCGACATCAAGAACAGCTGATCAGCAGGGGTGCCGGTTGTCGCACCCCCACCGATCAGAAATTGATGACCTATCCCAAAGATAAACCTGATTTTGCTTTCTCAAATTGAATGTTTAGCCCCCTGCCACAAAATGACGTAACTGTATGTCAAGATTGCAGGTAATTTTCCACAATCCGATGTATAGTAACGACAGATGGGTGGCAAGGGCTCAGAAATTGTGCCCGTGCCATCTATTTTATGCAGATAGTATACACAGTTAAGCTCCTGCTACATGTGCTGGCACCACAAAAAACTTCAATCAAAGCTCTTTAACCCCTCAGTTGCCACAGTCAGTAAAGTGACCAAAAAAAAAAGAAATTTGATCACTCCCGTTTTCAGCCCATGAGCACCACAGGTCAGAGCATAGAACTTTAAGTCAAATAATGTACCAGGTTAGTATTCAAAATGCCTACAATAGCTGGCACAGTGACAGGGATTTAGGAGATTAAAGAAAGGGGATTGGCCACCAAGCTAAATTGCTAATTGGTGCACTCAACAGCTCTTGTAACTAGCCATTTATTGATTATTCACACTAATTTTCCCACATCACTATCATTCTGGGAACAACTTGCATTGTCCAATCTGTTTAGCTTCTGGGAATGAAGTAGTGGAGACTGACAGAAATGATCATCATTGGAGCAAGGACTAATGAGTAAATGACAAATGAAGTCACTGGAAATTAACACATTGATTTTAAATTAATTACATTTGTCTAGAAATATTTTAGGTGAATCCAAATTTCGGGTGGTTCACTTAGAACAAATTCTGCAAAATGGTGGTTAGACATACACTAATTTCCTGAATTCTGAAGGCTGGAAAAGGGTTAAAATACAATAAACTTCTTTACTAATTTTCCTTAATAATCCTAATACCTGTTTTAACAACCTACGCGTGAGTTAGGTCTTTGAAAGCTCCGTCACTTCTTTTGTTTCCTGCAATATGTCCGTTATCTTCACTTTGTGTTGGGTCTTTCACACTTATTATGTGATTGATATAATGCACAAAATTTCGGCGCACATAGTGATGTCAAACATGCTTTATAATGGTAGAGACCTTCAGTTATGTCCAGAAATATTTGGCCAGTAACTGAATCTTTGTGATTTGAGCTCTGCATGCCACAATTTTTAATTTACAATGAAACATCTGAGATGCAATTGAGGTGTAAACTTTCAGGTTTGATTGAGCAAAAATATCTTGTAAAATGTTTAGGAATTGCAACCATATTTCCACAAAGCCTTCTCCTTTCAAGTACTCAAAAGTAATTGGGCAATTTAACATTACCATAAATAAAATGTTTATTTTTAATACTTTGCAGAGAATCCTTTGCGGGCAATGACTGCCTGAAGGCAGAAAGTCATAGAAGTCACTAAACCCTGGGTTTGCTCCTTTGTGATGCTTTAAGGCAGCAGACTTCAATTGTTATTTGTGGGTCTTTCTGCCTTAAGTTTTGATTTAAGCTTGTGAAATGTATCCTCATTGTAGTTGGGATCTGGTGATTGGCTTGTGCATTGCAGAATATTTCACTTCTTTGCAATGAACCCTCTTTATTTACCCTCATGAAGTTTTCTCTTTATGGTAGAATCATAGAAAGTTGGAGTTGGAAAGGACCTCCAAAGTTATTGTGTCCAACCCCATGCTCAATGCAGGATTCACTAAACCATCTCAGACAGATGTCTGTCCAGCCTCTGGTAGACTTAGATACTGAAACACCCACTTCATTGATGTTGGGTAGGGTTTTTTCTTCACCATGGAAAAGATTCTGCGATCATCCACCACTATTGTCTTCCGTTGATGTCCAGACCTTTTTTTAGTTCCCAAGTTCACTAGTGCTCCTTTTTTTCAGAATGTGCCAAACTGTTTATTTGGTCACTCTTAACATGTCTGCTATATCTATGATAGGTTTCTCATTTTTTTCAGCCAAATTATGGTCTGTTTCTCTTCCATAGAGAGCTCCTTTGACTGCATTTTGTTGGTTCACAGCAACAGCTTTCAAATGCAAATGTCACAGCTAGAATCAGCTTCAGCCCTTTTACCTGCTTAACTGTTTATGTATTATCAGGGGAATAGCCCACGCAGCACATTAAAGAGCTTTTGAGGTAATTGTCCAATTACTTTTGGTGCCTTTAAAAATTAGAATGCTACATTTTATAGAGCTGTAATTCCTTAACCCTTACTCCAATTAGGATGTGAGTACCCTCAAATAAAAGCTGAGAGCCTGTACTTAAAGCTCATATTGATTATATAACTGTATTTTGAATAAGTTTTGGTAAACAGCTAAAATTCCAAAACTTGTGACACTATCCAAATATTTCTGAACCTAACTACTTGGAGTGACAAATTTAAGATAAATCCAATGATCATAGTGGGTATATAGTACAAATAGAAATTACCAAAATTTCATACCCACAATAAGTACAGACAGGAAAGACCAACTGTAATATTAAGATCATAGACAAAGGGCAAACACAGTCATAAGGTCAAGGTAAAAACTAGAGAAATTTTATTAATACAAAAATACATACAGACAGACAAAGAGAGGTGGGGGCTGGAAGATGTAAAGGTCATTCAGACCGCATATATGAGGCCCAGGGTAGGTTTGTAGGAAGGCAGATATATCATAATATCATAACACAGAAATCATATGTGCACAGTGGCAAAAAAGAAATGAACTGCAGGTACATGACATCATCATCCAATTCAAGAAACCAGCACAGCAACCATATGTGCATAATAGCACAAAAAGAAGCCTAACATGAGTAGAATCAGCAGGGCCTGGCTATGGCCATATACGCCAGGCATATGAGTGGCAAATAAATGTGCTTAGAGAAACATAATAAAAGCTCAAGTACCTGCAAATAGAATGACTGCCTTGGAGTGACAAATTAAGAGAAGAGCGGAGGTGGAACAGGTAACTGGTGAAGTGAGTATTATTTTTTTTTACCCTATGTTTATACTCTGGGGTCTGCAACAACCTGAGAGCATAATAAGGGACATGTGATTCCCATCCGATAACTTCAACACATAACAAATTTCCTGGCCAAATTAGAATGAACAGCCGAATTTGAGATTCAGCATATTTATTTATCACTAGAAGCCATAATTTCTTTTGCCTGAGAACCCTACGAAACTTCTGTGATTTTATTTGTCTTCTTCTTGGGCTGCAGGTTTAAAAAAGATGGACCGAGAAATTAACTATCAGCATAAACTTATTTTGACTTCCATTTAAAGTGCAATTACATTTTTCAATTTATGAAAATTAAAATTTAATTCCATAATTATGTCATCTTAAGAACAATAGTGGAATATGTGTACATAAAATTGAGATTATTTCAAACAGGCACAAGATCTAAAATGCTATGCAGCACATGTAGTGTGGCCTATGATATACAGTTTATGAAAAGAGCTTGGGTAAGAAGTAGTAGAGTTGTACTACGATGCACTATGATGCTTTATAACAGTCACTTTTACTAATAAAGAGAAAGCTAAAGCAGACATAATATGGCTCTTTCATTTTTAATATTGCCTGGTCGACCAAATAGAAAAAAATTTGAGATGCTGTTTATTAGAGAATCTTAAATATGTTTGTTTTGCATAAAAGGAAATTACTTTCTCATTTTTTTTGTGCTTGGTTTGCAGTAAGATTCTCTATAATCTCTATGTCTGAATGTAAAAACAATTGTTGGGAGTTATAGCACAGATAAATGTTCAATGCTGTTATTTCATGGCTGGCATTAATCGTACAGTGGCTAGGATGACAACTTATTTATCTATATTACTTGCTCCTGAAAAACTAGTGTAATATAAAATTGTGGCAAAATGATTGCAATCTAAGCGCTATATTGATTTACAAAATTAACAGTCCCCCAGATTTCATTACAAATTATTGTAAGAATAAACCCGCACATAGAGCAAAGCATAAAACAGTCCTTAAAAATGATCTTTAAACAAATGAATGGTTACTTTTCTTTATCAAATAAATTGGTATTTGTTAACTGGAGGGTGTTTGTTTCTACAGCAAGAAATGCAGCCAGTGTTAACGTTTTCTAATTAAAGATGCCCTGAGCAAAAATGTTCACGACCGCATAATACCATAATCTTTACAAATCCTTTAGCTTTTCTGACAAGACATCAATAAGTCAAAGGCAAAGACACAGGAAAATAATAGAACCAAAGGCACTCAGGATGCAATAAAAAAGAGGATTAGATCTACATTACTTTCATTACATTATATTGTATTTTTATTTTTATTATTAGGTCCACTGTTATCATTTAATCCTAGAGCTAGTGTGTCTGATAGAGTGGAACAAAAACAAATGGAAATTATTTTCTCCTTTCTCCCCTAAAGAATTCTAGATGAAAAAGATTATCTTTGCATGTATTTAAATGAAAAAAAAGTAAATTGTGATGTTTTGTGAAATGCCAGGGGCTATAAATTGTTCTTATGGTAGTACCTCCTTTATTAAACTGATTACAGGGCTTGAACTTCATGCCGAGGGGCATTATGCTAAGATTTATCTTCCTTTCTATTAAACAAGAGGTTAGTTTGTCTGAAAAGAAATTGTCAACATCTTTATTTAGTTTAATATATATATAATTTTGAACAAAGAAACATTGCCTTCTTATATATTATGGCCCTTATGACATAGGAGCACACTAATTACAAATAAATTTAGGTACATTTATATTCTTCTTTTCTTTAAATTTATACTTACAGATATGATGACTTTAACCTTCTTGAATTTGCTTCAGTTCTCAAATTTCCAATTAAGAAATTAAGAAAATTCAATATATTATCGAGGTACCGCACAGCACGGTGGCTTAGTGGTTAGCACTCACTGATGTTTTCCAATCTTGGGTTCAAATCCCACCAATAATATCATCTGCAAAGAGTTTGAATCTTCTCCCCATAATTGCGTTCATTTCCTCCGGGTACTTCGGTTTCCTCCCACACACGAAAGACATACTAAAGGTACTGTCACATTTAGCGATGCACCAGCGATATGACGCGGTCAGGATAGCTGGTGCATTGCTAAGTGGTCGCAAGTGAGCTGCCACACAGGCAGATCTCGCCAGCGACATAGCAGGGGTTAGGGGTCGCTACTTACCTGTCAGACGAGGCGATCCTGACGTCCTCCCGCCTGCATCCACTCGTCGGCACCACAGGAAGCCCAGCAGGAAGCTGATGACGAGAAACGGTCCAGGACGTTCTTGCGCGATCAGCGATAACCAGCGGGGGAGCGGTCGGAGGTAAGTATCAGACATAGCGATATCACTAGCAATATCGCTATAACATCACAAAAACCTGTGACGCTATAGTGATAATGCTAGCGATATCGCTTAGTGTGACAGGCCCTTAATAGGGAATTTAGATTGTGAGTCCCAACAAAGATAACGATGATGTCTGTGAAGTGACTGTGGATATGCATGGTGCTATACAAATAAAATAATAAGACTAATAATAATAATAATAATAATAAATATGCTGCCAAAAGAGCATTACACTGCCTCTGTACAAATCTCTGGTTAGACCGTACATGGAGTACTGTGTACAGTTTTGGGCACCGGTGCTCAGGAAGGATATAATGGAACTTGAGCGGGTACAAAGGAGGGCAACAAAATTAATAAAGGGGATGGGGGAACTACAATACCCAGAGAGATTAGCAAAATTAGGATTATTTAGTCTAGAAAAAAGACGACTGAGGGGCGATCTAATAACCATGTATCAGTATATAAGGGGACAATACAAATATCTCTCCAAGGATCTGTTTATACCAAGGAAGGTGGCGGTCATAAGAGGGCATTCTCTGCGTCTGGAGGAGAAAAGGGTTTTCCACCAACATAGAAGAGGATTCTTTACAGTTAGGGCAGTGAGAATCTGGAATTCCCTGCCTGAGGAGGTGGTGATTGCGAACTCAGTCGAAGGGTTCAAGAGAGGCCTGATGTCTTCCTGGAGCGTAACAATATTGTATCTTACAATTATTAGGTTCTTTAGAAGGATGTAGATCTGGGGATTTATTCTGACATAATTTTACAGGCTGAACTGGATGGACTAATGTCTTTTTTCGTCCTTACTAACTATGTTACTATGTTACTATGTAAAAGCCCTAACAGGCTGCAACCCATAGACATATTTAGCATAGACATCGCATCATATACCACAGTAATGTAGCACTGTCAAATCATGTTTTGTTTTTTTATACTTATACATATATACCATAATTTATTGACCTATAAAAATGTATTCACCCAAAATGAATGGGGATAGCCCCTAAAAATAAATATATAAAATCAAAAGGAGTTTCTTCAAATCCCCCTCTGAGGTGTTAATGAAAAAACAGTACAAAATAAAGGGCCAACAATGTCACTGGTATAAAGCTTATTACATCATATATAATAACAAACAATACTGGACAAGATATGGTAGGAAAGAAGTAAAAACATATATAGGGAGGATAAGATACTTCCTAAAGTAAGAAACATAAGGGTCACCTATAACTATGCTCCTAAATGGTGATTTTCATCATAAGTGATTTAAAAGAATTTATTGATATTAACCCCTTCCTGACATGAGACGTACTATCCCGTCCACGGTACCCGGGCCCGTATGACCGGGGACGGGATAGTACGTCTACCGCGATCAGCGGCGCCCACGTGGTGAGCGCCGCTGATCGCGGCCGGGTGTCAGCTGATTATCACAGCTGACACCTGGCACAATGTGTCAGGGGCGGTCACGGACCGCCCCCGACACATTAACCCCTTGCACACCGCGATCAAACGCGATCGCGGTGTACCGGGAGTTAAAGGGAAGCATCGGCAGGGAGGGGGCTCCCTCCGTGCTTCCCTGAGCCCCCCACGGCAGCGCAATGTGCAGCGCTGCTGCGGGGGACTCCTATCCTCCAGGCCCCCGAATCCAAGATGGCGACGGGGGCCTTCGGGGGCCTGGGGAAGCTGGCTTCCTCAGTGCCTGCAAAGCGCAGGCATGAGGAAGCCTTGTGCACTGCCTGTGACAGATTGCTGATCTGTCACAGTGATCTGTGATGTGACAGATCAGCGATCTGTCACAGGACAGTGATGTCCCACCTGGGACTATGTAATAAAGTAAAAAAAAATTAAAAAAAAAGTGTAAAAATAAATTAAAAAAAATCGCCAAATAAATTAGTAAAAAAAAAAAAAAATATTCCCCAATAAATTCATTTTTTTAAAATAATAAAAAAAAAAAACAATAAATGTACACATATTAGGTATCGCCGCGTCCGTAACGACCTGCCCTATAAAACTGTCCCATTAGTTAACCCCTTTAGCGAACCCCTTAAAAAATAAAAATAAAAAACGAAGCAAAAAATAATGATTTATTATCATACCGCCAAACAAAAAGTGCAATAACGCGAGATCAAAAAGACGCATATAAATATCCATGGTACCGCTGAAAACGTCATCTTGTCCCGCAAAAAACAAGCCGCCACACAGCATCATCAGCAAAAAAATAAAAAAGTTATAACTCGCAGAATAAAGCGATGCAAAAATAATTATTTTTTATATAAAATAGTTTTCATTGCATAAAACCGACAAAAACATAAAAAAAGACCTAAATGAGGTACCGCTGTAACCGTACTGACCCGAAGAATAAAAGCGCTTTATCAATTTTACCGCACGCGGAACGGTGTAAACGCACCCCCCCCAAAAGAAATTCATGAAACGCTGGTTTTTGTTCATTCTGCGTCCCAAAAATCGGAATAAAAAGTGATCAAAAAATTTCACGTGCCCGAAAATGGTACCAATAAAAACGTCAACTCGTCCCGCAAAAAATAAGACCTCACATGACTCGGTGGGTCAAAATACGGAAAAATTATAGCTCTCAATATGTGGTGATGCAAAAACTATTTTTACAATAAAAAGCGTCTTTTAGCGTGCGACAGCCGCCAAACATAAAAACCGCCATAAATAGTAAATCAAACCCCCCGTTATCACCCCTTTAGTTAGGGAAAAATAATAAAATAAAAAAAATGTATTTATTTCCATTTTTCCATTAGGGTTAGGGCTAGGGTTAGGGCTAGGGGTGTGTTGGGGTAGGGTTAGGTTAGGGTTAGGGCTAGGGTTAGGGTTAGGGCTAGGGTTAGGGCTAGGGCTAGGGTTAGGGCTAGGGTTAGGGCTAGGGTTAGGGCTAGGGTTAGGGGCGTGTTGGGGTTCGGGTTGGAGTTAGAATTGGGGGTTTCCACTGTTTGGGCACATCAGGGGCTCTCCAAATGCAACATGGCGTCTGATCTCAATTCCAGCCAATTCTGAGTTGAAAAAGTCAAATGGTGCTCCTTCCCTTCCAAGCTCTGCTATGCGCCCAAACAGTGTTTTACCCCCTCATGTAGGGTATCAGCCTACTCAGGACAAATTGCAAAACAATTTTTGGGGTCCAATTTCTCCTGTTACCCTTAGGAAAATAAAAAATTGCGGGCAAAAATATCATTTTTGTGGAAAAAAAATGATTTTTTTATTTTCACGTCCGAGTGTTATAAACTTCTGTGAAGCACTTGGGGGTTCAAAGTGCTCACCACACATCTAGATAAGTTCCGTGGGGGGTCTAGTGTCCAAAATGGGGTCACTTGTGGGGAGTTTCAATAGTTTAGGTACATCAGGGGCTCTCCAAACGCACATGACAACCGCAGACCATTCCATCAAAGTCTGCGTTCCAAAACGTCACTGCTTCCCTTCCGAGCCCCGACGTGTGTCCATACAGTAGTTTTCTCCCACATATGGGGTGTCAGCGTACTCAGGACAAATTGGACAACAACTTTTGGGGTCCAATTTCTCCTGGTACCCTTGGGAAAATAAAAAAAATGGTGACTAAAAGATCATGTTTGTGGAAAAAATACGAATTTTTTATTTTCACGCCCGGGCGTTGTAAACTTCTGTGAAGCACTGGGGGGGTCAAAGTGCTCACCACACATCTAGATAAGTTCCTTGGGGGGTCTAGTTTACAAAATGGTGTCATTTGTGGGGGGTTTCCACTGTTTAGGTACATTAGGGGCTCTCCAAAGGCAACATGACACCCGCAGACCATTCCATCAAAGTCTGCATTCCAAAACGTCACTACTTCCCTTCCGAGCCCTGACGTGTGCCCATACAGTAGTTTTCTCCCACATATGGGGTAGCAGCGTACTCAGGACAAATTGGACAACAACTTTTGGGGTCCAATTTCTCCTGGTACCCTTGGGAAAATAAAAAAATGGTGACTAAAAGATCATGTTTGTGGAAAAAATACGAATTTTTTATTTTCACGCCCGGGCGTTGTAAACTTCTGTGAAGCACTGGGGGGGTCAAAGTGCTCACCACACATCTAGATTAGTTCCTTAGGGGGTCTAGTTTCCAAAATGGTGTCATTTGTGGGGGGTTCCACTGTTTTGGTACATCAGGAGTTTTCCAAACGCGACATGGTGTCCGATCTCAATTCCAGCCAAAAACGTCAAATGGCGCTGCTTCCCTTCCGAGCTCTGCCATGCCCCCAAATAGTGGTTTACCCCCACATGTGGGGTATCAGCGTACTCAGGACAAATTGCACAATAACTTTTAGGGTCCTGTTACCCTTGGAAAAATAAGAATTGAGGGTGAAAAGATCATTTTTGTGGAAAAAATATGATTTTTTAATTGTATGGCTTTATGTTATAAACTTCTGTGAAGCCCATGGGGGTTCAAAGTTCTCACCACACATCTAGATAAGTTCCTTAGGGTGTCTAGTTTCCAAAATGGTGTCATTTGTGGGGGGTTTCCACTGTTTTGGTACATCAGGGGTTTTCCAAACGCGACATGGTGTCCGATCTCAATTCCAGCCAAAAACGTCAAATGGCGCTGCTTCCCTTCCGAGCTCTGCCATGCGCCCAAATAGTGGTTTACCCCCACATGTGGGGTATCAGCGTACTCAGGACAAATTGCACAATAACTTTTAGGGTCCTGTTACCCTTGGAAAAATAAGAATTGAGGGTGAAAAGATCATTTTTGTTTAAAAAATATGATTTTTTAATTGTATGGCTTTATGTTATAAACTTCTGTGAAGCCCATGGGGGTTCAAAGTTCTCACCACACATCTAGATAAGTTCCTTAGGGGGTCTAGTTTCCAAAATGGTGTCATTTGTGGGGGGTTTCCACTGTTTTGGTACATCAGGGGTTTTCCAAACGCGACATGGTGTCCGATCTCAATTCCAGCCAAAAACGTCAAATGGCGCTGCTTCCCTTCCGAGCTCTGCCATGCGCCCAAATAGTGGTTTACCCCCACATGTGGGGTATCAGCGTACTCAGGACAAATTGCACAATAACTTTTAGGGTCCTGTTACCCTTGGGAAAATAAAAATTGGGGTGAAAAGATCATTTTTGTGGAAAAAATATGATTTTTTAATTGTACCGCTGTACGTTATAAACTTCTGTAAAGCCCTTGTGGGTTCAAAGTTCTCACCACATATCTAGATAAGTTCCTTGGGGGGTCTAGTTTCCAAAATGGGGTCACTTGTAGGGGGTTTCCACTGTTTAGGTACATCAGGGACTCTCCAAACGTGACATGGCGTCCAATCTGAATTCCAGCCAATTTTGCATTGAAAAAGTCAAACGGCGCTCCTTCCATTCTGAGCTCTGCCATGCGCCGAAACAGTCGTTCCCCCCCACATATCAGGTATCTGCGTACTCAGGACAAATTGCACAATAACTTTTGTAGTTCAATTTCTCCTGTTACCCTTGGTAAAATAAAAAAAATTGAACCTGAAGTATTTTTTTTATGAAAAAAAGTTAGATGTTCATTTTTTTTTAAATATTCAAAAAAATTCCTGTGACGCACCTAAAGGGTTAATAAACTTCTTGAATGTGGTTTTGAGCACCTTAAGGGGTGCAGTTTTTAGAATGGTGTCACTTTTGGGTATTTTCTATCATATAGACCCCTCAAAGTGGCTTCAAATGTGATGTGGTCCTAAAAATAAAATGGTGTTGTAAAAATGAGAAATCGCTGGTCAACTTTTAACCCTTATAACTTCCTAACAAAAAAAAATTTTGGTTCCAAAATTGTGCTGATGTAAAGTAAACATGTGGGAAATGTTAGTTATCAAGTTTTTTGTGTGCCTTATCTCTGTGATTTAAGGGCATAAAAATTCAAAGTTGGAAAATTGCGAAATTTTCAAAATTTTCGCCAAATTTCCGTTTTTCTCACAAATAAACGCAAGTTATTTGAATGAAATTTTACCACTAACATGAAGTACAATATGTCACGAGAAAACAATGTCAGAATCACCGGGATCCATGGAAGCGTTCGAGAGTTATGACCTCATAAAGGTACAGTGGTCAGAATTGTAAAAATTGGCCCGGTCATGAACGTGCAAACCACCCTTGGGGGTGAAGGGGTTAAACATATGCATGGTCTTTTGCAATATATAATTAAATGATATGCAGTGCTTTAAGATCAATGCAGCAGAGCATGCAAGAGAAATATCAAGGCACATATAAAGCATTTATAAACAAAACCATTAGGGCTCATTGTCTAACACCATTGACACAGTTTAGAAAAGGTCTCAGTGGCAATAATACAAATGATGATCATGTATAGACAATTCCTTGAGATATGGTGTATTACTAGAGCCCAGAAAGGGGCACTTCGACTCGCATTTCACCCCACTGGACTTTGTCAGGGGGCATGGCACATCAAATCAGCGCTTTTCCAGTCATGATGCTCCACCACCATGATGACGGGTGTTGGTGCATGCTGCGCATGATGGGAGAGGGGATGTTGACATCACCGCCATCATCACTATAACGCAGTAACAACCTCAGTAACCACCGGGGCAAAACATCGCATGAGCGTGGCATGTCCGTGCTAGTTTAGAATGATTGGGAATCAGCAGCACAGTGAGTATATAAGACAAAAGGTAAAATAAAAAATGCATAAGTACAAGTTACAATATGAAATATATAGGTACAAAATATTAAAACTGCTGATTCAAAGACAATAAATAAGAGAACAGCCAGTTACCATAAAAATAACATAAAAGAAACATGATCAAAATAACAGAAATAAAAGAAATTATGATATACGGACAATTATGAACAAATAAACAATTGTGATAATGCATGTAAGGTGATAAATTCAATGTGGTGAATAGTGAATTCTGAGCTGCAGGGTCCAAGATCAATATAGGTGCATAGCATCAATATGTACACTAAAGTATGAAGAAAAGAGCCTAAAATAGTAGAAGAAAAAGAAAATAATTACAGATCAAAAACAAAGATAAAATAAAAAACATAGTCCCTTCAATATTAAAATGGTGCAATTTTTTAGAGAAAAGACTTGTAACTGACTGCTTCATTAAGGTCTTTAGGTGCTACTGTATAACAAGTAATCATCCAACGTGTCTCCTTTTGGAGGATTTTCTGTTTTATGTTCCCATCTCTAAGTCACAGTGACACTTGGTCAATGCTGTATACTAGACGACCCTTAGGATTACAGTTATGGACTTCTAAAAGATGTCTGGGGATGGTTTTCAATTTCTCAGGATCTTGACCTGTCGCTGCATGTTTTTATGTCTCTCTTATCTTATTGGACATGTACGGTAGTGTGGTCATTCCTGTGTAGATAAGGCCAGGCAGAGTGTGTTAGACGCTGAGGTTTCCCCACAGAACAAGGGGAATCTCAAGCAGTGTCCTCTGCGGTCTCCCATTCTTCTGCAGCCACAGAGGTTCCTGCTCAGCAGAGACATCGGTCCCGGCTCCTTACCCAGACTAATGCGATGCATCTGGTTGCTACTGCCGCTCCAGACTCAGCCATAGCATCATGTAAATCAACAGCCGCGGAGACACCATCACATGTTTCTCAACGCAACAATGACTAGCCAGGTCTTTCACCGGGAAGGAACAACCACGGGAAGGGCAGTCTCCAATGAAGGAAACCACCTATGCCAAAACATGGTATCCATCCACAGACAGCTGTTTCGGGGTATTGCCCCTCATCAGTGTGGAGTAGGAAACTGGCTAGTAGGGGCACTGCCTAGTAAAAGACTACGAAAATGAGGATGAGTGACCTCATGGAGATCAACATCCGACACTGCGGAGACACCATCACATGTTTCTCAACGCAGTGATTCTAGAGCAATGCCCCCATCCCTTATGGGAAATATGCAAAAACATGTAAATCAACAGCCGCGGAGACACCATCACATGTTTCTCAACGCAAGCAATGACTAGCCAGGTCTTTCACCGGGAAGGAACAACCACGGGAAGGGCAGTCTCCAATGAAGGAAACCACCTATGCCAAAACATGGTATCCATCCACAGACAGCTGTTTTGGGGTATTGCCCCTCATCATTGTGGAGTAGGAAACTGGCTAGTAGGAGCACTGCCTAGTAAAAGACTACGAAAATGAGGATGAGTGACCTCATGGAGATCAACATCAGACACTGCGGAGACACCATCACATGTTTCTCAACGCAGTGATTCTAGAGCAATGCCCCCATCCCTTATGGGAAATATGCAAAAACATGTAAAACAGCCACGGAGACACCATCACATGTTTCTCAACGCAAGCAATGACTAGCCAGGTCTTTCACCGGGAAGGAACAACCACGGGAAGGGCAGTCTCCAATGAAGGAAACAACCTATGCCAAAACATGGTATCCATCCACAGACAGCTGTTTCGGGGTATTGCCCCTCATCAGTGTGGAGTAGAAAACTGGCTAGTAGGAGCACTGCCTAGTAAAAGACTACGAAAATGAGGATGAGTGACCTAATGGAGATCAACATCCGACACTGCGGAGACACCATCACATGTTTCTCAACGCAGTGATTCTAGAGCAATGCCCCCATCCCTAATGGGAAATATGCAAAAACATGTAAATCAACAGCCGCGGAGACACCATCACATGTTTCTCAACGCAAGCAATGACTAGCCAGGTCTTTCACCGGGAAGGAACAACCACGGGAAGGGCAGTCTCCAATGAAGGAAACCACCTATGCCAAAATATGGTATCCATCCACAGACAGCTGTTTCGGGGTATTGCCCCTCATCAGCCATAGCATCAGACATTAGTCAGCGAGCATACGCTCCAGGGACTAAGTCCTGCTTTTCCCCATCTGAGCATGCCCGTGAGACGACCGCTCATTGGTGGTCAGAGGTCACATGCTCAGGCCCTGAAGCAGCCCGAATTGGGCCATCAGGAAGGTCCCGGAAGGCTGCACCTATAAAAGGATCGCACTACCGTGTGCTAGCATAGACCATGAGGAGTGAGAGTTGTATGCAGGTATGAATGTCTCTGGTGAATGACTCATTATGAAACCCCTACCCTTGGTACCCATGTGTTGTGTAGCCTTGCCTGTCAGCGCCCAGGCTGAGGAGTAGGTAGGAGGTGGAGTCAGAGACCGGCATCAGTGCCAAGTGGTGGCATTGTCTGTATGCCACGATACACTTGGTTGGCACTCCACGGTAGCCAGCGTCAATTAGTGATGTGTGCGGGTGCAATGCTGCATGCATAGTAAGTCTAGAGGGACTCTAACCCCGTGTCCTTGAGGCAGAGTTCTGTGACCGCATACTGAGCACTCCCTTTGCCGAGCTCTGTGAGCTTCAACAGGCTCTGGCATTTATGTTCTGTGGTAGTGCAGCTCTGTGAGGAAACAGAATCTGCCTCTGTACACACTGGGTAATGTTAACCCACATGTGTCCTTCTTTTATACCGCCATATAGCATCTGCCATTACCGAGCAGCAGGTTACAATCTCTGCACGGTGGACCCCGGGCTGCGAACGCACCTCATTACCATCTTTTTATATTTGGTGCTTTCCATCAGCCCTAACACAGTGACAGCAGGCCAGATAAATACCTGTCTCTATATCACAGGTATTGAGGTGGACAATATAGAAAAAGGTTTTATTTCTTTTAGAGATGTGGTTTTCAATATGTAATTACAAGCAGAAAATCCCTGCAGGGGAAACACCCCCAAGGGTGGCCTTTGCCCCCAAAGGGGTAGCAACCCCCGAGGGTATGTAATGTCTGTTGGTTAGCATGTCTCCAAGGGTACATGATCTCCGCTGTGTGACAAGTGGAAACTTAGTAAGTTGTTTCTGAAGATCTCTATCAGTAAGAATGGAGCAATGTTTAGAAAGAATACTTTTACATGCTGACAAGTTTGTAGTTAAACTAGTGATAAACCTAAGTTTATTGCTAGATGTCGCATTTTTAGGCTTTTTCTCACTTCATGACTATTGTAGCCCTTATTACATAACCAGAAAGTAAGTTCCTCGGGTTGCTTAAAAAAGTTTTGATCATAAGAACAAATTCAATGGACTCTCAAGTATTGACCAATTGGTATTGATCGTTTAAGCTGTGGATGTAGTGAGGAGGTAGAATGTAGTGGGACATTTGTATCAGTCATTTTAAAAAAAAATTCAGTACTAAGGGTCCCATCAGATGACTTGGTGATCATAAGATCAAGAAAGTCGATCTGTAGTTGAGTATATTTCTAAGTACGCTTGATAGTCAAATCAATAATGTTATGATGACCAAACAATTTGTCTAAATGCGATGTGGAGCTCTAACAAATAAAAAGAACGTCATCGATGTAACGATACCATGGAACAACAACATCATGTCCAGGTGTATTAAGGATCATTTCCCTCTCCCACAGCTCAAGGAATAGATTGGCATCTATTGCGTGCAGAAAAATGATAGATCATAGCAGAAGTAGTAATTCACATATTTGGACACAACTTGCTTAAATTATATACAGTAAGTGAATGGGTAAAAGAATGGAAAAGTATGTGAATTAAGATATAACTTTTATTAAATAGGTATTAAAAATAATCAATAAAAGGTTGCTGATATATGTTATAGAAAAACTAACAGCTTGCTCAAGGCATCATGTTCATCCATAAAAAAAGGTCTCATTATAGTGTTACAGAAGATAATACAATTAATATCAGTCTGTATTATGTAGTAGCCAATGTCTCTCCAATATAAATTGGCTATGCAGATCATTAAATAGGTGAATAGCCAGCCAGCTGCATTGTATAATAAAATGAGCTGGGTAGATAGGAGTTAATAGTATTACTAAGTTGTCTAATATAAATAGATTGAGCTGGGTAGGAAAGGATTAAGGTGTGACTATGATCTATTCAGCGATACAGATCTTATAGTAAATATCATTGCATTCAGATACTTTAGGTTAAAGTCTGGGTGCCACTGACCAACAAACTTATCAGCTACGATAATTAGATTGTAATCCACTACATGGATCCCTAAAATCAAACTGCCATACACTATGTGAAATGCCGCTCTTAGACAGCATGCCATTGTTATCAGATAGCATGCCTTTGAGACAACTTGCGTAATTGGATTAAGTGACACCTAGCCTTGTGCATTGCTTTCTCTGACATGAACAGTACTCATTGGTACCAACATGTGGGACGCCGCTTACATATAGTTCCCACACATAGCGCTCATTTTAGCGCTTTTAGTATTAACTGAGTAGAGTGTATGGCAGTTTGAGTTTAGGGATCCAAACTAACATAACTATGTTTCCTTATATAACACTATACTGAGACCTTTGGTAGGAATAATATGGTGCCTTGAGCAAGCCGTTAATTTTTATATAACATGTACTAGCAACCTTTGTCGATTACTTTTAATAGTTATTTAATAGTTATTTTAATAGTTATTTAATAAAAGTTATAACTTAATTCACATACTTTTCCCTTCTTTTTCCTGTTTCATCACTGTGCATATGAGGATGCGCATGAAGCCCCCATAGCTGTGCGCTGGAGTGGTAGGAAGGGTGCTCCTTAAATAGAAAAATTCTATGCGTCAATATGAAACATAATATTGTCAAGATGAAATCAATAAAAAATGGATCCAAATTGGTCATACCTTAAAAGTATTTGGCTGCATTAATTCCATGGTCATGATGTCTGAATGTATTGAGGAACACTTCGTCATTGATAACGAGCCAAATATCATTTTCAAGGACAATGCCATCAAGTCTCCTGAAAAAAATTGTGGTATGCCTAATAAACAAATCTGAACTGTTTCAATGCATTTCTGCAAATGAAAAACTCACAAATTTATAGGCAGGTTCACAAAGACCCCCCATGTCAGACATTATGGGCCTGCCAGGAGGTTTAAGGGAGTCCTTGTGAACCTTTGATAATAAATAAAGTAAGGATTAAAGGATGTTCAGGAATCAATAATTTATTCATCTTAAGAAATATGATGGCTTAGTGTACACCATTATCAGGCAAATCCATTAATTCTGCTTCAAAAACTAGTAGAGGCTTCCACCTCGTACATTTGTGCGGGACAGATTACTACTTTCCACTCTTGCCTGCTCTTTTAATTACAACATGCTTCCTATTTTCAGTTCCTTAATCGCCTTTCTCTGTACATGAGAATATAAAATAATTTCCCACCTTATCATTGGACAGACATCTGGCCCTCTGACTGTTCCAGTCTGGTTCGCAGACCGAGACAGCCAAAGGGCTGAAATAGTGGCCCACACACTGCACAGTGCTGTATATAGGAGAATATCTGGGGCTCATACTGTATATAGAAAGCTGTGTGGGGTCTATTACTCTATATAGGAAGCTATGTGGGGGCTCATACTTTTTATAGGAGGCCATGTGGGGGTTCACACTTTATATAGGAGGCTATGTGGGGGTTCATAGTGTAAATGCAAGGCTATATATATGTGGGCTCTTAAGGTGTATAGGGAGCTGTGTGTGGGCTCATCTATATATAAGAGGCATTGTGATTACTCGCTAATCCCGCCCCTGCACAGTAGCTCCTCCCCACCACATCACCACACATAATCCCGCCCCACCACATCACCACACATAATCCCGCCCCCCATCACATCACCACACATAATCCTGCCCCCACCACATCACCACACAAAATCCCGCCCCCCCACCACATCACCACACATAATCCTGCCCCCACCACATCACCACACAAAATCCCGCCCCCCCACCACATCACCACACAAAATCCCACCCCCCACCACATCACCACACAATCCCGCCCCCCACCACATCACCACACATAATCCCGCCCCCCCACCACATTACCACACATAATTCCACCCCCTACATTACCACACGAGGCTCCGTCCCCCCACATTACCACACAATGCTCCGTCCCCACACATTACCACATGAGGCTCCGTCCCCACACATTACCACATGAGGCTCCATCCCCACACATTACCACTCGAGGCTCTGTCCCCCCACATTACCATATGAGGCTCCATCCCCACACATTACCACACAAGGCTCCATCCACACGCATTACCACATGAGGCTCCGTCCCCACACATGACCACACGAGGCTCCGTTCCCCCACATTACCACACGAGGCTCCGTCCCCACACATTACCACACGAGGCTCAGTCCCCACACATTACCACACAAGGCTCTGTCCCCCCACATTACCACACGAGGCTCTGTCCCCCAACATTACCACACGAGGCTCCGTCCCCACACATTACCACACGAGGCTCCGTCGCCACACATTACCACACGAGGCTCCGTTTCCCCACATTAACACATGAGGCTCTATCTTCACACATTAACACACGAGGCTCCGTCCCCACACATTACCACATGAGGCTCCGCCCCCCACATTACCACACGAGGCTCCGCCCCCACACATTACCACACAAGGCTGCGTCCCCACACATTACCACAAGAGGCTCTTTCCACACACATTACCACACGAGGCTCTATTCCCCCACATTACCACACGAGGCTCCGCCCCCACACATTACCACACGAGGCTGCGTCCCCACACATTACCACAAGAGGCTCTTTCCACACACATTACCACACGAGGCTCCATTCCCCCACATTACCACATGGGGCTCTGTCCCCCCACATTGCCACACGAGGCTCCGTCCCCCCACATTACCACACAAGGCTCCGTCCCCACACATTACCAAACGAGGCTCCATCCTCACACATTACCACACGAGGCTGCGTCCCCACACTTTACCACACGAGGCTCTGTCCCCACACATTACCACACGAGGTAATGAGTTTGCTTTTATTTTACACTGTGAATAAAGTGTATCATTAGTATTATTCAGATTGTTAATGACTATTATTTTTATTAACTTCATTTTAATTTAATTTACCACCTGCGTAAGCGCTATTGAATGTTGTCATTGTTTACTTTAGTTTAATCACCAGCAGCATTAATTTTATAGCAATGAGCGTGCCGAGCGTTAGCTGGCTGGAAACAGCTAGTATGTTATATAGAGGGACTGTGTTAAGGCTTATATCTGCTCAATATAAAGAGATACAATTAATAGTAATATAAAATAATTATAAATAATATATTAATGTAAATATTGAGCAGAATTAATTCAGCTTAATGGTTTGGCACTCCAAAACAGTCTCTCATGTTGTCTCTTTCAAAAATAAATTACCCACCCCTGGTCTTAGGTATTCATTATATTTGCCCATTATCAGCCTGAGAATGCAAGTCCCCAACTGTCTGCTTTAGCAAGGCTGGCTGTCAAAAATGGGGGGACCCCCTGTCACTTTTTTAATTATTTATTTAAATAATTTAAAAACAGCATGCGGACCCCTCTATTCTTAATAACCAACCTTGCTAATGCTTACATCTGAGGGTCCCAGACCCCAGCTATGTTTTGCATGGCTGGTTTTCAAAAATACAGGAGAACCCATGCCATTTTTTAAACATTTATTTAGAGTGCAAGCGCCGGCTAATGAATACTCCCATCAGCCACTCCTTCTTTCGCTGTTATTAGTGGCAGCAGGGGAAGGCTGATGGGAGCAGTAGTTCCATCAGCTCATGCCAGTAACCAGAGGTAAACTTTATACCTCCAATCACAGCTGTGGACTCATGCTGTCATTCGACAGCGTGGGAACCATCGCTGTCTGACCGGCAGTAATGATTTTACTGCCGATCAGAAGCATTGTTTGCTGCACTGTCATGAAAATGACAGCATGGCAAATTCTCGATTTTTGGGGCACACATTCAAGTGAAATGGGTCCGAGTTCACTTTCAGGTCCAAGTACTGTTCTGGTACCCAAACCCGAACTCTTTCTAACTGTTCAGCCGAACCCGCCGAAGCTGACCATCCAGGAGTCCGCCTATCTGTAATTTTGCCCAATATAAATTTATGAGGTAAAAACTTTGGAACTCTTCAGCCTATTCTAGTGATTCTGAGACTGTTTTTTCATGACATGCTGTACCTTATGTTAGTGATAAATTCTTGTTTATATGATTTGTGTTTATTTATGAAAATATTGAATATAAAAAATATAGCAATTTCTAACCAATTTTCATGGAACTGGAATTGAAGCAATGTAGAAGAAAAAACTTAAATTGTTACTTTTCCTCACAAAACTGTGGATTTAGCTCTACATTTTGCATATTTGCAAGGGTAATAGGAGAAAGTGGACCATACAATTTATGTGCTATTTCTCCTTAGTACACCAATACACCATGTGTGGGGGGAAAACTACTGTTTGGGCGCATAGCAGGGCTTGGAAGGGAAAGAGCACCATTCATCTTTTGAATATCGCATTGGAAGAGCCCCTAATGTGTCTAAACAGTAGAAACCCCCCACAAGTGACCCCATGTTGGAAACTACAGCCCTCAAGGAATGTATCTAGCAGCTAGAGGTGGGATGAGCACCTTGAACCCATTTGTGCTTCACAGAATTTAAGAACGCTGAACCATAAAAATGAAAAAATAAAATTTCTCCCACAAAAATGTTGCTTTTGCCCCATATTTTTCATTTTCAGAAGGGTAACAGGAGAATATTGATCATACAATTTGTAGTGAAATTTCTCCTGAGTATAATAATACCCTGTATGTGATGTAAAACTGCTGTTTGGCCACACAGAAGAGCTCCATTTGACTTTTAGAGAACAAAATTGGCTGGAATGGATAGCGGAGGCCATGTCACATTTGAAGAGCCCAAGATATGCCAAAACAACAGAGACCTTTACAAGTAACCTCATTTTGGAAATTACACTTCTACACTTCTTAAAGAATTCACCTAGGGGTGTAGTTAGCATTTCTAACCCTCAGGTGATTCACAGACGAAAGGCAGGACCGAGATGCATGTCATTGTGGACGCGCAATCTCTGAGGACCTCTGCATGCTTGCACCATGTCATGACCATTTGGATATAGTCAACCCTACATTACTTTCATGCCTGGTATTACTAAATATATGTATATTTTATACAATATATGCAGTTGTTCGTATATTGTGCACCTCAGTGTTTTCGCAGCCTGTCACTAAGTGTGTAATTTTGTTCTCCTCTTGCTCTGTGATTGTGTGATTTTAATAATAAACGCACTTATTGTTCATTTTCTTGGACTAGTAATCATCTTTTCATTGCCCTATTGTGATTCACAGAACTGTATAATATTGGGATGCGACAATGGAAAATTACCAATTGTTCCACTAAAATATTTTTTTAGCCTCAAGGTTTTAATTTTTATAAGGGCTAATAGGAAGAAATGGACCACATAAGTAGCTTTGCAATTTCTCCTGAGTGCCCCAATACCCTAAATGAAATTGGGAACTACTTTTCAGGCAAAGTGGAAAGCTCATAATATAGTGCCATAATATAGTGCAGATTTTTCTGTTATGGTTTGTGTGTGCCTTAACCCACTAGAAAAGCCCCTCAGGTGCCAGAACAGCAGAACCTCCCCATAAGAGACCCCATTTTGCAAACTACACCTCTCAATGAATTAATCTACAGGTACTGTGATCTTATTGACACCACAGATGTGTCACAAAATTTTATATCATAGGGCAGTGAAGAAAAATCATTATATTTTAAGTAAAAAAAAAATTAGTTTTTGCTACAAATTTTATATTTTCGCAAGGGGAAATGGGTAAAAAATGTCATAAAAAATTGTCACACAATTTCTGCCGAACGTGACAATATCCCAATAGTGGCTGTACTGTGCATAGCCACACCACGAGAATTGGGAGGGAAAGAGCATTATTTGACTCTCAGAGAACAAATTTACTGCATCATAGAATAGTTTACAAACTCCAGATACAGAGCCACTAAGTGGAAAAAAAGCAGATCCCTCCCCCAAGTGACCCAACCCTCTGGGAATTTTTCTACAGATGTAACGACAATGTTGACACTATGTGTGTTTTCCAGAAGCAAAGAGCAGTGGATGCTGCTGAGTGAAAATTGCAAATTTGCCATTGTAGTGCCCATACATTGTGCCCAGCTCATGCTCCTGGAGACAAGGACCCCATAAATTAAGCAGGCTTTTATTGCTACAGAAATGCCAAACATGTGAACATTAAATGTGGTTTAGAAATACTGTGGGGCTCAGAAGGCATAGGTGCATTTGGATTTGCTTGATTTCTTAAGGCGGCTGAGGAGCCATTACACTTTTCCAGAGCCTTTGTGCTACGAGTAGCATGGAAGTCCCCTAGATTTCCATTGACAGATGACAGACCTGAGTGAAGACTTGCTTTTTTTGTAGATTATTTTGAAGATTTTGTCAGGACTATTTTGCATAACATTCTAGACATTTATCCTGCGCTCTACGCTGATCACTTACTTTGAGGCTTCCATCTAAATCTACAAATGACGTGATTCTGATAAAACCTCTGATGGCTTTATTTACTATATCGAGGCAGTATAGTTACTCTGGACTCGATCTGGCTTCTGTTCAATGGTATCTTTTCAAAGGTGCAGAAAACTGTTGCCAACCATGCTTTTATGCATGCTTAAAAATTCGGACTCAGCCGGATAATAGGCCATACGGCATCCACAGTTTCTCCATCTGCCTCATTTTAGGTAATCTTCTATGAGGGGTTCCATCTGAATCACTTATTTCAGAGATTTAAACAAAAACCCCAGTGTAAGCAATCAGTGTAGAGCACAGGATACATGTGAGCCAAGCTTTACTGCAGTCTTTGAAATGCAGAATGAATAAATCAACAGCAGGTCAAGAATTGGTTTTATTTATTTTTTTCATGCCATTTGCCAAGCAGTGTAAGTGATATCATAGTTTTATTCTTTGGATTAGTGCTTTACAACCAGGGCCGGCTCCAAGTTTCATGGGCACAGTGGAAGGAGTCTCAGTGGGCCCCTTTAACACACACCATGATTCATGATGCACATTTGTGGCAGAGAAACATATGTACAGTTGTGGCCAAAAGTATTGACACCTCTGCAATTCTGTCAGATAATACTCAGCTCCTTCCTGGAAATGATTGCAAACACAATTTCTTTGCTATTATTATCTTCATTTAATTTGTCTTAAATGAAAAAACACAAAAAAAATTGTCCTAAAGCCAAATTGGATATAATTCCACACCAAGCATAAAAAAGAGGTTGGATAAAAGTATTGGCACTGTTCGAAAAATCATGTGATGCTTCTCTAATTTGTGTAATTAACAGCACCTGTAACTTACCTGTGGCACCTACAGGTGTTGGCAATAAGTAAATCACACTTGTAGCCAGTTGACATGGATTAAAGTTGACTCAACCTCTGTCTTGTGTCCTTGTGTGTACCACATTGAGCATGGAGAAAAGAAAGAAGACCAAAGAGTCTGAGGACTTGAGAAACCAAATTGTGAGGAAGCATGAGCAAGCTCAAGGCTACAAGTCCATCTCCAAAGACCTGAATGTTCCTGTGTCTACCGTGCGCAGTGTCATCAAGAAGTTTAAAGCCCATGACACTGTGGCTAACTGCCCTAGATGTGGACGGAAAAGAAAAATTGACAAGAGATTTCAACGCAAGATTGTGCGGATGTTGGATAAAGAACCTCGACTAACATCCAAACAAGTTCAAGCTACCCTGCAGTCCGAGGGCAAAACAGTGTCAACCCGTACTATCCGTTGGCATCTGAATGAAAAGGGACTGTATGGTAGGAGACCCAGGAAGACCCCACTTCTTATCCCGAGACATAAAAAAGCCAGGCTGGAGTTTGCCAAAACTTACCTTAAAAAGCCTTAAATGTTTTGGAAGAATGTTCTCTGGTCAGATGAGACAAAAGTAGAGCTTTTTGGGCAAAGGCATCAACATAGAGTTTACAGGAGAAAAAAAGAGGCATTCAAAGAAAAGAACACGGTCCCTACAATCAAACATGGTGGAGGTTCCCTGATGTTTTGGAGTTGCTTTGCTGCCTCTGGCACTGGACTGCTTGACCGTGTGCATGGCATTATGAAGTCAGAAGACTACCAACAAATTTTGCAGCATAATGTAGGGCCCAGTGTGAGAAAGCTGGGTCTCCCTCAGAGGTCATGGGTCTTCCAGCAGGACAATGACCCAAAACACACTTCAAAAAGCACTAGAAAATGGTTTGAGAGAAAGCACTGGAGACTTCTAAGGTGGCCAGCAATGAGTCCAGACCTGAATCCCATAGAACACCTGTGGAGAGTTCTAAAAATGGCAGTTTGGAGAAGGTACCCTTCAAATATCAGGGACCTGGAGCAGTTTGCCAAAGAAGAATGGTCTAAAATTCCAGAGCATTGTAAGAAACTCATTGATGGTTACCGGAAGCGGTTGGTCGCAGTTATTTAGGCTAAAGGTTGTGCAACCAAGTATTAGGCTGAGGGTGCCAATATTTTTGTCTGGCCCATTTTTGAAGTTTTGTGTGAAATGATCAATGTTTTGCTTTTTGCTTCATTCTCTTTTGTGTTTTTTCATTTAAGACAAATTAAATGAAGATAATAATACCAAAGAATTTGTGTTTGCAGTCATTTTCAGGAAGAAACTGAGTATTATCTGACATAATTGCATGGGTGTCAATACTTTTGGCCACAACTGTATAGTACAAGACCAAAAGTTTCACTTACTTTGGACAGTACATGTGTGATATCTATTGTAAATTCTACAATACCACACATCAGAGGGGATTAAAGTGATCTAGGGTCCAGAGGTTTCAGGGTTTAAGTACCTGTAGTATTAGAAGTAAATGAGATATTAATAAATGTACCCTACCTATAGAAACTGTCCTCAGCAGTGAACACTTTACAAAAGTCAATTTCCTCATATATAGTCCTCCATACAGAATAATGGGCCCCTTATATTGCTCCACAGAGTTTAATTAGCCCCATATCTTGCTCCATACATTAAAATGGACCCCATATATTACTCCATACAGCATAATGACCATGAGTCTCATATAATGCTCAATACAGAATGAGCCCATATATTGCTGCATTCAGAATGCACCCATATAATGCTCCATACAGAATGGGCCACATATATTGCTCCATACAGACTGGGCACCATATAATGCTCCATACAGAATGAGCTCCATATATTATTCCATACAGAATAAACCCCATGAATTGCTCCATACAGAAGGGGCTCCATATAATGCTCCACACAGAATGGACCCCATATAATGCTCCATACACAGTAGTCCCAATATATTGCTCCATAAAGAATGAGCTCCATATATTGCTCCATACAGAATGAACCCTATATATTGTTCGATACAGAATGGGCCCCATATAATGCTCTATACAGAATAGGCCCCATATAATGATACATACAGAATCGGCCCCATATAAAGCTCCATACAGAATAAACCCCATGTATTGCTCCATACAGAATGAACCCCATATAATGCATATATTACTTCATACAGAATGAACCCCATATATTGCTCCATACAGAATAAACCCTATGTATTGCTCCATACAGAATGGACCCAATTTAATGTTCCATAAAGAAAGAAGAACCCCATATAATGCTCCATACAGTATGGGCCCCCTATATTGTTTCATACAGTATATTGCTCCATATATATATAAAAAAAATCAAATACTCACCTCTCCTTGCAGACCACAGTTCCATACTTCTCAGCACTGCCGTCTTCCGGCACCCTGCACTATGACTGCTCAGAGCAGAGGGTGCACACAAGTATAATTGTGCGCTTTGCCCTGAGACGTCACACACCACAGCAGCACAGGAACAGGGAGGGGTAAGTATTGCAAATGCCGGGGTCCTGAGCAAGGGTCACCTTGCTCAGGGCCCAGGGCACTTGCCCAGGTGCATCGGGTAATGACACCGGCCCTGATAACAGCAATATCAGATTTATATAGTTTTCTAATATTTGGCTACTATCACACACTAAAAAACTTTTTTTTTTTTTTTTTTGCAAAGACAAGGTTTTGCAACAACTTATTTTGAGAGCTACAATTTTTCTATATTTATGCTGACAGAGTAATGCGAGGGCATATAGCTTGTGGGACAAGTTGACGTTTATATTAGTACCATTTTCGAGCACATAACATTTTTTGTTCACTTTCTATTCTGATTTTTGGGAGGCAGAATGACCAAATATCAGCCATTCAAGAATTGTGTTTTTTTTATGCTGTTTGTCATGTGGTAGAAGTGATAAGGCAGCTTTATCGTTTGGGTCAGTACTATTACAGCAATACTATACTGATATAATTTTTTTATGTGTTACCGCTATTACATAATAGAAACTATTTTATAGAAAAAATAATTGTTTTTGCATCGCTATTTTCTGTGAGCTATAGATAGCTTTTTTATTTTTCAATTGATGAAGCTTATTTATTACGCAACTAGGTGACGTTTTCAATGGTACCATTTTTATTTTCGTTCGACTTTTTGATCATGCTTTATTCCACTTTCTGTTAGGCAGAATAATGAAACAGCATAGTTTCTTGCCACATTTTTAAAGTTTTTTTTAACGTCTTCACTGGTGGGATTAACTAGCATTACAGTTTTATAGGGTGGGTCATTCTGGATGCGGCGATACCAAATATGTGTACTTTATTTTTTTTTTACATAAATATAACTATATTGGTATCATTTTTTTTTTTTAATTTTTTAATTTATTTTGTGATACATATATATTTTTACTATTTTTTAAAAGAAAAACTTTTTTACTTGGTCCCTTTAACATTTATTACTCTAATTGAGACTTAAAATGTTATTACTCTAATTGCTGGTATAATGCACTGCAACCATTGCAAGCATTGCACTGTACCTGTCAGTGATACAGTTATAAAAACTGTAGATATAGAATGGTCTTGGTACTCTAGGCACACTACAGAAGCTCATGTTAAGGAGTGTTATGGAGAAATTTGTCATTTTCAAATTAAGAATATTATAATAGGTAAGACATGGGTCACTTTTAATATACAATAAAATGCACTCATAAATAATCAATGGACAACTCATGAAGGGTTTGCACAGAAGCCGGGAGGAATTTTGAAAGTTTAAGATATTAACATTCTAAATCTATTTATTTCATCTAAAGTTATATTGGAAATTGTTTGTAAATGTTTATAAATGTAGAATACAGCATGAATAATTTATCATCTTCCCTGTAAAGGTCTTAGAAGAGGAAACAGGAACTTCAAAAGGGAAACATTTAATTTATTTGTTATTAAATGTAGTTGTGCTCCAAAGACAAATCTTTTTAAGGGTCCACAATAAAGCAGAAGTTGGTAAGCAATAATACACAGTACTGTACACTCCACAATTCTTGTAAAAGTGAAGGGGAACACATATCATTGTGAGAATAGTGATAATGCACAGGTGCATCTCACAAAATTAGAATATCATCAAAAAGTTTATTTATTTCTGTTCTTCAATACAAAAAGTGAAACTCATATAATATATAAAGCCATTACAAACATAATGATGTACACTGCCTTGCGAAAGTATTCGGCCCCCTGGAACTTTTCAACCTTTTCTCACATATCATGCTTCAAACATATGATGATATGGCCGTTGCTGCAGTCCAGATCCACTGGGGCAGTTGGTAATGCAGCAGAGTTGGTACAGCTCTCCCTGGGTAGACCTAGGCCCCAGGGCAGTTATAGGTGTAAAAGATGATTATGGTGGATGTGGTGCAAGGCAGGTGATGCAGTAAACAAATCCAAGGACACAGTGGACTGCAGTTTCCTCACTTTTACTCACAGTTCTCCAGTTACATTCCCCAGCCGGGGTGCTATGTCATCCGGGTTGTTGGTCCAGTCAGCTCTCAAGGAATTTGGGGTACACCGTGTCAGAACCCCTTCAGATGTTCCTTCCCTGCCCATCTCACTGCACTGGCTCCCTCCTCTCCTGCTCTGTGCCTTCACACACAGTGTCCCAAGCCAGCAGCCTCGGATCTTGTCGGCGACGTTCTCTTAGTCCCCTTGATCCTATCTAGCTGCTTTTCAGCGAATGTGTATTTAGTGGCTGCAGTACATGCAGATACTGCAGCCTCCGGTTAGCTAGCTGAGTCCTCAGTTTCGCCACCAGTCTGAGGCCGGTCCCCTACTGAGACCTGGTCCCTCCATCCGACAACAGTCGGCATGGGTTCGGGCGCCACAGGTGGATTCCTCACTTCCCGTGCTCCTAAGACCCCTTCCTCTTCTCTTCCACTGAAGTTGATCTTTCTGTCTTTTCTGTCTTCCCTCTATCTTTCTACTGTCTTCTGGTCTAGGGATGAGCTCTGCTCTGCTCAAGTCCCCAGTGCCAACTGTCTCACTGTCACTTCCATCAGCTCCCCCTACTATTTTCTGCACCCACACCCTCTACTTATCTCATCCCGGACCCTGAGAGGTACTGTGTTGGATTTAACTGTGTGAGTTCTGGGTAGTGCCCCCTCCTTACCTGAGAGCGGAGTACCACACGTCTTGCTGAGGTGCAGTACCTCTGTGGCGACTGAACCCTCCGGGGCACCACACCTATATCTCTCAAATCTTCCACAGTTCCACCATCCACTCTTGGAAAAACTCCACTTTTGCACCATGTCCTACCAATCACACATTAACCGTTCCCATTGAACACCATATCAGATACATAAGCATCAGCTTTTGTTTTAGCCAAAAGATTTTTTTAACCTGCCACCATGGCAAGGTAGACTCTTTTGGCTGGGCTTAACTCTACTCTAACCTATTAAACATTTCCTAAAATATCCTATCCTCTTTTAGGTACATTTTTATTTTTCTTTAAGGGAATGTGTCACATACATTTACTAAAATGACCAGTTATACCACATACAAGGGACAAATGCATCACACCATGGCCGGAGCACATATTACCACCATATAGTGACTGTAGAATGCCACATACAAGGGACAAATACCACCACACCATGACCAGACCACATATTACCACTACATAGTGACTGAATAATACCACATACAAGGAACAAATACAGCCACACCATGACCAGACCACATAGTACCACCATGTAGTGATCAAATACTACAATACTGATCATTAACCCCTTAATGACCAGGGGTATTTTTGGTTTTGCATTTTCATTTTTCCCTCCCCTTCTTTCCAGAGCCATAACTTTTTATTTTTCCGTCTATATGGCCATGTGAGGGCTTATTTTTTGCGGGACGAGTTGTACTATTAAATGACACCACTGATTTTACCATGTCGTGTACTCGAAAACAGGAAAAAAATTCCAAGTGCGGTAAAATGACAAAAAAAGTGCAATCCCACACTTGTTTTTTGCTTAGCTTTTTTGCTAGGTTCAACTAGATGCTGAATCTGACCTGCCATTGTGATTCTCCAGGTCATTACGAGTTCATAGACACCAAACATGTCTATGTCCTCTTTTATCTAAGTGGTGAAAAGAAATTCCAAAGTTTGCTAAAAAAAAAAAAAATTTGCGCAATTTTCCGAGACCCTTAGCGTCTCCATTTTTCATGATCTGGGGTCGGGTGAGGGCTTATTTTTTCCGTGCCGGGCTGACGTTTTTAATGATAAGACACGTTCTTTTGATCACCCGTTATTGCATTTTAATGCAATTTCTTGGCGAAAAAAAAACGAAATTCTGGCGTTTTGAATTTTTTTAGCGATCGGGTTAATGCTTTTTTTTATTGATAGATCGGGCGATTCTGAACGTGGCGATACCTAATATGTGTATGTGGGATTTCTTTTTTTACTGTTTTATTTTGATTGGGGCGAAAGGGGGGTGATTTGAACTTTTAGGTTTTTTTTTAACTTTTTGCATGCTTCAATAGCCTCCATAGAAGGCTAGAAGCATGCGCAACCCAATCGGCTCTGCTACATATGGGCGATGAGCAGATCGCCCGTATGTAGCAGATTTCTGCTGTGCTTTCAGCGCCGACCACCGGGTGGCCCTGAAAGCCATATGCCTGGAACAACCATAGAGGTCTCATAGAGACCTCTGGTTGTCCAGGCAACATGATGCCGACCCCCGATCTCGTGACGGGGGTCGGCGATGACGTCATTTCCGGCCCGGCGGCCGGAAATGCTATTTAAATGCCCGCTGTCAGCTTTGACAGCGGGATTTAACTAGTTAATAGGCACAGGCGGACGGCGATTCTGCTCGCGCCTATTGTGGGCACATGTCAGCTGACATGTCCCGGCTTTGATGCGGGCTCAGCGCCGGAGCCCTCATCAAAGCAGGGGAGATGTCTGATGACGGGTGTGTCCGTCACTGGACATTAAGTGGTTAATAAAAAAACACAATACTAATATTACCATAAATGCCATTATACACAGGAGCTCTGTATATAGTGTATAGTGTACAGGTAATATAGAGATCACCATTGCCATCATACTCAGAAACTCTGTATATAGCATCAGCGTATAGGTATTACAGTGATCACCAGTATCATTATACACAGAAGCTCTTTATATAGTGTACAGGTAATACAGTGATTAGCAGTGACCCCATACTTAGAAGCTCTGTATATAGTGTCAATGTACAGGTTTTAACATTAGAGAGTGTAGTTACTGTCACAATTGGGTATACCTTGTCGCGGTGGGACAGCTTTATGCTTTTTTGATCAAAAACAGTGTTTACTAAATACCCTATGCTATGCTAATTATTTAATGCACTTGCTTTTTTACTTATTTTTTTTTTCATTAGGGTATATGGACACATTGTCTTTTCTTTGGTTTTGCTTGTTTCTATGGCCAGTGTGAATATGCCTTTACATAATGCATGTTTTCAAGTCATACTCCGGCTCAGTTTTCTGCTTTTTTCTTCAGTATTTTTGTATTCAGTACAAATAGGGTGTGGGGCCCCCTTTTCACTGAGCTGGGCAGTTCATATATAGACCTTCCAAAGCTGGGTGTCCGGTTGGGACCTGGTGACTCTACCACTGTTCACACTAGGTAGGTTTTGTCTAAATAACCATGAATGAGGCTTATCAGTGCTGTAATGCGCCGGATGTGATTTATTTATTTAATAAAATTTTACATTTACATGGATTTTGACTTTGTTTACCTCAGCCAGATCCCAGGCTTTTCTGTGCATTTGTCAGCAGGATTGTGGCTGCATCAATGGTGAGCTGACTCACCTTTTCCCCTTCTCCACTCATTTCAGTTATCTAAAGCAGCGCTTCTAGAGAACATTCTTCACTTTTTCCCCAACTTCTACACTATGCAGTTGAATACAGACATGCACCTACCATTAATATATAATTAGCTATTATGCAACCCATCATTCTAAATATAAATTGTAATCCACCTCTGTGCCCCCACTAACTAAATATAGCCACTTTTCTCATACAATAAACATAAATTAATTAGAACCCTCTACTTTTTCCCCCAATTCATTACCAGTCACACTCCTGCATCCTTAACGCCCCACTCTGTACCTCCCTCTCCCCGATTCACTATATTTACATGCCCATCTCCGCCCCAATTCATTATGTAATATCCTTTCTCTCTACCACCTCAATTCATCATTTGGTCTCCCCCATCCTCATTACAGCATCACTAGCTCACCCCCACACCTAATTCATTATTTACTCTTACCCTTCTCAATTCATCATCATTTACTGTCCCCATCCCCCAGTATCAATATGTCATCATTTACTCTCCTCACCCTCAATTAATTTCAATTTGCTCTCCCCTATCCTCAATTCATTATCATTATCAATTCATTATTATTTGCTCTCACCCCACTGTCAAGCCATTATCATTTGCTGCAACACACCCTCAATTCATCATCATGGTCTCTCCCTCCACCCTCATTTCTTTATCATTTGCTGTACCCCACCCTCAATTCATTATAATTTGTTCTCCCAATCCTCAATTAATTATCAATTCTTCTTCCCCCTGTCAGAGACACCGCACTTAACTTGCTCACTGAGCCAGTGCACGTGTCCTGAGTAAAGCGAACAGTGCTCAAAGCTACCTGTGGAGCGGGCAGCACCCGAATAGATGTGTACTTCACACCCGCAGGACCTGAAGCACGTGACTGCTAGAGGCGTGGCCTAAACTCCACAGAGCTAGGAGCTGCAAGACAATTCCTAGCAGCATAACTGCGAGACAAAGTTACCAAGGGGCATAGACAGTGAGAATAGTCAGGACGTAGCCAATGAGTCACACACAGATAGCTGCAAGGTACAAGAGGGGCGAGCAGAGAGTAATCAGGTCACAGGCAATGGGTCATACACAGATAATAACGCAGTACAAAATCAACAGGCAAACTCACAACAGGAAACAGAATCGGGTCAGAACCATATAAACAAGCTACAGCAAAAAACAGGCACACGGGGGTCAGTACACTCGGCCAAAGGCAAAAATATAACTGGCAGGGATTGAAGCTACCCAGGGGTTTATGAAGCTCTCCCAGAACCAGAAAGAGGCCACAATCATTAACCCCAAGTGTGCAGGTCAAAACCTGCACAGAGCTCCAGACATTAACCCCCGGTGTGCAGCTCAAAAACCTGCACTGGGATCATGACAGTACCCCCCTCTCAACGGGGGGGCCTCTGGACCCCCAGGCTTCCCCTGGTACTTGGCATGGAACGCCTGAACCAGACGATCTGCATGTACCGAGCGAGCAGGGACCCATGAGCACTCTTCTGGTCCATATCCCTTCCAGTGGACTAGGTACTGCAAAGAGCGGCGCACCCGCCGAGAGTCCACAATATGTCCGACCTCATACTCCAATTGACCCTCCACCAGCACTGGAGGAACAACAGTCTCAGAGTTCTCTTTGACAGATCCTGCTGGTTTCAACAGAGACTTATGGAACACATTAGATATTTTTAAGGAGGCAGGGAGACGCAACCTATATGCCACAGGGTTGACTATCTCCATAATCTCGTACAGACCAATGAACTTTGGTCCCAACTTAACTGATGGTACCTTTAAGTAGATGTTACGCGTGGAGAGCCAAACCTTCTCTCCCACCTGAAACATGTCTCCCGAGGCTCTCTTTTTGTCCGCAAAATATTTGTATCTCCCCTGGGCCCGAGAGATATTACGCCGGACTTCAGCCCAGAGGTTTTTTAACCGTTGAACGGACCCCTCTGCTCCTGGACAACCGGAATCCACCCGAGAAAACTCCCCAAAATGCGGATTAAAGCCATAGTTAATCAGGAATGGGGACATGTTGGTGGACTGACTCACCCGGTTGTTAAAAGCAAATTCAGCCAACGGTAACGCATCACACCAATCCTCCTGTCTGGCGGAGGTCAGACACCTGAGAATTTGTTCCAGGGATTGATTGGTGCGTTCTGTCTGACCATTACTCTCCGGGTGATATGCCGACGAAAAGGAGAGTGAGATGCCCAATTTCATACAGAACGCCCTCCAAAATTTGGCCACAAACTGCACACCTCTGTCAGACACAACATTCAGGGGTACCCCATGCAATCGGACCACATGCTGCACAAACAATCTTGACAACGTTTCTGCTGAAGGTAATGCTGCTAAGGGAATGAAATGGGCCTGTTTAGAAAACCTATCCACCACCACCCAGATCACGGTATTGCCCCTGGAAGGTGGAAGGCCGGTAATAAAATCCATGGAAAGATGAGTCCATGGCCTATCAGGAACCGGTAAAGGTATGAGTTCCCCAGCCGGTCAGTTATGCGAGCTTTTGGAACGGGCACATATGTCACAAGCAGAAACAAATTCCTTGACATCGGACCTTAATGAAGGCCACCAAAAACCCCTGGCTACTACCTCTCTAGTGGCCGTGATACCTGGATGAGCACTCAGCCTAGAATCATGAAACTCCTGCAGAAGTCTAGGCCGCAATGAATCTGGAACAAACAGTTTATCGCTTGGCCTGGTTGCCGGAGCTAGGGCTTGAGCCCTTAGGATTTCTTGTTCCAACTCAGTTGAGACCCCCGCCACTACCACCCCTGGGGGAAGAATGGAGGACGGCGGCTCAGGGGGAGACACTGGATCAAAACTTCTGGACAGGGCATCCGCTTTAACATTTTTGGACCCCGGTCGAAAAGTAATTGAGAACTGAAATCGTGAAAAAAAAAGTGACCAACGGGCCTGTCTAGGAGTAAGCCTCTTAGCAGATTCAAGGTATGTGAAATTTTTGTGATCCATGACAACCGTGATAGGGTGAGCCGCCCCTTCCAAAAAGTGCCTCCATTCCTCAAACGCCAGCTTGACCGCAAGAAGTTCTCTATTGCCTACATCATAGTTTTTCTCAGCTGAAGAGAACTTCTTGGAGAAGAAGGCCCAGGGTTTGAGATTGGTGAGGGTGGCCGGACCCTGGGACAGCACAGCCCCCACCCCCACTTCAGAAGCATCCACCTCCACAATGAATGGTTTGGACGGGTCAGGTTGCACCAACACCGGGGCAGACATAAAACATTTCTTAATTGCTGAGAAGGATTCCTTAGTGAGTACAGACCAATTTTTTACATCAGCTCCCTTCTGGGTAAGATCCGTGAGTGGTTTCACCACTTGTGAGAAACCTTTAATGAATCTCCGGTAATAGTTCGCAAATCCTAAGAAGCGCTGGAGCCCCTTGAGATCTCGAGGCTGAACCCAGTCAGCGATCGCCAGCACCTTCTTAGGATCCATACGAAACCCCTCACAGGACACAATCAACCCCAAAAAAGACAGCTCCTGTACAAAAAACGAACATTTTTCCAATTTGGCGAACAATTGGTTCTCCCTGAGTCTCTGGAGAACTGTCTTTAGATGTTGCAAGTGAGATTGACTGTCCGGGGAATACACCAAAATATCATCCAAATAAATAATAACAAAATGGCCTATCAGATCAGAAAACACAACATTGATGAAATTTTGGAAAATAGCGGGTGCATTAGTTAACCCAAATGGCATTACCAGGTTCTCAAAGAGTCCTTCTGATGTGAGGAATGCCGTTTTCCACTCGTCCCCTTCCCGAACCCTTATCAGATTGTAGGCCCCCCACAGATCTAACTTGGAGAACCATTGGGCCCCAGCTAACTGGTTACATAAGTCTGGGATGAGGGGAAGCGGGTAAGAGTTCCTAACCGTTATCTTGTTCAGTTCCCGAAAGTCGAGGCACGGCCGCAAACCACCATCTTTTTTCTTCACAAAGAAGAACCCTGCTGCCACAGGTGACACAGAAGGCCTGATATGCCCTTTGCGGAGACTCTCAGCTATGTACTCCTTCATGGCTTGGCGCTCAGGCCCAGACAAATTGAACAATCGAGCCTTAGGTAACTTGGCTCCGGGTACTAAATCAATGGCACAATCATAGGGTCTATGTGGTGGCAGCGCCTCAGCCTCACTTTTGGAAAAAACGTCTTCGAAATCTTTCAGGTACTCCGGATTACCTTCCAGATCGACAGACGACACAGACACAGATTTAACAGCGTTAACAAGATGTCCCCGGTTACCACATTTATTATTGCATCCCCATTGAGTGATTTCCCCTGTAACCCAATCAATGGTAGGATTATGGCGTTGAAGCCAAGGCATCCCCAGTACCAGTCCTGCAGGCAAATTATCTAGCACCAGACAACTTAGTTTCTCCACATGAGTGGAACCCACTTTTAGAGAAAAAAGTTCAGACCTGCAACAGATACCATCTTGGGTAAGAGGAGATGAGTCAATTGCCACAAGTTTAACAGGATCATGAAGCCTGACTGTCCCTATCTTATTAAGAGTCATAACCTTGGTATCAATCAGGTTCACAGCCAAACTGCAGTCAATAAAAGCAGTAGTCTGAACAGGACCATAACCAAGTTCCAGTTCCACCTGCAGCACCATCTTTGCACATGAGGAAAATTGTACCTGAAGGTCTGGGTAGCCTCCTCGATTACTACCCAGACCTAGTCGTTTCCCGCCATCTTGGAGGATGACTGACAGGAGGGGCAGTCCTTCTTCCAATGTCCAGATTTCCCACAATAGAAGCACAACTGCTTTTCCCGGCGGCGTCTTCTTTCCTTTCCCTCACAGGTGACAGCGCTCACCTCCATAGCCATAGGAAGAGTCTGGGTCTCATCTCCACTGAAGAATAAGGGCGATTCCCGTTGCATAATGCCTCTAGCCCGCAGCCTGCGATCCATGCGAACCGCTTGGACCATGGCATCCTCCAGGGAGTCAGGCGGAGGATGGAGTGCCAAAGCATCCTTCAGACGTTCACACAGGCCTCTGTGGAACAGCCCCCGAAGGGCGGCATCACTCCAGGAAATCTCCGCTGCCCAACGTCTGAATTCAGTACAGAACCATTCGGCCGAGTGCTCCCCCTGACAGACACTCATTACTTTGTCCTCAGCCAACCGCACTCTATCAGGCTCATCATAAATAAGCCCTAAGGCTTCAAAAAATGCATCCACAGACATTCTCTCAGGGGCAGAAGAGGAAAGTGAGAATGCCCAGGCTTGTGGGGACCCCCTAAGCAGGGACATCACCACCCCCACCCTCTGTTTCTCATCCCCAGAGGAGCGGGGTCTCAAAGAAAAAAAAAGCTTACAGCCCTCCTTAAATGCCCTGAAATCATCCTTGTTACCAGAAAATATATCTGGTAATTTAACCGGGGATTCAGGTGGGACTAAAATGACATCTCTATTCCCCACCTGCTGGAAGCCTGCGGAAAGCACCCCCTGAACTGAGTCCTCAACCCGCCGTTGGGACTGGGCCAGAGCTTGGTGTTCCAAACTAAGCTTCTGCAGTGACTGAGTCAAGCTTTTTACCTGCTCAGATAAAGCACACATTGGGTCCATGCTGCAGAAGTGAGGAGAGAAAAAAAAATTGTAGGCCAGTTATAATGTCAGAGACACCGCACTGAACTTGCTCACTGAGCCAGTGCGCGTGTCCTGAGTAAAGCGAACAGTGCTCAAAGCTACCTGTGGAGCGGGCAGCAACCGAGTAGATGTGTACTTCACACCCGCAGGACCTGAAGCACGTGACTGCTAGAGGCGTGGTCTAAATTCCACAGAGCTAGGAGCTGCAAGACAATTCCTAGCAGCGTAACTGCGAGACAAAGTTACCAAGGGGCATAGACAGTGAGAATAGTCAGGACGTAGCCAATGAGTCACACACAGATAGCTGCAAGGTACAAGAGGGGCGAGCAGAGAGTAATCAGGTCACAGGCAATGGGTCATACACAGATAATAACGCAGTACAAAATCAACAGGCAAACTCACAACGGGAAACAGAATCGGGTCAGAACCATATAAACAAGCTATAGCAACAAACAGGCACACGGGGGTCAGTACACTCGGCCAAAGGCAAAAGTATAACTGGCAGGGATTGAAGCTACCCAGGGTTTATGAAGCTCTCCCAGAACCAGAAAGAGGCCACAATCATTAACCCCAAGTGTACAGGTCAAAACCTGCACAGAGCTCCAGACATTAACCCCCGGTGTGCAGCTCAAAAACCTGCACTGGGATCATGACACCCCCACCCTCAAGTCATTATTATCATTTGCTGTAAGACACCATCAATTCATCATCATGTTCTCTCCCTCCACCCTCAATTCATTATCATTTGCTGTACCCCACCTCAATTCATCATTATTTGCTCTCCTCACTCATTTGCTGTCTACCGTTCCACACCTTCAATTCATCATTTGTTTTCCCCATCTCCCATCTTCAATTCTTAATTTATTGTTCCCTGTTCCTCACTCTCAATTCATCATTTTTTCTCTCCATCATCTGAATACATCATTCACTGTCTCCCATGCCACACCATCAATTCATCATCACATGCTCCCCCAAACCCATTTAATTAATTTTATTTAAAAAAAAATTTGTTCATACTAACCTAACATAAGATCACCTTCAGGCACAGCTCCACTTCTGGTGTCCTGACAAGTGTCATGCATACTTGCTGGCACGTATGTGACAAAGTCATCGTGTACGTGCCATCACCAGCTCATCACAGAAGAGGTGGCGAGACTGCCTTGGAGCTGCACAGCTGTTTCGTAGAGATAAAGAAAGGCTACCTGTGCTGAGATGGGCATTATCGGTGGCAGCGCGTTGGCAACAATGCTTGTTTATACTTTTGGGCCAGTGAGTAGAAACATGAGATGGGGGCTCAGGCTAGGTCCAGACCACCCTCTTTACTTCTGCTCACTCACCAGGCTCCATACAACAGTAAGGGCATTAATGCCCTAATGGCGGCTCTTGCCACGCACTAACACAATGAATGTACCCTACTCAGAAACTGGAGTACAATTCTGTCATATAATTTATGCCACTTTTTTGCATAAATTATAATAAATTTGTTGGCTATTTTGGTTCATGTCCCTTCTGTAAGGTTATTGCCTAAGTTTCAAAAGTTGTCAAAGTTGTCTTAGACTGGCATAAAAACTACATAAGATGTAGTAGCACAAAAAATTTGCATTTGAAGCAGTGTAACATTACAAAACTGGCAATCACTAGTTATTATTATTATTATTTATTGATATAGCACCATTGATTCCACTGAGCCAGTGCGCATGCCCTGAGGACAAAAACAGTGCTCAAAGATACCTGTGGAGCGGGGCAGCAGCAGTGACAATGTGAGCTTCAGACTATCAGGACCTCAACCACGTGATTGCTGGGGGCATGACTTAAGCTCCACAGAGCTAGTAGCTGCAGGGAAACTCCAAGAAAGGTAATTATGGGACAAGTTACCAACAGGCATAGACAGGGACGTAAACCAGATCAAGCCGGGTCAAAGCACGAGATAGCAGGACAGGAGCAAAGGGTTAGACAGAGCGAATAGTCAGGACGTAGCAATAGATCAGAAAACCAGAACTGGCAATGGACGGTACAATAGGGTCAAAATGTAACGGAGTAGCAATAGCCAAGCCAGGAGGTCAGAACCGGAGAAGACAATAGTACCAAAACGAGAGACGGAGTTGAGAGTGAGGGGACAGACCAGGTCATACACAGGAATCAAACAAGCAATGCAGTATCCACGCACACCAGGGGGATCAGACACACAGCCAGAATAACAGTATAGCTGACAGGGAATCCTAGTCTGGAGTGAGTATAAATACCCCTCCCAGATCCAAAGAGAGGCCGGCAAAAGTTAACCCTGTGAGAACAGGACATTAACCATGTCCTAACCATGACAGTACCCCCCTCTTAATGGGGGGCCACTGGACCCCCCAGGTTTCTCAGGGTATCTGGCACGAAAAGCCCGCACCAGTCAATCAGCGTTTACCGAACTGGCCGGAACCCATGACCGATCCTCCACAGAATATCCCTTCCAATGAATAAGGTACTGAAGTCTCTGGTGCACACACCGTGAATCAACGATGCACCCTACCTCGTACTTCAGTTGACCCTCTACCAACACTGGTGGAGCCACGGATGAAGGATCTTCTCTAACTGTCCTCACAGGTTTTCATAGGGACCTGTGGAAGACGTTAGATATTTTGAAGGAGGTGGGCAACTGTAATCTGTATGCCACCGGGTTGATCACCTCTACAATCTTGTATGGGCCAATAAATTTGGGGCCCAACTTCATAGAGGGTATTTTAAGTTTGATGTTACGGGTGGACAACCAGACTTTTTCCCCCACTGTCAACGCAGGAACCACCCCCCTCCTCCTGTCCGCAAAATGTTTGAACTTTTTCTGGGCTTGGAGATGTTCCCCTGCACCTCCTTCCAGAGGGCCTTTAACTGTTGTACCATCCCCTCGGCACCAGGGCAATCCAAATCCATACGAGAAAATTCCCCAAACTGCGGAACAAACCCATAATTGACCTGAATGGGAGACTTTCCGGTAGACTGATTAATCCGACAGTTGAATGCAAATTCTGCAATGGGTAATACCTTACACCAGTCCTCCTGTCTGGAGGAGGCCAGGCATCTCAGAATCTGCTCCAATGACTGGTTGGTGTGTTCAGTTTGTCCGTTGGATTCCGGGTGATAGGCAGAGGAGAATGAGAATGTGATCCCCAACTTCATACAAAACGCTCTCCAAAACCTGGCCACAAAATGCACACCACTGTCTGACACCACATTCACAGGCACTCCATGCAGCTGAACAATGTGCTGTAAAAACAAGCGGGCCAAGGTTTCAGCAGATGGTAATGCAGGTAATGGCACAAAGTGGGCTTGCTTAGAAAATCTATCAACCACTACCCATACCACTGAGTTGCCCTTGGAAGACGGAAGATTAGTGATAAAGTCCATGGACAGGTGTGTCCTTGGTTTATCCGGATTTGGCAAAGGCACCAATTCCCCTGCCGGCCGGACCTGAGAGCTTTAAGAGCGAGCGCACACCCCACAAGTATTCACAAACCTTTTTATATCAGTACCCATAGAGGGCCACCAAAAACCCCTAGCTACTGCCCCCCGGGTAGCTGCAATACCAGGGTGTGCACTTAACACAGAATCATGAAATTCTTGAAGGAGTGTGAGACGGAATTGTTCGGGTACAAACTATTTACCTGGGGGTTTATTCCTGGGAGCTTGTGCTTGTGCTTCCAGATTCTCTCTCTGTAGCTCAGAGGAGATTTTGGCTACAACCACTCCCGGTTGAAGAATGGAGGAAGGAGGTTCTGGAGGGGGCACAGAATCAAAACTTCAGGATAAGGCATCCGCCTTTACATTTTTAGATCCTGGTAGGAACGTGATGGTAAAATGAAATCGAGAAAAAAAAAGTGCCCACCGAGCCTGTCTGGGGGTCAACCTCATAGCAGACTCGATATAGGTCAGGTTTTTATGATCTGTGATGACCGTAATGGGATGAGCGGCCCCCTCCAAAAAATGCCTCCATTCTTCCAAGTCCAATTTAACTGCTAACAATTCCCTGATACCGACATCATAGTTTCTCTCGGTCGAAGAGAACTTCTTAGAGAAAAAGGCACAGGGTTTGAGGTTAGTCAGGGTAGGGGGGCCCTGTGACAATACTGTCCCCACCCCCACCTCCGAAGCGTCGACCTCGACGATAAAAGGTTTTGACGAATCAGGTTGTACCAACACAGGAGCTGTAGTAAAACACTTCTTTAATGTAAGGAAGTAATTTTTGCGGCCACGGACCAATTTTTTACATCTGCCCCTTTAAGAGTGAGGTCCCTCAAGGGTTTCACCACCTGTGAGAACCCTTTAATGAACTTCCTACAATAATTAGCGAAGCCCAGAAATCGCTGCAACCCCTTCAGGTCATGAGGCTGCACCCAATCTGTAATGGCCTGAACCTTCCCTGGATCCATGCGGAATCCCTCCCCGGATATAATTACACCCAGAAAAGATAGTTCTTGCATAAAAAATGAGCACTTCTTCAGCTTAGCATACAAATGGTTCTCCCGGAGTCTCATAAGGACCGTACGTAGATGGTGAAAGTGTGACTGACTGTCTTCAGAGTAAATCAAGATGTCATCCAGGTAAATGACTACATAACGTCCAATCAAGTCAGAAAAGACAACATTAATAAAGTTCTGAAAAACAGCAGGAGCGTTAGTGATGCCGAAGGGCATAACCAGGTTTTCAAACAGCCCCTCAGTTGTCAGGAACGCTGTTTTCCATTCGTCCCCCTCCCGGATCCTTATAAGGCTATAAGTCCCTCGTAGATCGAGCTTAGAAAACCATTTGGCCCCCCGTGAGTTGATTGCATAGATCAGGAATCAACGGGAGAGGGTACGTGTTCTTAACAGTAATTTTGTTCAGTTCCCAAAAGTCGAGGCACGGTCGCAACCCACCATCTTTTTTCTTTACAAAGAAAAACCCCACTGCCACAGGTGAGACCGAGGGCCGTATATGCCCCTTGCGAAGGCTTTCTTTGATGTACTCTTTCATAGCTTGGCGCTCAGGCCCGGACAAATTAAACAAACGAGCCTTGGGTAATTTGGCTGCAGGTACTAAATCAATAGCACAATCATATGGTCTATGTGGTGGGAGCGCCTCAGCCTTGCTTTCGGAAAACACATCTTCAAAGTCTCTCAGGTACTCCGGAATACCCTCCAGACCGACAGATGACACAGACACAGATTTTATCGGTTTGACAAAAGGAACCGGGTTACAACACAGACCATTATCATTACATCCCCATTGGGTGATCTCCCCCTTCACCCAATCAATAAGAGGATTGTGGCGTTGCAACCAGGGCATTCCCAATACCAGTCCTCCAGGCAGATTATTCATAATGAAACAACTTAAATTTTCCACATGAGTGGAACCCACTTTCAAAGGAAAAACTTCAGACATAAAACAAATTCCATTCCGGGTAAAAGGGGATGAATCCACAGCAACAATTTTAACAGGGTTTTTTAACCTGACTGTCCCTATCTTATTAAGAGTCACAACTTGGGTATCAATCAGATTAATGGAGAAACCACCGTCAACAAAGGCGGTGGTCATAACAGGACCGCCAGCAAGTTCCAATTCAACCTTGAGCACCATTTTTGTACGTGAGAAAAAATGTACCTGGGAGTCTGGACAACCTCCTCGATTGTTGCCCAGACTCAGTCGTTTCTCTGAAGAAGGGCAGGAGGGGCAATTCCTTTTCCAATGTCCAGAGGCTCCACAGTAAAAGCATAGTAGATTGTCTCTACGGTGCCTTCTCTCCTTCTCCTTAATTTAATCGAGACTGACCCAACCTCCATGGGCTCGGATACAGGTGCAGTGTCACCCAATTTGGGGTACAAGGGAGGCTCTTGTTGCATCATTCCTCTAGCACAGAGTCTCCGGTCCATACGGACCGTCTGCATCATGGCACCCTCCAGGGTATCAGGAGGAGGATGTAATGCCAGAGAATCCTGCAGACGGTCAGACAGGTCCCTGCGGAACAACCCCCTCAGGGCGGCGTCGTTCCAGGATACTTTGGGCGTCCAACGTCTAAACTCTGAGCAGAACCATTCAGCAGAGTGCCTCCCCTGTGTCACACTCATCACCATATCCTCTGCCAGACGCACTCTATCAGGCTCATCAAAAATGTGCCCCAGAGCCTCAAAGAACAAATTCACAGACATATGTTCAGGAGCAGAGGAAGAAAGAGAGAAAGTCCATGCCTGTGGAGCCCCCTGAAGTAGGAAAATGACGACCCCCACCCTCTGGAAATCATCCCCAGAGGAGCGGGGCCTCAGAGAAAAAAAAAGCTTGCATCCCTCTCTGAACGACCTGAACTCCATTTTATCCCCTGACAAAGGGTCTGGCAATTTGACCAGAGATTCGGGGGATGCCAATGGAACATCTCTATCCCCAGCACTAGGAGCCCCTGCAGCGACAGCCCCCTGCACAGTATCCACCAAATGTTGCTGGGTATGGGCCATCGTGCGCTGTTCCACATTGAGTTTTTGGAACATTTGGGGCAGGTGCTTGACCTGATTAGCCAAAGCTTGTATGGGATCCATGAGGATAACACACTTTTTTTTTTCCTTCAAAGGGAAAAAAAAACTGAAATAGTAAGCTATAATGTCAGGAACACTGCACTGCACTTGCTCACTGAGCCAGTGCGCGTGCCCTGAGTACAAAAACAGTGCTCAAAGACATCTGTGGAGCGGGGCAGCAGCGGTAACAATGCATGCATCAGACTATCAGGACCTGAAGCACATGACTACTGGGGGCGTGACCTAGGCTCCACAGAGCTAGGAGCTGCAGGGAAACTCCTAGAAAGGTAACTACGGGACAAGTTACCAAGGGGCATAGACAGGGACGTAAACCAGATCAAGCCAGGTCACAGCACGAGATAGCAGGACAGTACCAAAGGGTTAGACAGAGCAAATAGTCAGGACGTAGCAGTAGAAAACCAGAACGGGCAATGGATGGTACAATAGGTACAAACTGTAATGGAGTAACAATAGCCAAGCCAGGAGGTCAGAACTGGAGAAGACAATAGTACCAAAACGAGAGACGGAGTTCAGAGTGAGGGGACAGACCGAGTCATACACAGGAATCAAACAAGCAATGCAGTATCCACGCACACCAGGGGGGTCAGACACACAGCCAGAATAACAGTATAGCTGACAGGGAATCCTAGTCTGGAGTGAGTATAAATACACAAGTAACCTTTTTTTTCTTTAAGCTGTTTGCTTAAAGTTAGTTTTGCCCCCGTTGGCCATTAGGGTCATTACACTGTGGTTGTTTTAGTTCTAGTTTTGCCCCCGGTGGCTATTAGGGTCATTGCACTCAGGTTACTTTAGTTTAGTTGCCCCCGGTGGCCGCTAGTGTTATTGCACGTGATTATGAAGTAGGTGTGATTCCCTGGCTCCTACCTATAAGGAGTTGCAGGTGGTCTCACTCACTGTTGGTGATATTGCTCATTTCCAACCAAGTCTGGTGAAGGAAGGAACTACAGAGAGGAGATCCTGGCAGCTCAGGGGAGCTCTGGTGTAATAGCTTCAGGCGGAAGCTGAATTCAGGTGTCGAGCTTCAGGTGTGAAGCTGAACTTTGGTGTTGTACTCTGTTGCTGGGAGCAATAGCAACAGAGCAAAGCTAAGTGGTGTTTTACCCTGTTTTTGACTTTCCTTGTGTGTGTATTAGTGCAGTGGTGGGAATAGTTTCTGCACCGTCCAGTTCACTAGAAAGTGATAGGTGCAGGGCAAGCTAGGGATTTGAGGTATCCAGCTCGTCACCAGTTGCGGAACCTGCCTAGGGATCGTCAGGAGTGTAGGGACACTGACTCAGGGGAGTGCAGGAGGTCTCCACGTCCTCGTTCCCTATTGCAGGGCCCTCCATTGTAACGGTTTCCCCGGTGTTTCCCTTAACTCTATTTAAATTCACCCTGCTGGAGGCGGTGTATCCAGGTTCACGGGTGTTATAGAAATTCGTCCTGCTGGAGGCAGTGTATCCAGTCACATGCGATATCACATTCAGTCACATGTGACATTACAGGGAGCCAGTGAAGAGATTTGCAGAGGGGACAAGTGGAGGAGTAGGTAGGAGAGAGATTAATTAGTCGGGCAGCAGAGTTAAGGATGGTTTGGAGAGGTGCAAGGGTGATAGCAGGGAGACCACAGAAAAGGATGTTGCAGTAGTCGAGGCAGAAGATGATGAGGTCATGCACAAGCATTTTAGTAGATTGAGGGTTGAAGAAAGGACGGATTCTGGAAATATTTTTCAGCTGGAGGCGACAGGAGGTAGAAAGAGCTTGGATGTGCTGTTTGAAGGACAGGGCAAAGTCAAAGGTTACACCGAGGCAGTGGACTTCCGGTACTGGGGAAAGTGTGATGTCATTAATTGTTATAGCTAGGTTGGGCAAGGAAGATCTGTGAGATGGAGGAAAGATGATGAGTTCAGATTTGCCCACATTGAGCTTGAGGAAGTGAGAGGAGAAGAAGGAGGATATGGCTGATAGACATTCTGGAATTCTGGACAGCAGAGAGGTGACGTCTGGGCCAGAGTGGTAGATCTGAGTGTCATCAGCATAAAGGTGTTACTGGAATCTGTGGGACTTTATGAGTTGCCCCAGACCAAGTGTACAGATTGAGAAGAGTAGGGGTCCTTAAACAGAGCCTTGGGGAACTCCAACAGAAAGAGGGTGGGATGAGGAGGTGGTGCGGGAGTGGGAGACGCTGAATGTGCGGTTGCAGAGTTATGAGGAGATCCAGGATAAGGCAAGGCCTTTGATGCCAAAGGAGGAGAGGATCTGTAGTAGGAGGCAGTGGTCAACTGTGTCGAATGCAGAGGACAGGTCTAGAAGCAGGAGTATAGAGTAATGTCCATTTAATTTGGCTGTAAGTAGGTCATTAGTAATTTTGGTCAGGGCTGTCTCAGTGGAGTGATGGGGGCGGAAACCAGATTGTAGATTGTCAAAGAGCAAGTTAGATGATAGGTGGAAGGAAAGTTCAGCATGGACGTGCTGTTCCAGGAGTTTGGAAGCGAATGGGAGCAGCAATATTGGGCGATAGTTGGACATAGCGGTTGGGTCGAGGATTGGCTTTTTAAGGATAGGCGTGATTCTGGCATGTTTGAAAGCAGAAGGGAAGGTACCTGACGTTAGTGATAGGTTGAGAGGTGGGTTAGGGATGGGATAAGTGTGGTGGTGAGGTTGGAGAGGAGGTGGGATGGGATGGGGTCGAGTGCACAGGTTGTGAGGTGCGATTTGGAGAAGAGACGATTAAGCTCCCCTTCAGTGATGTTGGAGAGTGAGGTTATGGGGTTTGGGCATTGGTCTGGAATACAAAGGGGTTGTGGTGTTTGAGTGATGAAGACTTGCCTTGTTTGGTTAATCTAATTTTTGAAGTGTGTGGCAAAGTCCTCAGCAGAGATGAGGGAGGTTGGAGGAGGCAGTGGTGGGCGGAGGAGGGAGTTAAAAGTTTTGAATAACTGTTTGGAGTTGTAAGATAGGGAAGATACGAGGGTTGTGAAGTAGGCCTGTTTAGCAGAGGTGAGGGCAGATTTGAAATCGCGTGTTGCCTGTTTGCATGTGGTGAAGTCATCTTGTGAATTTGTTTTCTTCCAGCGTCGCTCTGCAATCCTGGACACTTGCCGGAGCTTTTTAGTGGTGTTATTGTGCCGGGGTTGTCTATTGATACGACGCATTCTGCCATGAACGAGAGGGGCAACCGTGTCAATAGCTGATGCAAGAGTGGCATTGTAGAAAGCAGTGGCACTGTCTGTGTCATGGAGTGAGGATATCGATGCCAGTGATAGAATAGAGTCAGAGAGTGCGTGGGTGTCTAGGTGTGCAAGGTTTCTGCGGGGGTGCGCGTGTTGCTGGACATGGGTGCCAGGTGAGGAGGACAGGGATGAGAAAGTGAGTAGATGGTGGTCTGATAGAGGGAGAGGGGAGGTGGTGAAGTTAGAAAGAGAGCAGAAACGGGTGAAGACTAGGTCTAATGTGTGTCCGTCTGTGTGGGTGGCTGATGAGGACCACTGAATAAGTCCAAAGGATGAAGTAAGGGACAGGAGTTTGGAGGCTGCTGACTGAAGGGTATCAGTGGGGATGTTGAAGTCACCCATGATGATAGTGGGGGTGTCAGTTGAAAGAAAATGAAGAAGCCAGGTAGAGAATTGGTCAATGAAGGCAGTGGTCGGGCCAGGAGGTCGGTATATGACGGCCACTTGGAGGTTGGAAGGAGAGTAGGTGCGGACAGAGTGGACTTCAAAAGATGGGAGGATTAGGGAGGGAAGGGGTGGGATTGGGTTGAAGGTGCAGTTTGAAGAAAGGAGAAGACCCACTCCTCCACCATGTCTATTGCCAGGGCCAGGAGTGTGAGTGAAGTGGAGGCCGCCGTAACACAGCGCAGCAGGGGAGGCGGTGTCAGAGGGTGTCAGCCATGTTTCTGTGAGGCCGAGAAAGGCAAGATTGCGAGAGAGAAATAGGTCATGAATCACATGGAGCTTATTGCAGATGGAACGGGCATTCCAAAGTGCTCCCGAGAGAGGGAGCAGGGGGTTGGGTGTCAATGGCACAGGTTTTAAGTTGGAAATATGGCGGTAGTTCTTATTAGCTAGGGAGCAATAGGAAGGGATAGTAATGGGGCGTATGAGCTGCGGGGGTCCAAGATTTGGAGATATGTCGCCAGCAGTGAGGAGAAGCAGAGAAAGGGAGAGCGGATGGGAGAAGGAGAGTGGGCAGCTTGTTTTATGTTTCATTCGGACAGATTTGAGGTTGAGGAGCAGTTCAGCAGAGGAGGTCAGGTGGGGAGGAAAGAGGGAAGGAGAGACGATTATTTGGTTAGAGGGTGCTGGGGTTTGGGGATAGTGAAGGAGAGTGAGGATTAAAGGAGCAAACACTGTGAGGGCATATGTAAACATGGTGAAGGAGTAGGAGGGTGAATAGAAAAGCTAGATCCAAGTAATAAGAAGTGCTTACTCAGCAGACATGCCCAAAAGAGACAGATGCATAGTGTGGGGTCCTGACTCCTGCCGTGACTAACTGCCACAGTAATAACTGCATTTTCACGATACTTTTGCTGCAGTGATACTTATGCTGCAGGGAGACACGTGCCTGTCCCCGCACACATGCCCCCCTAGGAGGCATCTGAATATATAGTACTGAGTAGAGGATCAGGTGAGAGGGATTGTGGGAACTGATTTGGAATAAATTACCAATTGCCTTGCACACCAGGGGATGTTAGACAATGAAAGGCACAGGGCCTGGCTACATCCATATGCTAGTAACACCTTACACCTGATAACATCTCTACTGGCCCCAACATGGCTATACAGTGGTATGTATTGAGTTCAATGCAACAAATGAATTTAGCAAACATTCAGTAGGCACTGTTATATATCATTAAATGAAATGTTGCACAAGATGACAGCAAACAGGGATTGTAGCAGTAGCAGAGAATGCACCATTAAATGAAATGTTGCACTAGATGACAGGAAACAGGGATTGTAGCAGTAGCAGTAGCAGAGATTGTACCATTAAATGAAATGTTGCACTAGATGACAGCAAACAGGGATTGTAGCAGAAGCAGAGATTGTACCATTAAATGAAATGTTGCACTAGATGACAGCAAACAGGGATTGTAGCATTAGCAGAGATTGTACCTGTGTGAAGAGAGGAGAGGAGCTTGATGTTAATTATCGGACGTAGTAATAACTGCATCTTCACGATACTTTTGCTGAGGAGATACTTACGCTGCAGGGAGACACGTGCCTGTCCCCGCACTAGTTAATAAATTTGTGGCAAAATTTTAAATTAATTCCTTTATTATGTATTTAACAGTAAAGCTGAAGCACGCCAATATGTTTTTTTTTAAAAATTATTTCCTGGTTCTAGATTTTTTTCAATTAAATTTTTGGTACATGATTATTGGAGCAGCCATTTTCCATAGGCTTCAGCACTGACCAGTGAAACACAGTTCATAATCTAAGAGGTGTGGACTGGACTGTTGTGTTCCTAACCCTGAAAACACCAATCACATTGTAATGTGTATAATGTCATGAGTATTTTATATATATATTGTCATGTGAAGTGTTATATGTAGTGTGTGTTAAGTATTGTTAGTATAAGTAATATAAAGGTAATGCATAATGCTAGTAGTGTACAGTATAAGATAGGTAGGATAAGATGGTGACTGTATTTAAGTAGCAACATTATGGTAAGGATATAGCTAATGGTTGGGACTAACCCACAGTTGGAGTGGCTTAGTGTTAGGGAAATAGACCATTTCCTGTATATAGTAAGATAGGTTCAAGTTCAAGTAGGAAGTGTGAGCAGTGCTCTCATTGTGGGTAAACTACAGAAAACGAGATTATGGGACTAAAACTAAGAGACTAGTGTTGAGCATTCCGATACTGCAAATATCGGTTATCGGCCGATATTCCCTGTATCGGAATTCCGATACCGAGTACCGATATTTTTTCAATATCGGATACCGGAATCGGAAGTCCCCATAATGCTATGATCTTAAAAACATCTCCAGAATCCGACCTTTTCTCACCTTTGAAACTGCTAAGACTCTTACTGTCGCTCTTATTCATTCTCGTCTGGACTACTGCAACTCTCTTCTGGTCGGTCTCCCTCTTACCAAACGTTCTCCTCTCCAATCCATCTTGAACACGGCAGCCAGGGTCATATTTCTGTCCAGCCGCTTCACCGATGCCTCCATCTTGTGCCAGTCATTACACTGGCTACCTATTCGCTACAGGGTCCAGTATAAACTCATCTCTCTCACCCACAAAGCTCTCCACTGTTCTGCACTGCCTTATATCTCCTCTCTCATCTCTGTCTATCACCCTACACGTGCCCTCCGTTCTACAAATGACCTAAGACTAACATCCCCCGTAATCCGAACCTCGCACCTCCGTCTCCAAGACTTCTCTCGTGCTGCTCCAGCTCTCTGGAATGCACTTCCCCAGACGATCAGACTGATACCTAGCCCTGACCTATTCAAGCGCGCTTTGAAAACCCATCTCTTCAAACAAGCCTACCACATCAACTACTCAGCAAACTAACTTTGCCCTGTTCCCTCCTTCCAAATATTATTCTGAATCTGCACCCTACTATTCATCTGTCTCCACACCCTCCATGCACACGATAACTGCACTTGATACTTGTCTATCGCACTTAAACACACGGGCTGATGACCGGATCATGCAGCTTTATATGAAAATCCATATTTATTATAATTGCCAGACCTGAATTAACAAGCACTTCTCACCTACTGTGTCCCCCCATTTCCTTGTAGATTGTAAGCTTGCGAGCAGGGACCTCACTCCTAACGTCACTGTTTGAATTGTCTTAACTTGTATTGAATTTATTGTCTGTACATGTCCCCGCTTAATTGTAAAGTGCTGCGGAATATGTTGACGCTATATAAATAAAAATTATTATTATTATGAGCCACTGTTATGGCTGTGATTAGCTGCTGAAATGATGTCATCATGATGCGTGGTCTGTGCGCATCATAATGCACGGTCTGTGCCGATTATGGGGGTCTGTGCCAACTGTTGGGGGTCTGTACGGGCCTCTCGGGGGTCTGTACAGGCCTGTTGGGGGCCTGTGCCGGCTGCCAGTGGTCTGTACGGGCCTCTCGGGGTGCTGTGCCGGCTGCCGGTGGTCTGTACAGGCCTGTTGGGGGCCTGTGCCGGCTGCAGGTGGTCTGTACGGGCCTCTCGGGGGTCTGTACAGGCCTGTTGGGGGCCTGTGCCGGCTGCTGGTGTTCTGTAGGGGCCTCTCGGTGGCCTGTGCCGGCTGCCAGTGGTCTGTACAGGCCTGTTGGGGGCCTGTGCCGGCTGCCGGTGGTCTGTACGGGCCTCTTGGGGGCCTGTGCCGGCTGCCGGTGGTCTGTACAGGCCTGTCGGGGGCCTGTGCCAGCATGCCAGTGGTCTGTACGGGCCTCTCGGGGGCCTGTGCCAGCTGTTGGTGGTCTGTGCCGGCTGCCGGTGGTCTGTACGGGCCTCTTGGGGGCCTGTTCCGGCTGTCGGTGGTCTGTGCCGGCTGCTGGGGGCCTATGCCAGCTGCCGGTGCTCTGTACGGGCCTCTCGGGGGCGTGTGTCGGCTGTCGGTGGTCTGTGCTGGCTACCGGGGGCCTGTGCCGGCTGCCGGTGGTCTGTGCAGGCTTGCCGGGGGTCTTGTGTGTGTGCAGGCATCGTCTGATGGGACTCCAAGTCCCATTGGGCGATGCCTGCTACAATGACAGTGATTGACACATTAGCCAATGATGGGACAGTAGTAGTCCCATCATCCGGCTAATGTGTTGAATGTAAAAAGAAAAAAAAAAACATACTACATACATACTACATATATACTACATTCATACAGCATACATACATACTACATACATGCTACATATATACTACATTCATACAACATACATATATACTACATACATACTACATATATACAACATTCATACAACATACATACATACTACATACATGCTACATTTATACTACATTCATACAACATACATACATACTACATACATACTACGTATATGCTACATTCATACAACATACATACATACTACATACTGCATACATGCTACATATATACTACATTCATACAACATACATACATATTACATACATGCTACATATATACTACATTCATACAACATACATATATGCTACATACATACTTCATATATACTACATTCATACAACATACATACATGCTACATACATACTACATATATACTACATTCATACAACATACCTACATACTACATACTACATATATACTACATACATACATATATACTACATACATACTACATATATACTACATTCATACAACATACATACATACTACATAATACATACATACTACATATATACTACATTCATACAACATACATACATACTACACACATGCTACATATATACTACATTCATACAACATACATATATACTACATACATACTTCATATATAATACATTCATACAACATAAATGCTACATACTACATACATGCTACATATATACTACATTCATACAACATACATACTACATAATACATACATACTACATATATACTACATTCATACAACATACTACATAATACATACATACTACATATATACTACATTCATACAACATACATACATACTACATACATGCTACATATATACTACATTCATACAACATGCATATATACTACATACATACTTCATATATGCTACATTCATACAACATGCATACTACATACTACATACATGCTACATATATACTACATTCATACAACATACATACATACTACATGCATACTACATATATACTACATTCATGCAACATACATACATACTACATACATACTACATGTATACTACATACATACATGCTACATACATACTACATATATACTACATTCATACAAAATACATACATACTACCTAATACATACATACATATATACTACATATATACTACATTCATACAACATACATACTACATAATACATACATACTACATATATACTACATTCATACAACATACATACATATATACATACTACATACATGCTACATATATACTACATTCATACAACATACATACATACTACATGCATACTACATATATACTACATTCATGCAACATACATACATACTACATACATACTACATGTATACTACATACATATTACATACATACTACATATATACTACATTCATACTACATATATACTACATTCATACAACATACATACATACTACATACATGCTACACATATACTACATTCATACAACATACATATATACTACATACATACTTCATATATACTACATTCATACAACATACATACATACTACATGCATACTACATATATACTACATTCATACAACATACATACATACTACATAGATACTACATATATACTACATTCATACAACATACATACATACTACATACTACATACATACTACATATATATTACATTCATACAACATACATACATACTACATAATACATACATACTACATATATAATACATTCATACAACATACATATATGCTACATACATACTTCATATATACTACATTCATACAACATACATACATACTACATACATACTACATATATACTACATTCATACAACATACAAACATACTACATAGATACTACATATATACTACATTCATACAACATACATACATACTACATACTACATACATACTACATTCATACTACATATATACTACATTCATACAACATACATACATACTACATAATACATACATACTACATATATAATACATTCATACAACATACAGTGGGGCAAAAAAGTATTTAGTCAGTCAGCAATAGTGCAAGTTCCACCACTTAAAAATATGAGAGGCGTCTGTAATTTACATCATAGGTAGACCTCAACTATGGGAGACAAACTGAGAAAAAAAAAATCCAGAAAATCACATTGTCTGTTTTTTTTCATTTTATTTGCATATTATGGTGGAAAATAAGTATTTGGTCAGAAACAAGCAATCAAGATTTCTGGCTCTCACAGACCTGTAACTTCTTCTTTAAGAGTCTCCTCTTTCCTCCACTCATTACCTGTAGTAATGGCACCTGTTTAAACTTGTTATCAGTATAAAAAGAAACCTGTGCACACCCTCAAACAGTCTGACTCCAAACTCCACTATGGTGAAGACCAAAGAGCTGTCAAAGGACACCAGAAACAAAATTGTAGCCCTGCACCAGGCTGGGAAGACTGAATCTGCAATAGCCAACCAGCTTGGAGTGAAGAAATCAACTGTGGGAGCAATAATTAGAAAATGGAAGACATACAAGACCACTGATAATCTCCCTCGATCTGGTGCTCCACGCAAAATCCCACCCCGTGGGGTCAGAATGATCACAAGAACGGTGAGCAAAAATCCCAGAACCACGCGGGGGGACCTAGTGAATGAACTGCAGAGAGCTGGGACCAATGTAACAAGGCCTACCATAAGTAACACACCACGCCACCATGAACTCAGATCCTGCAGTGCCAGACGTGTCCCACTGCTTAAGCCTGTACATGTCCGGGCCCGTCTGAAGTTTGCTAGAGAGCATTTGGATGATCCAGAGGAGTTTTGGGAGAATGTCCTATGGTCTGATGAAACCAAACTGGAACTGTTTGGTAGAAACACAACTTGTCGTGTTTGGAGGAAAAAGAATACTGAGTTGCATCCATCAAACACCATACCTACTGTAAAGCATGGTGGTGGAAACATCATGCTTTGGGGCTGTTTCTCTGCAAAGGGGCCAGGACGACTGATCCGGGTACATGAAAGAATGAATGGGGCCATGTATCGTGAGATTTTGAGTGCAAACCTCCTTCCATCAGCAAGGGCATTGAAGATGAAACGTGGCTGGGTCTTTCAACATGACAATGATCCAAAGCACACCGCCAGGGCAACGAAGGAGTGGCTTCGTAAGAAGCATTTCAAGGTCCTGGAGTGGCCTAGCCAGTCTCCAGATCTCAACCCTATAGAAAACCTTTGGAGGGAGTTGAAAGTCCGTGTTGCCAAGCGAAAAGCCAAAAACATCACTGCTCTAGAGGAGATCTGCATGGAGGAATGGGCCAACATACCAACAACAGTGTGTGGCAACCTTGTGAAGACTTACAGAAAACGTTTGACCTCTGTCATTGCCAACAAAGGATATATCATAAAGTATTGAGATGAAATTTTGTTTCTGACCAAATACTTATTTTCCACCATAATATGCAAATAAAATGAAAAAAAAACAGACAATGTGATTTTCTGTATTTTTTTTTCTCAGTTTGTCTCCCATAGTTGAGGTCTACCTATGATGTAAATTACAGACGCCTCTCATCTTTTTAAGTGGTGGAACTTGCACTATTGCTGACTGACTAAATACTTTTTTGCCCCACTGTACATATATACTACATACATACTTCATATATACTACATTCATACAACATACATACTACATACATGCTACATATATACTACATTCATACAACATACATAAATACTACATACATACTACATTCATGCAACATACATACATACTACATACTACATACTACATGTATACTACATACATACATACTACATACATACTTCATTCATACATCCTACATAATACATACATACTACATATATACTACATTCATACAACATACATACATACTACATACATGCTACATATATACCACATTCATACAACATACATACATACTACATACATACTACATACATACTACATTCATACAACATACATACTACATACTGCATAAATACTACATGAATACTACATACATACATACATACTACATACATGCTACATATATACTACATTCATGCAACATACATACATACTACATACATGCTACATATATACTACATTCATACAACATACATATATACTACATACATACTTCATATATACTACATTCATACAACATACATACATACTACATACATGCTTCATATATACTACATTCATACACCATACATACACACTACATACATGCTACATATATACTACATTCAATCAACATACATATATACTACATACATTCTTCATATATACTACATTGATACATTCGTACAATACATACATAGACATACAGTACATATAACATAGAGTACATACTTACCATCACTTGTCACTTTGATCCCCGAAGCCAGTGTCATCTATGAAAAAATATGAAAATAACAAACAAGCCATATACTCCCTGATCCGCAGAAATCCTCGAGGGTTCCACGCCGATTTCCCGTGGAGAACAGCAGCATCAGCTGATGCAACCGCTCTCTAGGGGCTTCAATAATCCAATGACGGGAGGTAGGTATCCTTCCGCACTGTATTCCTCCCCACTGCACTGGTACAAGGCCCACACAGCACCAACACCATTACCCAGTCAGGATCCAACTGTAGCGTGCCAGATTGTCACAGAATACGAGTGCTGCACCCATGGTTATCACCCAGCCCCGCGCTATAGTAAAATAAAGTTAAAAGTAGGCATCTGGACGTGAAAAAAAATCATTTACTTTTGTAAGAAAGTAATGCAAAGGAGGAAAAGAGGTGAATAAATTATAAGCAGTCCACATCCCCTCTTGACAATGGTGGATCCTGTAATATCTACCTCCATCTTCACAACATGGGTGTAACTTTTTATTGTAATCCTGACAATGATCATGTGGGTGCAACGGGCTCCCCAAAGTTGCTCCCAAAAGTTGATGTGCAAGGCCAGATTAGAGGTGTTGTGATGGATGAGCTTGGAAAATCAATACAGTACAAGCACACATGTAGTGTCCAGCACAAGATTCCACTTTAATGAAATGCGGGTGGGGTTTATATACACCCTGATAGAAAGGTGCTTTATTCCAACAAGCAAGCAACTGTTTTGTGGGATCTAAAAGTAGTTTTGTGGAAGTGTCTGGTTCAGTCTAGAATCTCATGAACTTAGAATGTGTAGGGGGATTTTGTGTAAACATGCTTCGCGATAGATTTAGAGCATAAAATAGGGACTGAGAAGGCAAAATGGATCCTGGTTTCTCACAATCATAATGATATTAACTTTATAAAATAGGGTTCTTGAACTGATTTCGAGTTGCAATGGCTGTTGTAAAAACTGCAAAATTTTAAGATTTTCCTTTATATACAGTAAGTCACTTGAAATAAAATTTTACATAAAAAGTTATTTAATATAGCATTTCTTATTAACATAATCTATTTAAGAGGGAACACAAAAAGTTTGAGTAGGACACTAATATTGTAGCACACATTTGCTACTAATGTATGCCTCTAAAAACTCGTTAAAAGTGTAAAAATGGTTAATATTTCATATATAAAAGAATTTTATGAACTTCACCAAATATTATAATTGATTAATACAGTCACCTTTCACTAAGATCAATAATATAGCCATGATCAGGAGCACCAGTTAATTAAATATAGATCCCTATGTTAGGCTGAGGTATGCAAATCAAAGGCATCATCATTAGCTAGACAGTCACTTAATTATGTGTAATAAAACAAGTATTGAGAAACATAAACTGATAGCATGTTCTGCATTTTCTACAAGATATTCAAATTTTATAATTGAATTGTGAGCTTTAATGTAAATGAAAAAAAGAAATATCAAGTGATTGTTCTCCCTTCTATGAACTGGACAATTGGTTTTTTCACTCCATTCATTGATGCTTCATTTTCTCCATACTTCGATGGAAAAATTTGCATTACTAACTATCAAGCCTTTGGTATAATAATTACTTAAAATGAATAGTTTCCTTTTTTCTCTTCCAACTTGGAACATGACCAGAGTGAAATTACACCAATGGCAATTTTGAAGACTACATGAGTTAGAAATTAAACCTATTCACATTTGTTGAAAGAATAGAATAAACTATTTGTAATTGTGTGGTGACAATGCTAAAAAGCAAAGTAGAATACACATTTAAACTTGCAGTCCTTATTAACATCATTATGTATTGATTTATGTACTGTGTCTTAAAAAAGTATGCATACCCGTGAAATTTTCCATTTTTTTTATGTTACTCCCACAAACTTAAATGTATTTTATTGGGATTATATGGGATATGCCAACAGAAAATAGCAAGTACTTGTGAAGTATAAAGAAAATTATAACTGGTTTACTAATTATTTTAGAAATATAGAACTGAAAATAGTGACATGCATTTATATTTTGCCCACTGAAGTCTGATAATCCTTAATAAAATCCTGAGTGTCCAATTGCTTACAGAAGTCACATAATTAGCAAAATGAGCCCAACTGTGTGCAATTTAATCTCAGTATAATTACAACTCTTCTGTGAAGACCTCAGAGGTTTGTTTGCGAACATTAGGGATCAACCAGCATCATGAAGACTAAGGAAAACACCAAACAGTTCAGAAGTAAAGTTGAGAAGAGTAAAGCAGGGTTAGGTTATAAAAATAGCCAAACTATGAACATCTCACAGAGCACTGTTCACTATACCACCTAAACCCGCATCCCATGCAACGAGAGCACTAATTAGAGAAGCAGCCCAGTGGTCCATGGTCACTGTGGAGGAGCTATAGAAATCCACAACTCAGGTGGGAGACTCTATCCACTGAACAACTTTTAGTTGTATACTCCACAAATCTGGCCTTTATGGAAGAATGACAAGAAGAAAGCCATTTTTGAAAGCATGCCATAACAAATCCAACTTGCAGTTAGAAAAAAGCCATATACTGGATACAGCTATCATATGGAAGAAGGTGCTCTAGTCAAATGAGACCAAAGTAGAACTTTTTGGGCAAACAACTGCACATTACCCTGAAAACACAATCCCCACCGTCAAACATGGTGGTGGCAGCATCATGCTGTGGGGATGATTCTCTTTAGCAAAGAGAAAAGGTATTTTGGTGCACCGCATTATATAAATGAATATATGTATACTATAGGGGTGCAACCAAGTAGTCAACTGAGACTATAACTAAAGAAGAAAAAAGCACTACTGGAATAATACACACCATAGAAAAATATATTATAGAAAATATAAATCAAAACAATTTTATTGGCACACAATTACAATTAAAACATACTTAAAAAACATAGAACTGTGTCCACAGAGAAAAATTGATTCAATAATGACTCCCATGCATGAGAGTAGACAGTAAATGCCCCCAAAATAACCCGTCTCCTAGCGGCTCATGAGGCTAAAGCAATACATATGAATGTAACCTGTCCAATAGGACCTGGAAAGATTGATACCTGGAAAACTTGGGTTCCTGACTCTCTCCTGGTAATATGCTGACACTGGAGCTTTTTTTGCAAGGTGTCTTCATTGTTTGAGCTTTCCTTCTGAGTTCATATTGTCCACCGGTTAATAGACTGGTGAGGTAGTTTGTATTTTTCCTTGCTCTCCCCTTGGGATCATTCTCCCTTTGGGATTATTATTCTATCAAGCTTTCCAGGTCCTATTGGACAGGTTACATTCATATGTATTGCTTATGAAACATGACTACTATAGAAGATAGTGCAGTTCCCTGGGAAATGCACAAAAATATGGATTTTTATTACATTTTTTTCAATAAATTTGTCTTTAAAATAATTTTGTCTGGACCTGTTACTGGAATCACCTTCTTTCCAGACATATTACTACTGTATACAGTCAAAAACCCTTTTTTGCTGATCAAGAACCATGGAACCGGCAAAGGACCTGGACATCTTTAAACAAGAAAGAGTGGTGATGAGTAAGATGAGGAGGACATAAACTGCTATTGCAACGGTAATATTAATATGTTGACATTATATCTTCATTTGGTAAAGCCCTAATTACATGTGCAATTTTCGAACACACAGATACAGTGGGGCAAAAAAGTATTTAGTCAGTCAGCAATAGTGCAAGTTCCACCACTTAAAAAGATGAGAGGCGTCTGTAATTTACATCATAGGTAGACCTCAACTATGGGAGACAAACTGAGAAAAAAAAATCCAGAAAATCACATTGTCTTTTTTTTTTCATTTTATTTGCATATTATGGTGGAAAATAAGTATTTGGTCAGAAACAAAATTTCATCTCAATACTTTGTGATATATCCTTTGTTGGCAATGACAGAGGTCAAACGTTTTCTGTAAGTCTTCACAAGGTTGCCACACACTGTTGTTGGTATGTTGGCCCATTCCTCCATGCAGATCTCCTCTAGAGCAGTGATGTTTTTGGCTTTTCGCTTGGCAACACGGACTTTCAACTCCCTCCAAACGTTTTCTATAGGGTTGAGATCTGGAGACTGGCTAGGCCACTCCAGGACCTTGAAATGCTTCTTACGAAGCCACTCCTTCGTTGCCCTGGCGGTGTGCTTTGGATCATTGTCATGTTGAAAGACCCAGCCACGTTTCATCATCAATGCCCTTGCTGATGGAAGGAGGTTTGCACTAAAAATCTCACGATACATGGCCCCATTCATTCTTTCATGTACCCGGATCAGTCGTCCTGGCCCCTTTGCAGAGAAACAGCCCCAAAGCATGATGTTTCCACCACCATGCTTTACAGTAGGTATGGTGTTTGATGGATGCAACTCAGTATTCTATTTCCTCCAAACACGACAAGTTGTGTTTCTACCAAACAGTTCCAGTTTGGTTTCATCAGACCATAGGACATTCTCCCAAAACTCCTCTGGATCATCCAAATGCTCTCTAGCAAACTTCAGACGGGCCCGGACATGTACAGCTTTAAGCAGTGGGACACGTCTGGCACTGCAGGATCTGAGTCCATGGTGGCGTAGTGTGTTACTTATGGTAGGCCTTGTTACATTGGTCCCAGCTCTCTGCAGTTCATTCACTAGGTCCCCCCGCGTGGTTCTGGGATTTTTGCTCACCGTTCTTGTGATCATTCTGACCCCACGGGGTGGGATTTTGCGTGGAGCACCAGATCGAGGGAGATTATCAGTGGTCTTGTATGTCTTCCATTTTCTAATTATTGCTCCCACAGTTGATTTCTTCACTCCAAGCTGGTTGGCTATTGCAGATTCAGTCTTCCCAGCCTGGTGCAGGGCTACAATTTTGTTTCTGGTGTCCTTTGACAGCTCTTTGGTCTTCACCATAGTGGAGTTTGGAGTCAGACTGTTTGAGGGTGTGCACAGGTTTCTTTTTATACTGATAACAAGTTTAAACAGGTGCCATTACTACAGGTAATGAGTGGAGGAAAGAGGAGACTCTTAAAGAAGAAGTTACAGGTCTGTGAGAGCCAGAAATCTTGATTGCTTGTTTCTGACCAAATACTTATTTTCCACCATAATATGCAAATAAAAGAAAAAAAAACAGACAATGTGATTTTCTGGATTTTTTTTTCTCAGTTTGTCTCCCATAGTTGAGGTCTACCTATGATGTAAATTACAGACGCCTCTCATCTTTTTAAGTGGTGGAACTTGCACTATTGCTGACTGACTAAATACTTTTTTGCCCCACTGTATATGATAGTGTATGGGTGCGAATCACAAGCCTGTTTTGGGAGTAGACCTATCAGCTACAAAATAAACAGAGACATGTCTAAGTTTGGTCCAATTCACAGAGAAAACCCAAATATATGAGTGGATCAGGTGAACATGTGCTTTGCTCTCATTTAAACTACATGGAAGTATAAGCTATTTACTTGTTCATAAGTGTACATCTAAAAACATTTGCAACAGCTTCTATAATTTATTTAATCTCTGGATAAAGCTTTGAAAAACATTACATTTAGCTCCCCCACGCCGGAAATTTGCTATAGATCAAAAGTAGCGGCTGCATTTATCAAGAGCTTTAAAAGTCACTTCAGAACTTAGCAGTGAAATCTACTTTTAAAATCAATACAGTGTCTGAACATCAGTCATTTCTGTAGCCATTGATTGCTCTGAATTCATCATAAGTCATACTTCAACAAGTGGTTTCCTTTTTATACTTTCAAAGACCTGTGCATGTCTCAGCTGCCTGGATATCTTAAGAAGACAATTTCCTTTTCCATTTTTTTGAACAATAAATGATATCTTCCTGGCCCAAGTGGAACAATTTAAATGACATTTCAGAAAATATAAAAAGTAGTTTAAACATTATATATTTTTTTCACATTCGTTTTAGTGCTGAATTGAGTAAGCTTAGAATGATATATTATATTCATATATTCACTAAACAGATTAAGCAACGTTGAATAAAAAGGGAGAATGTTAAATGTATTCTTTTATAAAAAAATATTTTTTAAAATTACAATCGACCATAAATATAAGAGCCCAGTCAGACAGCTGTGTAGCATGGATGACTATGGCATCACATTGCTCGGACTGGCTGGCAGCTCTCCTGACCAAAGTATGATAATATGTATTTATATACACCTGCCACGCTCGAGTTAGGAGAGCCATCTGTCAGTCCTTGCTCTGTGATGCGATCAACTGTTTTATATGGCTGTCTATCTGTGCCTAGATTAGACTGGGTTCATACTAGCAATGGTCCATTTAGGACTATATTATAAATCAAGGGTCTGAAAAGAGCAAGGTTATGAAGAAAGATATCTGGCCACAGCAACATATAGTGGCCAATTCATCTTTGCATTTGTGGCTTTTATTTGTCAAACTTTTGTTCTTTGCCTATTTTTCATTTGCTCCTAATTATACTAATTATCACCTTTTTTAAAGTTTATCCTATTATTCACTTTTTTTTGCCACTGCAGGTGGAGTTTAAGGTTTAATGATGTTTTTGATTGATTCATTATGTGCTATTTTTTTTAAAATAAATGGCGCAAATGTACCCCAATCCAATTTAGGAGTGATGGTTTACATGACAGTCAAGGCCAAAAGTGTTTCCCACTCTTGAAGTTATTCCAGAAAATGAAGTATTTCCCGAGGAAAATAATTGCAGTTACAATTGTTTTGTTATACACATGTTTATTTCCTTTATGTAAGTTGGTACAGCATAAAAAAAGGCAAATTATACATAATTTCATGCAAAATCCTAAAAATTGGTGGGAAAAAATGTTGGCACCTTTCCAAAGTTGTGGATAGACAACTTTGTTTCAAACAGGAGTGCGCAATATGAAAATCACACCTGAAACTTAATAAAAAGGGGGGAAGTTGACTCAATCTTTGAATTGTGTGTCTTGTGCCACACTAAGCTTGCAGAACAGAAAGAGAAGAAGAGAACGGATTGAGGACTTGAGAACTAAAATTGTTGAAAAATATTAATAAGGTTACAAGTGCATCTCCAGAGATATTGATGTTACTTTGTCCACAGTGAGCAACACAATCAAAAAGTTTATAACCCATGGCACTGTAGCTAATCTCCCTGGACGTGAATGGCATAGAAAAATTGCTGAAAGATTGCAACCCAGGATAGTCCAGATGGTCAATAAGCAGCCCCAATCAAGTTTCAAAGAAACTAAAGCTGTCCTGCAGGCTCAACTCTCCGTCGACATATTAATTAAATTAAACGCTATGGCAGGTGACCCAGGAGTACCCCACTGCTGACACGTAAAAAATGAGGCATAAAAAGCTAGACTGCAGTTTGGCAAAATGTATGTGAGTAAGCCAAAATCCTTCTGGCAAAACATCTTGTGGACAGATGACACTAAGATAGAGCTTTTTGGCAAAGCACATCATTTTACTGTTTACCGAAAACAGAATGAGAAAAGAACACAGTACCTACAGTCAAATAAGGTAGAGGTTCAAAGATGTTTTGGGGTTGTTTTGCTGCCTCTTGGACTAGTTGCCTTGATTGTATGCAAGGAATCATGAAATCTGAAGATAACCAAAGGATTTGAATCACAATGTTGTGCCCAGTGTCAGAAAGCTGATTTTGCGTTCTAGGTCATGGGTCTTCCATTAGGACAATGACTCAAAACATACTTCAAGAAGCACCCAGAAATTGATGGAAACAAAGTGCTAGATGGTTCTGAAGTGGGCAGCAATGAGTCTAAATCCCATTGAACACCTGTTGAGATATCTTAAAATTGCTGTTGGGAAAAGGCACCCTTCAAATAAGAGAGACCTGGAGAATTTTTCAAAAGAAAAGCTGTCAAAAATTCCAGTTGAGAGGTGTATAAAGCTTGTTGATGTTTATAGGAAGCAATTGATTGCAATTATTTATTCCAAAGGGTATGCATCCAAAAATTAGGTTGAGGGTGCCAACAATTTTGTCTGGCTCATTTTTGGGGTTTTGTGTGAATTATGTTCAGTTTGTTATTTTTTCCTCTTTTTTGTGTTCTTACAATACACACAAAGGAGATAAACATGTTTATAGCAAAATATTTTCAGGGAGAAATACTTCATTTTCTGGAACAATTTCAAGGTTGTCAACACATTCTGCCATGACTGCATATGTTGGCACAATCTTTTTGCTCTCTTTTGCAGAATGTGTGATAATTTGCGCTAAGAAATTGCAAAAAAGGGTTAAAGACAAGCACCATTTTTTATTTTCCACAAAATTTGGGAATCGTGAACACCATTTTGAATAATTTGAAGCAGAAACGGGAATCGAATTTCACAAGAAAAAACAGAAAAGTGAGTTTAAAAAAACCTGTAAATAATAAATTGAGGGGCCACACTGTCCCTTAGCAATATCTTGCTTGAAATTTGACAAGCATGACTACATATCAAGCACAGGTTCACCAATACGATGCATGTAGTATGGTACTTAATTAATTGTGATTGCAGAAGGAATACTAATTCTAATTATAAGTTTGATTTAGATACCTATGATTATCAAACATGTCACAAATAAACAAATTACTCATACTACAAACGCTAATTATTATAATTTACTCACGCACATATAAAATCACAAATAATGATTAGCCATTATTGTAAAGATCAAACAGGTATACTGCAATATAAGAGTGCCCACTATTTCAGCTATAAACTTAAGTCCCCTGCCTTGGTCATATACTCCCCCTTCAGCATTCTCACCTTTTTTCGGTGCCGATCTGGTCCAGCTGCTCCATATTTTGAGTGCAGCTTCTGACTAAAAACTTTTTGTGGTGCCCTCCCTCTTAGTGATACTTTAAATAAGTGTTAACAAGCGTGCATAAATTTATTTTTCAGTAGCCCAGTCATCAGCATGCCCTGCATTTGCCTTGTTGTTGGCAGGTAGTGACCCCACTTTCTTTTACCAAGCATACCCATTTCTAAAAAGTTTCTATCCCACGCATCCCCAAAGAAATAATTGGTTTGAGTTGCATTATTTCCCCCATAAGTCAGCAGGACATCAGCATTAGATGAGGATACTTCATTCTCCAATACTCCTTTATATTACATGTGATGCTGGCTTAACAATCCATGTTATTAAATAGGCAAATGATGATCGATACCAACATCCTCACAGAAACCAATAATGTATATTTTCAAGGTAAAGTTTGCATTGGAATTGTACTGTGGTAGAATGTGATTATTTGTAATAATCAGAACAGACTATGCAGCAAATCATTTTCTTTTCTGTGTAGTGATATAGCCAGTGTGCTTGGACTATTTCTCCATTTTACTGGCTTTGTGTTATGATAAAGTAATGGAGCAGAACAATTCTGGTGTCCATTCAGCAGCTGTCATTACTTATTGCTTGAATTGCTGCACATTTTATCACCGGTAAGTTGTCTATTCTCTGAAAAAGTAAGATCGTTTCTCAAAATGATATCCAATAGCTGAGTATACTAAATAAGGAAAGTGATTTTCAATACATGATACATTATTTTATGAATATCTTATTCTAAAGGCAGATTTTCTGATTTACCTGTCTTTGTTTTATATAGTGCTCTATAGATACAAATTATACAGAAGTTACTGCTTGTTTAACCCCTTAATCCCATGTGATGTACTATCCCGTCCATGTGCCCTGGGACTTAATTTCCAGGGACGGGATAGTACGTCACAGCGATCAGTGGCACCCACGTGGTGAGCGCCGCTGATCGCGGCCGGGTGTCAGCTAATTATCACAGCTGTCACCCGGCACAATGTGTCAGGGGTGGTCACGGACTACCCACGACACATTAACCCCTTGCACACCGCGATCAAACATGATCAAGGTGTACCGGGGGTTAAAGGGAAGCATCGGCAGGGAGGGGGCTCCCTCCGTGCTTCCCTGAGCCCCCCACCACAGCGCAATGTGCAGCGCTGCTGTGGGGGGCTCTTTCCCTACAGGTCCCTGGATCCCAGATGGTGACGGGGACCTTCGGGGGCCTGTAGGGAGCTGACTTCCTCAGTGTCTGCAAAGCGCAGGCATGAGGAAGTCTGCGTCTATGCCTGTGACAGATTGCTGACATCAAAAAATGTCACGTGCCCGAGAATGGTACCAATAAAAACGTCAACTCGTCCCACAAAAAAAAAGACCTCACATGACTCGGTGTGTCAAAATATGGAAAAATTATAGCTCTCAATATGTGGTGATGCAAAAACTATTTTTACAATAAAAAATGTCTTTAAGGCTGGTTTCACATTTGCGTTTTTTAGCGCTGGAAAAAAACGCATACCTGCGCATGCGTTTTTTCCCCTATATTTAACATGGGTGCGCATACCTGCGCGCTGGTAAGCGCATGTATGCGATTTTCATGCGCTGCGTTTTTTTGGGGTGTGCGTTGGTATTTTCCAGACGCAGCATGTTGCATTTTTTGGCCCTGCAAAAAAGCGCATGCGCACATATGCGCACGTTTTGTGCTAAAAATGGCCATTATAGCCTATGGATGCGCATATGTGCGCACTGGCATGCTCATGTATGCGTTTTTTTGCATATGCGTTTTTTTTTTTTAACCATGGAATTTAGGGGTTTGGGTTAGAGTTAGGGTTAGTTAAGGGGGTTTAGGGTTAGGGTTAGGGTCAGGGTCAGGGTTAGGGTTGGGGTTTGGGTCAGGGTTAGGGTTAAGTATGGTTTGGTTAAGGGTTAGGGTCAGGGTTAGGGTTAGGGTCAGGGTTAGGGTTAGGGTTAGGGTCAGGGTTAGGGTTAGTAAAGTCATGGTTTGGGTAGTGTGAGGGGCCACCTAAAAATGTTGGAAAAAAACGCAAACGCGGTAAAAACGCACTAAAAACGCATACAAACGCATAAAAATGCTGCGTTTTTTTCATGCATGCTCATAAAAATGCTTGAAAAAAACGCAGCAGTTGTATGCTTATGTATGCGTTTTTTCAATGCGTTTTTTTGCGGGAAAAACGCGCTGCAAAAAAAAGCAAGTGTGAAACTAGCCTTAGCCTATGACAGCTGCCAAACATAAAAAGCTGCTATAAATAGTAAATCAAACCCCCCGTTATGACCCCATTAGTTAGGGAAAAATAATAAAATTAAAAGAAAATGTATTTATTTCCATTTTCCCATTAGGGTTAGGGCTAGGGCTAGGGTTAGGGCTAGGGTTAGGGCTGACATTAGGGTTAGGGGTGTGCTGGGGTTAGGGTTGGAGTTAGAATTGGGGGTTTCCACTCTTTGGGCACATCAGGTGCTCTCCAAATGCAGCATGTCGTCGGATCTCAATTCCAGCCAATTCTGCGTTGAAAAAGTCAAATGGTGCTCCTTCCCTTCCAAGCTCTGCCATGTTCCCAAACAGTGTTTTACCCCCACATATAGGGTATAAGCCTACTCAGGACAAATTGCAAAACAACTTTTGGGGTCCAATTTCTCCTGTTACCCTTAGAAAAATAAAAAATTTGGGGCAAAAATATCATTTTTGTGGAAAAAAATGATTTTTTTATTTTCACGCCCGGGCGTTATAAACTTCTGTGAATCACTTGGGGGTTCAAAGTGCTCACCACACATCTAGATAAGTTCCATGGGGGGTCTAGCTTCCAAAATGGGATCACTTGTGGGGCAGTTCAATAGTTTAGGTACATCAGGGGCTCTCCAAACGCACATGACACCTGCAGACCATTCCATCAAAGTCTGCATTCCAAAATGTCACTACTTCCCTTCCGAGCCCCGACGTGTGCCCATACAGTAGTTTTCTCCCACATAAGAGGTATCAGCGTACTCAGGACAAATTGGACAACAACTTATGGGGTCCAATTTCTCCTGTTACCCTTGGGAAAATAAAAAATTGGGGACTAATTGATCATGCTTGTGGAAAAAATATGATTTTTTTATTTTCATGCCCGGGCATTATAAACTTCTGTGAAGCACTTGGGGGTTCAAAGTGCTCACCACACATCTAGATAAGTTCCTTAGGGGGTCTAGTTTCCAAAATGGGGTCACTTGTGGGCTGTTTCCATTGTTTAGGTACATCAGGGGCTCTCCAAAAGCAACATGACAACCATAGACCATTCCATCAAAGTCTGCATTCCAAAACGTCACTACTTCTCTTCCGAGCCCTGACGTGTGCCCATACAGTAGTTTTCTCCCACATATGAGGTATCATCGTACTCAGGACAAATTGGACAACAACGTTTGGGGTCCAATTTCTCCTGGTACCCTTGGGAAAATAAAAAAATTGTTGACTAAAAGATCATGATTGTGGAAAAAATACGATTTTTTTATTTTCACGCCCAGGCATTATAAACTTCTGTGAAGCACTGGGGGGTTCAAAGTTCTCACCACACATCTAGATAAGTTCCTTGGGGGGTCTAGTTTCCAAAATGGTGTCATTTGTAGGGGGTTTCCACTGTTTTGGTACATCAGGGGTTTTCCAATCGCGACATGGTGTCCGATCTCAATTCCAGCCAAAAAAGTCAAATGGCGCTGCTTCCCTTCCGAGTTCTGCCATGCACCCAAATAGTGGTTTACCCCCACATGTGGGGTATTAGCGTACTCAGGAAAAATTGCACAATAACTTTTAGGGTCCTGTTACCCTTGGGAAAATAAAAATTGGGGGTGAAAAGATCATTTTTGTGGAAAAAATATGATTTTTTAATTGTACGGCTGTATGTTATAAACTTCTGTGAAGCGCTTGTGGGTTCAAAGTTCTCACCACATACCTAGATAAGTTCCTTGGGGGGTCTAGTTTCCAAAATGGGGTCACTTGTGGGGGGTTTCCACTGTTTAGGTACATCAGGGGCTCTCCAAACGCGACATGGCGTCCGATCTCAATTCCAGCCAATTTTGCATTGAAAAAGTCAAACGGTGCTCCTTCCCTTCTGAGCTCTGCCATGCGCCGAAACAGTGGCTCCCCCCACATATCATGTATCAGCGTACTCAGGACAAATTGCACAATAACTTTTGCAGTCCAATTTCTCCTGTTACCCTTGGTAAAATAAAAAAAATTGAACCTGAAATATTTTTTTTGTGAAAAAAAGTTAAATGTTCATTTTTTTTAAATATTCAAAAAATTCCTGTGATGCACCTAAAGGGTTAATAAACTTCTTGAATGTGGTTTTGAGCACCTTAAGGGGTGCAGCTTTTAGAATGGTGTCACTTTTGGGTATTTTCTATCATATAGACCCCGCAAAGTGGCTTCAAATGTGATGTGGTCCCTAAAAATAAAATGGTGTTGCAAAAATGAGAAATCGCTGGTCAATTTTTAACCCTTATAACATCCTAACAAAAAAAAATTTTTGTTCCAAAATTGTGCTGATGTAAAGTAAACATGTGGGAAATGTTATTTATCAAGTTTTTTGTGTGCTGTATCTCTGTGATTTAAGGGCATAAAAATTCAAAGTTGGAAAATTGCAAAATTTTCAAAATTTTCACCAAATTTCCATTTTTTCACAAATAAGCGCAAGTTATTTGAATTAAATTTTACCATTAACATGAAGTACAATATGTCATGAGAAAACAGTGCCAAAATCACCGGGATACATGGAAGCGTTTCAGAGTTATTACCTCATAAAGGGACAGTGGTCAGAATTGTAAAAATTGGCCCGGTCATGAGCGTGCAAACCACCCTTGGGGCTTAAAGAGTTAATGCAAAATTATCTAAAGTTAAAGGGTAACTACCCCATATTTAAGGGCCCAGGGATGTGAAAAAATTATATGAAGTTGGTACTCACAGCCATGTCTTGCACTGCTCATATCTACTTTTTTCACCTCCATGAGCCAATTAACCCTTTACTGACATCGGACAAACATGTATGGAACAAGTCAGTAATCCAATTGGAGTGATATTTAAAATTCACCTTTTATTATTTGAAATTAAAATAAAATATATTATTAGTCTGAATAAAAGTATTATTGACCTAATGATCATAACACCAACGATCATACCAATAGTATTTTATACTTATAGCACATATAGATGGCACTTAATTTCAATCATGTAGTGAAATAAAGAATTCCTAGCTAAAGCTAAAGTCTATTAATTAAGCTTATCCTATTATATCATAGGCTATTTTAATCAGCCAAAGTCAATATCATACTAGATGTCCCTATCTGTCACTGGAGTTAAAGCAATCAGATTGATAGTTCTAATATGCAGTGCTAATGCACTGTATTTTACCTTATATCCTTGGTAATTTGATGCCTTAGTGTCCCCCAAACACCAGCACCCTAAGGAGCTAAAGCTGCAAGCTGTGGGAGGATACAGCCTTAGTGTCCCTAGCCGTACACTATATTATACAAGCCCTACCCATTTCATCAATTATTATTACTGCCATGATCATCAAGGGCTAGCAGTTTATTTAGATTTATAACTACAATTTTGCAATGTGATAGTTTCATGGTTAAACATATCACCATGGTTGCTGTCACGGTAGGGAGACTAAAGGTACTGTCACACTTAGCGATGTACCAGCGATGCCGACCAGCGATATGACGCGGTCAGGATCGCTGGTACATCGCTAAGTGGTCGCTAGTGAGCTGCCACACAGGCAGATCTCACCAGCGACATCGCTGGGGACGGGGGTCGCTACTTACCTGTCAGACGAGGCGATCCTGACGTCCAACCGCCCGGCTCCACGTGACGCTCGTCTCTCCACAGGAAGCGCCGCAGGAAGCTGGCGACGAGAAATGGTCCAGGACGTTCTCGCGCGATCAGCGATAACCAGTGGGGGAGCGGGTCGTAGGTAAGTATCAGACATAGCGATATCGCTAGCAATATCGCTATAACATCACAAGTTATAGCGATATTGCTAGCGATATCGCTTAGTGTGACAGGCCCTTAAGGCTGCATCCTCTCACATAGCATGCAGCTTCAACTCCTTAAGGTGTTGGTGTTTGGGAACTACAACCTCCAGCAGGCTCCAGCAGGCTGCCTGGTGTGACCTGTAGTGGTTCACAGAAACAGGGGTTATAATGCCAGTACAGTGCCTGGTGCTCACCTCCCAGGGCTCTTGGAACTCCCTGACCCACTCACTTCACTTTCCTTCTCATTTTTCACTTGGAACAACGTGGCCCAAAGATCTTCCGGTTCCAGGCTGTGCCGCACTTCCGGCTATGGCGCCATGGCAACAGATGCCTGAACAGCACCTGCACCTTCATCTCCCAGCATTGTTCTGTCAGGATATAGTGTCTGTGAGGGAAAATGGTACCAGTGAGGGGACCAGGACCTGCTCATCATTAACGATGTCCTTGATGGAGAGTGGGCCATCCATTTGTCCAGAACCCTGGCACATGCCGAGTTGCGCCAGATGGTGATGCCAGTAATGATGGCAGATAATGGCTGTTACACACACCTGCCTCTACCAGTTGTAGAGTGGAACTCCACCTTTGACTGTTAACCTATGAAGCTCTGACAGCATTACCAGTGCGCCAGTATGAGGGCACTTCATTCTATGTGCCCATCAATGCCCCTGTGATGCAATTGCGGGTGCCAATGGGTTGCTATGACCATCAGCAGTCTGAACAAGACATCTGTTCTTGTCATTTCAGAGTTTCTTTGAATCCTAGCCTGTGGGCAGGATTCAAAGGAGACAATGATTTTGAATATGTGCAGCAAAAATGTGATATTGCTGTATATAGCATAAGCGATCAAATGATCACAGGTTCAAGTCACCTAAGGGCACCAATAAGTACAGTAAAAAGTAAAAAAGAATATTTGTGCAAATAAAAGTTAAAATCATCCCCACTTTACCTCTATTAAAAATAAAGATTTTTAAAATAAAAAGTACACATATGTGGTATTGCTAAGTCAAGAAATGTCCAATGCTTGGAAAATTCAAAACAATTAACATGATTGGTGAATACTAGAAACATAAAAAACTAAGAATGCTATAGTTGTGGTTTTTTTGGTCGCTGAAATACTGCAAAATGTCTGTGAGAGGCATAAAAATGTCATATGTATTCTAAAATGTTATCAACCAAAAAATGAAAATATTACTGTTCTTGGAAATGGTGACAATCAAAAAATATAAAAATATGTTTTTAGGAATTTCTGATTTTGTTTCACAGCAAAAAATAATTAAAACAAAAATGACAAATTTGGTATCACCGCAATTGTACTGATGAGGAAAATTACTGTATATACTAGTGTATAAGTCGAGTTTTTCAGCACATTTTTTTGTGCTGAAAATGCCTCCCTCAGCTTATGCACGAGTCAATTGTCTCAGAAAGATGATGTCGGAGGAGAAGCGGCTGAGCAGTAAGTCATAGAGGCAGAGAGACTTACTGTGCAGCTGCTAAAGAGAAATGAATATTCATTTCTCTGTAATAGCACGCAGTGACAGCCACCGGCTTCCAGTAAACACATCCTACTTGCCTACCATCTCTACATCTCGTTCGTTCTGGCGCCAGCAGCTCTTCCTGCCAAGTGATTTCATGGCCCTGCTCATTAAGGTAATGTGTATTCACGCCTCTCCACTCCCAGAGGTGTGGCGTAAATATTCATGAGCGGGCCACGTGATCGCTCGGCCAGAAGAGCTGCTGGTGCAGGAATGAGATGCAGCAAGGGCATGCAGGCAAGGTAAGTTGGAGTTTTGTTTTATCGGAACCATGCATACAAGGATAGGGGATAAGGAACCATGCATACAAGGATGGAGGATAAGGAGCCATGCATAAAAGGGCAGAACAGGGAGCCATGTATACAAGGACAGTGATGGGGAGCCATGCATACAAGAACAGGGATGGGTAGCCATGCATGCCAGGATACAGATGAAGGGACAATGCATACCCGGCTTTTACTCGAGTCAATAAGTTTACCTAGTTTTTCATGACAAAATTAGGTGCCTTGGCTTATACTCGGGTCAACTTATACGCGAATATATATGATTTATTTCCAGGTCATTTTTACCTGGCAAAATGATTCTCATTATACCAGGTAAAAATGAATTGTGTTCTCTAGTTTTGTTCTTATTTACAGTCATATGTTAAAGTCTGTAAATAAAACAGCTGTCTGTGGATGGATACCATGTTTTGGCATAGGTGGTTTCCTTCATTGGAGACTGCCCTTCCCGTGGTTGTTCCTTCCCGGGGAAAGACCTGGCTGGTCATTGCTTGCGTTGAGAAACATGTGATGGTGTCTCCGCGGCTTCTGTTTTGCATGTTTTGCATATTTCCCATAAGGGATGGGGGCAGTGCTCTAGAATCACTGCGTTGAGAAACACGTGATGGTGTCTCCGCAGTGTTGGATGTTGATCTCCATGAGTTCATTCATCCTCATCTTCACAGTCTTTTACTAGGCATTGCTCCTACCAGCCAGTTTCCTACTCCACACTGATGAGGGGCAATACCCCGAAACAGCTGTCTGTGGATGGATACCATGTTTTGGCATAGGTGGTTTCCTTCATTGGAGACTGCCCTTCCCATGGTTGTTCCTTCCCGGGGAAAGACCTGGCTGGTCATTGCTTGCGTTGAGAAACATGTGATGGTGTCTCCGAGGCTTCTGTTTTGCATATGTTAAAGTTTGGGCACCCCTATTAATGTTAACCTTTTTTCTTTATAACAATTTTGTTTTTTGCAACAGCTATTTCAGTTTCATATATCTAATAACTGATGGACTCAGTTATATTTCTGGATTCAAATGAGGTTTATTGTACTAACAGAAAATGTGCAATCTGCATTTAAACAAAATTTGACCGGTGCAAAAGTATGGGCACCCTTATCATTTTCTTGATTTGAACACTCCTAACTATGTTTTACTGACTTCCTGAAGCACTAAATTGGTTTTGTAACCTCATTGAGCTTTGAACTTCACAGCCAGGTGTATCAAATCATGAGAAAAGGTATTTAAGGTGGCCACTTGCAAGTAGTTCTCCTATTTGATTCTCTTATGAAGAGTGGCATCATGGGCTCCTCAAAACAACTCTCAAATGATCTGAAAACAAAGATTATTCAACATAGCTTTTCAGGGGAAGGATACAAAAAGTTGTCTCAGAGATTTAACCTGTCAGTTTCCACTGTGAGGAACATAGTAAGGAAATGAAAGAACACAGGTACAGTTCTTGTTAAGCCCAGAAGTGGAAGGCCAAGAAAAATATCAGAAAGGCAGAGAAGAAGAATGGTGAGAACAGTCAAGGACAATCCACAGACCACCTCCAAAGACCTGCAGCATCATCTTGCTGCAGATGGTGTCACTGTGCATCGGTCAACAATACAGCGCACTTTGCACAAGGAGAAGCTGTATGGGAGAGTGCGAAAGAAGCTCTTTCTGCAAGCACGCCACAAACAGAGTCGCCTGAGGTCTGCAAAAGCACATTTGGACAAGCCAGTTACATTTTGGAAGAAGGTCCTGTGGACTGATGAAACAAAGATTGAGTTGTTTGGTTCATACAAAAAGGCGTTATGCATGGAGGCTAAAAAACACAGCATTCCAAGAAAAACACTTGCTACCCACAGTAAAATTTGGTGGAGGTTCCATCATGCTTTGGGGCTGTGTGGCCAATGCCGGCATCGGGAATCTTGTTAAAGTTGAGGGTCGCATGGATTCAACTCAGTATCAGCAGATTCTTGACAATAATGTGCAAGAATCAGTGACGAAGTTGATGTTACGCAGGGGATGGATATTTCAGCAAGACAATGATCCAAAACACCGCTCTAAATCTACTCAGGCATTCATGGAGAGGAACAATTACAATGTTCTGGATTGGCCATCCCAGTCCCCAGACCTGAATATCATTGAACATCTGTGGGATGATTTGAAGCGGGCTGTCCATGCTCGGCGACCATCAAACTTAACTGAACTGGAATTGTTTTGTAAACAGGAATGGTCACAAATACCTTCATCCAGGATCCAGGAACTCATTAATAGCTACAGGAAGCGACTAGAGGCTGTTATTGTTGCAAAAGGAGGATCTATGAAATATTAATGTCACTTTTATGTTGAGGTGCCCATACTTTTGCACCGGTCAAATTTTGTTTAAATGCAAATTGCACATTTTCTGTTAGTACAATAAACCTCATTTGAATCCAGAAATATAACTGAGTCCATCAGTTATTAGATATATGAAACTGAAATAGCTGTTGCAAAAACCAAAATTGTTATAAAGAAAAAAGGTTAACATTAAAAGGGGTGCCCAAACTTTTACATATGACTGTATAAGCACATTATCTGGTAAAATGAATGGTGTCATTCAAAAGTAGAACTTTCGTTGCAAAAAAACAAGTCATCAAATGCCTTTATGGAGAAAAAATAAAAAAGTTTTGGCTCTTGGAAAAAAATAGAAATTGGCCATGTTAAGACGCAGTTAAAAAGAAAATGAACAAAATTGGAAATCATCTTTATTATTTTATATATAAGTAAGCTTAAACAGGGGAGGAAACACATATACAGTCATGGCCGAAAGTGTTGGCATTTTTTGAAAGTGTTCCAGAAAATGAAGTACCGTATATACTCGAGTATAAGTCGATCCGAGTATAAGTCGACCCCCCTAATTTTGCCTCAAAAACCTGGGAAAACTTATTGACTCGAATATAAGTCTAGGGTGGGAATTGCCGAAGATACTGGTAGATTTCAAAAATAAAAAAGATAAGAATAAAAGTAAAATTAAGTGAGACATCAGTAGGTTAAATGTTTTTGAATATTTATTTAAAAGAAAAACATTAAACAAGCCCTGTAAGTTGAAAAGAGGGTCAACAAAACCAATAGGGCAACAACAATTACTTTAAAAGTACAAAAACCTCAGCTCAATGTAAAACACAAGAGTTAAAATCCTTCAAAGTCACTGGATTCCTCATCATCTGTATGTCCAAACAGAGCTTCAGCTTCAGCTGGTAAGAGGTTATCAGCATAGACATTGTCGTCATCATCACTGAGTTGGTCATCACCGTCACTGCTGGCGTCTTCATACAAATCGCTGTCTTCACTGCCATCCATAGCATTACTAATGCCACATATCTTGAAGGCGCGTTGCACCATGTCCTCTGGAGTCTCTTCCCATGCATCACGAACCCACTTTGCTATTAATTCTATGTCCGGCTTCATCAGATTTCCAAGTTTTGTCAGTCGGGCTTGACCAGATGACATCCACTCATGCCACATCCTCCGCACACGGTCTTTGAAAGGTTTATTTAAACACACATCTAGGGGCTGCAATACAGATGTAAGTCCACCTGGAATAACCGCCAAAGTAACTTGAGAAGACTTTGCCAATTTTTTGATGTCATCACATGTGTGGGCTCTAAACATATCCCAAACTAGCAATGATGGTTTTTTCTTTAAGGCTGTTCCTGGTCGTCCATTCCAAATTTCTTCCAGCCATTTTTTTGTTCCATCTTCATCCATCCAGCCTTTAATATGAACGCGCACTGTAATTCATGGTGGGAATTGGACCTTTTTAGGCAGGGTCTTTCTTTTAAAAATAATGACAGGCCGCAGCTTAGTTCCATTAGCCAAACATGAAAGAACGACTGTGAAATGATTTTTTTCATTTCCTGTGGTTCTGAGTAGAATAGTTTTTTCTCCCATATTTGCCACAGTTCTGTTGCTGGGAAGATCAAAAGTCATAGGTGTTTCATCCATATTTCCAATATCTCCCAGGTCATAGTTATGGATCCTTCTTTGTTTTATGATGAATGAATGGAATGACATCACTTTTTCATCAAGGTCTTTTGGCAACTTCTGTGAAATCTTTGTTCTTTGTCGCAAACATAGGCCAAATCTATTCATGAAACGGGTACACCATCCTGCTGATGCAACAAATTTTTCAATTCCTGGTGCTTTCAATTGATCTTCTTTAGCCATTTGAAGGGCACGTAAGCGAATTCCCATGCGTGTTACACAGTAGCCATTTTGACGACACTCCATAACCCATTTATGCAATTCAGTCTCTAGAGCCCCATACGACACCTTCAAACCACGTTGAGCTTTTTTTGCCTTTGGAGTCTTTTCCAAGTCATTTCATTTCATTTTCCGCCAATCCCTCAATAGTTTTTCGTTAACACAAAATTCCCTACTTGCAATACTGTTATTGCTTTCTTCTGCTCTTGACACAACATTAAGTTTGAAACCAGCTTCATACGACCTGCGTTTTTGCTTTGGTCCGGGATTTGAAGTACTGGGATCCATTTCTAACAGGATAAAAAAAAACGCTCCGTCCAAATACCGTAATGCTGCACAACATATGCCCCATAAATGCTGCACAGTGAGTAATGGTGGCCCAAATACCGTAATGCTGCACAACAGGTATGCCCCCATAAATGCTGCACAGTGAGTAATGGTGGCCCAAATACCGTAATGCTGCACAACAGGTATGCCCCCATAAATGCTGCACAGTGAGTAATGGTGGCCCAAATACCGTAATGCTGCACAACAGGTATGCCCCCTTAAATGCTGCACAGTGAGTAATGGTGGCCCAAATACCGTAATGCTGCACAACAGGTATGCCCCCATAAATGCTGCACAGTGAGTAATGGTGGCCCAAATACCGTAATGCTGCACAACAGGTATGCCCCCATAAATGCTGCACAGTGAGTAATGGTGGCCCAAATACCGTAATGCTGCACAACAGGTATGCCCCAATAAATGCTGCACAGTGCATGATTTATTGGCCAAGTGATAGGATTACCGGTACCGTAATCCTATCATGTTGCTGCTGCCCCTGCTGGAATTTAAAAAAAAAAAAAAAAAACACTATATACTCACCTCCGTTGCTGACAGCTGCTCCTGAGCGTCGCCGGCTCTTCAGTGACTCAGGCAGAGGGCGCGTGCTATCCACGTCATCGCGCCCCCTGCACGTCACTGCCGGAGGACGGGAGAGAGCAGCGCACTGGGAGAGAGCGGCGCACAGCGACTTGTAACGCCGCCGCCGGGACACTGACAGGCTGCAGGGGACCGCAGACACATACCAGGGAACGCGGAGACGACGGGGACCAGGTAAGTTTGAACCGTGACCCGAATATAAGTCGAGGGGGGTCTTTTTCAGCCCAAAAAGGGGGCTGAAAAACTCGACTTATATTCGAGTATATACGGTATTTCTCAATGAAAATTATTGCAATTACACATGCTTTGTAAGTCACATGTCTATTTTCTTTGTGAGAACAGCAGAAGAAAAAACAGACAACATTTCACGCAAAAATGGGCAGGACAAAATTGTTGGCATCTTTCCAAAATTTTGGGTAAAAATTTTTATTTCAAGCATGTGATGCTCATGTAAATTTACCTGCGGTAAAATGCTTCATTTTTTGGAACAATGTCAAAGGTGCCAACACTTTCAGCCAAAACTGTACAGGAAAAAAATGCAAACAATACTGCTCCTATAACTTTATATTGAGTTTATAAATACTACTTTACCTAAAATGTTTAACTCTAAAGAATACATGCACTGAGATAGCATGCAGAGAATATGAAAACATTACGCTGTTCATGTTGGCCCAACTCTCTGCCAATCTAATCTGAAATCTTTATACTTGGAGCATTTGTATGATGTTAATTGCTGCATCATTTTGAGATGTAATTACAGTCTAATTTGTAGTAAGGCATGATTATGTAACGGTACAGTAAATTTGATGTTCTAAAAATGGATTAAGAAATTAAAATTGTGACCAACGTGAATCGGAAGTAATTACAATGTGAAAACCTGACTTTTATAATTTGATCAGAAGTATATACTAGTGATCTCATCCTATTTTTAAATATTTTCTATAGAAAATGTTCATTGAACTGCTCAATGTGTATTTTGGATAAAAACATTATATGCCATGGTGTTAGCTTTTCTGTGGTTCTCTTAAACCATAACAATATTTGTGCTAAACCTGCGTCAAAATCATAAAGAGGATTTTGTAATAATGATGCATCTCTGAATTCACATACGTACTTTTTATAAAGTTATATATGCAATCATTTTGTATAAACTCAAAGGGGAGATGATCAAAATACAATATTTAGAAACTTCTCGCCTTTCCATCGTCCGCAAAACTTACATGTGTGATTCTAACCTAATGAAAAGTCTCCCAATTTTCTTAAGCTTTACAGCAAAGGTCTACTTAGCACACACTTAGTGTCACACTTTTAAACAGTTTAAAAAAGTAGAGGACTTTACATGTAATTTCATAGTTTTAAAATTTTTCAGAGTTGATCATAAAATTTAAAATGGCTCGAACTGACCCACTGGGAAAGTTGGTGAATCCTCTTGAGGGCCTAACAGCCATGCAGGTCTTGCCTCCCAAAGACACAGAAGCTGTGCACATAGAGCATCCACTAAGCTAGTGCATAGGAGTAGTGGCACTTACCCTTGTCCCCAGAATATAGATGTTACTTAGGGAGCTGAGCAATGAGACCCAGTGACAACCCATCTATGTTCTGTTTTGTCCATCAAGGGACCAGTATTTTAAGCATTCATCTCCTGGGCATCACACGCCTTTATTGCACAGCTTAAATGCATCTATGCATATCAGTGTCTATAACGCAATTGTCTGAAGAAGATCTTGATGAACGAAACATCATTTGTTTACATGGATTGTGAATCCTATAAAAATCACACTTTCTTGTATAATTAAGAGTGCCGAATCTTATCTCATTAACTTTAGTGAAGTAGAGGGTCGCTTTAATTCTAGAGATTTAATGATGGTGAGAAATAAAAAACATGTTTACAATAGTGATAATAATCAGAGTTCTATCGCAATGTGCTTTTTGTCTACAATGTTTACATCCCATAATTTATTAAAAAAAAAAGAAACAAAAACTGAAGACTATATTGCTTATTTTTCCTAAATTTCAGCTGAGAGTATTAATTGGTGGAGATATTAAACAGCATTGAAAGTGTCAACAAAGATGTTGAAAACTCTAAAATATCTGCATACAGTATAACAGAAATGATCAAAGCAATGGAAGAATTGTTCTACTTATTTTAAAATGAAGTCTTTCTGTTGAATTCTATTTTGCATCAATAACTTGTGTATCAAACGTCCTCATCTTTCTTGCTTTATTGAGATAAGAGATATACATCTCACTTTCAAGTATGTGACAAAGGAAAGCATTGGAAGATAAAGTGATTTGCTTAAGATCACAGTGTGTAATTGGCTTAGTCAAGATTCAAACTTGGCATAGAAAGTAATTAACACTTTCCTTTTTCTATACCTAAGGACTTTTTCCACTTGCTCATATTGTATAAACATTTACCGCAAATTAACATTGCATGGAAATAAACCTGCGTGAATGTAAACACTACCCCTGCTGCTGCTCTTTCATATGGGGGACTACACTTCTCTCATACCCCAAGATCAGACAATAGAGCAGGTGGAGGTGTTGGTCTGCTCCTATCACCAAAATGTACCTTTCAGGTTTTCCCTCAACTACCCTCACTAGTCTTCCCTTCTTTTGAGGTCCCTGCCGTCAGACTCTACACCCCCTTATCCATGCGAGTGGCGATGGTGTATCGCCCTCCCGGCCCTTGTCAACAGTTCCTGGATCATTTTGCCACTTGGCTTCCACATTTTCTCTCCTGTGACATCCCTACCCTCATCATGGGAGATTTCAACATCCCCATTGCTCTTCCCCTCTCCCCTTCTGCTACTCACCTTTTATCTCTAACCTCCTCATTTGGCCTTTCGCAGCTTACTAATTCTCCAACGTATGAAGATGGAAACTCCCTCAACTTGGTCTTCTCTCGGCTTTGTGCAGTGGATCATTTTGCAAACTCCCCTCTCCCGCTTTCTAACCACAATCTTCTTTCATTCTCTATCAAGAACTGCCAGGCTGCTCAGGTCACCCCCACTGTCCATACTTATAGAAATATACAGGCCATTAACACCCAGAAACTTATGAAGAACTTGCAGTCTTCATTGGCCCCTATCTCCTCCCTCTCATGTCCTGATTCTGCATAGAAGCATTACAATGAAACACTTCAAAGTGCCCTGGATGAATTTGAACCCCCTATAAATAGAACACCACAACACAGACGGTGACAACCCTGGCACACCCTGCAAGCACGTTTCCTGCAGCAGTGCTCCAGGTGCACCAAACGTCTGTGGAGAAAATCCAATCTACATGAAGATTTCATCCATTATAAGTTTATGCTTAGAACATTCAACACTGCCCTTCACTTCTCCAAACAAACTTATTTCAACACCCTCATCACATCACTGTCCAATAACCCTAAATGTCTCTTTGACACTTTTCATTCTCTACTCAACCCAAGAGTACAGGCCCCAACCACGGAGCTCCGAGCTGACGATCTGGCCAAATACTTCAAAGAAAAAATTGACCAGATCCGACAGGAAATTATCTCCCAATCACCTCATACCATGCACTGTCCTCCCTCCCCCATTGCATCTAGCTCACTCTCTGATTTTGAACCAGTCACAGAAGAAGAAGTAACCAGGCTCCTTGCATCTTCTCGCCCAACCACTTGCATCAGTGACCCATTTCCGTCACATCTCCTCCAGCCACTTTCCCCTGCTGTCACCCCTCACCTAACTAAAATATTTAACCTTCTCTCTCTTCTGGTATCTTTCCCTCCTCATTTAAGCATGCCATCATACATCCACTACTTAAAAAAACATCCCTCGACCAAAACTGTGCCGCTAACTATAGAATTGTCTCTAATCTTCCCTTCATCTCTAAACTCCTGGAACGCCTGGTTCACTCCCATCTTATCTGCTTTCTCTTTGATAACTCTCTTCTCGACCCTCTCCAATCCGGTTTCCGCTCTTTACACTCTACTGAAACTGCCCTCACAAAAGTCTCTAATGATCTACTAACAGCTAAATCAAATGGTCATTACTCCATGCGAATTCTCTTGGATCTCTCTGCAGCATTCGACACTGTGGATCATCAGCTCCTCCTCACTATACTCTGCTCCATTGGCCTCAAGGACACCATTCTCTCCTGGTTCTCCTCCTATCTCTCTGATCACTCCTTTACTGTATCCTTTGCCGGTTGCTCCTCCTCTCACCTTCCCCTTACTGTTGGGGTTCCTCAAGGATCGGTTCTAGGCCCCCTCCTCTTCTCCTTGTACACTGCCCCTATTGGTCAAACAATCAGTAGATTTGGTTTCCAGTACCATCCTATGCTGATGACACCCAATTATACGCTTCTTCTCCTGACATCACGCCAGCCTCTCTAGAAAACACCAGTGACTGTCTAAGCGCTGTGCCTAACTTAATGTTCTCACTATATCTGAAACTGAACCTGTCAAAGACTGAACTCCTTGTGTTTCCTCCCTCTACTAATGTGCCTATACCCGACATTGCCATTTCCATGTGTGGTTCCACTATTACTCCCCAGCAACATGCCCGCTGTCTTGGGCTCATACTTGACTCTGAGCTTTCCTTTGCCCCCACATTCAATCGCTGGCTCGCTCTTGTCATCTGCACCTCAAAAACATTTCTAGAATTCAACCATTTCTTACTTTTGACTCTGCAAAAACTCTTACTGTTTCTCTTATTCATTCTCGTCTCGACTATTGTAACTCTCTTCTAATCGTTCTCCCTCTTACCAAACTCTCCCCTCTCCAATCTGTCTTGAATGCTGCAGCCAGGATCATATTCCTTGCCAATCGTTACACCAATGCCTCTACCTTGTGCCAGTTATTACACTGGCTACCCATCCACTCCAGAATCCAGTACAAACTTATTACCCTCACCAACAAAGCACTTCATTTCTCTGCACCACCCTACATCTCCTCCCTTGTTTCAGTATACCACCCTACCCACGCCCTCCATTCTGCTGATGACCTGAGGTTAGCATCCTCAATAATCAGAACCTCCCACTCCCGTCTCCAAAACTTTACATGTGCTGTGCCAATTCTTTGGAATGCACTTCCCAGCTCAATACAATTAGTCCCCAATCCCCACAATTTTATGCATGCCTTGAAAACGCATTTATTCAGACTGGCCTACCGTCTCAACACATTAACCTAATCTATCCCTGGGTGGCACAGTCTTACCATAACCAGGTTCCCCACATCATGTTCCCACATGCTTTATGCATCCATTAACCCTATGTGTCTGTACTGTTACACACTTAACATTATGGCTGGTCCAAACAATCAGGGCAATTGTTACCTCCCACCTTTCGTGTCTACCTCTTTCCTTATAGATTGTAAGCCTGCAAGCAGGGCCCTCATTCCTCTTGGTAATTGTTATAATCTATGTGATTATTGTTATGCTGTAATGTCTATTGTCTGTACAAATCCCCTCTGAAATGTAAAGTGCTGCGGGATATGTCGACGTTATAGAAATAAAATTTATTATTATTATTATTATTATTATTAAACCTGTCATTCCAATGCCTTAATGGAATAAAATGTTCCATAAATGTGGGCCTGCTCTACCTTAGTGTTTTCCAAGCAGTTGCTTGGGAACCATATGTGAATCACAGACTCCCTGCATCTACAAAATTTCCTGCATGTACTCCCTATATCTACAGTACAATTATTATTATTATTATTTATTTATTTATATAGCGCCATTAGTTCCATGGTGCTGTACAAGAGAAGGGGGTTACATACAAATTGTACACTATCATGGCACTAGGGATAAGGCCATTTTCTTTTTCATTGTAGCTCATCATCACCAGTACTTAGAGATGAGCGAATTGATTTGCAGAACTACGATCCAACATCCAGGTCAGTGGTACCTGGAGACTAGATAGAAGTTCCGTGAATCTTATACATTCCCATGCCCCCAGTGCAACTTTTGATTTGTAAAGGCTGGTTTGACATTGCACAGATGAAATCACACCAACCATGTAAAGTCAATTGCTGCACCTTGGATGCTGAAAAATAAGATATTCTTGAGGCTCCTGTCTAGCTATCAGGTACCACTGACCCGGACATTGGACCTGAGTCCCGCAAATTGATCCTCTCACCTTTAGCAGTGATTGATCAAAGTGACTATCCTATTAATTAATACGAACATGAAAAAGGTTTATATACTTAGCTAAGTATAGAAATTTTTGAGCATGTGTATTGATTTGCATTCTGACTCTTCACACTTCCTTAAAAATATAATAAAATATTTCCATGAAACAAGCATTTGCACAAAAATTGGTTGGCTTCAAACAACCCTAAGAGATCAGAGCCAATACATGGACTGGCCATGGGTCTCCTGACTCCAGAAATATATGTAGCTGTCACGCTCTTGTTGGGAGAGCCGTGGCCAGTCCACACATTAGCGATCCGTGCTTGGACCGATTGCCACGGATGTCTGAATGAGCCCTTAGATGTAACAACACTGTCACAATCCATTTTTGGATCTGTGTCAGTCTAGACTCTTTTATATAAACCTTTTTCCTTTCTGGCCCTCAGGGGTTAATATGGGCTTTTGCCCCCCGGTGGCCGCTGGTGTTACTACATGTTTAGTTAGTCAGCAGGTGGTGACTACTCCCACTTCCCTTTATAAGGCCACCTGGTGCTGATGATGACTGTTGGTAATACTAGTCATTTGCTAACCAAGCTTGGTGAAGACTGGACCTACCTGGTGCAGAGGGGGTTCAGCTTATCTGGAGCAGTGGTGTTGCTGCTGGATGCTGATCGGGTGCCTTACTCTGCTGCTTGGAGCATTGGCAGCAGATAAAGCTAAGTTTTGGTTTTTATTTGCCTTAACCCCATGATGTCTGTTTTGTCTTTCCTTTCGTGTTTTTGGTGCAGTTCATTTTATTCCCTGTCTCACCTCCTGGGGAGGGGGTTGGGTGTTTAGCTCAGGGCTAAACAGGAGATAGGGACAGGTCAAGGACTTGGGCCTCACTACCATCAAGTGTACCCCCAAGTTAAGGAAAGTCATGGCACCCCCTTAGCCTGAGGGGCAGTTCAGGGGCCCAGGTTCCTTGTCTCCTGTTTTCCCCCTACTGACCCGTGAGAGACAGCTCTTTATAGCTTTGGAGCTAGCAGGTAGATTCTGAACATCTGTAAACTCTCTTTATAGAATATTTATTATTTCTGAAATATAGAATAGAAGGTCATCATAGAGGACACTTTGAATCATATAAAATACTGTAAAATATTGAAGTTCAAAACTTGCAAAAAAAATGTTCTCATATGAGCTGCATAACTTAAAACCTCCTGCAGAGACTCATTTATGTGCAACCAAAAGGCATCTAACTTTGTACACTCCCCACAGGTATCTTTATGATTGTTTCACATACTAATTAAGTATTTAAGTTGTGCAATAAATAGCCTTGTCAATATCGGGACATGAATCTTTCCCTTACTGAGGGTTAATTGCCTAAAAACAGCTTCCTTATAACAGTGATGTCTTCTTATTAAGCCTGCAGATAATTTAACTATCATTTAAAGTGCAGGTTTTTTTTGACCAGATGCTCTCTACTTTAAAATTCTGTTTAATTGTCACAAATTTTCTCTAAATGAATAACATCTGTGTTCGTTATAGTCACTGCTGGGGGTATAAACCGATCAATTGTTGCTTCTCTCCTACAGTTAAAAATATGTTCTTATATTAACATCTTATTTGCATACAGAGAACAAAACTGTTTAAACTGCTCTATGTAATCATTGCTAGAACAGCTCAATATAATAATTAAAAGAACACTAAACCTAAAATGGAATGTTTAAATTAAACAAGAAATAAAGTAACCCAGTTTGCTATCCTGAATTAAAGTCTTTTTAGAAATTCTGGAAGAACACAGAGGGGAGACTTCAACTTTAGCCAGTTGTCTTACAGCCACACACAGGTCAGTGAGGAGGAAGGTGACATGGCTCAGCTCCTGAGATCCACAATGACACAATTAACAGGTCTTTGGATATTCTTTGGTCTTAATTACAAGCTAAGACAAAATAGAATAAAAAAAAATATTAAGAGAAAAAATTCTGGAATATTTTTGTTTTAATTTTTTCATGCGTTTTCTGTGTTTATTTTTTTTAATTTTTTATCCTTGAAGAAAAAATGCAGTGGACATATGAAATCAGTCCCCAAAACATTCTAAATCCACATTAATTATTTTTTCTTTCTTGTTACCTTAATTACTTTAACTCCTTCCTGACACTGGACATACTATCCCGTCCATATGCCCTGGGCCATAATGACCATGGACGGGATAGTACGTCATGTGCGATCAGCCGCACTCACGGTGAAATCAAACAGCTGACACCTGGCACTAAGTGCTAGGAGTGGTCATGGACCGCTCCCAGAACTTTAACCCCCGGAACACTGCAGTCAAACATGATTACAAAACCGTCAAAAGATAAAATGAAAGAAACCCTGCTGTAATTAAATAAATAAATAAAAAGCAAAAGTGCATCTAAATCATACAGAGTTCTTAGTAATACTGTATTTGATCAAACATAGCATAAAAACCATCCTACCATCGACAAGATGACTCTGTGGTCGGGGCGGTCCTACACTGTCTAATATTAAAAACCTTATCATGTGTCAAAGTTGACGTCTGTGTGAATAAGGGCAGACAAGGACCAGATTCCAACCAGTGGACACCAGTCAGGGGAAGCCTTTAAATACAATTTCCAGCTCAGGAGAGGGAGGCCACACCCCAGCATGCATAGAATGCAAAAATACAAAAAAACACAAAAATTGAGCTTGGTTTGAGTTGGTACACATGCAGCATATAAATGCATGTTCACATGGCCGAAAAGCATACAAAACCTACAAAAGACAAAATGAAAGAAACCCTGCTGTAATTAAATAAATAAAAAGCAAAAGTGCATCTAACTCATGCAGAGTTCTTTGTAATACTGTATTTGATCAAACATAGCATGAAAGCCGTCCCACCATCGACAAGGTGACTCTGTGGTCTGGGCAGTCCTACACGGTATAATATTAAAAACCTTATCATGTGTCAAAGTTGATGTCTGTGTGAATAAGGGCAGACAAGGACCGGGTCCCAACCACTGGACACCAGTCAGGGGAAGCCTTTAAATACAATTTCCAGCTCAGGAGAGGGAGGCCACACCCCACCATGCACAGAATGCAAAAATGCAAAGAAAAAAAACAAAAATTGAGCTTAGTTTGAGTTGGTACACATGCAACATTCCGGGAGCAGGCAGAGGGGCTGTCAGCTGTGACAGGCCTTCTGCCTTTGGATCAGAGACCCCACGACATGACGCGGTGTTCCGATTGTTCCCATGGTAACACGATGTCGTCATGATGACATCCGGGTTACCAGAGCTCAGAGACTTCCTGTCATGCGTAGTGTGCACATAGTGCAGCACTGACAGTTTATATGGCATGCAGATCTGAATGCCATATAAGCAATCAGCCTGCACAAAATGAGTGTCAAATAGTGGGACAGAGTGTAAAAGTAAGAATGAAATAAAAAAATAAATAATTCTAAAAATATTTTTTTTAAAAATAAAAATAAAAAAATCAATATTTATTCTGTCATTAAATCAATATTTGAATAAAAAGATCTAAACAATAAAAGTACACAAATTTAGTATCGCCGCATCCATAATATCCCGACCTATAAAACTGTCCCACTAGTTAACCCCTTTAGTGAACACCATTAAAAAAAACAAGACAAAAAAACAATACATTATCATCATACCGCCAAACAAAAAGTGGAATAACACGATCAAAAAGACGGATATAAATAAACGTGGTACCGCTGAAAATGTCATCTTGTCTCGCAAAAAACAAGCTGCCCTATAGCTCCATCACTGGAAAAAAAAAAAGTTACAGCTCTCAGAATAAAGAGATGCAAAAATAATTATTTTTTCTATAAAATAATTTTTATTGTATAAAAGTGCCAAAACATTAAAAAAATTATATAAATGAGGTGTCGCTGTCATCATACTGACCCAAAGAATAAAACTGCTTTACCAATTTTACCACACGCGGAAAGGTATAAATGCCCTCCCTCCAAAAGAAATTCATGAATTTCTGTTTTTTGTTCATTCTGCCTCATAAAAGCCAGAATAAAAAGCTATAAAAAAAGACAAGTGCCCGAAAATGGTGCCAATAAAAACGTCAACTTGTCCTGCAAAAAACAAGTCCTCACATGACTCTGTGGGCCAAAATAGGAAAAAATTATAGCTCTCAAAATGTGGTGATACAAAAACTATTTTTTGCAATAAAAAGCATCTTTTAGTGTTTGACAGCTGCGAAACATAAAAACCAGCTATAAAAACCCGCTATAAATAGTACATCAAACCTCCCTTATCACCTCCTTAGGGAAAAATAATAAAATAAAAAAAGTATTTACTTCCATTTTCCCATTCGGGTTAGTGTTAGGGTTTGGGTTAGGGCTAGGGTTAGATTTGGGGTTAGGTTTGGGACTAAAGTTAGGGTTAGAGCTAAAGTTAGGGTTAGGGTTGGGGCTAAAGTTAAGGTTAGGGTTGGGGCTAAAGTTAGTGTTAGAGTTTGGGCAAAAGTTAGGGTTAGGGCTAAAATTAGGATTAGGGTTAGGGTTGGGATTAGGGTTAGAGTTGGGATTAGGGTTATGGGTGTGTTAGGGTAAGGTTTGTGGTTAGGGTTATGGTTAGGGTTGGGATTAGGGTTAGGTGTGTGTTGGGGTTAGGGCTGGAGTTAGAATTGGGGGGGTTTCCACTGTTTAGGCACATCAGTGCTCTCCAAACACGACATATGGGTTGAACTAGATGGACTTAAAGTCTTCCTTCAACCTTAATAACTATGTTACTATATGTCTGATCTCAATTCCAGCCAATTCTGCGTTGAAAAAGTCAAACGGTGCTACTTCCCTTCCGAGCTCTGCCATGCGCCAAAACAGTGGTTTACCCCCACATATGGGGTATCAGCATACTCAGGACAAATTGCACAACAACTTTTGGGGTCCAATTTCTCCTGCTACCCTTGGGAACATAAAAAATTGGTGGCAAAAACATCATTTTTGTGAAAAAAATAAGATTTTTTTATTTTTACGGCTCTACATTATAAACTTCTGTGAAGCACTTGGGGATTCAAAGTGCTCACCACACATCTAGAAGTTCCTTAGGGGGTCTACTTTCCAAAATGGTGTTACTTGTGGGGGTTTCCACTGTTTAGGCACGTCAGGGGCTCTCCAAACGCGACAAGGCATCCAATCTCAATTTCAGCCAGTTTTGCATTGAAAAGTCAGAAGGCTCTCCTTCGCTTCCGAACTTTGCCGTGAGCCCAAACAGTGGTTTACCTACATATATGGGGCATCGGCATACTCAACACAAATTGTACAACAACTTTTGGTGTCTAATTTCTCCTGTTACCTTTGGTAAAATAAAATAAATTGAAGTAAATTTATTGTGACTATGACTTGGTCACAGTATCCATTGCAGCAGAATGTGATTCATAGGCAGCATGGAAACTTTAGCCTAGTTCACAGAAAAGCAGAGTAGATTAGTGGACAGAGATTTAAATCATTAATCAATAGAAAGTAGTTTGGGGAAGGGTTAGTGACAACAGAGCAGTCCTAGATTGTTGTTATGCCATTGTTATAACAGAGATGACATCTGATATCATGACCTTTGGCAACAATTCATATGGCAAAATATTGAGTTTGTTTAAAATTCTCCTAAAGAATTTCAATATGTCAATGTGTTTAAATTCTTCCACAATACTTTAATTTTTAGTTTTTTAGTGTTTTGCACTCTTGTTTTTATTTTTTATTAACACGAATATTTATTTGCCATGGGTATAATTCAGGTAATGCAAAAATTTAAATCACCCAGCTCCACAGGCATTCTGGTCTGATCTAATTCAAATTAAAGAAGCACTTCCACCAAACCTATTATTGCCTAAACCTGTGAAAATACATATGTAGTTAAGTGAAAATGCAATAATATACAGACTGAGCTGCATCTTCCCCAGTTTTCAGAGCTGCTCTGTTCCCCTTCTGGATCATGTGAAGAGTATTCTGACTTGTCAGATCACACTGGGGTTGTATATGATAGTCAGAAGTCGCTTTTGCAATGTAAGTCTTTGGAGCATAATTCTGACACTCCATACATGACATTATAAGAGCCACTTTCCGTTCATACTTAGAACCCTATGTGATCCAGCAAGCTGGAATAGCCATCATGTGACTGAGAAAAGGAGAAAAGCAGTGCTGGAAACTGAGAAAGATAGTAACTGGTCAGTAAACAATTATACTATATCATATATACATTTACACAGGTTTCGGCTTTAAAAAAAATCGGTGGCAGTGTTTCTTTAAGTTTAAAAAGAGCATCAAAAGGGATCATGTATGCTACTGGAATCCATACATATAGTCTTTACATATAGGAAAGGTTTACGATGTGGAGTTATTCACTCTTCCATTTTTCTATACAGTTATTGTTCTTTGGATTTTGGTTTTTCAATGCAGTAGATTTTAAAATACATGAACAAATATTGAAAAATAGCATTTTAATAATATAAAAGTGACAACTAGTAAGCTAAATGACGAATATTTTCCATATATACTCATGTATAAGCCAAGTTTTTCAGCATACTTTCTTGTGCTGAAAATGCCCCCCCCTCGACTTATACACGAGTCATTGTCCAGAAAGCTGGCTGGGGACGGGGAGCAACGGAGCAGCGGCAGGCTTCCAGAAGACATCATACTCACCCTCCTCCGCGCTGTCGCTGCATCTCCATTGGTCCAGGTGCCGGCAACTCTTTTTGTGCTGAGTGATCACGTGGCACCGCTCATTAAGGTAATGAATATGCATGCGTCTCCACTCCATAAGCATGAAACGCATGTTCATTACTTTAATGAACAGTGCCTCATGATTGCTCAGCAGCTAGAGCTCCTGGAAGCCGGCACCAGCGAGATACTGCAAGGGCATGCTGGAGGAGGGCGAGTAGGATGTATTTTCTTTGTAATAGCAAGCATGCATAACAGGACAGGAGGGGGAGCCATGCATACAACGACGGGATGGGGAAGCTCATGCACACAACAATGGGATCGGGGGAGCCACGCATACCAGGGCAGTGACGGAGGAGCCATGGGTACCAGACCAAGATGGGGGAAGCCACTCATAGCCGGACAGCGACAGGGGGAGCCACGCATACCAGGACTGGACGGGGGAGCCATGCATGCCAGGACAGGACGGGGGAGCCACGCATAGCAGGACAGTGACGGGGGAGCCACGTATACCAGGACAGGAAGGGGGAGTCACGCAAAGCAGGACAGCGACGGGGGAAGCCACACATAGCAGGACAGGGATGAGCGGACAATGCATACCTGGCTTATACTCGAGTCAATAAGCTTACACAATTTTCCGTGGCAAAATTAGGTGCCTCGCCTTATATTCGGGTCGGCTTATACTCGAGTATATATGGTAGCTTTATTTTTCAATGTTTAGGTGTGAATCAGTCCTATGTATTTTCTCTTTAATTCCTAAAGAAATCTAAAACTAAGAGTGATACATGGCAGGAATAAGGCTATCTGCCCCTACATCATGCTGCTCTCTTATTACATAATAAAAGCCTCCTGATGGTGTCCATTAAACACATGATGATTTGGATGTTCATGTGTTAATTAACTAATCTACAGGGATTGTATTATGGTACAGTATATTCTCCTATGGCACAGGTTTCTGCCTCATATCGTACATCTGAAAAAAGTTTTAAAAATCCATGCATGTGCTAAAGAAAATTCAGACTTCTGTTCCAATACAAACTCTTTACTGGGTGGTAACTTGTTAAAGGTTATATACAAGGAATAGCAGGTACAAAGTCTCATTTTTCCACTTTCAATATCCTTCCTCTGTAGTTTACTCCAGGGCTAGTGAGGCACACTGTTTCGTCCTTCACCACCACAACCCATCTTTAATGCTACAGTCCTGTTTAGCAAGTCTCCTTACTTGCTCATTGGTTCCACATCCTATTTCTCCCACTACTGGTTCCCAGGGAACCTCAGGACTACCACTAGTCTGTTATATTAATTTCTTCTTAGGACTATTATCTTTTGCGTTACAAGCACTGGTGTTCATGACTCGGCGTCCTATCCAAGGACACTTCTGCGGAAGACCACTCTATCTCTTCAGTCACTTCTCTTCGGGATCAGTCGTCCTTAGTCTCTTTTCACTTAGTGTCACCCTTCTATGCTGCTCTGCTCGCTTTACTCTCCGAACCCTATCTAACTAACAGGAACTTTGTCTCGTTCCATAGCACTAACCCTTCCCATGTGGACTAGTCCCAAATATTATATCTATCTCACCCTATCGTAACTGCCTGTACTACAGCCAACTATTCTTATACAACCTATCTTATACACTTTGCTTCACATTGTACTTGTACATTACTGACAACATTACTACACACTATACATAACCACATCACAATATATAGAAATGCACATTACATAATACACATAATACAACACAACGTAACTGGTGTCTTCAGGGGCAAGAGCACGACAGCCCAGTACGCAGCTCTTACATATATACAGAATATGTTATCAAATCTCTTCTACAGATTACTTAGAAAATTTGAAACATAAAATGACAGTGGATGCAGATTTTCAATCTGCGGCATTTAAATTAAAGCTGCAAATTTCACCATTTGCTTCAAAAGGGTTTCTTGGTAGTGACAATTTTTGACTTCAGCCCAATAAATAAATAAATAAACTACACATATGTGAATGCGTCCAAAAATTCCAGATGTTACATTTGCCACTTTTGAACAATGGTGGAACTTCTCTTTAAAGCTTTGGTCAATTGTTTGAACCACTATCTAAATTAAAAAGACTAGACTTACCATTTTTAGTTTCATTAAAGTTGATTTTCTGAGCTGTAGCCCAACACATTGAATCAAAACTTAATTAAACTCATGTTGGGCTAAACATGGTAAGACATCTGCAGATGATGTTGTTTTATTATCATAATTAAGCAAATGAAACTTCAAAAGTAAACGCAAGATTATTTTGTCAAAATTTATGCAGCAATAACGGCATCGTATTAAGAGCTTCAGGCTTTTATGTGATCATGATAGATAACAGTTTGTTTCATTGAAACTATCTGAGGAGTTTCTTTTATTTTTACATTTAAATGTATGTAGAAAATATGTATTGAGAGAAGTCATAAAAAGGCAGATTTGTAAAATCTACAATTCGATTGGTCACTGTGAAAAACTTTTTTTGTTAATATTTGTAAGGCAAAACCAGGAGTGGAACAATCAGAGGACAAGTGTAATAGAAACACGTCACCAATTCTGTATTATCATCCACTCCTGGTTTTGACTTACAAATACTGATGTAAAATACTGACCAAATACTGACCGTGTGAACATGGCCATAAGAGAAATAAAACTGGGCTCCTTTCTGCCATTTTGCTACAATCACTAATTTATCTTCTTCCGCACTGCTATTTTTCTCAATGATCAGCTATATCTACCCTCTACAATGTGCCTAGATAGAAGCTGCCAATCAGTGGTGGAAGGTGGTGAAAGCCAGAGCCCATGAATATTGAGGACTGTGTAGCAGGATCTTCTGATTGAAAGGTCAGACAGAGGAGCTACGGACAAAACAAAAATTAATGAAGTACTACTGTAAGTAGCTCAGCATTAAAATCAGGTTTTCTGCCACTAGTAGAGATTAGAGTTGAGCGACTTTTGTTTTTTTAGGGTCGCGTTTCGTTTCGTGAAACCCGACTTTTCCAAAAGTCGGGTCGAGCAAGATCGTCCAATTATAGGGAAAAGTCGGGGTCGTCCCGAAACACGAAACCCAATGTAAGTCAATGGGGAATAAAAGTCGGCAGTGAGAGGAGGACAGGAAACACACCTACAGTGCCCATTTGAATGCCAAAAGCATCAATTCTTCTTACTTAAGCTTGTCAACCTTAATTAACTTCATAATACAAGTTACGCACTGAAAAATGGGGGTTATTTGGCTAAATTTGTGGGGGGGGAGGGCTGGCTGCAGGTTTTCATGTGCCCTGGGCGAAAGAGCGCCCCTTTAACACATACCACAACTCATCACGCTCCGATACGGCAGAGAAATAGCGGTATAGTACAATGAAAAATACCTCACTTTTTACATCTCATGACGAGGCCCATCTATTTCTCCATACAAAATCATTGGTCCCATATAATGTTTGAAACAGTATATGATGAGCTCCACATAATGCTACAGTATATGTTGGTCCCCATGGATGAAGCTCCACTGTCTTATGGGCCCAAATAATGCTCCAAACATAATGGGCCCCATTTCTACTGCTCTAGTGTATAATGGGCCCTGTAAATGCTGCTCCAGTGTCTGATGTCCACCTTTGGAATGTTCCAGTGTATGGTGGGCCCCATCTATCATTCTCCAGAGTATAGTGCTCCCCAAAAATTGCTGTCCCAACATAGAAAACAATCAAATAAGTCTCCTCGCTAGGGAATCCCTGTACTTGTCTGGACAGGTGCTGTAGCTTGCTTAACAGCTCGCCAGCCGTTCTCACGCCCAGTATGGATTGCACGTGATTGCACAAAGGTTAGAAAGGGTACCGAATCCCTGGATAACATGTATGGATAGCGTACACAATCAAAATATATGTCTATACAGCATGAGGCAGGCTCAGACGGTGTTAGGCCCAGTATGGATTGCACGTCATTGCACAAAGGTTAGAAGGGGTACCGTATCCCCGGATAACATGTATGGATAGCGTACACATTCAAAATATATGTCTATACAGCATGAGGCAGGCTCAGACGGTGTTAGGCCCAGTATGGATTGCACGTCATTGCACAAAGGTTAGAAGGGGTATCGTATCCCCGGATAACATGTATGGATAGCGTACACATTCAAAATATATGTCTATACAGCATGAGGCAGGCTCAGACGGTGTTAGGCCCAGTATGGATTGCACGTCATTGCACAAAGGTTAGAAGGGGTACCGTATCCCCGGATAACATGTATGGATAGCGTACACATTCAAAATATATGTCTATACAGCATGAGGCAGGCTCAGACGGTGTTAGGCCCAGTATGGATTGCACGTCATTGCACAAAGGTTAGAAGGGGTACCGTATCCCCGGATAACATGTATGGATAGCGTACACATTCAAAATATATGTCTATACAGCATGAGGCAGGCTCAGACGGTGTTAGGCCCAGTATGGATTGCACGTCATTGCACAAAGGTTAGAAGGGGTACCGTATCCCCGGATAACATGTATGGATAGCGTACACATTCAAAATATATGTCTACACAGCATGAGGCAGGCTCAGACGGTGTTAGGCCCAGTATGGAATGCACGTCATTGCACAAAGGTTAGAAGGGGTACCGTATCCCCGGATAACATGTATGGATAGCGTACACATTCAAAATATATGTCTCAGGAGGCAGGCTCAGACGGTGTCAGGCACAGTATGGATTTGACGGCCCAGATTACACAGCGGAGGAGCAGGGAGAGGTAAAGATTGCAAATGCTGGGGCCCTGGCCAAGCAAGGGGGGCCCACTCGTGGGCGTCGGTACTGGCACTGGGCCCCTCATAGTACAGCGGTGTGTCTGACGGCGGGTGTGCACCACCACCGTCAGAGACACTTGATTGCACTATGAGGGACCCTGTGCCAGTGCCCGTGCCCAAGAGTCGGCCTACCCACCTGTCCAGGGCAACGGCACTCGCACGGTGTCGTGCGCTAGGTGGTGACCCCGGCCATGGGGGGGGAGGCAGCACAGTTAGGGAGTTTTAGAAAGTGGCATATGTTGATGTTGGACATTCAACTGATGCAAAAGGCGAAATAGGTGAAGTACCAGGAAGAGGTGGACCAAAGCAAGCCATTTTTCTGTCACCCTATGTGTCATCAGGGGAAGGTGGGACAAAATCCTTGGAAACCCATGCGTGGTTCATTTTAATGAAGGTTAGATCATCCACATTTTGGGTTGACAGACGGGTCCTTTTTTCTGTCAGGATTGATCCAGCTGCACTGAAGACTCTTTCCGATAGCACACTTGCAGCTGGGCAAGCGAGCTCCTGTAAGGCATATTGGGCCAATTCAGGCCAGGTGTCCAGTTTAGCGGCCCAATAGTCAAAGGGGAATGACCTGTGTGGGAGAACATCGATATGGGAGGAAAAGTAGTGTGCACCACAAACACCTCTGCCAAGCTGCCCCCGGCCCGTACGGCTCGTGTGAGAACCATCACCGCTGCTGTGTGCTGGGAATGCCTCAAGCAACCGATTTACCAGAGTTGCTTGTTTATTAGCCAATATTAGGTCAAGGTTCTCCTGTGGCATGATGTTTTGTAATTTGCCTTTATAGCGTGGATCCAGGATGCTGGCCAACCAGTAGTCGTCATCGTTCATCATTTTGGCAATGCGGGGGTCCCTTTTTAGGATCCGCAAGGCATAATCTGACATGTGGGCCAATGTTCCCGGTGTCAATGATGCACTGCGAGTGCTGGGTGGAGGAGCACTTTCTGGCAAATCCACATCCCTCCAGTCACGCACAAACCCTGTACCAGACCTTGCCACGCCAACATTTTCACTTGCCCCACGAGATGCATCCTCCTCCCCTAAGTAAGCATCCCCATCATCCTCCTCCTCCTCCTCCTCCTCTTCTTCCTCCACCTCGTCCAGGAGAGGTCCCTGAGCAGACAATGGCTGAATGTCATCAAGGATTCCCTCCTCCTCTTCCTCCTCATCAACATTGGCTGCAGACGCCTGCTCCTTAAGGTGCGTCAAAGTTTGCATGAGCAGACGCATAAGTGGGATGCTCATGCTTAGGATGGCGTCGTCTGCGCTTACCAGCCGTGTGCATTCCTCAAAACACTGAAGGACTTTACAAAGGTCTTTCAGCTTCGACCAGTGCACGCCTGTCAACTCCATGTCTGCTCTCAAAGTGCCTGGCCGTGTATCCTCCCACAAATGCATTATGGCCTGCCTCTGCTCGCACAGCCGCTCCACCATGTGCAGGGTGGAGTTCCACCTTGTTGCAATGTCGATAATGAGGCGGTGGTTGGGAAGGTGGAGCAATCGCTGCAGCTTCTGCATACGAACGGAGTGTACAGGCGACCGGCGGATGTGCGCGCACAGTCTTCGCACCTTCTGGAGCAGGGCTGTTAACTCCGGATAATTTTTGAGGAAGCACTGCACCACCAGGTTCAATGTGTGAGCCAAGCAAGGTATGTGGCTGAGTTTTGAAAGGGCTATGGCTGCCACAAAATTACGGCCGTTATCACTAACTACCTTGCCTGCCTCAAGATGTACACTGCCCAGCCATGACTCAGTTTGTCGCTTCAAGTACTCGGCCAGCACCTCGGCGGTGTGTCTGTCGCCCAAACACATCATCTTCAACACAGCCTGCTGACGCTTTCCACTAGCTGCTCGATAGGGGGACACATCGTGTGCAACAGTGGCAGCTGCAGATGGAGTGCTCGTACGACTGCGCTCTGTGGACGAGCTTTCGCTTCTGGAGGAGGAGGAGGAGGGTCGAACGCCTACAGCCAACTGTTTCCTATACCGTGGGCTAGGCAGCACTGTCCCACCACCGCTGTCCCCTGTGGACCCTGCATCCACCACATTAACCCAGTGCGCAGTGATGGACACGTAACGGCCCTGGCCATGCCGACTGGACCATGCATCAGTTGTGAGGTGCACCTTTCCGCTCACTGACTGCTTGAGTGCATGGACAATGCGGTCTTTCACATGATGGTGGAGGGCTGGGATGGCTTTGCGAGAGAAGAAGTGGCGACTGGGTAGGTCATAGCGTGGTACTGCATAGGCCATGAGTTCGCGGAAAGCTGTGCTTTCCACCAACCGAAAGGGCATCATCTCAAACGAGATTAGTTTGGCAATGTGGGCGTTCAAACCCAGTGTACGCGGATGAGAGACTGAGTACTTTCTTGACCTACTCATAGTGTCTGGGAGGGTGAGCTGGACTTGAGAGCTGCATATGGTGGAAGTAGCGTTGGACAGGGCGGACTGAGAGAGGGTTGATGATGGTGATGGAGTTGGTGTTCTTTCTGATGGCCTAGAATCAGTCTTTCGTTGATATAACAGTGGGATTCCCTGACTGCTGTGGCCTTGCAACGACACCTCAACATTTGCTGCTGTGCTAACCGGTGGGCTTACAGTGGGGGAAACAATGTAGCGTTGCTGACTACCTTCGTTGTGATCAGTTGCACATGTGGCACTTGAGGTTTGGTGTTGTGTCCATGCTTGCAAGTGCATGCTGGTTAAATGTCTAAGCATGCAACTGGTATTCAAATTTTTCAGATTTTTCCCTCGGCTAAAGGTCTTTGCGCACTTCTTACAGATAACCTTGGCCTGATCATGAGGATTTTGTTCAAAAAAGTGCCACACTGCACTCTTCCTACTTTGGCAGACATTTTGCGGCCTAGCACGCTGTGATCTTTTGACCCTCTGGACAAGCTGTCCAGCAACTCTTTTGATGTTTGGAACCTGTCTTTGGAGTTCTCCGGGCCTGCCAGATAACAGCTGTTGCGATGTCGATGTCTGCTGTGGATGCTCCTCATCTGAGCTATTGGAAGCAGCACCCTCTTCCCCCAATGGATGCCAATCTGGGTCAACAACTGGGTCATCCATCACCTCCTCTTCTATGTCATGTGCACCTTTCTCTGTGTCACCGTGTATGGTGGTATAGTGTGCGGGAAGGGGCACCTGAGTCTCATCAGGGTCAAAATCTGGCTCTGTACACTGCGAGGACAATGTAGTGCTCTGAGTGAATGTACCAGCAGAATCATCCATCAGCGGCTGTGCATCAGTGCACTCCATGTCAGATTCATCTTGGCCTGGGTAATTCACCATTTGACTTGATAATCCAGGCATGGTATGTGAAAACAGCTCCATGGAGTAATCAGTAGTATGGCCTGCATCATCCTTCAATCTTGGTTGGGGTGAAGGACACAAGGAAAGGTGTGGTTCATGAACATGAGCCTCCAATGACGACTCAGTGCTTTTACTTTTTACAACTGAAGAAGAGGAGGCGATAGAGCTGGAGGCTGAGTCAGCAATGTAAGACAAAACTTTTTCCTGATGCTCTGCCTTTAAAAGCGGTTTGCCAACTCCTAGAAAACTAAGCGTTCGAGGCCTTATGTAGCCAGACGATGACGCAGGGTCAGCACCTCCTGCATTCGGTCCTATTTCGCTCTTGCCACTACCATCAGATCCACCACCAACACCATCATTACCAGCTGCCAACCCCCGCCCAATTCCACGGCCTCTTCCACCAGCCTTCCTCATTTTTGGTAGAAATGTAGACAAAATCCAACAAACTATATAGTAATGTAAAACAAGGTAAAAGGTGTCTATAGGACAGGGGAGATTTAGAATTTCTGCACACACTTGTGGACAGTGGACACTTTTGGATTGTGTGAGGCCCACTGATATCTGAGCGCTATGTGACAGGCTCGATGGCACAGCTGCCTGTGACCAAAGTGACGAGAGGATAATGGAGATTTTGAATCTCTGCGTACACTTTTGGACACTGGACACTTGTGGATTGTGTGAGGCCCACTGATATCTGAGCGCTATGTGACAGGCTCGATGGCACAGCTGCCTGTGACCAAAGTGACGAGAGGATAATGGAGATTTTGAATCTCTGCGTACACTTTTGGACACTGGACACTTGTGGATTGTGTGAGGCCCAATGATATCTGAGCGCTATGTGACAGGCTCGATGGCACAGCTGCCTGTGACCAAAGTGACGAGAGGATAATGGAGATTTTGAATCTCTGCGTACACTTTTGGACACTGGACACTTGTGGATTGTGTGAGGCCCACTGATATCTGAGCGCTATGTGACAGGCTCGATGGCACAGCTGCCTGTGACCAAAGTGACGAGAGGACAATGGAGATTTTGAATCTCTGCGTACACTTTTGGACACTGGACACTTGTGGATTGTGTGAGGCCCACTGATATCTGAGCGCTATGTGACAGGCTCGATGGCACAGCTGCCTGTGACCAAAGTGACGAGAGGATAATGGAGATTTTGAATCTCTGCGTACACTTTTGGACACTGGACACTTGTGGATTGTGTGAGGCCCACTGATATCTGAGCGCTATGTGACAGGCTCGATGGCACAGCTGCCTGTGACCAAAGTGACGAGAGGATAATGGAGATTTTGAATCTCTGCGTACACTTTTGGACACTGGACACTTGTGGATTGTGTGAGGCCCACTGATATCTGAGCGCTATGTGACAGGCTCGATGGCACAGCTGCCTGTGACCAAAGTGACGAGAGGATAATGGAGATTTTGAATCTCTGCGTACACTTTTGGACACTGGACACTTGTGGATTGTGTGAGGCCCACTGATATCTGAGCGCTATGTGACAGGCTCGATGGCACAGCTGCCTGTGACCAAAGTGACGAGAGGATAATGGAGATTTTGAATCTCTGCGTACACTTTTGGACACTGGACACTTGTGGATTGTGTGAGGCCCACTGATATCTGAGCGCTATGTGACAGGCTCGATGGCACAGCTGCCTGTGACCAAAGTGACGAGAGGATAATGGAGATTTTGAATCTCTGCGTACACTTTTGGACACTGGACACTTGTGGATTGTGTGAGGCCCACTGATATCTGAGCGCTATGTGACACGCTCGATGGCACAGCTGCCTGTGACCAAAGTGACGAGAGGATAATGGAGATTTTGAATCTCTGCGTACACTTTTGGACACTGGACACTTGTGGATTGTGTGAGGCCCACTGATATCTGAGCGCTGTGTGACAGGCTCGATGGCACAGCTGCCTGTGACCAAAGTGACGAAAGGATAATGGAGATTTTGAATCTCTGCGTACACTTTTGGACACTGGACACTTGTGGATTGTGTGAGGCCCACTGATATCTGAGCGCTATGTGACAGGCTCGATGGCACAGCTGCCTGTGACCAAAGTGACGAGAGGATAATGGAGATTTTGAATCTCTGCGTACACTTTTGGACACTTGTGGATTGTGTGAGGCCCACTGATATCTGAGCGCTATGTGACACGCTCGATGGCACAGCTGTGACCAAAGTGACTAGAGGATAAGGGAGATTGGATTGCTTTTAAAAAAGCAGTTTGTGGAGCAGTGGGTAAACAGCAATGCCAGCGTGTCAGGAAGCCTTAGAAGGCAGCCCAACAACCAACACCACTGATACACCACAATATAGCCTCCCCTTGCACTGCACACACAGTGACTTGTGTGTTGTGCAGGCCAAATCGCTAGCAGCAGAAGCAGTTCTTTTGTCTTCTTCCCTGCCTAACTCTCTCCCTACAGAATCAGCAGCAACCTCTCCCTATACTAAGATCGGCAGAAGTAAGATGGCGGTCGGCGTGCACGCCCTTTTATACCCCCTGTGACGCCCACCAAAGCAAGCCAATCACTTGCATGCCCTTCTGAAAGATGGTGGTGACCCGTGCCTAGGTCATCACGTTGCCCACAGTGTCCGTGGATCCTGATTGGCTGAGAAAGAGCGCAAAACAAACTTTTGAAACGCGACTTTGGCGCGTAAGTCGCCGACCTCGTGGCCGACCTCATCCTAGGGTCGGGTTTCGTTTCATGAAACCCGACTTTGCCAAAAGTCGGCGACTTTTGAATTTTTTCGACCCGTTTCGCTCAACTCTAGTAGAGATTATTAAATAGTTTGAAGTTCAACAGGTTTGTCTTTTTTTTGCAGTGAATACATTTTTTTTATGAACTGTAGGAGTTTCAGTTGCCTTGAAAAAGATGTGTATAATACTTAGTGTTCTCCGAGGACTGTATCCAAATCCTTTTACTCACTTTAACTCAAACACTGCCTTAGTAATGTTAAAGTGACCTCATCATAGAAATAGATGGAAATCTGGTAGGTAGTAAACAACAGCCCATTCATTAACATGGTGCACTGGCAAACTTTTTGAAAAAATCTAAATAAAAAGTGCTGGAAAAATTGTCTCTCCTAGACATTTTGTGATCAGGCAGACTGTTCTGAACACAACACTGAATCAAACTGATAATGTCGGCGTTAGGCCGGAGTCACACTGGTGAGGAATACGAGCGAGTGAGAGGCGCTAAAAGCACGCATTAGACACGGACAAATGATTTTCTATGGGGTCACTCGCACCAGGCGTATATTTCTCATCCGTATCCTACGCTCCGTGCCAATCGCAGCATGCTGCGATTGTCAGCGTACTACGCCCGTAGTACGCCAATGCAAGTCAATGGGTGCGCAAAAAATACGGATTACACACGGAACACACGTGTGACCTGCGAGCAATACGCAGGTCTTTTGGCTGGTGACAGGAAATGGGCCAATCCATCATCAGGAAGCCTAGACATGCAAATGAGCTCAAAAAGCGCTCCAGACATCCAGGAAGTACGCCTCCACGGAGTACAGCAGCAGCATGGCGTCCACATACATTAATGTTGAGATGCTAATTGTGCTGGTGCAGGAGCGTCCCGAAATATGGGACCCACGCGATGCAAATTATGCTAACCGGACAAGAAAGGAGGCGTCATGGAGGCGCATCTGTCGCCAGATGTACCATGACTTTGGTGACAGACCACGTGATGAGCAGCTTAAAATTCGTAATTGCAACCATAAAATCATCATTAACCTTAGCGCGCGCTAAAAAATGAATCTACAATCAGCACCCCCCTTCCTGTGCATGTACTTTTATTAGCCTCATGAGGCCGTTACATTTGGATGTGACACGTGGCTTCACACAGCCATAATTAGGGGTTAGGCTACAAGCTCCTCATCCTCCTAGCCAATAAAATTAATTTAAGTGTAGCTAATGAGACCCTGTGTATCGGCCCAATTACATATGCCACCATGGGTATAACGCACACCCCAGAAAATGTGACCTCTCAAATATGTGATTTTGACAATATTTCCTGTCACATTGCAGTGGAAGATGTGATGAAACGCTGGCGAAGCATCCGGGACCGGTTCCGCCGGGAACGCCAGCAGCAGTCCAGGAGTGGGGATGCTGGACATGTGAAAAGAAAATACATATACTATGACCGGCTGAACTTCCTCGCCCCAATTCTGGATCTGAGACCGTAAGTACATACCTCACACCACATTACACAAATACATTACACAAATACTTTACAGGGACAAAAATATTGATGTATTTTTGCCTCTGTTCTATCTCATAACAGAACTCAATCCAACCTTATGGATCGAGGAACGGCCTCAGAGGCAGAGCCCATTATAGATCCTGTAGGGGATGAGGTGGCTGGCCCATCTTCTCCCCCTACAAGAAGGATGGCTGAAGATGAGGCATCACAAGACCACACAATGGCTGGCCTACACACAACACCACCAGGACGGTCTGCTGCTGTCACCTCACCCATCCTGGAAGAGCCGGGCAACTTGAGCAGCAGCCCAACTGCCCAGATCAGGTCCTCCCCACAGGCTGCTCTAGCATCACAGCGAACAAGAAGAAGGCACCAGGTCACTATTCAAGAGAGCAGGACCAATGTGGACACAGGGGTGCTCAATTATTTGTCGAGAGTAACTGCAGATGATGGGGAGGAGGCCTATGCACGTAGCCTCACCCTTTATCTCCGTGCCCTTACCCGTGAGGTCCGGCTCCGTATTAGGGGATGTATTCAGATCCTGCTTGATGCAAGCACCCCCCCCCCAATACCCCATATGAGCCCATATGAGGTATTTGAATTTCTGGAGAGGTGGCAGCTCTCACCACATAATTTAATGTGCATGAGACCATCCACACAGATGCTTGCTCAAGCAGGGTCTGAACAGCCCCTAATACGTGGGCCAACACCTCAACCCCTTCCTCCCCCTACCCAACCTTCTATTCCGCAGCCCCAAATGTCTTCCTCAAGCCAACCCCACCAATATGGCCACTTGTACCCACCCAGTGTTGGAGGCTGGTCCCAACCTGGTTGGGGACGATCTGGCTATCTTGGTGGGTATGAGCCACGTGCCTACCAGAGCCAACAAGAAGCCCCTCACCATCATCATTACTCTGGCCAGTATCCCCAACAGTCCCAGGGGCAGGACAATTCCAGCATCATGGGCAACAGTATGGCCCCACACAGGGCGATGTTGGCCACAATGTCCAGCAGCACCCACAGGCTGTTCTTCCATGTTCCCCTTCCCCAACATATGAGGATTTATGATTCTGATGGGTGGAGATGTCCAGTGAGATTTAACTGGTGCTCCTAATAGAAATGAAAAAACAGGTGTTCTCCATCACCAACATTTAGAACATAATTTAACATTCACATTTTTAAACAATGTTTTCCAAACATATGAAACAATCCATCATGACAGGTAACGCTACCTCACGCCTTTCAGAAAGATATTACATGTGTGTAGAAAAGAGAATATTTAATTGCGCTATACTGTAAAATGAAAGGATGAAAATACACTACTCACTTGCTAGTGCCTAGGAAAGGCGTGCTCGCCTTAGTTAAGTAGTCACCTTTTTTGTTAGCAATCTCTAGTAAAAAAATTCAAGGCGACCAGCATTCAGAATATCACGCTCTCTCTATGTCTTAACAAGTGAGTTTTGTATTTTCATCCTTTCCAGTATAGCATGCTTAAATATTGTCTGTTCTACAGACAGGTAATATCTGTGTGAAAGCTGTGAGGTAGCCTTGCCTGTCATGGTGGAATCTTTCTATGATTGGATAACATTATGAGGAAATGTGAGTGTTATCTTGTTGCCTTTATTTTGGTGATGGAGCTCACCTTTTGTTGGCAAATCAAGTTTAATCTTGTCATGCAGCAATGTTGTTATTGCCTAATGTTTGTTGCTGTTTTGTTATGTAATGTTAATTTTACAACAAGTTAAAGAAGGCACAAAGGGTCATTTTGGCCATTGCCAAATTTGTCTTATGGCAATATTATGTTTGCCTTTAAGCAAAACCAAAAAAAAAGGCAAAACTAAAAATTTGTCTACTCTAGTTAACGTCTCTGTGTGATATTTCACAATCCCTCACAACATACTAACAGACACCAACCAATGCAATGAAACACTCATAGAATCATAAAGGCTTGAGTAATATATATTTAGACACACTTAAAGAAACAAATTATAACATAGACACAGCATGCTCTTGCCAAGAAGTTGCCCGCTCAGGTGAGATAAAGTAATTAGTGAAAATATCACGCACTTTTAGGCCAGAGAGCGGTCTACGTTGAGGGTTCATAGGTGGTCTCACCCTGCGCACATTGTCCGGCCTACGCACAACACCATCAGAGGAGGAACAATCATGTATCCTGGTGAAGTTATGCAGAACAACACAGGCTTTCACAACTTCATTCACATTTTGCTCACTCAACTGAATGGCAGACTGGAGTACCCGCCATTTGGCACAAAGAATCCCAAAGGAACACTCCACCAGTCGCCTAGCACGTGATAGGTGCAAGTTAAAAATTCTGCGCCTGTGGTCAAGGTTGCGTCGGGGATATGGCCTCATGACATTGCGCGATAACTGAAAGGCCTCATCTGCCACAAGGACATAAGGGACTGATTGTTCGGGGGAGCCTGGTAGCTGACGTGGTGGTGGTAGATCCAACTGGTTGGTGCGTAGCTGCCGAGCCATTATGGAAGTATTGAAGACTCTAGAGTCTCCCGTCTTTCCATAGGCCCCAATGTCAACAATTATAAACTTGTATTGAGGGTCTACCAGAGTCAACAATACAACAGAAAAGTATTGTTTATAATTGAAGAATTGGGAGCCTGAGTTCGGCGGCTTACGCACCCTGAGATGTTTGCCATCCAGGGCCCCAATACAATTTGGAAACTGGCAGTCCTCCTCAAAGTCCCTTGATATCCTTAACCAGTCTTCCATCCTGGGCTCGGGCATGACCACTTGATGGAGTCTTGTCCAGATGTCTGCACATGTAGACCTCACTATGCCTGAAATGGTTGACTTTCCAATGAGAAACTCATGGTGGAGGGCAGCATAAGACAGGCCAGTGGACAGGAAGCTGGAGAACAACAGAAATAGTAAAGTTTAGAATGGCTAAAGTAAAAAAAAATCAGTTACATGCCGACCAAACTTGTTAGGAAATGAGAGAGAAGAACACACACATATTTGGTGGCACAATGACTAAGTGATATGCAAGACATATTAGATGTAACATTCTGCTGTGTCAGGTGAAACATATTTGGAGTAAGATGAGGGCATTAAACTTTGTCCAAGAAGGCCAAAAAACATAATTTAACACACACATTATGAACATAGAGAATGTGGTTGTGTAGAACATACCGTATTGTGAGTAGAAGTCGCTCCTCTGCAGATATGGCCTTGCGCATCCTTGTGTCCTGAAAGGTTATCCCAGGGTGCACTGTCTCCAAGAGTCGATCAAATGTGGAAATGCTCATGCAACAGTACTGGTAAAATTTATCCGGATGCTCCCGCAGAGAAGAATAGAGGCGGTGAAAAAGACCTCTTGTGAGTCGTTGCCTCAAAAGTGGATGGACCCACATGCGTCTCCACCTCCGCGGATCCACTATCACAGGATATGGTTGCCCAAAGCGCCGTGACAAAAGCCAGGTAAAGAGAACCTGCTCAGTTGTATTGAATCGCAGACCCTCTGCCATGCTGCACAAAGAACACCAACACACCTCGTGAAAGCAAGGTGACAAATGTACAGAATGTAGGCATCCACCTGTTTCTGAGTGTCTAAATAGGATGCAGGCTAATGATTTAAATTGTTTGCAGGCCTCAAAACCATTAAATGTCCATTTTGCAAGGCTGCGAGAAAATCTCGCCATACGGATTGCATACGGATGCCACACGGATTAGATACGGATGCAGACATGCGCAAAATACGCGACCTCACCTTGCTTACGGATGACCTGCAGAGCACTATTTAGTGGTCATTCATCCGTATTTTGCGCAGGTTAGTGTGACTCCGGCCTTAGAGGTAACATCATCCTGCTGTCACTAAGATGAGAGATGTGCCATATATTCCATAGTGCCCTACGATTCTTCAAAAATGCACTTGCAAGAGGCAAAAGACGTGAGTTGTGGCCTGTATTTGGCAGTACTACTTCAAGGACTGCTGATGTCAGTGGTGCTTTTGCTGCTTCTACTTGCCACCACAAGGTTAGCCATGATATGGATATTTTAGCCCAAATATTCAACTACTGTCAAAAAAGACATAAGGAATGCTAGCTAGGTTGGTGTATGTTCAGAAAGGAAAATGTGGTAGAAGGTCACAGTATATATGTGGCATGTGCTGATGGTTCTTAATTTGAACTATTAAAATAGCTGTGCAAGAACAGATTTGCAAAGATTAGTGTGTAAATGTCTTTTTCCTATTTTTCAACAAAATTTAACTCTGCTCCCAAAAATGATAAACTAAGAAATGCAGTGCCTGCACACTTTCTGAAGTAGACAGCTAACCCTTTCACGACCTTGGGCTTTCCGTTTTTTTTTTTAAATTTCTGTTTTTGCTCCCCTTCTTCCCAGAGCCATAATAATCTTTATTTTTTTAATATAGCGCTGACATATTCCGCAGTGCTTTACAGTTTGCAAACATTATCATCACTGTCCCCGATGGGACTCACAATCTATATTCCCTATCAGTATGTCTTTGGAATGTGGGAGGAAACCGGAGTACCCGGAGGAAACCCACGCAAACACGGGGAAAATATGACCATGTGAGGGCTTGTCTTTTGTGGGATGGGAAAACAATTCTTTGTGCAGTGAAATTGTAAAAAAAAAGTGCCATTCCACAATTGTTGTGTTTTTTTTAACCATCTTCACTAAATGCTAAAACTGAGCTGCCATTATGATTTCCCAGGTTATTACGAGTTTGTAGATACCAAACATGTGTAAGTTCTTTTTATTTAAGTGGTAAAAAAAAATCAAAATTTTCTCAACAAAAAAAAAGGTCGTCATTTCCTGAGACCTGTAGCATCTCCATTTTTCGTGATAAGGGGCTGGGTGAGTTGACATTTTACAGTGCACGGCAGAAGAATTGCCGGCTTTTCTTGTATGTATCGAGCTATGCAATATAAATACATATATATGTGTGTGTGTCACTGACATCTATAGCTTTATATATATATATATATATATATATATATATATATATTCTATGTGTATATATTTATTTTAGATCTATTTTAACTATTCTATTCTAACCTGTAACCTGTGAGTGTGATTTTAATGTAGGCCGCACATGAATTGCCAACTTTTCAAATGCGCACCCATTGACTTCTATTGCCGGATGCAATCCGATTTCCGATTGCAATTGCAGCATGCTGCCACTTTTTTCCAGTCTGATCGTGATCCGATCCAAGCAGGAAAAAAAACACAGAGAACACAATCATAGAATAACAATGGTCTGAATTAAATCCAATTTTTTATCGGATTGCATCACAAGTGAGAATGAGCCCTAACTCTCGATGGGCTAGTTTGACATCAGGTTTCCATCATGGGGCCATATATTTTGTCGGACAAAATAGTGCAGCATACCTGACTGATTTATCTGGCATTTGTGGCTGAATCTGCCGAAGTCTTATATATGTGAACACAGCCTATGATATTAAATTGACTTGAAACTTTCTTTATCTAAACTAGAGTTGAGCGAAATGGGTCGGTCAATTTCATAAGTCGCCGACTTTCGCTGGAGTCGGGTTTCATGAAACGAAACCCGACCATAGCGTGAGGTCGGCCACGAGGTTGGCGACCAGAGCGCCACAGTCGCATTTCAAATGATGCTTCCAGTGCCCTTTTTCAGCCAATGATGGAGGACGCACACTGTAGGCAACGCGATGACATGGGCATCAGTCACCACCATCTTTGAGAAGGGCATGCAAGTGATTGGCTTGCTTTGTGTGGCGTCACAGGGGTTATAAAAGGGTGTGCACACCGACCGCCATCTTAGGCTACTTTCACACTAGCGTCTATCGCCTCCTCTTCTGAAGTTTCAAAAAATAAAAGCACTGAGTTGTCAGTGGAGGCTCCTGGTCAGGAACAACACCTTTCCTTGTGTCCTTCACACCTACCAAAAGTGAAGGATGTGGCAAGCCACACTACAGATTACTCCATAGAGCTCTTTTCACATACCATGCCTGGGTTATCAAGTCAAATCATGAATTCCCCAGTCCAAGATGAATCGGACATGGAGTGCACTGATGCACAGCCACTGCTAGATTTTTTTGCTGGTACATTCACTCAGAGCACTACATTGTCCTCGCAGTGTACTGAGCCAGAATCTGACCCTGATGAAACTCAGGTGCCCCTTCCCGCATACTATACCACCTTACACGGTGACACAGAGGAAGGTGCACATGAAATTGAAGAGGAGGTGATGGATGACCAGTTGTTGACCCAGATTGGCATCCATTGGGAGAAGAGGGTGCCGCTGCCAAAAGCTCAGAAGAGGAGGAGGAGGATCCGCAGCTGGCATCGACATCGCAACAGCTGTTTTCTGGCAGGCCCGTAGCAGTCCAAAAATGGTTTACAAAAACCCAGAGAGTTGCAGGACAGCTTAGCCAGACGGTCAAATTAGCACAGCATGCAAGGCCTCAAAAGTCTTCCATAGTAGGAAGAGTGCAGTGTGGCACTTTTTTGAACAAAATCCTAATGATCAGGCAAAGGTTATCTGTAAGAAGTGCGCAAGACCTTTAGCTGAGGGAAAAATCTGAGAAATTTGAATACCAGTTGCATGCTTAGACATTTAACCACCATGCACTTGCAAGTGTGGACGGACTACCAAGCCTCACGTACCACATGTGCACCTGCTCCGAATGAAGGTAGTCAGCAACGCTACATCGCTTCCCCCACTGTAAGCCAACCGGTTAGCATACCACCAGCAGCAAATGTTGAGGTGTCATCACAAGGCCAAAGCAGTCAGGGAATCACAATGTTATTGCTACGAAAGACTGAATCTAGGCCATCAGCAAGACCACCAACACCATCATCATCACCAACCCTCTCTTAGTCCGCCATGTCCACCGCTAGTTCCACCATATGCAGCTCTCAAATCCAGCTCACCCTACCAGAGACTCTCAGTAGGACAAGAAAGTACTCATCCTCTCATCCGCGTACACAGTGTTTGAACGCCCACATTGCCAAACTAATCTCGTTAGAGATGATGCCTTACCGGTTGGTTGAAAGCGAAGCTTTCCGCGAGCTCATGGCCTACGCAGTGCCACGCTATGACCTACCCAGTCGGCACTTCTTTTCTCAAAAAGCCATCCCAGCCATCCACCTTCATGTGAAAGACCGCATTGTCCATGCACTCAAGCAATCAGTGAGTGGAAAGGTGCACCTCACAACAGATGCATGGTCCAGTAGGCATGGCCAGGGCCGTTACGTGTCCATCACTGCACACTGGGTTAATGTGGTGGATGCAGGGTCCACAGGGGACAGCGGCGGTGGGACAGTGCTGCCTAGCCCACGGTATAGGAAACAGTTGACTGTAGGCGTTCGACCCTCCTCATCCTCCTCCTCCAGAAGTGAAAGCTTGTCCACAGAGCGCAGTCGCACGAGCACTCCATCCACAGCTGCTAGTGTTGCACATGAGGTGTCCCACTATCGAACAGCTAGTGGTAAGCGTCAGCAGGCTGTGTTGAAGATGATGTGTTTGGGCGACAACAGACACACCGTGGAGGTACTGGCTGACTACTTTCAGTGACAAACTGAGTCATGGCTGGGCAGTCTACATCTTGAGGCAGGCAAGGTAGTTAGTGATAGCGGCCGGAATTTTGTGGCAGCCATAGTCCTTTCAAAACTCAGACACATACCTTGCCTGGCTCACACCTTGAACCTGGTGGTGCAGTGCTTCCTCAATAATTATCTTCAGTCATATGCAGAAGATGCAGCGATTGCTCCACCTTCCCAAGCACCGCCTAATTATCAACATTGCAACAAGGTGGAACTCCACCCTGCACAGGGTTCAGAGGCTGTGTGAACAGAGGCAGGCTGTAATGCAATTGTGGGAGGATACACGGGCAGGCAGTTTGAGGGCAGACATGGAGTTGTCTGGTGTGCATTGGTCGAAGCTGAAAGACCTCTGTAAAGTCCTTCAGTGTTTTGAGGAATGCACACGGCTGGTAAGCTCAGACAACGCCATCATAAGCATGAGCATCCCACTTATGCGTCTGCTCATGCAAACTTTGACGCACATTAAGGAGCAGGCGTCTGCAGCCGAGGAGGAAGAGAAGGAGGGAAGTCTTGATGACAGTCAGCCATTGTCTGCTCAGGGAACTCTCCTGGACGAGGTGGAGGAAGAGGAGGAAGAGGAGGAGGAGGATGATGGGATGATTATTTAGGGAAGGAGGATGCTTCTCAGGGGCCAAGAGAAAATGTTGGCGTGGCAAGGTCAGGTACAGGGTTTGTGCGTGACTGGAGGGATGTTGATTTGCCAGAAAGTGCTCCTCCACCCAGCACTCGCAGTGCATCATTGACACCTGGAACATTGGCCCACATGTGTGATTATGCCTTGCAGATCCTAAAAAGGGACCCCCGCATTGCCAAAATGATGAACGATGATGGCTACTGGTTGGCCAGCATCCTGGATCCACGCTATAAAGGCAAATTCCAAAACATCATGCCACAGGAGAACCTGGAGCTAATATTGGCTAACAAACAAGCAACTCTGGTAAACCGTTTGTTTGAGGCATTCCCAGCACACAGCGGCGGTGATGGTTCTCCCACGAGCTGTAGGGGGCAACATGGAAGAGGTGTTCGTAGTGCACACAGCCGAAGTGGCGTTGGACACAGGGGTTTCATGACCATGTTGTGGACTGATTGTTCAAGTACCACTCACACGACTGGTAATACTGCATCGATTGAAAGTGACAGGAGACAGCAGTTGTCAACTACGGTTACAAACTACTTCTCCTCCCATATCGATGTTCTCCCTCACAGGTCATTCCCCTTTGACTATTGGGCCTGTAAACTGGACACCTAGCCTGAATTGGCACAATATGCCTTACAGGAGCTCGCTTGCCCTGCTGCTAGTGTGCTATCCGAAAGAATCTTCAGTGCTGCTGGATCAATCCTGACAGAAAAAAGGACCCGTCTGTTGACTCAAAATGTTGATGATCTAACCTTCATTAAAATGAACCATGCATGGGTTTCAAAGGATTTTGTCCCACCTTCCCCTGCTGACACGTAGGTTGCCAGAAAAATGGCTCGATTTTGTCCTCCTCTTCCTCAGACTTCTCCAATTCCTCCATTTGCAGCTGCTGAATGTCCAACATCAACATATGCCATTTTTTCAACCTCCCTAACTGGGCAGCTTCCCCCCCAAGGGCCGGGGTCACCACATGGTGCACGCACCCGTGCGAGTGCCGTTGCCCTGGACAGGTGGGTGGGCCCACTCTTGGGTGACGGCATTGGCACAGGGCCCCTCATAGTACACAAAAGTGTCTCTGCCAGTGGGAGGGCCCACACCACCCGCCGTCAGACACATTGCTGTACTATGAGGGGCCCTGTGCCAGTGCCGTCACCAACAAGTGGCCCCCCCCTGCTTGCTCAGGATCACAGTACTTGCAAAGTTGAAATACTTACCTCTCCCTGCTCCACCGCCATGACATCTTCCATGTTTCCTGACAGTGACATTCTGGTCACAGAGCGCAATTACATCACGTCTGTACGCCCTGTGCCTAAACAGTCCAAGTGCAGAGAGATGGAAGATGGGGACGACGAGGAGTCCAGACAAGTACAGGGATTCCCTAGCGAGGAGACTTATTTAATTGTTTAAAGGTTGGGAGCAATTTTTGGGGAGCACTATACTCTGGAGAATGATATATGGGGCCCACCATACACTGGAGCATTCCAAAGGTGGACATCAGACACTGGAGCAGCATTTACAGGGCCCATTATACACTGGAGCATTAGAAATGGGGCCCATTATATATGGAGCATTATTTGGGCCCATAAGACAGTGGAGCTTCATCCATGGGGACCAACATATACTGTAGAATTATGTGGAGCTCATCATATACTGTATGGAACATTATACGGGACCAATGATTCTGTATGGAGAAATATATGGGCCTCATTACTCGGTATAGTGCACTATGCGGTGGCCATTATACTGTATGGAGTAATATACTGTCCGTTTTTGGAGCTATTGGAGAATTTAAAATGGATATCAGTCATGTGATGTAAGAAGTGAAGTATTTTTCATTGTACTATACCGCTATTTCTCTGCCGTATCAGAGGATCATGAATTGTGGCATGTGTTAAAGGAGCCCATTGACACTCTTTGGCCCTGGGCCCACGAAAATCTGGGGCCAGCCCTCCCCCCCACAACTTTAGCCAAATAACCCCCAGTTTTCAATGCCTAACTATTATTATAAAGTAAATTAAGGTTGACAAGCTTAAGTAATAAGAATTGATGTTTTTGGCATTAAAATGGGCACTGTATGTGTGTTTGCTGTCCTCCACTCACTGCCGACTTTGCTTCCCCATTGACTTGCATTGGGTTTTGTGTTTCAGTTGGCCTTCGACTTTTCACGATAATCGGCCGATTTCGTTCGACCCGACTTTTGCGAAAGTCGGGTTTCATGAAACCCGACTCGACCCGAAAAAAGGCAAAGTCGCTCATCTCTAATCTAAACCATTTTTAGTATTATATCATCTTTTGTAAACAAGGAATAAAAAATGGTTGGACTGAATAGAAATCAGACCATCACATTTTCTACTTCCATGCTTTTGTTATTAATGGGCTTGTGAATGTTTGCATATTGCATTTGCATCTGCTTGTCATTTTTCTACATGACTTTTATTCCATGCTATAGTAGCAAAACTCCACATATAAAGGATTACCATCTCATGTAATTTTGGCATCTGAATCAATTTGGACAGGATTACTTTATGTTTGTGTGAAAGAATAATATAATATGGAGGATTGGGAACATTCGGAATGTAATATCTTTTGCCTTATTTTTCAAATCAAAGAACATAGTACCTAGGAAATCAAATGTTTAAAGTGAACCTGTCAGCAGTTTTGACCAATATAAGGCTGGAGTAACTCTTAACATATAAAACATCGGTCCGATTTTGACGGCCGAGAATCACACAAATGTTCCCTGATCCGTATGTAATCCATTTGCAATGAGAGGATGCGATTTCCTCGCATCTAAGTATACGTGTGACATCTGTATGGCGAGCTTTTATCGCAGCCTGGCAAAATGGAGATTTAACTGATCCATGGCCTCAAATATTCATCCAAACATATATACAGTATATATATATATATATATATATATATATTTCAGTGAGACACATATGTATGTCTTTATCTTTTATACGGAGCTAGATAGCAGAATAGCCGTTAATTCATTTGTCGGCTTCTGTAAAATAATGGCAGAACACAACAAAATAGGAGACATGGTTTACATACAGTAAACCATTGCAGAACAATTAGATTTATATATGTCAGTGAATAATAGTTAGTAGTTTGTGTGTGTAAAATTTGGGACCTGTAAGTATTTCATAAAAGAATTTATTCACGTGAAAAACTGGCGTGGGCTCCCACACAATGTTCTGCACCAGAGAGGGAAAGTCAGTGATGAAGGGCAGATATTAATAGCCTAGGAAGGGACCATGGTTATTGCCTTTTCTAGGACAGCTGAGAGTTGGTGTTTGTAGCCGGGGGGCACTATATCAGCTCTCAGCTGTCTACATAGCTATTGCTGGCTATAAATTATAGGGGGACCCCACGCCATTTTTTTCCATGAAATAATCATTTATTAATTAAATACGTGTCCATATTTTTTCACAAACACTATTCTAATTGTATTTGCCACTGACATATATATATTTAAATCTAATTGGTCTGCAATGGTTTACTGTATGTAAACCATGTCTCATATCCTTTATTTGAAATAAATAAACACACAGACTTCCTTTATTGTTCTTAATTAAACCATACTTACAACCTCTGCTAATTCCAGCGAAGCCATCGTTCTCCTGTAAAAAACATAAAATAATCATAGAATCATAGAATCGTAGAGTTGAAAGGGACCTCCTGGGCCATCTGTTCCAACCCCCTGCTCAAAGCAAGATTTGCTAAATCATCCCAGACAGATGTCTGTCCAGCCTCTGTTTGAAGACTTCTATTGAAGGAGAACTCACCACCTCTCGTGGCAGCCTGTTCCATGCATTGATCACTCTAACTGTCAAAAAGTTTTTTCTAATATCTAATCTGTGTCTCCTCCCATTCAGCTTCATCCCATTACTTCTAGTCTTTCCTTGTGAAAATGAGAATAAAGATGATCCTTCTACAATGTGACAGCCCTTGAGATATTTGTAGACAGCTATTAAGTCTCCTCTCAGTCTTCTCTTCTTCAAGCTAAACATTCCCAAATCCTGCAACCTTTCCTCATAAGACAGGGTTTGCAGACCGGTCACCATTCTGGTCGCTCTTTTCTGTACTTGCTCCAGTTTGTTGATGTCTTTTTTAAAATGTGGCGCCCAAAACTGGACACAGTATTCCAGATGAGGTCTGACCAAAGAGGAGTAGAGGGCAATAATGACTTCACGTGATCTAGACTGTATGCTTCTGTTAATACATCCTAGAATTGCATTTGCCTTTTCTGCTGCCCGCATCACACTGTTGACTCATATTTAGTCTGTGATTTATTAGTATACCCAAGTCTTTTTCACATGTGCTGTTGCTTAGCCCTATTCCTCCCATTCTGTATATGCTTTTTTCATTTTTATTGCCCAGATGTAGTACTTTGCATTTTTCCCTGTTAAAAACCTTTCTGTTAGTTGCTGCCCACTGCTCCAGTTTATTTATATCTTTTTGAACCCTCTCTCTCTTCTCTAGTATTAGCTATCCCTCCTAGCTTTGTGTCATAAGCAACTTTAATCAGTTTACTCTCAATTCCTTCATCTAAATCATTGATAAAGATGTTGAACAATACAGGGCCCAGGACAGAGCCCCGTGGTACCCCACTTGAGACATTCTTCCAACTGGATGTGCAGCCATTTATGACCACTCTTTGGGTCCGATCACTAAGCCAGTTATGAATCCACCTAACTGTTGCCTTGTCCATTCCATACCTAGTCATTTTTTCAATAAGGATTGTGTGAGATACTTTGGCAAATGCTTTGCTGAAGTCAAGATATACTATATCTACAGCATTTCCCTGATCCACCCAATTAGTGATTCCGTCATAGAAGGAAATTAAGTTAGTCTGACATGACTTATTAGTTACAAACCTATGCTGACTCTGTTTAATCACTTCATTCTTATCCAGGTACTGACATACATGTTGTTTAATAATTTGTTCAAAGAAAAGGTAATAAACCAACAATATACCTTACCTGTCCCTTGTTCTGTCCCATGCCATAATCCATATCTGGGGGATATACTGTTTGCAACCAGGATGGTGCCAAGATGCGACCATCCCAGCTGTAAACTACTGGTGAATGAATGAGGTGCTGCCAGCACAGCCTAAGTGACTAGCGGTAACGTCACTGAGTCTGTGATCCCTCAATGCCTGAACTGTGATGAACTCTTTAGTGTGGGAAAATGTCAGTTGATTTTCACATGCTTAAGAGTTCAGCGCGGGTCAGGCTGTGAGGGAGCGCAGCATCAGTGACACCACCGCTATTCACTGAAGCTGTTCTCGCAACCGCGCTGCACTGCTGTGACCTCAGAACCGGCATTTTCCCACAGAGGTCTTATCCACACTCAAACAATTCTTTTTTCTGTGACTAACTTGATACAGCATGCATATTTCAACTTTGAATTTACTGTCGCTGAAATTCAGCTGTTTGCAGAGGTGGTGCAGAGTTTAAAATCTAATTTTTGGATGGTTAATACTGTGCTCGTACAACACTATCTGAGCAAAATGATTCGGAAAAAGCGAGGCCGTGGTGGAAGGGGAATTAGGATTGGTGTTCAAGGTTTACATGGGGTAGGTGGTAATGTTTGTGAAAGCACTGATGAACCAACATCTATGCAAAGACAACTGACAACTTCTGTTATTGGATGGGCGGCTTCTCCACTACCTTTCTTTGGCAGAAGCACAGCAGTACACCTTGTTGATGATGCCCAGAAAGAGCATGTGCTCGAGTGGATGGCAAGTGCAGATTCAAGTGCCTCTCCTCCTCTTCCTCCACCTCAACATCACAACCAGTACAGTCCACAGAGGTGGCACCCAAATTCCCCTTGCTTCCACCCGGGTCCAAACTCTCCAACCATACAACTGACTGTACAGAATCACAGACGGGTGAGTCTGAAGAGCAGTTCACACATTCTATGCCATGGTCACTAGGAGAGTACTCAAAAGCTTCTCAGATTCAAGAAGAGTAAATCTGCACCGATGCCCAAAAATTTTTAAGCTTGAAGCTGGTTCAGGGCAAAGTAGGGTCCAAACAGTATCCTGACCCTTGTTGTCAGACAATAACCCCAAGGAGGTGGGGAGGTGATCCTAACGAGACTCAGATATCTGAGGCTCACGCGGACTGTACTGTGCTGTCAGGGCAAGAAGAGGAGGAGGGTGACTCCAAGGGCGAGGAATGTGATAACACAGAGGATGATGATGATGATGAATTGTTAGATCCGATCCCAGTTGGCATGAACATAGAGGCACACAGCTGAGTAAGTCATCTGAGGAGCAAGATGAGGAGGTAACATTGCGCCATATGTTGCAGACATGTAGTGATGTAACTACGATGAGCAATGCATCCTCAGCCCCAACTGTGCCTGTTACCAGCAGTAGCCGTGGGTCTGCAGCTCGCAGGGATGGCAAGGGTTGTCTAGCCTGGGCCTTTTTTGACACTACATAGGATGAGCCAACATACGTAACCTGCCAACTTTGCAAAAAAAAACTGAATCAAGGTAAAAAGTGCAATAATTTGACTACTACATGTATGAACCTACACATGCGCAATCAGCATGCTTTATTGTGGGAATCCTATTGTGCAAAAATACAGACAGTGGACCTCATCAGCCAGTTGCCCCATCAATCGTATCTGCTGCTTCATTCTCCTGCTCTATTACCATGCCAGCTATTGAGACCGCAGACCGCGGTTCCTTACCTGCTTCAGTCACGCTGTAACGGAAGTGGACATGCCTAATGTTTTTGACCAATCTCAGAGAATGAGCAAAGCATAACTTTCTCAATCCACTGTAACAGTTCCGCCTGCACCTTTCTCATGGTCCAGCAGTTTGTCCGGTTTACAGTACTCTAACAAAAGATTGTTTCTGCCTATGCAGGACAAAGCTAAGAGGTTGAACGCCACTATATACAATCTGTTGGCCATGGAAATGCTGCCTTTCCACCTGGTAGATACTGACAGTTTCTGAAAGCTGATGGCCTTCTCATTCCCCCAATATCAATTGCCAAGTCGCCATTACTTTTCTTAGAAAGCTGTGCCTGCACTACACCAGCATGTCACAGACAACATCACCCATTCCTTGACTAAATGTCTGTCTCCCAGGGTGCATTTCACCACAGAAACTTGGATGATTAAGCATGTTCAAGGCCTGACTGGGCACTGGGTGAGTCTGGTTGCTGTAGGGACAGGCACTGCTCCACAAGTCTTGGAATCCCCAAGGCTTGCAGAACAAACCTCTACATTTAACACTTCCTCCACTGCTTCTGCCTCCTCCTCTATCTCCTCTAGGGCCTCCACCTTTGCCCTCAACCTCTATCTTAATGAGACACATGTTTCAGCAGTGCAGAGTGAATCACCATCACCTCCATAGTGCATAGCCAGGGCTTACAGCAATCAGGCAGTATTAAAATTGATCACAGTCATACAGCTGAAGAGTTGTGGACAAATCTCCAGGCTGAGTTTGATCAATGGTTGTTTCTGCTGAACATGCATCCAGGGAAGGCCGTGTCCGATAACTGTGCAACTTGGTGGTGGCCCTAATACGAGTCCACCTCACACACAACTTGCATGTCCCACAACCTCAACCTGGTGGTACAGCATTTTCTCTGCCACTATCCTGGCCTGGGTGAGCTGCTACAGAAAGCACGTAAGCTGTGTGCTGTCCACCTCACACACAACTTGCATGTCCCACAACCTCAACCTGGTGGTACAGCATTTTCTCTGCCACTATCCTGGCCTGGGTGAGCTGCTACAGAAAGCACGTAAGCTGTGTGCTGTTTTCTGCCATTCACACCCCTCTGGTTATCGACTTCAAAGGTCTTTGTCCATGCCATATAACAGGTTGATATGCGATGTGCCAACATGGTAGAATTACACTTTGCACATGTTGCAGCAACTGTGGCAGCAGCAACGAGCCATGGCGCAGTATGTCATGTCGTATAGCCTAGGTCAATGCAGTACGGATGAGGCGGATATCACATTTACAGAGTGGGCACAGATTAAGGACCTCTGCACCATTCTGCACAGTTTAGAAATGGCTACTAGGATGGTTAGTGCTGACGACTACATCATCAGCATCACTTTTCCGGTCATCTATATGCTGGAGCAGACTTTGAATAGCCTGTGGGAGGAGATGATGATCCCAGAAGAGGAGGAATCAGAGGAAGGTGTGGAAGGGAGAACATTGCCTCTAAGTTCAAGACTGTCGTCACACCAAGGGACGGTGGATTACTGCAATCGAGGCTGGTGATAACAGACAAACTGTTATCGAGATGCAAGATCTGAGGAACAAATGGAGGAAGAGGTGATGGATGAGCAACTGTCAGATGAAGAGCATAATCCTCCCCTCTCTGTTGTTCATTGTTGGTGGGAGGGAATGCAGGAAACGAGCTTGATTGTTACCCAGCTACCAACACAGCATGAGCTTGGACCTCATAGTAGAGCCCGACATATGAGTGCCTTCTTGCTGCACTATCTGCAACATAATCCCTGTATAGTTATGATTATGAATACTGCTGACTACTGGGTTGCCACTCTGTTAGATCCACATTATAAAACCAAATTTTGCCAGATGCTTCCCACTCTGGCATGGGACCCGCGAATGCTGGAGTATCTAAACACTTTTACACAACCTTAAGAGATCTTTTCCAATAGACAGCAGTGAAGCACACAGTTCACATCACAGGTCTAGACTTCCAAACTCCGGCACGTCAATTAGTCAATGCCAAAATATTAGCAGCAGCAGCAGTGGTGGAAGTGGAAGAAGCAATTTCTGTCTTCCAAAATGGATGAGTGACCTGAGCTCGCCTCACACGTCTTGGAGGTTTTATAGTGCCAGTCAGCCAGCGTTCTCTCAGACACTGATGATGGTGTCCAGACGGATAAACACAGCTGACTGTCCCCTGAAAGGGTAGACCACATAGCTTTCATCAAGATGAGCAAGTCATGGACATCCAAGGACTTTTGCACCCCATTCGCAGACTGTCCAGACTAGGTGATATTGCATTTTTTAGTGTGATGCATTAATGTTACGTAATTGCACTCTGTGATATCTTTAGTGTGCCTTCTGTGCCTCCTGTGGCTGCTGCTGATGTTAACACAAATTTGCTGAAATGTGAACAGTCATGGTTGGTCTGCATCTGCTGGGTTAGCTTTAGTGAAAGACGTGCCAGTCTCAATTATACTATTTCTATTCTTGTGACAGTTATTCCATGTTGGTTGTGTAAGGCCCTCATTTTTTAAAATGTGAAAACTAAAAGTTGAGTGACCATCTGTTGGATTGGGTGTGATGGAATCCCTGTCAGTCCCTATTATATTATTTCCACTGTGTTGAAATTGATGGCACTTTAGCGGTGTTTGGCAGTAATTTTTGGAAATGTGAACACTCCTGGCTGGGTGTCCATCTGTGGGATTGGGTGAAGTGGAAGACCTGTCGGTCCCTATTATACTGTTTCTACTCTCATGAAATTGATGCCAGTTCTGTCGTGTAAGGCCCTCAGTTGTTTAAATGTGAACACTCCTTGTTGGGTGTCCATCTGCTAGATTGGGTGTAATGGAGGACCTGTCGGTCCCTATTGTATTATTTCAACTGTGGTGAAATTGATGCCAATTTTGTGGTGTCTGCCTGTATTTTTTGGAAATGTGTGCACTCCTGGTTGGGTGTCCATCTGCTGGATTGTAGTAAAAGACCTGTCAGTTCCTATTATACTATCTATACTGTGGTGAAACTGATGCCACTTTGGTGGTTTCTGCCAATAATTTTTGGAAATGTGAACAGTCCTAAGGTAAAATAAACAAAAAGATAGCCTCACCGTGTCCTATATTATGATTCAGTCCGTCTTGCAATGTAGTGGGTCTCCAGCCAATAGTCGTGACTTGCAGCTTATCAAGAGATTTTGGCGAGTCCCAAAAATAGATAAAATTCTCAATTTATTTCAAATAATTTAAAAGATCACACAGGTTGGGGATACATCTCAACACGTTTCTAGCAAAAGTCCTTATTCACTGAGATACAGATTCCTTATGATACATGGTATAAAAACAAGTGGTAACCAACCTGATTCATTTATCAATGAATACACATGTAATCAATCACATTTGAGAATAATTTGCTTAATCACCAAGTTAGATCCCAAGAGAAGAAAAAAACTCCATAATCAAACCACTGGAATTTAATACAAATAAAAAGTATCATTTCTATAGTTCATATCATTGGGGCTTTTTGTATCAAGTTTAATGGTTCAAAATAGTTCTCTTAGGATGAGTTTTTTCTTCCAATCACTGACTCTAATAGGAAAATCCACTCTTTCTATCCCATAGAATGAAAAATTAGTTAATTCCAGTTTATGTCTCTCTACAAAATGCTTGCATGCTGCTTAATAGGATGCATTTTTATTTTTGATGTTAGTAACATGTTCTGCCATCCTTTTCTTTAATTTATGTATTGTGCAGCCAATGTATTTAATTTTACATTCTTTGCAAAATATGCAATATACAACATAGTTTGTATTACAATTAATGAATCTTTTGATATCATTGGCTGCATCAATCTTTTGATTTTGCAGTGTATATTGACACATAGTGCGTTAGGGACATGCACATTTATAAAAACCTTTGCAGCTTAGCCAAGTTTTTTATCACTTTTTGGAGGCATGTATAGACTTGGGGAAAGAGTAGCACCTATTGCTCTCCCTTTTCTCGACACACATGCTAATCCATTTTCCAGGATTTTATATAAGTCCCGATATTGGAATAATATAGGGACATATCTATGTACAATATTTTTTATTTCCTGAAATTGGCAACTATATGAAGTACTAAAAATGGTTTTATTTTTTGTTTTGTTACATTTTGTTGTTGTTGGTTTCTTATGGTTATTCATACCAACATCTCGAGTGTTTCTTACAAGAACTTTTTTTATTGCTGTATCGATTTGTTTTTTCCTATATCTCCTTTCGATTAGTCTCAATGTCGCTATTTCTGCTTGTTCATTGAATAGTGTGATATCAAAGCTGTTTCTATAGATTCTATTTAATTTACTATAAGGGATTGTATTCACAGTGTGTGCAGGATGTGCAGAGAGGAAGCTGTCTGCTCTAAGTGTGGTATTCCCACTAATAGATTTTCTATAGTTCCGATATCTGACTTTTTGTTGTTTTACATCTCCCATAAGAAACAAATCCAAGAAACTGATTTTATCCTGTGGTTAGGTGTAAGTAAATTTTTAAAATTACATAACTGGCGTTGATATAGGATAAAAAATGTGGGATTTTCCCCACTTCCCCTACCCATATTAGTAAAACATCGTCCAAATATCTAACATATAGAGTTGAGCGAAACGGGTCGGCCAAATTCAGAATCCGCCGACTTTTGCTAAAGTCGGGTTTTGCCGATCGAAACACAACCATAGCGTGAGGTCAGCCATGAGATCGCCGACTTGAGCGCCAAAGTCTCGCTTCCCACAATCCTTCCAGGGCCTATTTTCAGCCAATCATGAAGGACGCACACTCTGGGCAATGCGATTACATTGGCAGCGGCCCCCACCATGTTAGAGAAGGGCATGCAAGTGATTGTCTGGCTTTGTGTGGCGTCACAGTGCCTATAAAAGGCCGCGACCACCGACCGCCATCTTACTTCTGCCAATCTTAGCATAGGGAGAGGTTGCTGCTGATTGTTCTCAATAGGGAGAGTGTTTAGGCAGGGAAAAAGAAAAAAAATTGCTTGTGCTGATAGTGAATGTCACTGTAAAACGCAACTGTATAGTGTGCAGTGACAGGGGAGGATATATTTGTGTGCAGCTGCTCTGTTGCTTATTAGGCGGCCTTATAAGGCTCCCTGATAGCTGCATTGCTGTTTGCACACTGCTGTGCAGAGTGCTTTTTTAAAAGCAAAAATCATTTTATTCCTTTTTTTCTGCACAGTAGATACTGAGCGTACATTTTTTCACACACCGTATAGAGTTGTACGCTCCTCACACACTACCGTGTACCAGCTGGTATCACGGACAAATACATGATATATGTGAGTGACTCCGTAAGAAATACGCGGAGATTAACATTTTTCCATACATACACCGTATAGAGGTGTCCGATTATCAAACAGTATCGGATATCTGGTGTTCTTATTACTGTCACATTTACACAGAGTCAGCGTGTGTGTGTGACACTCCATAAATACATATACGGACATTTCCATTTCTTTATACACCGTATTGAGCAGTCCGATTGTCAAACAGTATCGGATGTCTGGTGTTATATATGTATATAGGTGGGCACCACGGAAAATATGACATGAATATGATAACTGGGTGCAACACTGTGCCAAGTAGATCAAATGAAAAAAAGGGAGAAAAGAGACACAGGATAACATGCACACAACAGCAGAATGTCCATGTGAAAAAAGGCTTTTATTGACATACAATAGCCAGAGAGATCCAAGTGTAAAATAAAAACAATTAAAAACCACAAATGAAACAAAAGTGAGCAGGTGGAGAACACATGCAGTATACAAAGGAAGAAATGTTTATATAAATAAGTGTTTCAAAAAAATGCATTCACAACAATGCCCTCTATCACCATATAATATGCATAAATTGTTTAGTATAAACATATGGACAATTTGCAGCAATGAAGTCCGATCAGTCTAATAGTCACTTTTAGGTATGTAAACAATCCAAAAGATTACCATGCAAGTCCATAGATGAGGGAAGGCAATTGCTGGATCACATGAAAATTACCTAAGCATACTCACACTGCCCACAGAACCCAACGCGTGTCGCTGCTAACCTGCAGCTTCGCCAGGGGAAGACGAAGCTGCAGGTTAGCAGCGACACGCGTTGGGTTCTGTGGGCAGTGTGAGTATGCTTAGGCAATTTAGGTAATCATCTACCCAATCATCTACCCAAGATCGTCGTGGGACACACTCGTGGACTGCTTCGGATCGTGGGTGAGTATTTTTGTGGTTTGTTATGTTAATATTTATTCCGGAAAAGACAATGGCTTCGGGGAACAATGTGACAAGTATTGGTAAGTATGTTACTCTATGTTATATGTACTGTATGTCTATGTATGTATTGTATGAATGTATTGTATGTATGTAGTATATATGTGGCATGTATGTAGCATGTAGTATGTATGTAGTATGTATGTAGCATGCATGTAGCATGCAGTATGTATGTAGCATGCATGTAATATATATGTAGTATGTATGTAGCATGCATGTAGTATATATGTATGAATGTATGTAGCATGTAGTATGTATGTAGTATGTATGTGGTATGTATGTAGCATGTAGTATGTATGTAGTATGTATGTAGCATGCATGTAGTATGTATGTAGCATGTAGTATGTATGTAGCATGCATGTAGTATATATGTAGTATATATGTAGCATGTAGCATGTATGTAGTATGTATGTGGTATGTATGTAGCATGTAGTATGTATGTAGCATGCATGTAGTATATATGTAGTATGTATGTAGCATGTAGTATGTATGTAGTATGTATGTAGTATATATGTAGTATGTATGTAGCATGTAGTATGTATGTAGCATGCATGTAGTATATATGTAGTATATATGTAGCATGTAGCATGTATGTAGTATGTATGTGGTATGTATGTAGCATGTAGTATGTATGTAGCATGCATGTAGTATATACGTAGTATGTATGTAGCATGTAGTATGTATGTAGCATGCATGTAGTATATATGTAGTATGTATGTAGCATGTAGTATGTATGTAGCATGCATGTAGTATATATGTAGTATGTATGTAGCATGTAGTATGTATGTAGCATGCATGTAGTATATATGTAGTATGTAGCATGTAGTATGTATGTAGCATGCATGTAGTATATATGTAGTATGTAGCATGTAGTATGTATGTAGCATGCATGTAGCATGTACTATGTATGTAGCATGCATGTAGTATATATGTGTTATGTATGTAGCATGTAGTATGTATGTAGCATGTAGTATGTATGTAGCATGCAGTATGTATGTAGCATGCATGTAGTATATATGTAGTATGTATGTAGTATATATGTAGTATGTATGTTGCATGTAGTATTTATGTAGTATGAATGTAGCATGTATGTAGCATGTATGTAGTATGTAGTATGAATGTAGCATGTATGTAGTATGCATGTTGTATGTATGTAGCATGTAATTTTTTTTTTTTTTTACATTCAACACATTAGCCGGATGATAGGACTATTACTGTCCCATCATTGGCTAATGTGTCAATCACTGTCATGGTAGCAGGCATCGCCCGATGGGACTTGTAGTCCCATCGGACGATGCCTGCACAGACCCCCGAAGCCTGCACAGACCACCGGCAGGCCGGCACAGCCCCCCGGCAGGCCGGCACAGCCCCCCGGAGCCTGCACAGACCACCGGCAGGCCGGCACAGCCCCCCGGCAGGCCAGCACAGCCCCCCGGCAGGCCAGCACAGCCCCCCGGAGCCTGCACAGCCCCCCGGCAGGCCGGCACAGCCTCCCGGCAGGCCGGCACAGCCCACCGGAGCCTGCACAGACCACCGGCAGGCCGGCACAGCCCCCCGGCAGGCCGGCACAGACCACCGGAGCCTGCACAGACCCCCTGGCAGGCCGGCACAGCCCCCCGAAAGGCCCGTACAGACCCCAGAGAGGCTGTACAAGGGCAGGAAAGGGTTTTTCTTATTCCGATACCGGAAGTCCCATAGACTTGAATGGGACTTCCGGTATCGGAATCGGCGATACCGATACTTTTTTTAAAGATCGGCCGATACCATCCGATACGATACTTTGAAGTATCGGACGGTATCGCTCAACTCTACTTTCAATACAATTTCCAGCTCAGGAGAGGGAGGCCACACCCCAGGTTGCACAGAATGCAAAAATACAAAGATCTTAAACAGGACATGGGGTACATTAAAAGAGGTCTGGATACACATGATGAGAGCATTATACTGTTTCTGTACAAATCCCTGGTTAGACCTCACATGGAGTACTGTGTACAGTTTTGGGCACCGGTACTCAGGAAGGATATAATGGAACTAGAGCGAGTACAAAGGAGAGCAACAAAATTAATAAAGGGGATGGGGGAACTTACCCAGAGAAATTAGCAAAATTAGGATTAATTATTCTAGAAAAAGATGACTGAGGAGTGATCTAATACCCATGTATAAGTATATAAGGGGACAATACAAATATCTCTCCTAGTATTTGTTTTTACTATGGAATGTGATGGTCACAAGGGGGCATTCTCTGTGTCTGGAGGAGAGAAGGTTTTTACACCAACATAGAAGAAGATTCTTTACTGTTAGGGCAGTGAGAATCTGGAATTCCTTGCCTGAGGAGGTGGTGATGGAGAACTCAGTCGAGGGGTTCAAGAGAGCCCTGGATGTCTTCCTGAAGCGTAACAATATTGTATCTTACAGTTATTAGGTTCTTTAGAAGGACATAGATCTGGGGATTTATTCTGATGGAATATAGGCTGAACTGGATGGACAAATGTCTTTTTTCAGCCTTGCTAACTATGTAACTATTTAACTCTTCTCCTCCAATACCAACTTCACCATCATGGAAGATCAACTTTCCTCTTTACTCTCCAAATCAAGTCTCACCACCTGTGAACTTGACCCAATCTCATCCCACCTCATTCCAAACCATACAACAGTCTTCATCCCAAAACTAACCCACCACTTCAACCTGTCACTAACAACTGTTGTCTTCCCCTAATGCTTCAGACATACCTCGATCACACCCATCCTCAAAAAGTCTGTCCTTGACTCATCCTATGTGTATAGCTATCGTCCCATATCATTTCTCCCCTATGCCTCAAAACTAGTGGAACAACATGTCCATTTTGAACTGTCCTCAAATCCATCCTCCTGCTCCTTCATTGACAGCTTGCAATCTGGCTTCCGACCGCAACCATTTTACTGAAAATGCCCTGATTAAAGTCAACAACGACCTACTAACCGCCAAATCCAAGCAACACTACTTTGTACTCCTCCTAATGGACCTGTCTTCTGCCTTCGACACAGTGGACCATTCCCTCTTACTATACACTCTATCATCTCTTGGTATCACAAACTTGGCCCTATCTTGGATCTACTCATATCAAACAGACAAGACATTCAGTGTCTTCCACTCACACACTACCTCCTCATATAGCCCTCTATCTGTCAATGCCCTCCAAGGTTCAGTTTTAGGACCCCTGCTCTACTCCATCGACACATTCGGCTCATAGAGCTCATAGTCTCGCAGTATGACCTCTTTGCTGATGACACACAGATCTATTACTCTGGACCTAATAACACCTCCTTACTTATGAGATTCCCACAATGTCAGTCTTTTATTTAATCTTCCTTCTGTGCTAGGTTTCTAAAACATGGATAAAACTGAATTCATCATCTTTAACAATATCTCATTCAAACCTCCCCTCACCTGACCTATCCATCAAAATCAATGGCTTGACTATAATATTTCCTTCAAATCTAAGATCCAAGCCCTTTCCCCTTCCTGCTGAGTCCAACTCCATAATGTCTCTCGAAAATGCTGATTCCTCAACCATGAATCTGCAAAAATGCTAGTGTATTTCCTCATCATCCACCTCGACAACTGCAACCTCCCGCTCTGTGGTCTCCCTTATAATACTATCACTCCCATACAACTCCCATTCTTTTGGTGTATGATTCAAAAAACCAAAATTCCTTAAAAAACTTTACAAAAATCCATGGAATCATACACCAAAAGAATGTTAATAAAATTGGGATATACAAATGCAAACAGAAAAAATGTCAGTGTTGCTATAATATAGCAGATAAACAACAACAAATAGTCTCCAACAGTACAGGTGAAATATTTCAAATAGAACAATTTCTGACATATACGAGCGACTTTGTAATATATGTCATCGATTGTGACTGTGGCCTCCAATATGTGGGGAGGACCACACAAATGGTCCGAACCAGAATGAATGGCCACAGGCACAATGCTAAAGTTAGTCTCCTTACTCAGTCTATCAAGACACCTCCTGCTAACACATAAAAAAAGAATTCAATGTAACCCTGTCACCAGTTGAACAGATTCCTGGAGATGTTTCAAACAGGATACAACAGTTAAATAAGAAAAAGGCCTTCTGGATATACAGATTGAGGACTCTGTATCCAGATGGCCTCAATGATAAGCTAGAAAATATAAAGTACTGTTGTCTTAAGTCTAAAAAGATCCTCTGATATATTCACTACCCGTTTCTTGTTGGTTCGCTTTGAATCCGCCCTAAAGAATGTGATCATATGTAATTTTTGATTAGATGTTTCCTCTAGTATATGATAATGATTTGTGTGGAACACAAATATCCCCGGCTAGAAATCAATGGCTAAAAATCCCATTGAAAGAAACTAAGCACCCAGAGACCATACATGTGGGTGGCTCTGTAGAGTAAATATGAAAGTATGATAAAGATATAGCGAATATGAATGCATGAGTTCTAGTCCCGACAGATACTAGTTAATCTGATGGTCCCTAGTGATGAAATTATCTATGGGTTGGAAAAATAGCTTTGTCTCAGAGATATATACAAAATCTTTAATATTGATGCTAAAAGATAACAATTTTTATTAATTTTAAACATGGAAGAAGTATATATATATATATATTTCTTTTATTTATCTTCTCTAATCATTTCCCTGTTTGAGCACAAGGATTTTGCAATCTTCTTAAAGAAATGGGAATTATAAGAATAATTTTACCTGCTATAAAAAAACACATAGAAAATGAGGTTTTTTATTAGATTCCAAGTAATATAGATTCTACCTACAACCAGCCTCCCAACAGTTTGGAGAGATGTGCATGTGTTTTTAATCGATGATAATTGATTGAAGGGTGGAACCTTTTTTTTTCTCCCCCTATATAAATGTGTCTTTTTAAGAAATATATGATTTTACCTGATAAAGGCTAATTTTATGTATAGCCGAAACGCGTTGTGTTTTTATGTCTAATAATAGACAGGATATTCCTTGAAATACTCGGAGTAATTAATGAATCAGCCAGAAGCGCTCCTTGACAAACTGGAAATCCTTTTCTGCGTTACTTACTTGCATGCAACCTCTGATCGTCACACAAGATCTCATTCTCTATTCCCCTTTGATCTCCTCTTCCCACAGTCGCATATTATATTTCTCCCATAGATCTACTCTACTCTGGAACAGTGTCCTTCATCATATCATACTCTCATCTACCAAGGGAACCTGCAAAAGGAACCTGAAGAAATACTTCTTCCGACAATCCTACAAAGTACACTAACCATCGCTCCACCATACCGCTGCGCAAGCAGCTCTACCCTCTCCTATTGTATCCTCACCCATCCTTTGCAGACTGTAATCCCTCACAGGCAGGGTCCTCTCTCCTCCAGTAGCAGTTGGTGACTTGTCTTGTTTGAGATTATTGTACTTGTTTATATTACGTATACCCTTTTCACATAAATGACGCTATAACAATAAATAGTAATAATACCGTTGTGCAGCTGCCAAATAAAGGGAGTTCAGTAGACCATAAAGTAACTGAAGTGTTAAAAAAACTGTGCAATTTTAATATTTCTACTCTGTGAAATTGATGACACTTTAGTGATATGTGTCTATATTTTTGGGAAATGTTTGTACTCCAAGTTGGGTATTGTTCGTGTGTTACCTATAGCAGTAGAGTTTCCAGACCGGAAGGCCTGCAATTAGTTTCAGTCAACTAGCTATGTTACTATCCTTAAATTTTTATAACATTTGTGGTATACCAAGCTTATATTTGTGCCACCTGAGTGTGGCTGATCAAAAATCACATTTAAGATGTTGCATGTGGTATCAGGGCTCCCAGCACAGCAGGCTTACACAGGTCCCTGACCCACCTCATCTTAATTAAAACCTCAATTCTAATCTGTAAATGCTGGACTAGATGAAGATACCTTATGCATGGCCCATGGCTGACTGTTATGATTAGGTCACCGAGGAGGATAGCCGGGGAATAAGCTAGGCAACCAGAAAACCATAAAGGTTGGTAACTTAGCAGATTGCAGACCCCTAAAACTAACAACCCAACTAGAATTAGCCGGGGAACGTACCTACGATGCCCTAGATGCCTCGGTACAGCCAAAGAGTTAACTAAGTCTAAAGCAAGAAAGGGGAAAGCTAAACTGCCCCAGAGTAGAACCTGAAAGGAATAGATAGTCCCCAAACATATATTGCTGGTGAGACCAGATGAGGCACAAACACAGGCAGAAAATAGAGTAAGCAAATGATGGGGCCTATTTTACTATTTTTACATTTTTCTATCAATAGTATTCTATGAAAATGATGTTTGTGCCATCTGAGTGTGGCTGGAAGAAAAAAAATTGGAGGTGTTGCATGAGGTATGAGGTCTCCCAGCTAAGAAGGCTTACACAGCTCCCTTAACTGTCATGTCCTTATTGAAACTTGAAATCCAAGCTGTAAATGCTGGACCAGGTCCTGATATGTCATGCATGACCCATGGCTGACTGTAACTCTGCCATTTGCAGATTTCTACAGTGGTTCAATTGATGCCACTTTTCATGGTGTCTGCAGCTAATTTTAGCTGTTTGGGAAGCTTTTTGTCACTCTTTAATGTGTTGTCTATGCACTTGGTTTTGCCTCCCATTGAATCTAATGAAGTTCGGACACGTTTGTCAAACAGTTTGGCAAATCTGAACCGAACCAAACCTTGAAAGGTTTGCTCATCTCAAATTAGCAATCAAAGTATTTGGTACCTAGTGAGTAAACTTTTGTTAAGTCCCACTGGGTATTATAAGATGGCTTTCACTGGCGAAGTGTACTTTTTCCTGCTGTACAATGTTGACCAATTACAAGCAGGCAGCAACAATCAATGAAAAGAATAATATGCCCCCACGTTAGCTTAGAGCAGGTTTCTCAGTGTGTGAGATGTAGTGAGGGACAGCCTGATTTATTTGTATAACCACCTGTATGAGTTAGTGTAGGGGAAGTGGCAGCACAGCTGAGTTTAGCAGTGTCACATTACATACTGCTTTCATAGCACTGTAAGCGCTGATGTACTGGTTCTTCTCTACACTGTCTGTCTGGAAATGAGTCACAGTTATGTCTGTTGTGCTCTGAGCAACTTGTACTTGCTCTGCAGTTAGATCAGAGCAGTGGGTCATTACATCTTATAAAGGAGTAGCCCAGAACAGTCTGCTCCTGTGTTAAGGGCATGTCACACTAAGAGATATCACTAGCAATATCGCTACAACTAGTGACGTTATAGCGATATTGCTAGCGATATCGCTATGTGTGATACTTACCTACGACCGGCTCCCCCGCTGGTTATCGCTGATCGCGCGAGAACGTTCAGGACTGTTTCTCGTCGTCAGCTTCCTGCGGCGCTTCCTGCTGTGAGGACGAGCGACGCGTGGAGTCGGGCGGGAGGACGCAGGATCGCCTGTGTGACAGGTAAGTAGCGATCCCTGTCCCCAGCGATATCGCTGGTGAGATCTGCCTGTGTGGCAGCTCACTAGCGACCACTTAGCGATGTACCAGCGATCCTGACCGCGTCATATCGCTGGTCGGGATCGCTGGTACATCGCTAAGTGTGACAGTACCTTTAGATGTAATGACAGTCTTCTTCTCTCTGCTGAACAATTACAAGTTTCTTGAGAACAACAGACATATGTGTGATTACATCTCACAGACTAAGGGTATGTGTAGATGATCAGGAATCGGCAGCACTTTGGACGCAGTGCATGTCCCCTGCTTCCAAAGCACTGCCATCTATTGAACATAGGTGAATCCGCATTTCTCTTTTGGAAACATGTCCGCAAGAGAAATAGACATGCTGCATTCTGGAAAGACGTGCCGCATGTCTGCCGGGTGAGCTGTACGCAGTGTCCAATCTGCAGTGTTTACTGATCGTCTGCACATACCCTAAGAAACGTTCTCTAAGCTGTGGTGCTTTTCAGCTGTTGCTGCCTGGGTATGATTTGTCAGCATTATGCAAGGGGAAGTAGTACATGCCCCCCAGTGAAAACTGTCTTGATAGCACCAACTTGGATTTACCAAAAGTTAACTCATTAGGTGCCAAATAGCTTGATTGCTAATATTTCTGTAAGAGAGGTGTCCAATTCAACATGAAACATTTGATGAAACATTTGATGAAAGATCCTCTTTAATGAATTTGGCACCTAATACTGCAGCGAATCTTTCATTAAGACTAGCATGCACAATGCCAATCTTAATGAATTATCCCCTTTTTTTCAGAATAACATAATCAGATCATATTCTATACAGATAATTTCACATTTTTTAAGCAGGAAATCCCACTGGAGTTTGACTGTAAAATCTTAGACAGCCATTTTAAGGAGCATAATCCCACTGTAGTCCATAAAATATCATGTTGTGCATGGAATTAAAATGAAAGAGAAGCAATAACAGTGAAGGGAAGATGAGAGGTTTGATTTATTGCTGTGGCTATTCTGAGCAGCTTCACAACCTAAATGTACTCAGATGTAAGAAAGAATGAAGAAAGACTTGTCTACAGGGAATGACAGTTTATGAAAGCAAAACAATTACAGCTCTAGATTTGTGTGCCGAGTAAACGCACTTGATTTTCTTTTCTCCACAAAACAGACTAAAGAATTAAAGGATGTAATTCATCAAGGAAATGAAACATACCATAGGTGGCACAAATGCAAATTATCTTTGAACCCGACTTCCACACAATTTGCTTGTAGCTTGTGACAAAACTACAATATCAATGCTCTATATAATTGTCCAAGGCAGTTGCTATATGAAAAGCAATAGCTTGCTTTACAAACTGTATTTACTTTGGCAGAAAGCTCTCTTGTGTTTGCATTCATACATAAATCCAAGTCTAGCCATTACTTTGAAAAAGGATAATGCACAGAATGAAATAGTAGGCTTGCTGATGTGAGACTAAAATCTAGCTTCTATTTGCAAACAACAGAACTTTGGACAAATTAATTTTCCAGCAGACAATAGTTTCTCAGAATAAACTGAAAGAACTGTTCTTTTTTGATAAAACTATAATAAGTATTATTCGCAATATATTACTGAAGGACGAAGGATGAAATTAGCCAAAATCACTCACAGTTCATAAAATATGTTACATTGTGCAACAATGATTTTGTTACTGAGAGAAAAACTTGTGAGCTATACTAAATTGAACACGCTGATTTCAAATATAAACTCCGAATTTGCCTGACATGTCTACATTTTAAGATATACATGCAAAGCCTATTTACTTAAAATATTAATGCATTATATATTGGAAATATTTTAATGGACCTGGCTGGACCATGTTGTTGTGTTGAGTAGCAGTCCCATGTTCGAGCTTTCCATCTTGACGCTCCGTAAAAAGGCCTTCATTCCTTCTACACTATCAATGTTGTATCGTCTGCATATTTAAGATTGGTGATGATTCGTCCAGCAATTTTGATTATTTGTTTTTCGGTAAGTCCAGCCTTCCTGAAAACTGCGTCTGCATATGAATTGAAGAGAGATGGTGACAGGATGTAGCCTTGTCTGACCCCTCGCTGTAGTTTGAACCATGCCGTTTTCCATCTGGACCGTTGCTTCTTGGTCAATGTAAAGGTTCCTAATGAGACTGATATCCTTCATGGTATTCCAAAGTTTCTTGTGATCAACACAGTCGAATGCTTTGTTGTAGCGATGAAGCAAAAATATATCTGTCATATTCTTTGGTCTTTTCCATTATCCATCTAATAGCAATTGCATCTCCTGTTCCTCTGCATTTTCTGAATCCTGATTGGTTCTATGGCAGCTCTTAGTCAAAATAAGACTATAGCAAAAATATTGGAAGAACTATGATGGTCTTTGGAGGTATATATATATATATATATATATATATACAGTGGGGCAAAAAAGTATTTAGTCAGTCAGCAATAGTGCAAGTTCCACCACTTAAAAAGATGAGAGGCGTCTGTAATTTACATCATAGGTAGACCTCAACTATGGGAGACAAACTGAGAAAAAAAAAATCCAGAAAATCACATTGTCTGTTTTTTTTTTCATTTTATTTGCATATTATGGTGGAAAATAAGTATTTGGTCAGAAACAAAATTTCATCTCAATACTTTGTGATATATCCTTTGTTGGCAATGACAGAGGTCAAACGTTTTCTGTAAGTCTTCACAAGGTTGCCACACACTGTTGTTGGTATGTTGGCCCATTCCTCCATGCAGATCTCCTCTAGAGCAGTGATGTTTTTGGCTTTTCGCTTGGCAACACGGACTTTCAACTCCCTCCAAAGGTTTTCTATAGGGTTGAGATCTGGAGACTGGCTAGGCCACTCCAGGACCTTGAAATGCTTCTTACGAAGCCACTCCTTCGCTGCCCTGGCGGTGTGCTTTGGATCATTGTCATGTTGAAAGAACCAGCCACGTTTCATCATCAATGCCCTTGCTGATGGAAGGAGGTTTGCACTCAAAATCTCACGATACATGGCCCCATTCATTCTTTCATGTACCCGGATCAGTCGTCCTGGCCCCTTTGCAGAGAAACAGCCCCAAAGCATGATGTTTCCACCACCATGCTTTACAGTAGGTATGGTGTTTGATGGATGCAACTCAGTATTCTTTTTCCTCCAAACACGACAAGTTGTGTTTCTACCAAACAGTTCCAGTTTGCTTTCATCAGACCATAGGACATTCTCCCAAAACTCCTCTGGATCATCCAAATGCTCTCTAGCAAACTTCAGATGGGCCCGGACATGTACAGGCTTAAGCAGTGGGACACGTCTGGCACTGCAGGATATGAGTCCATGGTGGCGTAGTTTGTTACTTATGGTAGGCCTTGTTACATTGGTCCCAGCTCTCTGCAGTTCATTCACTAGGTCCCCCCGCGTGGTTCTGGGATTTTTGCTCACCGTTCTTGTGATCATTCTGACCCCACGGGGTGGGATTTTGCGTGGAGCACCAGATCGAGGGAGATTATCAGTGGTCTTGTATGTCTTCCATTTTCTAATTATTGCTCCCACAGTTGATTTCTTCACTCCAAGCTGGTTGGCTATTGCAGATTCAGTCTTCCCAGCCTGGTGCAGGGCTACAATTTTGTTTCTGGTGTCCTTTGACAGCTCTTTGGTCTTCACCATAGTGGAGTTTGGAGTCAGACTGTTTGAGGGTGTGCACAGGTGTCTTTTTCTACTGATAACAAGTTTAAACAGGTGCCATTACTACAGGTAATGAGTGGAGGAAAGAGGAGACTCTTAAAGAAGAAGTTACAGGTCTGTGAGAGCCAGAAATCTTGATTGCTTGTTTCTGACCAAATACTTATTTTCCACATAATATGCAAATAAATTGAAAAAAAAACAGACAATGTGATTTTCTGGATTTTTTTTTCTCAGTTTGTCTCCATAGTTGAGGTCTACCTATGATGTAAATTACAGACGCCTCTCATCTTTTTAAGTGGTGGAACTTGCACTATTGCTGACTGACTAAATACTTTTTTGCCCCACTGTATATATATATATATACACAGTGGGGAAAAAAGTATTTAGTCAGTCAGCAATAGTGCAAGTTCCACCACTTAAAAAGATGAGAGGCGTCTGTAATTTACATCATAGGTAGACCTCAACTATGGGAGACAAACTGAGAAAAAAAAATCCAGAAAATCACATTGTCTGGTTTTTTTTCATTTTATTTGCATATTATGGTGGAAAATAAGTATTTGGTCAGAAACAAGCAATCAAGATTTCTGGCTCTCACAGACCTGTAACTTCTTCTTTAAGAGTCTCCTCTTTCCTCCACTCATTACCTGTAGTAATGGCACCTGTTTAAACTTGTTATCAGTATAAAAAGACACCTGTGCACACCCTCAAACAGTCTGACTCCAAACTCCACTATGGTGAAGACCAAAGAGCTGTCAAAGGACACCAGAAACAAAATTGTAGCCCTGCACCAGGCTGGGAAGACTGAATCTGCAATAGCCAACCAGCTTGGAGTGAAGAAATCAACTGTGGGAGCAATAATTAGAAAATGGAAGACATACAAGACCACTGATAATCTCCCTCGATCTGGTGCTCCACGCAAAATCCCACCCCGTGGGGTCAGAATGATCACAAGAACGGTGAGCAAAAATCCCAGAACCACGCGGGGGGACCTAGTGAATGAACTGCAGAGAGCTGGGACCAATGTAACAAGGCCTACCATAAGTAACACACTACGCCACCATGGACTCAGATCCTGCAGTGCCAGACGTGTCCCACTGCTTAAGCCTGTACATGTCCGGGCCCATCTGAAGTTTGCTAGAGAGCATTTGGATGATCCAGAGGAGTTTTGGGAGAATGTCCTATGGTCTGATGAAAGCAAACTGGAACTGTTTGGTAGAAACACAACTTGTCGTGTTTGGAGGAAAAAGAATACTGAGTTGCATCCATCAAACACCATACCTACTGTAAAGCATGGTGGTGGAAACATCATGCTTTGGGGCTGTTTCTCTGCAAAGGGGCCAGGACGACTGATCCGGGTACATGAAAGAATGAATGGGGCCATGTATCGTGAGATTTTGAGTGCAAACCTCCTTCCATCAGCAAGGACATTGAAGATGAAACGTGGCTGGGTCTTTCAACATGACAATGATCCAAAGCACACCGCCAGGGCAACGAAGGAGTGGCTTCGTAAGAAGCATTTCAAGGTCCTGGAGTGGCCTAGCCAGTCTCCAGATCTCAACCCTATAGAAAACCTTTGGAGGGAGATGAAAGTCCGTGTTGCCAAGCGAAAAGCCAAAAACATCACTGCTCTAGAGGAGATCTGCATGGAGGAATGGGCCAACATACCAACAACAGTGTGTGGCAACCTTGTGAAGACTTACAGAAAACGTTTGACCTCTGTCATTGCCAACAAAGGATATATCACAAAGTATTGAGATGAAATTTTGTTTCTGACCAAATACTTATTTTCCACCATAATATGCAAATAAAATGAAAAAAAAACAGACAATGTGATTTTCTGGATTTTTTTTTCTCAGTTTGTCTCCCATAGTTGAGGTCTACCTATGATGTAAATTACAGACGCCTCTCATCTTTTTAAGTGGTGGAACTTGCACTATTGCTGACTGACTAAATACTTTTTTTCCCCACTGTATATATATATATATATATATATAAAATTTCCCAATCGGGGAGAACCTCAAATAAACCCTCACTAGAAGACCATAAAATTTAACTTTTATTTCTATTAATTAAAATAAAAGTATATACAAACGGTATAAAACCTTTCGTCCCTTATTTTTCTCAAAAGTCTGCAGTTATTGGCAGAATACGACAACAAATTTTAGAGCCAACGTCCCCCAACATGTTTCATACGCTAGAGGCATCATCAGGGGATGGGATATAGGCTGTAACATTGTAAGATCTTCATTAGTATTTTGCTGGATGAGGTATGAGCGCAATAGTCCTATTGTTTTCACAGTTGGTGGCATCTCCCTTTTTTGGAATAGGAATAAACATGACTTGCAAGCCACTGCTAACTCCTTAGTCTACTTTTTGGCATTTTTTACTCTGTTACTATGCACTTGGAGTATAAAGTCTGTTAGTGGAGTAAGAAGCACCTTAGGAGTGTGCAACAAACTCAGAGCAGGTAGTCTTCTCTCATTGCTCAAGAAAATCACACTGCAGTACCAGTTTTTCAAAGCTGGCATTGTGGCCCTACCTAATTTCACTGGCTGGCTACAACCGTGCTGGCGGAGGTGCTGTTGAAAACACACTAAAGGGAGACACACAATGTACTAGTACTTATTCAGAAGACACAGCACAATCTTACTGATCCTCAAAGGATAATATGTGCACTAAATACATTACAGGGGAGCTAGCACAATCCTAAAATGACTTCCCCTCTCCTCCCAGTGCATAGTATCGGAATACAGAAAAGTTAGACATGTAAACTAGGGGAAAAGCAGTGGTTTGGAGGTGACATAGATGCAAAGATTTTTTACTGGACTGGAGCGAAATTGCTTATAAAGTGATTTTCAAAGTTAAATAACTTAAAGTACTAGATAGAATTATCTTTAAAAAAATGTAACAGTGTATTTGGTCATTAACCAGATCATGATTGGGCCTTTTCCTGATCAGGCATCTTTTCAGGTTTTAACATATTCATATAAACTTTTAATAATTCATCCAGAAATTAAAATAATTTTTGCCTCTTTTTTTTCAGAATACATGGGGCTTAATTTTTAAGTAATTTGCATATTCTTTATTTTTTTTGATAACTGGAAAAATGTAAAGACAAAAGCCTAAATATTATATTTGTTATTTATTTATTTTTTATGACCACAATGTACTTTAGAAATGTATTAAATTGCATTCCTTTTCGTAGAATTTACTTTTATAAAATAGACCTTTTTTATGAGGTGGCGCTAGAAACAGCGATTCGAGCTGGTGGCACTTTTTTAAAGTTTGGTTTACTTATTTATTTATCATGTTTATTTCTTCACTTATTTTGAGCACTGTGACCCAAAGGTTTTATTAGATCTTTGAGGGGCATTTTAACACATCAAGACATTTGTTTCATTGCTGATTTCCCCTAGAACTACATTTTTAATTGAAATAATAGAGTATTGAATTAAATAGTTTGACAGTGATAGTTTGACAGTGAATTTCATTAAATATGTCTGTTTTGGACAATCCCTTTAATTAACTCAAAATGGGTTCAATAAACACCTAGGAGAATGCAAAGTGTCAGGTAGGGGATTTTCAGTATTACAAGTCTTGGCTAACTTATTTGCCACAAATAAAACTTTTGAGGAAAATTGGGCAAAGTTGGCGAATTCAAATTAAAAACTATTTACCCAACTCTAGTAGTCACACTGCCAAAACCATTTTACAGACAGCAAGGAATCTTATAAATTAATAAAAGTAGGTATGCTCTCTGGATCTAACCCCCATGGTTCAGGCAGAGGCCACTGAAACTGATGAGTATAACTGAATTTGTTATTTTTTACCCAAATCTACCTTTTAAAAAATGTTATCAAATGTCGGACAATCCACGTAATCATATAATGCCATAGCATAATTTTTCTGTAATTTAAAAAAATATATATTTACAACAGGCATTCCAAATAAAAAAACAAAAAACAAGCAATTAATTGCTTGGAAAATATCATTTTTATTGCTACATGTTGTGATTTCTTCCTATATCAGCCATGCATTGGCATTAATTTAGAAGATGACCTCTGTGCACTGACCTCTAAAGGTCAGCTGAAGAAACACCATTAATTATCCTTTTAAAAGTCATGAATGATGATAACTGCAATCCTTAAGAAACAAAAAAGTGGATAATTATATGCTCTGTAACACTGTTCTGAATATGATAAAGTGTTAAAGCTTTGCTCTCATTTGCATTTTTATTCATTTATAAAACATAACTTTACCAATTCTGTTGGCATGCATGTAAAATGACTAACTCATAGATATGTTTATTTCTACTAGTTTAACCCCTTAACCCCCAAGGGTGGTTTGCACGTTCATGACAGAGCCAATTTTTACAATTCTGACCACTGTCCATTTATGAGGTAATAATTCTGAAATGCTTCCATGGATCCCAGTGATTCTGACATTGTTTTCTCATGACATATTGTACTTCATGATAGTGGTAAAATTTCTTTCAAATAACTTGCCTTTATTTGTGAAAAAAACAGAAATTTGGTGAAAATTTTGAAAATTTTGCACTTTTCCAACTTTGAATTTTAATGCCCTTAAATCACAGCAATATGGCACACAAAAAACTTAATGAGTAACATTTCATATATGTTTACTTTACATCAGCACAATTTTGGAACCAAAATTTTTTTTTGTTAGGAAGTTATAAGGGTTAAAAGTTGACCAGCGATTTCTCATTTTTACATCATCATTTTATTTTTACGGACCACTTCACATTTGAAGTCACTTTGAGGGGTCTATATGATAGAAAATACCCAAAAGTGACACCATTCTAAAAACTGCACCCCTCAAGGTGCTCAAAACCACATTCAAGAAGTTTATTAACCCTTCAGGTGCTTCACAGGAATTTTTTGAATGTTTAAAAAAAATGAACATTTACCTTTTTTTCACAAAAAAATTACTTCAGGTCCAATTTTTTTTATTTTACCAAGGGTAACAGGAGAAATTTGACAGAAAAAGTTATTGTGCAATTGCTTCTGAGTACGCTTATACTTGATATGTGGGGGGGGACCACTGTTTCGGCGCATGGCAGAGCTCAGACGGGAAGGAGCGCCATTTGACTTTTCAATGCAAAATTGGCTGGAATTCAGATCGGACGCCATGTCACATTTGGAGAGCCCCTGATGTGCCTAAACAGTGACCACATTTTGGAAACTAGACCCCCTAAGGAACTTATCTAGATATGTGGTGAGAACTTTGAACCAACAAGGGCTTCACAGAAGTTTATAACATACAGCCATACAATTAAAAAATAATATTTTTTCCACAAAAATGATCTTTTCACCCCCAATTTTTATTTTCCCAAGGGTAACAGGACCCTAAAAGTTATTGTGCAATTTTTCCTGAGTACGCTGATACCCTATATGTGGGTGTAAATGACTATTTGGGCGCATGGCAGAGCTCGGAAGGGAAGCAGTGCCATTTGACTTTTTTGACTGGAATTGAGATCGGACACCATGTCGCGTTTGGAAAGCCCCTGATGTGCCAAAACAGTAGAAACCCCCCACAAATCACAGTAATTTGGAAACTAGACCCCCCAAGGAACTTATCTAGATGTGTGGTGAGAGCTTTGAAACTCCCAGGGCTTCACAGAAGTTTATAACGTACAGTCGTAAAATTAAATAATCACATTTTTTCACAAAAATGATATTTTCACCCCCAATTTTTATTTTTCCAAGTGTAACAGGACCCTAAAAGTTATTGTGCAATTTGTCCTGAGTACGCTGATACTCCACATGTGGGGGTAAACCACTATTTGGGTGCATGGCAGAGCTCAGAAGGGAAGCAGCGCCGTTTGACTTTTTTGGCTGGAATTGGGATTGGTCGTCATGCCGCGTTTGGAAAGCCCCTGATGTGCCTAAACAATGGAAACCGCCACAAATGACACCATTTTGGAAACTAGACCCCCAAGGAACTTATCTAGATGTGTGGTGAGCATTTTGAACCCCCAAGGGCGTCACAGAAGTTTATAATGCCCAGGCGTGAAAATAAAAAAATCATTTTTTCCACAAACATGATTTTTTGGTCCCTAATTTTTTTTATTTTCCCAATGGTAACAGGAGAAATTGGACCCCAAAAGTTGTTGTGCAATTTTTCCTGAGTACGCTAATACCCCACATGTGGGAGAAAACTACTGTATGGGCACACGTCGGGGCTCGGAAGGGAAGTAGTGACATTTTGGAATGCAGACTTTGATGGAATGGTCTGCGGGTGTCATGTCGCGTTTGGAGAGCCTCTGATGTGCCTAAACTGTTGAAACTCCCCACAAATGACCCCATTTTGGAAACTAGAACCCCACGGAACTTATCTAGATGTGTGGTGGGCACTTTGAACCCCCAAGTGCTTCACAGAAGTTTATAACGCCGAGCCGTGAAAATAAAAAAATCATATTTTTTTTCCACAAAAATGATGATTTTTCCACCAATCTTTTATTTTCCTAAGGGTAACATGAGAAATTCGACCCCAAAAGTTGTTTTCCAATTTGTCCTGAGTAGGCTGATACCCCACATGTGGGGGTAAAACACTGTTTGGGCGCATAGCAGAGCTTGGAAGGGAAGGAGCACCGTTTGACTTTTTCAATGCAGAATTGGCTGGAATTGAGATCAGACGCCATGTTGAGTTTGGAGAGCACCTGATGTGCCCAAACAGTGAAACCCCCCAATTCTAACTACAACCCCCAACCCCAGCACACCCATAACCCTAACCTCAGCCCTAACCCTAGCCCTAGCCCTAACTCTATCCCTAACCCTAACCCTAGCTGTTGTGAATTCGCTTTCTGGCCTACCTCTGGATACTAGTGAAGGTAGTGGAGCTGGTTATATTGTCAGAGGGGTGGCGAGTTCTCTTTCTGGGCTCACTCTGGTGGTTATTGTAGATCATTGAGCTGATCTGATTAACAGAGCCTTGCTGTCATGATCCAGGACGGAGTTTCGCTTTGGCCCGTCCTGGTCAGACAGGGGGTTAACTGTTTCTGCCTCTCTCTGGCAGAGGGCGGCTCTTTAATGCACACTGAACCTAGGTCCGGTGTCAGTTATACTTCTGCCCTCGGCTGAGTTAGTTGACCTCTGGTGTACATGTGCCTTGTGCCTGATTACTTGTTGCTTGATTGGTTCTGATCCGGTTCTGTCCCTGTTACGAGTTCTGCCCGTCCCTTTTGTACCGCATCGCTCTCTCGTGTATGACTTTCTGCTTGTGACTTGACTACTCTCTGCTCGTCCCTTTGGTACCGCTCTGCCCTCTTGTGTATGAACTTTGGCTTTGTCTGACCTCCCATCTGTATATCCCTCCTGTACCTCATTTGCCCGTACTGTGTATGACTTCCGTTTTGCCTGACTCTGAGTTGTTGTATGGTGTCCTGCCATCACTGAAAGCAGGATGCTAAGCCCCACCCCCTTGCAGTCACATGACCATAGGTCCTGTGCCAGCTTGCTAACTTCAGTGTCCACAGGTCCTGTGCATCTTTACTTTCCAGCGCTGCCAGGATCCTGACACTGATAGTTTGAAGCACGCATTGTCACCACTGCTGCCCTGCTCCACAGGTATCTTTGAGCACTGTTTTTGTACTCAGGACATGCGCACTGGCTCAGTGAGTGAGTGTAGTGCGGTGTTCCTGACATTATAACTGACCATTACATTTTTTTTTCTATCTCTGCTCCCCTTCTCCTGTGTGTGTGATGGATCCTATGCACGCTCTTTCTGAGCAGGTAAAGCACCTGACTCTGATGTCTCAGAAACTCCTTGGAAAACAACGAGTTCTGGCTCAGTCTCAGCAGCTGATCGCTGACACTGTGCAGGGGGTTTTCTCTTCGGGGGCTCGGGACGTTACATTGGTTTCCCCTGAGTCTCCAGTTAAGTTACCGGATACCTTTTCTGGAGATAAAAAGGAATTCAGAGTCTTCAAAGAGGGCTATAAGCTTTTTTTTTCTTTGAGACCACACTTTTCTGGGGATGAAAGCCAGAGAGTGGGGGTCATTATGTCTCTGTTAAGAGGAGCCCCCCAGGCTTGGGCTTTCTCCCTTCTGACCACGGCCCCTGAGCGTATGACTGTGGATGCTTTTTTTGAGGCCCTGGGGCATGTTTATGATGAACCTGATCGGATACGTATGGCTGAGGACATTGTGATGAGTGTGTTCCAGGGGAAGCACTCAGCCGAGTGGTTTTGTTCAGAGTTCAGATGCTGGGCTGCTGAGGTCTGCTGGAATGATGCCGCCCTCCGGGGTTTGTTCCGTAGAGGCCTGTCTGAACATCTGAAAGATGCCTTGGCTCTCAACCCTCCACTTGATTCCCTGGAGGAGGCTATGACACAGGCCGTTCAAATGGATCACAGGCTGCGGGCGAGGGGAGTGATGCAGATTGAGACACCGTTATTCTCCCAAGGAAGGGGAGCCAGTCCTACATTGGGAACCATCGATCTCAAAGAGAAATAAAGGAGACAACGACGTGTGGGAAAATGCTGTTTTTTCTGTGGCGATTCTGGACATTGGAAAAAGGATTGCCCCTCCTGTCCACTGGCCAACAAGTGACTGAGCCCGGGTGATTGTCGTGGAGGTCACCCAGCTTCTCAGCTACCCTTTTTTGCATTTTCAAAAATGTTGCTGCAAGTGGAACTTTGTTGTGGAAGTGTCTCCACATCCACTTCTGCCTTCGTGGATTGCGGATCGTTATTAAACTTTATTGACTCTCACCTGGTGTCCAGGTGAAATTAGGGACAGTTAGGTTGGAGACTCCTATTCACATTGTTGCCATTGACAAAACACCACTGGTTAAAAATGACGTTATGTTTCATACAGAAGAGTTTCTCCTTAAAGTGAGTTCCTTGCACCAGGAACATATTTCTTGCTTTGTTATGGACAACCTGCCTGCGGGACTGGTGTTGGGGTTCCCCTGGTTACAAGTGCATAATCCAGAGATTAATTGGGAATCTCGGGACATTGTTAAATGGGGTCCCTATTGTTCTGAAAACTGTCTGGTTACTGTGTCTGTGTCGTCCGTGGGTCTGGAAGGTATTCCGGAGTGCCTGAAAGAATATACGGATGTTTTCTCTGAAAAAGAGGCTGAGGTTTTACCACCACACCGCCCATTTGATTGTGCCATTGACCTGGTTCCAGGTGCTAAATTGCCCAAGGCCCACTTGTATAACCTTTCAGGTACAGAGTGGGCTGCAATGAAGGAATATATTTCTGAGAGTCTCCGTAAGGGACACATTCGTCCTTCTGTTTCTCCCGTGGCGGCAGGGTTCTTTTTTGTAAAGAAAAAAGATGGTGGTTTACACCCATGCCTCGATTTTCAGGAGTTAAATAAGATAACTGTGAGGAATATGTATCCCCTTCCACTTATTCCTGATTTATACAGCCAATTGTCCGGAGCTAAGTGGTTTTCGAAACTAGATCTACGGTGAGCGTATAACCTTATCAGAGTCCGGGACGGAGATGAGTGGAAAACTGCTTTTCTCACTACTGAAGGGTTGTTTGAAAATTTGGTCATGCCTTTCGGCCTGACCAATGCGCCAGCAGTCTTCCAAAATTTCATAAACTACTTGTTCTCTGATTTTATTGGACATTTTATGGTGGTATATTTGGATGACATACTGATATACTCAACTGATAAACAGGCTCACATTGGTCATGTTCGGGCAGTTCTCCAAAGGCTCCGGGAGAACTGTCTCTTTGCTAAACTTGAAAAATGTTTATTTTTTGTTCAAGAACTGTCTTTTCTGGGGTTCATCGTGTCTGCTGAAGGGTATCGCATGGATCCTAATAAGGTGCAGGCCATTATCGAGTGGGTTCAACCTTGTGATTTGAAGGCTCTGCAGCGTTTCCTAGGGTTCGCCAATTATTATCGTAAATTTATAAGGGGTTCTCACAGGTGGTTAAACCCCTCACAGACATGACTCAAAAGGGGGCTGATATCAAGAATTGGTCAGCCGCAGCGGTAGTGGCATTTCAGTTTTTAAAAAAATGTTTCATGTCTGCCCCGATTCTTATTCAACCGGACCCATCTGAACCATTTATTGTCGAGGTTGATGCCTCAGAGGTGGGGGTGGGGGCGGTATTGTCCCAGGGACCTGCCACTTTGACTAATTTGAGACCTTGCGCCTTTTTCTCGAAGAAATTCTCCCCTGCGGAGAGAAACTATGATGTTGGGAATCGAGAACTTCTGGCCTTAAAGTTGGCCTTTGAAGAATGGAGGCATCTTTTGGAGGGGGCTGTCCATCCTATAACCGTAATTACGGACCACAAAAACCTAGCTTACATTTAGTCAGCTAAAAGGTTGACTCCCAGGCAGGCTAGATGGTCACTTTTTTTCCCCGATTCAACTTCTCGATCACTTTTCGGCCAGGATGCAAAAATGTCAGAGCTGATGCCTTGTCACGCAGTCTAGATCCGGTGTCCCCCCGGAACCTCCATCCTCCATTCTTCAGCCTGGGGTGGTGGTGGCAGGTGATTCTAATATGTTGGAACGGGAGATTCGGGAAGCCCACTCTCTTGCACCTCCGGCTAAGCCGGTGGATAAACTTTTCGTGGCAGCTCAGTTTCGTCTCAAGGTCCTCCGAGAGTTCCATGACTCAGTTCTGGGTGGACATCCAGGGATCTCGGCTACCCGGAAGGCCATCGCTAGAATATTCTGATGGTCTTCTTTAGCCTCTGATGTTGGGGAATATGTGTTTGCTTGTGATGTTTGTGCCCGTGTGAAAATCCCCGATAACCGTCCGGCCGGGGAATTGGTACCACTGCCAATTCCTGAGAGACCATGGATCCATTTGTCCATGGATTTCATCACCAACCTTCCCCCCTCCAAGGATAATACCATCATCTGGGTTGTGGTGGACAGGTTTAGTAAGCATATTTTGCATATTTCCCATAAGGGATGGGGGCATTGCTCTAGAATCACTGCGTTGAGAAACATGTGATGGTGTCTCCGCAGTGTTGGATGTTGATCTCCATTAGGTCACTCATCCTCATTTTCATAGTCTTTTACTAGGCATTGCTCCTACTAGCCAGTTTCCTACTCCACACTGATGAGGGGCAATGCCCCGAAACAGCTGTCTGTGGATGGATACCATGTTTTGGCATAGGTGGTTTCCTTCATTGGAGACTGCCCTTCCCGTGGTTGTTCCTTCCCGGTGAAAGACCTGGCTAGTCATTGCTTGCGTTGAGAAACATGTGATGGTGTCTCCGCGGCTGATTGATTTACATGTTTTTGCATATTTCCCATAAGGGATGGGGGCATTGCTCTAGAATCACTGCGTTGAGAAACATGTGATGGTGTCTCCGCAGTGTTGGATGTTGATCTCCATGAGGTCACTCATCCTCATTTTCACAGTCTTTTACTAGGCATTGCTCCTACTAGCCAGTTTCCTACTCCACACTGATGAGGGGCAATGCCCCGAAACAGCTGTCTGTGGATGGATACCATGTTTTGGCATAGGTGGTTTCCTTCATTGGAGACTGCCCTTCCCGTGGTTGTTCCTTCCCGGTGAAAGACCTGGCTAGTCATTGCTTGCGTTGAGAAACATGTAATGGTGTCTCCGCGGCTGATTGATTCACATGTTTTTGCATATTTCCCGTAAGGGATGGGGGCATTGCTCTAGAATCACTGCGTTGAGAAACATGTGATGGTGTCTCCGCAGTGTTGGATGTTGATCTCCATGAGGTCACTCATCCTCATTTTCACAGTCTTTTACTAGGCATTGCTCCTACTAGCCAGTTTCCTACTCCACACTGATGAGGGGCAATGCCCCGAAACAGCTGTCTGTGGATGGATACCATGTTTTGGCATAGGTGGTTTCCTTCATTGGAGACTGCCCTTCCCGTGGTTGTTCCTTCCCGGTGAAAGACCTGGCTAGTCATTGCTTGCGTTGAGAAACATGTGATGGTGTCTCCGCAGCTGATTGATTTACATGTTTTTGCATATTTCCCATAAGGGATGGGGGCATTGCTCTAGAATCACTGCGTTGAGAAACATGTGATGGTGTCTCCGCAGTGTTGGATGTTGATCTCCATGAGGTCACTCATCCTCATTTTCACAGTCTTTTACTAGGCATTGCTCCTACTAGCCAGTTTCCTACTCCACACTGATGGGGGCAATGCCCCGAAACAGCTGTCTGTGGATGGATACCATGTTTTGGCATAGGTGGTTTCCTTCATTGGAGACTGCCCTTCCCGTGGTTGTTCCTTCCCGGTGAAAGACCTGGCTAGTCATTGCTTGCGTTGAGAAACATGTGATGGTGTCTCCGCGGCTGATTGATTTACATGTTTTTGCATATTTCCCATAAGGGATGGGGGCATTGCTCTAGAATCACTGCGTTGAGAAACATGTGATGGTGTCTCTGCAGTGTTGGATGTTGATCTCCATGAGGTCACTCATCCTCATTTTCACAGTCTTTTACTAGGCATTGCTCCTACTAGCCAGTTTCCTACTCCACACTGATGAGGGGCAATGCCCCGAAACAGCTGTCTGTGGATGGATACCATGTTTTGGCATAGGTGGTTTCCTTCATTGGAGACTGCCCTTTCCGTGGTTTTTCCTTCCCGGTGAAAGACCTGGCTAGTCATTGCTTGCGTTGAGAAACATGTGATGGTCTCTCCGCGGCTGATTGATTTACAGGTTTAGTAAGCAGGCACATTTTGTACCTTTGGCAGCTCTACCTAATGCGGAAACATTGTCCAGATTGTTTGTTGAGCATGTGGTGCAGTTGCATGGGGTACCCTTGAATGTGGTGTCTGATAGAGGAGTGCAATTTGTTTCCAGATTTTGGAGGGCTTTTTGTAAGAGGTTGGGTATTGGTCTGTCCATTTCTTCCGCTTATCATCCAGAGTCTAATGGGCAGACCGAGCGGACCAATCAGTCTATGGAGCAAATTCTGCGTTGCTTGACCTCAGCCCGACAGGATGATTTGTGTTCTATGTTACCGTTGGCCGAGTTTGCATTTAACAACCGCATTAACCAGTCTACGGGTACATCCCCCTTTTTCTGCAACTATGGGTTTCATCCTCATTTTGGAGAATTTTCCCGTTTGAATTCTGGGTGTCCTGGGGCGTATGAGACGATCCAGCGGTTGGGGGAGGTATGGCGGGAGGTCCAGAGTAACATTACGAAGGCTCAGGATGAATTTAAATTTTTTGCAGACAAAAAACTATCCCCGGGATCGGTGTTTCTGGTTGGGGATAAGGTATGGTTATCCACCAAGAATATAAGGCTCAAGGTCCCCTCGGCGAAGCTTGGACCCAAGTTTATAGGTCCCTGTGAAATTACCGAAGCAGTTAACCCGGTGGCTTTTCGGTTGCGTCTCACGCCATCTCTGCGGATCCCAAATGTTTTCCATAGGGCCCTTTTGAAACCTGTGAGGTCCACTGGGGAGGGACCATCAGCTTCCCCACCACCGGTTTTGGTAGACGGGCAGTCTGAGTACGAGGTGGAACGAATTGTCAACTCCAGGTTGGTCCGTCGTGCCCTTCAATATCTGGTACATTGGAAAGGCTACGGTCCTGAGGAACGCTCGTGGGTTCCTGCTCGATCAGTTCATGCGGATTGGTTGGTCCGGGCCTTTCACACCAAGTATCCTGAGAAACCTGGGGGTCCAGTGGCCCCCCATTGAGAGGAGGGTACTGTCATGATCCAGGAATGAGTTTCGCTTTGGCCCGTCCTGGTCAGACAGGGGGTTAACTGTTTCTGCCTCTCTCTGGCAGAGGGCGGCTATTTAATGCACACTGGATCTAGGTCCGGTGTCGGTTATACGTCTGCCCTTGGCTGAGTTAGTTGACCTCTGGTGTATGTGTGCCTTGTGCCTGATTACTTGTTGCTTGTTTGGTTTTGATCCGGTTCTGTCCCTGTTGCGAGTTCTGCCTGTCCCTTTTGTACCGCACTGCTCTCTCATGTATGACTCTCTGCTTGTGACTTGACTATTCTCTGCTCATCACTTTGGTACCGCTCTGCCCTCTTGTGTATGACCTTTGGCTTTGTCTGACCTCCCCTCTGTATATCCCTCCTGTACCTTGTTTGCCCGTACTGTGTATGACTTCTGTTTTGCCTGACTCTGAGTTGTTGTATGGTGCCCTGCCATCTCTGAAAGCAGGATGCTAAGCCCCGCCCCCTTGCAGTCACATGACCGTAGGTCCTGTGCCAGCTTGCTAACTTCAGTGTCCACAGGTCCTGTGCATCTTTACTTTCCGGCGCTGACAGGATCCTGACACTGATAGTTTGAAGCACGCATTGTCACCACTGCTGCCCTGCTCCACAGGTATCTTTGAGCACTGTTTTTGTACTCAGGACATGCGCAGTGGCTCAGTGAGTGAGTGTAGTGCTGTGTTCCTGACACTTCCCACCTGATAATGAGGACGATTGGAGATCTGGAGTTTCTGACTGGATTTAAGACAGCCAAATCCCTCTATCTCTGCTGGTGATTTTTTCCTGCCTCCTGAGGTCTTAGTTTCCAGCTCACTCCCTGCATGCTTGGCTAAGTGTTCTTTTGCTATTGTTCACATTTGATCTGGTTTTGTCTATTTCCGTTTCGTGTGGTCAGCCAGCTATGGCTGGGGCTGTGCTGAATCTCCATCCATATGATACTGCTTGTGCCAGTTTGTTTTTGTCCCTTATTATATTGGACTCTTTATGCTCTACTTTCAGAAAATACCAGAGTGCTGATATAGTGGGCAAAGTCATGCGACTTCAGTATTTTTCTATCAGACGTGTTGGACATTTTTTGAAGGGTTTTTTGCGTGATTGCAGACAGTGTCTTTCCTTTCCTGTCCTGTCTAGTTAGTGTGGGCCCCATCGTTTGCTCAGTCTATTTTCCTACCTACGTTTGTGTTTTCATCTTGTCTCACCGACAATATATGTTTGGGGGCTATCTATTCCTTTGGGGTCTGCTCCGGGACAGTTTAGATTTCCCCTTTCTTGCTTTAGGCTTGTTTAGCTCTCCGGCTGTGTCGAGGCGTCTAGGATCATCGTAGGTGCGCTCCACGACTACTGCTAGTTGTGTGGATAGGATCATGGGTCTGCAATCTGCTTAGTTACCAACCTCTCTGGTTTTCTGTGGCTTAGCTTGGTCTTGCTCTCCTCCTCGGTGACCCAATCATAACACCTAGCCCTAACCCTAGCCCTAACCTTAGCCCTAACCGTAACCCTAATGGGAAAATGGAAATAAATACATTTTTTAATTTTGTTATTTTTCCCTAACTAAGGGGGTGATAAAGCGGGGTTTGATTTACTATATATGGCGGGTTTTTATGTTTGGCAGCTGTCACACGCTAAAAGATGCTTTTTGTTGTAAAAATAGCTTTTGCATCACCACATTTTGAGAGCTATAATTTCTCCATATTTTGACCTACTGAGTCATGTGAGGTCTTATTTTTTGTGGGACGAGTTGACATTTTTATTGGTACCATTTTCGGGCACGTGACTTTTTTGATTGTTTTTTATTCCAATTTTTGGGACACAGAATGAACAAAAACCAGCATTTCAAGAATTTCTTTTGGGGGTGCTTTCACACCGTTCCGTGTGCGATAAAATTGATAAGGCAGTTTTATTCTTTGGGTCAGTATGATTACAGCGATACCTCATTTATGTCTTTTTTATGTTTTGGCGCTTTTATGCAATAAAAACAATTTTATATAAAAAATAATTATTTTTGCATCACTTTATTCTGTGAGCTATAACTTTTTTATTTTTTCACTGATGATGCTGTATGGCAGCTCGTTTTTTGCGAAACAAGATAATGTTTTCAGCAGTACCATGGTTATTTATATCCGTCTTTTTGATCGCGCGTTATTTCACTTTTTGTTCGGCGGTATGATAATAAAGCATTATTTTTTGCTTTGTTTTTAATTTTTATTTTTTAAGGGGTTCGCTAAAGGTGTTAACTAACGGGACAGTTTTATAGGGCGGGTCGTTACGGACATGTCGATACTAAATATGTGTACTTTTATTGTTTTGGTTTTTTTATTTCCAAAAAATGAATTTATTAGGGAATATTTTTTTTTAATTTATTTAGCAATTTTTTATAAATTATTTTTACACTTTTTTTTTTACTTTATTACAATGTCCCAGGGGGGACATAACTGTGATGTGACAGATCGCTGATCTGTCACATCACAGATCGCTGTGACAGATCAGCAATCTGTCACAGGCAGTGCTGCAGGCTTCCTCATGCCGGCGCTTTGCAGTCATGAGGAAGCAGCCTCCCTGCAGGCCCCCGAAGGTCCCCGCCACCATTTTGGATCTGGGGACCTGCAGGAAAGGAGGCCCCCGCAGCAGCGCTGCACATTGCGCTGCTGCGGGGGTCTCAGGGAAGCACGGAGGGAGCCCCCTCCCTGCCGATGATTCCCTATACCCCAGTACACTGCGATCGTGTTTGATTGCAGTGTGCCAGGGGTTAACATTTCGGTGGCGGTCCATGACCGCCCCTGACACACAGTGCCGGGTGTCAGCTGTGAAAATCAGCTGACACCCGGCTGCTGATCGCTATGATGTACTATCCCGTCCATGGGCATAGGGGCCCAGGTCCCATGGACGGGATAGTACGTCAGATGGCAGAAAGGGGTTAAGGGGCTGTCCAGATTTTTTACAGAATTGCCCCTAACCTAAAAATGTTATAAAACAATAAAATAGCCATCACTGTGGTCCAGCTAGTCTTTCTCTTCTTGTCCTTGAGTGATGACATGCTCTCAATGGGAATAAAACAGCCAATCACATGCCCCAATGGGGATGGTTGCATGTATAGCAACAGAACCCCTTGTTCTGTATGGTGGGGTATGATGGGAATTTACTAGATGAGTGATTGGCATTTTATTACTTTATCACATTCACTGGTTTATTTTTTGTGGTTTGTGATTTTTTTTTTTTAAATACTGGAAATCCCTTTAACCCCTTCGCCCCCAAGGGTGGTTTGCACGTTCATGACAGGGCCAATTTTTACAATTCTGACCACTGTACCTTTATGAGGTCATAACTCTGGAACGCTTCCATGGATCCCGGTGATTCTGACATTGTTTTCTCATGACATATTGTACTTCATGTTAGTGGTAAAATTTCATTCAAATAACTTGCGTTTATTTGTGGGAAAAACGGAAATTTGGCGAAAATTTTGAAAATTTCGCAATTTTCCAACTTTGAATTTTTCTGCCCTTAAATCACAGAGATACAGCACACAATAAACTTGATAACTAACATTTCCCACATGTATACTTTACATCAGCACAATTTTGGAACCAAAATTTTTTTTGTTAGGAAGTTATAAGGGTTAAAATTTGACCAGCGATTTCTCATTTTTACAACACCATTTTATTTTTAGGACCACATCACATTTGAGGTCACTTTGAGGGGTCTATATGATAGAAAATACCCAAAAGTGACACCATTCTAAAAACTGCACCCCTTAAGGTGCTCAAAACCACATTCAAGAAGTTTATTAACCCTTTAAGTGCATCACAGGAATTTTTTTGAATATTTAAAAAAAAATGAACATCTAACTTTTTTTCACAAAAAAAATACTTCAGGTTCAATTTTTTTTATTTTACCAAGGGTAACAGGAGAAATTGGACTGCAAAAGTTATTGTGCAATTTGTCCTGAGTACGCTGATACCTGATATGTGGGGGGAATGACTGTTTCGGCGCATGGCAGAGCTCAGAATGGAAGGAGCGCCGTTTGACTTTTTCAATGCAAAATTGGCTGGAATTCAGATCGGACGCCATGTCACGTTTGGAGAGTCCCTGATGTGCCTAAACAGTGGAAACCCCCTACAAGTGACCCCATTTTGGAAACTAGACCCCCCAAGGAACTTATCTAGATATGTGGTGAGAACTTTGAACCCACAAGGGCTTTACAGAAGTTTATAATGCCCGGGCATGAAAATAAAAAAATCGTATTTTTTCCACAAACATGATCAATTAGTTCCCAATTTTTTTTATTTTCTCAAGGGTAACAGGAGAAATTGGACCCCAAACGTTGTTGTTCAATTTGTCATGAGTACGCTGACACCCCATATGTGGTAGAAAACTACTGTATGGACACACGTCGGGGCTCGGAAGGGAAGCAGTGACATTTTGGAATGCAGACTTTGATGTAATGGTCTGCGGGTGTCATGTGCGTTTGGAGAGCCCCTGATGTACCTAAACTAGTGACCCCATTTTGGACACAAGGCCCCCCACAGAACTTATCTAGATGTGTGGTGAGCACTTTGAACCCCCAAGTGCTTCACAGAAGTTTATAACGCTCGGACGTGAAAATAAAAAAATCATTTTTTTCCACAAAAATGATATTTTTGCCCCCAATTTTTTATTTTCCTAAGGGTAACAGGAGAAATTGGACCCCAAAAATTGTTTTGCAATTTGACCTGAGTAGGCTGATAGAATCATAGAATCATAGAATCATAGAATCGTAGAGTTGGAAGGGACCTCCTGGGCCATCTGGTCCAACCCCCTGCTCAAAGCAGGATTCGCTAAATCATCCCAGTCAGATGTCTGTCCAGCCTCTGTTTGAAGACTTCCATTGAAGGAGAACTCACCACTTCTCGTGGCAGCCTGTTCCACTCATTGATCACTCTAACTGTCAAAAAGTTTTTTCTAATATCTAATCTGTGTCTCCTCCCATTCAGTTTCATCCCATTGCTTCTAGTCTTTCCTTGTGCAAATGAGAATAAAGTTGATCCTTCTACAATGTGACAGCCCTTTAGATATTTGTAGACAGCTATTAAGTCTCCTCTCAGTCTTCTCTTTTGCAAACTAAACATTCCCAAATCCTGCAACCTTTCCTCATAAGACAGGGTTTGCAGACCGGTCACCATTCTGGTCGCTCTTTTCTGAACTTGCTCCAGTTTGTTGATGTCTTTTTTAAAATGTGGTACCCAAAACTGGACACAATATTCCAGATGAGGTCTGACCAAAGAGGAGTAGAGGGAAATAATGACTTCACGTGATCTAGACTGTATACTTCTGTTAATACATCCTAGAATTGCATTTGCCTTTTTTGCTGCTGCATCACACTGTTGACTCATATTCAGTCTGTGATCTATTAGTATACCCAAGTCTTTTTCACATGTGCTGTCACTTAGCCCTATTCCTCCCATTCTATATATGCTTTTTCCATTTTTATTGCCCAGATGTAGTACTTTGCATTTCTCCCTGTTAAAAACCATTCTGTTAGTTGCTGCCCACTTCTCCAGTTTATTTAAATCTTTTTGAATCCTCTCTCTCTCTTCTCTAGTATTAGCTATCCCTCCTAGCTTTGTGTCATCAGCAAATTTAATCAGTTTTCCCTCAATTCCTTCATCTAAATCGTTGATAAAGATGTTGAACAATACAGGGCCCAGGACAGAGCCCTGTGGTACCCCACTTGAGACATTCTTCCAACTGGATGTGCAGCCATTTACGACCACTCTTTGGGTCCGATCACTAAGCCAGTTATGAATCCACCTAACAGTTGCCTTGTCCATTCCATACTTAATCATTTTTTCAATAAGGATTGTATGAGAGACTTTGTCAAATGCTTTGCTGAAGTCAAGATATACTATATCTACAGCATTTCCTTGATCCACCCAATCAGTGATACCGTCATAGAAGGAAATTAAGTTAGTCTGACATGACTTATTAGTTACAAACCCATGCTGACTCTGTTTAATCACTTCATTCTTATCCAGGTATTGACATACATGTTGTTTAATAATTTGTTCAAAGATCTTTCCTGGTATAGAAGTCAGACTCACCGGCCTATAGTTACCTGGGTCCACCTTCTTCCCCTTTTTGAAGATAGGAACAACATTTGCTCTTCTACAGTCTTCTGGCACTTCTCCTGTTCTCCAAGAATTTTCAAAGATTATAGAGAGGGGTTCAAAAATTTCTTCTGCTATCTCCTTCAGTACTCTGGGGTGTAATTCATCTGGACCTGGAGACTTGAATTCATGTGGGGGTAAAACACATGTACCCCCTACATGTGGGGGTAAAACACTGTTTGGGTGCATGGCAGAGCTTGGAAGGGAAGGAGCACCATTTGACTTTTTCAACTCAGAATTGGCTGGAATTGAGATCAGACGCCATGTTGCATTTGGAGAGCCCCTGATGTGCCCAAACAGTGGAAACCCCCAATTCTAATTCCAACCCGAACCCCAACACACCCCTAACCCTAATCTCAGCCCTAACCCTAACCCTAGCCCTAACCCTAACCCTAGCCCTAACCCTACCCTAACCCTAGCCCTAACCCTAACCCTAGCCCTAACCCTAACCCTAATGGAAAAATGGAAATAAATACATTTTTTTAATTTTATTATTTTTCCCTAACTAAGGGGGTGATAACAGGGGGTTTGATTTACTATTTATGGTGGTTTTTATGTTTGGCAGCTGTCACACGCTAAAAGACGCTTTTTATTGTAAAAATAGTTTTTGCATCACCACATATTGAGAGCTCTAATTTTTCCGTATTTTGACCCACCAAGTCATGTGAGGTCTTATTTTTTGTGGGATGAGTTGACGTTTTTATTGGTACCATTTTCGGGCACGTGACATTTTTTGTTCACTTTTTATTCCGATTTTTGGGACTCAGAATGAACAAAAACCAGCGTTTCAGGAATTTCTTTTGGGGGGTGCGTTTACACCGTTCTGCGTGCGATAAAATTGATAAAGCAGATTTATTCTTTGGGTCAGTACGGTTACAGCGATACCTCATTTAGGTTTTTTTTTTTATGTTTTGTCGGTTTTATGCAATGAAAACTATTTTATATAAAAAATAATTATATTTGCATCGCTTTATTCTGCGAGCTATAACTTTTTTATTTTTTCACTGATGATGGTGTGTGGTGGCTCGTTTTTTGCGGGACAAGATGACGTTTTCAGCGGTACCATGGATATTTATATGCGTCTTTTTGATCGCGCGTTATTACACTTTTTGTTTGGCGGTATGATAATAAATCATTATTTTTTGCTTCGTTTTTTATTTTTATTTTTTAAGGGGTTCGCTAAAGGGGTTAACTAATGGGACAGTTTTATAGGGTGGGTCGTTACGGACGCGGTGATACCTAAGATGTGTACTTTTATTGGTTTTTTTTTATTATTATTTCTAAAAAATTGATTTATTTGGGGGAATATTTTTTTTTTTTTTCTAATTTATTTGGCGATTTTTTTTTAATTTATTTTAACACTTTTTTTTATTTTTTTTTTTACTTTATTAAATAGTCCCAGGTGAGACATCACTGTCCTGTGACAGATCGCTGATCTGTCACATCACAGATCACTGTGACAGATCAGCAATCTGTCACAGGCACTGCAGAAGGCTTCCTCATGCCGCTGATTGCGGTAGACGTACTATCCCGTCCATGGGCATAGGGACCCGGGTCCCATGGACGGGATAGTACATCTCATGTCAGGAAGGGGTTAATGTCTGTTAAAAAAAATCTGTCATAGAAAAGTATCTATCTGCAGTCATGGTTTTAATCTGCGGATAAATACTGCCGTAAAAAGATGTATGGCTGCTTTATGACTGATATACTGCTCTGCAGTGTGAGTGCTGAGGAGTATGTCGCTCTAGAGGCGGTGGACATATCTAAAGCTAGATCACTGTGTGGAAATTACTGACTGCTCATTGTCCCAGTGCTGCCCACTTAGCTAGAAGTGAGCAGCTGCAGGGAAATATAGCGTAGTTTTCTCATTGCAGCAAAAATATTAGACAGCCACATATGTTTAGAATGGTATTTACCTGAAGATTAACATGGCCCATGGTTCAGCAATACTTGGTGGTGGTAGGAAATCCGCTAGAATGCCTTTGGCTTCTGGCCCAGCAGCCAATACATTTCTCCAGTGGGTAGTTAGGAAGATGTAAAAATCAGTAGAGGGTATGTTGCTCACCAGAAAGTGATTTGACCTGACCGTTCCATGCAAATAAGGAACACAGCCACCAGTCGGCTGGGTGCATAAATAATTGTAAATAATTACCTGTATGATCTCACTAAATGGGAGTGTTATTGTGTTTTTAAGTGTTTGCATCATATTCTGTAATTTGTTACGACTAAGGCTCTTGCAGAAGCGTGTCAACCAGTTACTGACTACCCTGATGTGAATTTTTAAATTATTTTCAAATAAAAACAAGGATATTTTTAATTCAAGGATCCAGCATTACCTTTTTTTCTCTTTGGATATAGTTAGGGAGATGTAACATTTCTGGCCGTGCCACTGATGGTGTTGCACAGTGCACACCTGATTTTGTACACCACATGTGTGTGCAGAGCAGTAGTAGAGCTGGAGAAGTAGTAGCCGATAGGCACAACATACTGAAATTGCCTTCTGTATCTCATTTCCCATACCCTTTTTTCCTATGTTTGTTAAATTTGAAATACCTTAATAAAAATTATTGGAAAACAACATACTGAAATTGCAACACCAATGATAAAAAAAATGGAAACAAAAATTTTCAAAACATCCCAATTTATTCAGCATTGAGAATGAGCGCAATGCGCAGAAATACATGCTTGCAAATTTCACCAGTGCCGACATCTCAGCCTATGCAAGTTGTGATCTAACAGAGTGATAAATCAAGGTTTGTCCGTTCAAGGACTTCGTTCTTCTCAGCTTGTGGCAAGTGGTGATAGCAAGGCTCTTATTTGCCACTAGGCACCGGGGGTGGCAACAGGAGGAACGTTATTTTATATTTTAATTTCATATTCACTTGTCCAGAGCGCGTAACCATACTGATGTCTTTGAAGATTGAAAGAACATAATTTATTTGTATTTATGTCTTAAAAATGCAAATGCAAATGAACCTCTGAGCATGCAGGCACTTCTAATGCCAGAGGAGCTCCAATTATCCCCCATGCTCACCTTGCAGACATCACTGCACAGTATGGGGGTCAGTATAGGGAGTGAGAGTAGAGTATGAGGGGTCAGTATAGAGAGTGAAGGAACAGTTTAGGGTTGGGTCAGGAAAGAGAGTCAGAGCACAGTATAGATCTCAGGATAAAAAAGTGAACAGAATAGGGGGTCAGCATATTTATAGGGAATAGTATGGGGTGTTAGTATACAGAGTGGGGCCACACTATGTGGAGCAGTATATAGTGTGAGGGTGTATTATGAGGGGAAGTATATACTGTGGGGGCACACTATGGGGAAAAATATACTGTATATTGTGAGGGCACACTATGGGGGCAGTATATAGTGTGAGGGCACACTATCGGGGACATTACAAAGCTGGAGGGTACTGTATGGGGGCAGAACTGAGAACACCACTATGATGACCTTTGCTCCATGTGGGATCTAGGACTTCATCATCCTCGCATCACCTTCAAACCATTCCTCACCATTCCCTCCTTGCAGTAGGCAAACTGAAAAAAGACACCCCAGTTAGTACCTGTGTTTCCTCATCCTGTGAGATGTCCTGCAGTGGTCTGCTTACCATGTGCACTGGCCCTTCTAAGTACTCAACCTCTAACATAGCAAGTTCTTGGGCATCAGTGCACTCAGTCTCTTCCACTTTTGGGGCAGCACCAGGTGGATTGACCACGGAACCACATCCAGCGGAGTCCTCAAACAGCAGAAGAGACTGCTGCACAAATTGTGGCTCAGACAGCTCAGCTTTTTTGCAAGAAGGAAAGGTAGAAGAATGTTCATGACCATGGTCCTCAAGTGTCAAATCTGTGCTTTCTGCAGGGAAACTGCTGGAAGACAACGTTTTGGGATATGTTTGGTGCAACAACTCCATTCCTGTCTATGAGTATTTAGTTGCTAGATTTGTATGCTGTTTATAAAGTTTAAAAAAAAACTCCCAGAGGCTCACACAGGGTGAGCATGTGACTGTAGTTCCTGTTTTCCTGTGTCTGTGTATGAGAGAAGCAGCCTGCTGTAGATGATGCACAGATAAAAACACACAAATGATTTATTCCTGATCTATTAAGCATATTGTTCCTGAATAAAGAAGCCCTGTGGTCACACACTTGGAGAGTATCCTGAATAATGCGCTGCCAACAGGTTATGAGCCCAGAGTGACACAGTGCCCTAGAGTAACACAGCAACAGAAGCCCAAAGCAAAAGCAGCACAGAGCAACAGAGATGTCCACTAGCAGCAATCCTGTCAAGTTCTCAGTACCAAACCTCACTAACCAAAACTACCAGTCCTGGAAATTTAAGTTGAAGATGCTGCTCATAAGAGAAGATATGTGGAAATATACTCAGAAGCAAGTGCCTCATCCATTACCAGATGATTGGCTAGAGAAGGACAAGAAAGCACAAAGCACTATCTCCCTCGGTGTAGATGATATTCAGATTGTGCATATATGCAAGTGTGCAACTGCAAAGGAGATGTGGGATGAGTTATAGAAAGTGCATGAAAAATCAAATCTCAGCAATAAGCTTTATCTCATGAGAAAGCTGTATCAGTTTAAGCTAAATGATGGACAGAATATGCAGGACTATATAAGAAACACCCTAGAGATTGTGGAGCATCTCAGGGGTATTGGAGAAGAAATTAAAGGCTTTCATGTTTCTGTACGTCTATTAAGTGGTCTTCCAGAAAGTTATGACACACTGGTGACTGCACTAGATACACGGCCAGATGAGCTGACACTAGAGTATGCTAAAGGCAAACTTGTGGATGAATTCAAGAGAACAACGCAGTATGTAAGCAGCAGTAATGAATCAAGAGCAGAGACAGCATTAAAGACACAGTATTTCCCTAAATATAAGAGCACTCTAAGAGAAACTCATCATTCTTTTGTCTGTAAAAAGCCTGGCCACCTAAAAGCAGACTGCAGAATTTGGAAAGCAAGAATGATTCAGCTTAAAATGCAGAACAGTCATCAAAGGGTTAAAACAACTTCCTTCAGTATTCCTACAGTATTTTTGTATTCAGTACAAAGAGGGTGTGACCCCCTTTTCACTGAGCTGGGCAGTTCATATATAGTCCTTCCAAAGCTGGGAGTGCTGTTGGGACCTGGTGACTCTCTGCCACTTTTCACACTAGGTAGGGTTTTAACACTTTTCACACACCACCTCCTCACCTAGCCCCTTGTCTGTCGGTGTTCCTCAAGGCTCAGTCCTAGGACCCCTACTCTTCTCCACCTACACCGTTGGCCTGGGAAAGCTCATAGAATCCCATGGTTTGTAGTATTACCTCTATGCCGATGACACGCAGAGCTGTTGTAAGTTCATTTTCTGGTCTACCAGTTGTGAGCTCTCCTTCCAGGCTCCCTCTGGTGGTAACAGGAGGTAGTGAAGCTGATTTAATCAGTAGAGATCTGACACCTGATAATGAGGATGACGATTGGACCTCAAGAATCTCAGATTGGATTTAAGACAGACGACGCCCTACTCTGGTGCTGGTGATTCCTTCTGCTTGTCAGGTCTTAGTTCTCAGCTCTGTTCCAGTCAGCTCAAGCTAAGTTTTTCTGCTGATGTTCACACTTGATTTTGCTGTTCTATTCAGTTTTTTGTGTGGTCAGCCAGCCCCGGCTGGGGCTGTGCTGAATTTCCACTCTTATTTATCTGTATTTGCCAATTTGCTTTTTGTCCCTTATTAGATTGGCCTCTTTTTGCTCTGTCTCAGAATATTTCAGAGTGCTGATATAGTGGAAGAAGTCTAGTGACTTCAGGGTTAATTTTGTTATCAGAAGTGTTGGACATTATTTTGTAGGGTTTTGGGCAGATTGCAGACAGTGTCTTTCCTTTCCTCTCCTTTCTAGTTAGTTTGGGCCCCATCGTTTGCTCATCCTATTTTCCTGCCTGTGTTTGTGTTTTCATCTTGTTTCACTGTCAATACATGTGTGGGGGCTGTGTATTCCTTTGGGGTCTGCTCTGGGGCAGCTAGTTTTCCCCTTTTCCTGCTGTAGGCTTATTTAGTCCTCCGGCCGTGACGAGGCGTCTAGATTCATCGTAGGTATGCTCCACGGCTGCTGCTAGTTGTGTGGTTAGGATCAGGGATCTGCAATCTGCATAGTTACCAACCTCTCTGGTTTTTCTGGGCTTAGCTTGTTAAGGTTTTTTCCTCCTCGGTGACCCATTCATAACACAGATCTACCTATCTGGACCTGACCTCACCTCCTTACTGACCAAAATCCCACAATGTCTGTGTGCTATCTCAGCCTTCTTTTCTGCTCGCTTTCTCAAACTGAACATGGACAAAACAGAATTCATCATCTTTCCCCCATTTCACTGTACCCCACCACCAGACCTATCCATCAATGTCAATGGCTGCTTGCTTTCCCCAGTCCCGCATGCTCGGTGCCTTGGGGTGACCCTCGACTCTGCACTCTCTTTCAAACCACATATCCAAGCCCTTGCCTTCTCCTGCCGCTCAAACTCAAAAATATTTCCCGGATCCGCGCATTCCTCAACCACAAAACCACAAAAACACTAGTGCACGCCCTTATCATTTCCCGCCTCAACTACTGCAACCTCCTACTCTCTGGCCTCCCCTCTAGCACTCTGGCACCACTCCAGTCCATCCTACACTCTGCTGCCCGACTATTCCACCTGTCTCCCTGCTATTCCCCAGCCTCCCCCCTATGCCAGATCCTTCACTGGCTTCCTACTGCCCAGAGACACCCGTGCAAAACCCTAACCATGACATACAAAGCCATCCACAACCTGTCTCCTCCATACATCTGTGACATGGTCTCCTGGTACCTACCCGCACGCAATCTTCGATCCTCTCAAGATCTCCTTCTCTACTCCCCCTTATCTCTTCTTCCCACAAATGCATACAAGACTTCTCCCATGCTTCCCACATACAGTACTCTGGAACTCTCTGCCACAACACATCAGACTCTCACCAACAACGGAAACCTTCAAGAAGAACTACCTCTTCCGACAAGCCTACAGCCTGCAATGATCCTCAGTCTACTGAACCACCACTTAACTAGCTCTACCCTCTCCTAGAGTATCCTCACCCATCCCTGTAGACTGTGAGCCCTCACGGGCAGGGTCCTCTCTCCTTCTGTACTTGTGTGTCCATTGTCTTAAAAATGTTTATTGTACTTGTTTATAGTTCCCCTTTTTATATGTAAAGCACCATGGAATAAATGGCGCTATATAAATGTATAATAATAATAATATACAAAAAATGTAGCGACAACGTTAATATATGTTCTCCTATATGTACACGATGTAATCATGTCTCATCAAGATGAAAAGTAAATTGCAAAGCTAGGTGAAATTCTTAACCAGAACTTTGAGACTAAGGACCTTGGAAATGTGACATATTATTTAGGAATCCAAATCCAGAGAGAGGAAGATGTGAGTTTTCTTCTCAACCAAAATTCTAAAATTTCCCCAATACTAAACCAGTTTGGAATGTCAGAAGCCAAAGGTGGATCAACACCAGTGGATCTGTCCTACTTAAAGTTGGAAGAAGAAGATCTGCTACCCAGCAATGAGAGTTACAGACAAGAAGTGGGGGTGCTTCTGTAAATGGCAACCACAATTTGTCCAGATATCACAGCCACAGTCGGAATTCTCTGCCAATGTGTAAGCAAGCTGCGCCAAAGAGACTGGAATGCAATTAAGAGAATTCTTCAATAACATAAAGAAACTCAAAGGCTAAATCTTAAGATATCTGCATCAGGAGATCTCACTCTCAGAGATTATGTGGATGCAGATTGGGCTGGAGATTCAAGTGATCGGAAATCAACAAGTGGTTACTTGTTCAAGTTAGGAGAAGATTCAATTTCTTGGTCCAGCAGAAAAAAAGTGCCAGTTGCATTATCTTCTACTGAAGCAGAAAATATCATCAGTCTAGGCCCTAACTGGCAAGGCTTGACAACACATGCGTGCCAAGGGTAGGGGTTTCATAGTGAATAATTCGCCAGAGACATTCACACATGCATACAACACTCACTCCACATGGTCTAGCCATGTGATCCTTTTATAACCGCAGCCTTCCAGGACCTTGCTGATGTCCCAATCCGAGCTGCTTCAGGACCTGAGCATGTGACCTCTGACCACTAATGAGCGGTTGTCTCACGGGCATGCTCAGATGGAGAAAAGCAGGACTTAGTCCCAGTAGTTTCTGTTTGTAGCTGACTAATGCTGCATGCTATAGCTGAACCTGGGGAATCAGCAGCAACCAAATGCATAGCATTAACCTGAGCCTAATGCTTGGACTGAGGTCTCTGCTGAGCAGCAACCTCTGCAGCTGAAGAATAATGGGAGACTGCAGAGGACATGGCTTGAAATTCCCCCTATGCAGTGGCAGAAAGTCAACACATACCACAAAAATTTAACAGAAAGCATATAATATTCTATGGATGACAAGTTAAATCCAGAAAAAAATTTGAATGTTATATACCACTTAAATGTAAAACAAAGCCCTTACAACTCTATATATTGACAAAATTAAACTATAAAAAAAATTGTAATGCTTCTTTGGAGTGTTGTGTACCACTTAAATTTAACCCCTTTAACCCCCAAGGGTGGTTTGCACGTTCATGACGGGCCAATTTTTACAAATCTGACCACTGTCCCTATATGAAGTAATAACTCTGGAACGCTTCCATGGATCCCGGTGATTCTGACAATGTTTTCTCGTGACATATTGAAATTCATGTTAGTGGTAAAATTTCATGATATAATTTGCATTTATTTGTGAAAAAAATGGAAATTTGGTGAAAATTTTGAAAATTTCGCAATTTTCCAACTTTGAATTTTTATGCCCTTAAATCACAGAGATGTGGCACACAAAAAACTTAATAAATAACATTTCACATATGTTTACTTTACATCAGCATAATTTTGGAACCAAATTTTTTTTTGTTAGGAAGTTATAAGGGTTAAATGTGACCAGCGATTTCTCATCTTTACAACACCATTTTATTTTTAGGGACCACATCACATTTGAAGTCACTTTGAGGCATCTATATGATAGAAAATACCTAAAAGTGACACCATTCTAAAAACTGCACCCCTCAATGTGCTCAAAACCACATTCAAGAAGTTTATTAACCCATCAGGTGCTTCACAGGAATTTTTTGACTGTTTAAAAAAAAAGATTTAACTTTTTTTCACAAAGAAATTAATTTAGGACCAATTTTTTTTATTTTACCAAGGGTAAAAGGAGAAGTTGGACTGCAAAAGTGATTGTGCAATTTGTCCTGAGTATGCTTATACCTGATATGTGGGGGAACCACTGTTTCGGCACATGGTAGAGCTCAGAAGGGAAGGAGCGCCATTTGACTTTTTCACTGCAAAATTGGCTGGAATTCAGATCGGATGCCATGTCACGTTTGTTGAGCCCCTGATGTGCCTAAACAGTGGAAAATCCCACAAATGACCCCATTTTGGAAACTAGACCACAGAAGGAACTTATCTAGATATGTGGTGAGAACTTTGAACCCCCAAGGGCTTCACAGAAGTTTATAACGTATAGCCGTACAATTAAAAAAATCATATTTTTTCCACACAAATGATCTTTTCACCCCCAATTTTTATTTTCCCAAGGGTAATAGGACACCAAAAGGTATTGTGCAATTTGTCCTGAGTATGCTGATACCCCATATGTGGGGGTAAATGACTATTTGGGTGCATGGCTGAGCTGAGAAGGGAAGCAGCGCCATTTGACTTCTTGGCTGGAATTGAGAGCAGACTCCATGTCGCGTTTGGAAAGCCCCTGATGTGCCAAAAAAGTGGAAACCCCCCATAAATTACATCATTTTGGAAACTAGACCCCCCCAAGGAACTTATCTAGCTATGTGGTGAGAATTTGGACCCCCAAGGGCTTCACAGAAGTTTATAACGCACAGCCGTACAATTAAAAAATTATATTTTTTTCACAAAAATGATCTTTTCACCCCCAATTTTTATTTTCTCAAGGGTAACAGGACCCCAAAAGTTATTGTGCAATACAGCAGCCAGGATCGTCCATCTGGCTAATTGGTACTCAGATGTGTCCACTCTTATACTGTATATGATATGAAATATGATATGTCTACTCTGTGGGAGATAGTTATGACCAGTCAGTTGAATCCAGTGTTATAAGAATGATTTGCATTTTATTTCCTAAGCTACAATAATGCTTTAACCCCTTAACCCCCAAGGGTGGTTTACATGTTAATGACCAGGCCAATTTTTACAATTCTGTCCACTGTCCCTTTATGAGGTAATAACTCTGGAACTCTTCCATGGATCCTGGTAATTCTGACAATGTTTTCTCGTGACATATTGTAGAGTTGTGGCCAAAAGTATTGACACCCCTGCAATTTTGTCAGATAATACTCAGTTTCTTCCTGAAAATGATTGCAAACACAAATTCTTTGGTATTATTATCTTCATTTAATTTGTCTTAAATGAAAAAACACAAAAGAGAATGAAGCAAAAAGCAAAGCATTGATCATTTCACACAAAACTCCAAAAATGGGCCAGACAAAAGTATTGGTACCCTTAGCCTAATACTTGGTTGCACAACCTTTAGCCAAAATAACTGTGACCAACCGCTTCCGGTAACCATCAATGAGTTTTTAACAATGCTCTGCTGGAATTTTAGACCAAACTTCTTTGGCAAACTGCTCCAGGTCCCTGATATTTGAAGGGTGCCTTCTCCAAACTGCCATTTTTAGATCTCTCCACAGGTGTTCTATGGGATTCAGGTCAGGACTCATTGCTGGCCACCTTAGAAGTCTCCAGTGCTTTCTCTCAAACCATTTTCTAGTGCTTTTTGAAGTGTGTTTTGGGTCATTGTCCTGCTGGAAGACCCATAACCTCTGAGGGAGACCCAGCTTTCTCACACTGGGCCCTACATTATACTGCAAAATTTGTTGGTAGCCTTCAGACTTCATAATGCCATGCATACGGTCAAGCAGTCCAGTGCCAGAGGCAGCAAAGCAACCCCAAAACATCAGGGAACCTCTGCCATGTTTGACTATAGGGACCATGTTTTTTTCTTTGAATGCCTCTTTTTTTCTCCTGTAAACTCTATGTTGATGTCTTTGTCCAAAAAGCTCTACTTTTGTCTTAGCTGACCAGAGAACATTTTTCCAAAACATTTTAGGCTTTTTCAGGTAAGTATTGGCAAACTCCAGCCTGGCTTTTTTATGTCTCGGGGTAAGAAGTTGGGTCTTCCTGGGTCTCCTACCATACAGTCCCTTTTCATTCAGACGCCGACGGATAGTATGGGTTGACACTGTTGTACCCTCGGACTGCAGGGCAGCTTGAACTTGTTTGGATGTTAGTCGAGGTTTTTTATCCAACATCCGCACAATCTTGCGTTGAAATCTCTTGTCAATTTTTCTTTTCCGTCCACATCTAGGGAGGTTCGCCACAGTGCCATGGGCTTTAAACTTCTTGATGACACTGCGCACGGTAGACACAGGAACATTCAGGTCTTTGGAGATGGACTTGTAGCCTTGAGATTGCTCACGCTTCCTCACAATTTGGTTTCTCAAGTCCTCAGACAGTTCTTTGGTCTTATTTCTTTTCTCCATGATCATTGTGGTACACACAAGGACACAGGACAGAGGTTGAGTCAACTTTAATCCATGTCAACTGGCTGCAAGTGTGATTTAGTTATTGCCAACACCTGTTAGGTGCCACAGGTAAGTTACAGGTGCTGTTAATAACACAAATTAGAGAAGCATCACATGATTTTTCGAACAGTGCCAATACTTTTTTCCACCCTATTTTATATATTTGGTGTGGAATTATATCCAATTTGGCTTTAGGACAATTCTTTTTGTGTTTTTTCATTTAAGACAAATTAAATGAAAATAATAATACCAAAGAATTTGTGTTTGCAATCATTTTCAGGAAGAAACTGAGAATTATCTGACAGAATTTCAGAGGTGTCAATACTTTTGGCCACAACTGTACTTCATGTTAGTGGTAAAATTTCATTGATATAACTTGTGTTTATTTGTGAAAAAAATGGAAATTTGTTGAAAATTTTGAAAATTTTCACAATTTTCCAACTTTGAATTTTCATGCCCTTAAATCACAGAGATATAGCACAGAAAATACTTAATAAGTAACATTTCCCACATGTTTACTTTACATGAGCACAATTTTGGAACCAAAATTTTTTTTTGTCAGGAAGTTATAAGGGTTAGGCTGGAGTCACACTAGCGAATAAATCAGATAAATGCAATGCAATAAAAAAAATCGCATTGCATTCGTCCCAATGTTATTCTATGGGGCAGCTCCCATCATTTGATTTTTTTTCGGAATGTTTCCTTGGACCGAGACAATCGCAGCATGCTGCGATTGTCACCGATTTTCAGATCGGACTCGCCAATGCAAGTCTATGGGTGCGATTAAAAATCGGATTACAAATGGACCACAAGTGTGACTTGTGATAAAATCGCAAGACTTCTCCAGGTCAACAGGAAAGAGCATCAGGCAATGGCATTGGATGTCAATTGGATGCTTAGATGCGAATAAAATCGGCTCATCGCCGGAAATTCGGATGACAGACGGATCCCTGGACAAGAAACCTTTGTGCGATTTCGTACCGTAAAAATCGGACCGATTTTTTAATCATTGTGTGTGACTCCAGCCTTAAACTTAACTAGCGATTTCTAATTTTTACAACACCATTTTTTAGGGAACACATGACATTTGAAGTCACTTTAAGAGGTCCATATGATAGAAAATACCCAAAAGTGACACCATTCTAAAAACTGCACCCCTCAAGGTGCTCAAAACCACATTCAAGAAGTTTATTAACCCTTCCGGTGTTTCACAGGAATTTTTTGAAAGTTTATAAAAAAGGAACATTTTACTTTTTGTCACAAAAAATTATTTCAGGTCCATTTTTTTTATTTTACCAAGGGTAAAAGGAGAAATTGGACCCCAAAAGTTATTCTGCAATTTGTCCTGAGTGCGCTGATACCTGACATGTGTGTGGGAACCACTGTTTTGGCGCATGGCAGAGCTCTGAAGGTAAGGAGCGCCGTTTTACTTTTTCAACACAAAATTGGCTGGAATTGATATCAGACGCCATGTCGTGCTTGGAGAGCCTCTGATGTACCTAAACAGTGGAAACCCCCCACAAATGACCCTATTTTGGAACTATGCCCCCAAGGAACTTATCTAGATGTATGGTGAGAACTTTGAACCCCCAAGGGCTTCACAGAAGTTTATAACGTACAGCCGTACAATTAAAAAATCATATTTTTTCCACAAAAATTATCTTTTCACCCCCAATTTTTACTTTCTCAAGGGTAACAGGACCTCAAAAGTTATTGTGCAATTTGTCCTGAGTACGCTGATACCCCATATAGGGGGGTAAATGACTATTTGAGTGCATGGCAGAGCTCGGAGGGGAAACAGCGCCATTTGGCTTTTTTGGCTGGAATTGAGATCGTACACCATGTCGCGTTTGGAAAGCCCCTGATGTGCCAAAACTGTGGAAACCCCCCACAAATGACACCATTTTGAAAACTAGACCCCCTCCCGAATAAACTTATCTAGATGTGTGGTGAGAACTTTGAACCCCCAAGGGCTTCACAGAAGTTTATAACGTACAGCCGTACAATTAAAAAATCATATTTTTTCCACAAAAATGATCTTTTCACCCCCAATTTTTAATTTCCCAAGGGTAACAGAACCCAAAAAGTTATTGTGCAATTTGTCCTGAGTACGCTGATACCCCTTATGGGGGGGTAAACGACTATTTGGGCGCAAGCCAGAGCTCGGAAGGAAAGCCGCGCCATTTGACTTTTTTGGCTGGAATTGAGATCGGACACCATGTCGCGTTTGAAAGCCCCTGATGTGCCTAAACAGTAGAAACCCCCACAACTGACACCATTTTGGAAACTAGACCCCCCAAGGAAAATATCTAGATGTGTGGTGAGCACTTTGAACCCCAAAAGGCTTCACAGAAGTTAATAACGCCCAGGCGTGAAAATAAAAAAAATCATATTTTATCCACAAACATGATCATTTAGTCCCCAATTTTTTTATATTCCCAAGGGTAACAGGAGAAATTGGACCCCAAAAGTTGTTGTCCAATTTGTCTTGAGCACGCTGATACCCCATATGTGGGAGAAAACTACTGTATGGGCACACATCAGGGCTCGGAAGGGAAGTAGTGACGTTTTGGATTGCAGACTTTGATGGAATGTTGTGCGGGTGTCATGTTGCCTTTGGAAAGCCTCTGATGTGCCTAAGCTGTGGAAGCCCCCCACAAGTGACCCCAGTTTGGAAACTAGACCCCCCAAGGAACTAATCTAGATGTGTGGTGAGTAGAGTTGAGCGATACCGTCCGATACTTCAAAGTATCGGATCGGAATGGATCGGCCGATCTTAAAAAAAGTATCGGTATCGCTGATTCCGATACCGGAAGTCCCATTCAAGTCTATGGGACTTCCGGTATCGGAATAAGAAAAACCCTGTTTTTGCCTTGTACAGCCTCTCTGGGGTCTGTACGGGCCTTTTTCGGGGGGCTGTGCCGGCCTGCCAGGGGGTCTGTGCAGGCTCCGGTGGTCTGTGCCGGCCTGCCGGGGGGCTGTGCCGGCCGGCCGGTGGTCTGTGCAGGCTCCGGTGGGCTGTGCCGGCCTGCCGGGGGGCTGTGCCGGCCTGCCGGTGGTCTGTGCAGGCTTCGGGGGTCTGTGCAGGCATCGTCCGATGGGACTACAAGTCACATCAGGCGATGCCTGCTACCATGACAGTGATTGACACATTAGCCAATGATGGGACAGTAGTAGTCCCATCATCCGGCTAATGTGTTGAATGTAAAAAAAAATAATAAAAAAAAAAAAATAACATGCTACATACATGCTACATACATACAACATGCATACTACATACATGCTACATTCATACTACATACTACATACATGCTACATTCATACTACATATATACTACATGCAACATACATACTACATATATACTACATGCATGCAACATGCATACTACATATATACTACATGCAACATACATACTACATATATACTACATGCATGCAACATGCATACTACATATATACTACATGCTACATACATACTACATATATGCTACATACATACTACATATATATTACATGCATGCTACATACATACTGCATGCTACATACATACTACATGCTACATACATACTACATATATGCTACATACATACTACATATATACTACATGCATGCTACATACATACTGCATGCTACATACATACTACATGCTACATACATACCACATATATACTACATACATACTGCATGCATGCTACATGCTACATACATACCACATACATACTACATACATACTACATACATACTACATGCATGCTACATGCATGCTACATGCTACATACATAACACATATATACTACATGCATGCTACATACATACTACATGCTACATACATACCACATACATACTACATACATACTACATACATACTACATGCATGCTACATACATACTACATGCTACATACATACTACATATATACTACATGCATGCTACATACATACTACATGCTACATACATACTACATATATACTACATGCATGCTACATACATACTACATACATACTACATGCATGCTACATACATACTACATGCTACATACATACCACATACATACTACATATATACTACATGCATGCTACATACATACTGCATGCTACATGCATGCTACATACATACTACATACATACTACATGCTACATACATACCACATATATACTACATACATACTACATACAATACATTCATACAATACATGCGTAGACATACAGTACATATAACATAGAGTAACATACTTACCAATACTTGTCACATTGTTCCCCGAAGCCATTGTCTTTTACGGAATAAATATTAACATAACAAACCACAAAAATACTCACCCACGATCCGAAGCAGTCCACGAGTGTGTCCCACGACGATCTTGGGTAGAGAACTGCAGCATCAGCTGATGCTGCCGTTCTCTACGGGCTGCAGGAATCCAATGACGGAAGGTAGGTATCCTTCCGCACTGTATTCCTCCGCCACTTAAAAAAAAAAAAGTCCCTAGTCTCACTTTATGCCATTGCTGTGTGGGAATATGTATGTAGCATGCATGTAGTATATATGTAGTATGTATGTAGCATGTAGTATGTATGTAGCATGCATGTAGTATGTATGTAGTATGTATGTAGTATATATGTAGTATGTATGTAGCATGTAGTATGTATGTAGCATGCATGTAGTATATATGTAGTATGTATGTAGCATGTAGTATGTATGTAGCATGCATGTAGTATGTATGTAGTATGTATGTAGTATATTTGTAGTATGTATGTAGCATGTAGTATGTATGTAGCATGCATGTAGTATATATGTAGTATGTATGTAGCATGTAGTATGTATGTAGCATGCATGTAGTATGTATGTAGTATGTATGTAGTATGTATGTGGTATGTATGTAGCATGTAGTATGTATGTAGCATGCATGTAGTATATATGTGTTATGTATGTAGCATGAATGTAGTATGTATGTAGTATGTATGTAGTATGTATGTGGTATGTATGTAGCATGCATGTAGTATGTATGTAGTATATATGTGGTATGTATGTAGTATGTATGTAGTATGTATGCAGTATGTATGTAGCATGTATGTAGTATGTATGTAGTATGTATGTAGTATATATGTAGTATGTATGTAGCATGTAATATGTATGTAGCATGCATGTAGTATATATGTAGTATGTATGTAGCATGTAGTATGTATGTAGCATGCATGTAGTATGTATGTAGTATGTATGTAGTATATATGTAGTATGTATGTAGCATGTAGTATGTATGTAGCATGCATGTAGTATATATGTAGTATGTATGTAGCATGTAGTATGTATGTAGCATGCATGTAGTATGTATGTAGTATGTATGTAGTATATTTGTAGTATGTATGTAGCATGTAGTATGTATGTAGCATGCATGTAGTATATATGTGTTATGTATGTAGCATGCATGTAGTATGTATGTAGTATGTATGTAGTATGTATGTAGCATGCATGTAGTACGTATGTAGTATATATGTGGTATGTATGTAGTATGTATGTAGTATGTATGTAGCATGCATGTAGTATGTATGTAGTATATATGTGGTATGTATGTAGTATGTATGTAGTATGTATGTAGCATGCAGTATGTATGTAGCATGCATGTAGTATATATGTAGTATGTATGTAGCATGTAGTATGTATGTAGCATGCATGTAGTATATATGTAGTATGTATGTAGCATGTAGTATGTATGTAGCATGCATGTAGTATGTATGTAGTATGTATGTAGTATTTATTTTTTTTTTTTTAACATTTAACACATTAGCCGGATGATGGGACTACTACTGTCCCATCATTGGCTAATGTGTCAATCACTGTCATGGTAGCAGGCATCGCCAGATGGGACTTATAGTCCCATCGGACGATGCTTGCACAGACCCCCAGACATCAGCACAGCCCCCCGGCAGGCCGGCACAGCCCCCCGGCAGGCCGGTACAGACCCCCACAGGGTGCACAGACCACCGGCAGGCCGGCACAGCCCCCCGGCAGGCCGGTACAGACCCCCACAGGGTGCACAGACCACCAGCAGGCCGGCACAGCCCCTCGGCAGGCCGGTACAGACCCCGGGCAGTCCACACAGCCCCCCGGCAGGCCGGCAGAGACCCCCGGAAGGCCCGAAATGACGGCGCATCATGATGCGCACACACCGCGCATCATGATGACGTCATTTCGGCTGTCAATCAACTTTGAACTTCCGATTCCGATGCCGACTTCCGATATTGAAAAAATATCGGAAGTCGGTATCGGGATTCCGATACAGCAAGTATCGGCCGATACCCGATACTTGCGGTATCGGAATGCTCAACACTAGTGGTGAGCATTTTGAACCCCCAAGGGCTTCACAGAAGTTTATAACACCCAGGTGTGAAAATAAAAAATCATATTTTTTCCACAAACATGATCTTTTAGTCCCCAATTTTTTTATTTTCCCAAGGGTAACAGGAGAAATTGGACCCCAAAAGTTGTTGTCCAATTTGTATTGGACATGCTGATACCCCATATGTGGGAGAAAACTACTGTATGGGCACACGTTGGGGCTTGGAAGAGAAGTAGTGACGTTTTGGAATGCAGACTTTGATGGAATGGACTGCGGGTGTCATGTTGCCTTTGGAGAGCCACTGATGTGCCTAAACTGTGGAACCCCCCCACAAGTGACCCCATTTTGGAAATTAGACCCCCAAAGGAACTTATCTAGATGTGTGGTGAGAACTTTGAACCCCCAAGGGCTTCACAGAAGTTTATACCGTACAGCCATACAATTAAAAAATCATATTTTTTCCACAAAAATGATCTTTTCACCCCCAATTTTTAATTTCCTAAGGGTAACAGAACCCAAAAAGTTATTGTGCAATTTGTCCTGAGTACGCTGATACCCCTTATGGGGGGGTAAACGACTATTTGGGCGCAAGCCAGAGCTCGGAAGGAAAGCCGCGCCATTTGACGTTTTTGGCTGGAATTGAGATCGGACACCATGTCGCGTTTGAAAGCCCCTGATGTGCCTAAACAGTAGAAACCCCCACAACTGACACCATTTTGGAAACTAGACCCCCCAAGGAAAATATCTAGATGTGTGGTGAGCACTTTGAACCCCAAAAGGCTTCACAGAAGTTAATAACGCCCAGGCGTGAAAATAAAAAAAATCATATTTTATCCACAAACATGATCATTTAGTCCCCAATTTTTTTATTTTCCCAAGGGTAACAGGAAAAATTGGACCCCAAAAGTTGTTGTCCAATTTGTCTTGAGCACGCTGATACCCCATATGTGGGAGAAAACTACTGTATGGGCACACATCAGGGCTCGGAAGGGAAGTAGTGACGTTTTGGATTGCAGACTTTGATGGAATGTTGTGCGGGTGTCATGTTGCCTTTGGAAAGCCTCTGATGTGCCTAAGCTGTGGAAGCCCCCCACACGTGACCCCAATTTGGAAACTAGACCCCCCCAAGGAACTAATCTAGATGTGTGGTGAGCATTTTGAACCCCCAAGGGCTTCACAGAAGTTTATAACGCCCAGGTGTGAAAATAAAAAATCATATTTTTTCCACAAACATGATCTTTTAGTCCCCAATTTTTTTATTTTCCCAAGGGGAACAGGAGAAATTGGAAGTTTATACCGTACAGCCATACAATTAAAAAATCATATTTTTTCCACAAAAAAGATCTTTTCACCCCCATTTTTTATTTTCTCAAGGGTAACAGGACCCCAAAAGTTATTGTGAAATTTGTCCTGAGTATGCTAATACCCCATATAGGGAGGTAAATGACTATTTGGGCGCATGGCAGAGCTCAGAGGGAAAGCAGCGCCATTTGACTTTTTTGGCTGGAATTGAGATTGGATGCCATGACGCGTTTGGAAACGCCTAGATGTGTGGTGAGCACTTTGAACCCCAAAAGGCTTCACAGAAGTTTATAACGCCCAAACATGAAAATTAAAAAATCATATTTTTTCCACAAACATGATTGTTTAGTCCCCAATTTTTTTATTTTCCCAAGGGTAACAGGAGAAATTGGACCCCAAAAGTTGTTGTGCAATTTGTCCTGAGTATGCTGATATCCCATAAGTGGGAGAAAACTACTGTATGGACACGTGTCGGGACTCGGAAGGGAAGTAGTGACGCTTTGGAAAGCAGACTTTGATGGAATGGAGAGCCTCTGATGTGCCTAAACTGTGGAAACTCCCCACATGTGACCCCATTTTGGAAACTAGACTCCTCAAGGAACTTATCTAGATGTGTGGTGAGCACTTTGAACCCCCAAGTGCTTCACAGAAGACTATAACGTAGTCAGAAAAATAAAAAAATCATATTTTTTTACACAAAAATGATATTTTTGCCCCCAATTTTTTATTTTCCCAAGGGTAACAGGAGAAATTGGACCCCGAAAGTTGTTGTGCAATTTGTCCTGAGTAGGCTGATCCTGCATATGTGGGGGTAAAATACTGTTTGGGCGCATGACAGAACTTGGAAGAGAAGGGGCACCGTTTGACTTTTTCAATGCAGAATTGGCTGGAATTGAGATCAGACACCATGTTGCGTTTGGAGAGCCCCTGATGTGCCTAAACAGTGGAAACCCCCCAAATTCTAACTCCAACCCCAACACACCCCTAACCCTAATCTCAGCCCTAATCCTAGCCCTAACCCTAACCTTAGCCCTAACTCTTACCCTTGCCCTAGCTCTAACCCTAACCCTAATTGGAAAATGATGGGAAAATGGAAATAAATACAATTTTTTTTAAATTTTATTATTTTCCCCTAAGTAAGGGGGTGATAAACAGGGGTTTGATTTACTATTTTTAGTGGGTTTTTATGTTTGGCAGCTGTCACACGCTAAAAGATGCTTTTTATTGTAAAAATAGTTTTTGCATTACCACATTTTGAGAGCTATAATTTTTCCTTATTTTGACCCACCGAGTCATGTGAGATCTTATTTTTTGTGGGACGAGTTGTCATTTTTATTGGTACAATATTCGAGCATGTGACTTTTTTTATTGCTTTTTATTCCGATTTTTGGAACGCAGAATGAACAAAAGTTAGCATTTCATGAATTTCTTTTGGGGGGTGCGTTTACACCATTCCGCATGTGGTAAAATTGATAGAGAAGTTTTACTCTTTGGGTCAGTACGATTACAGCGATACCGCATTTATGTCTTTTTTTATGTTTTGACGCTTTTATGCAATGAAAGCAATTTATATAAAAAATAATTATTTTTGCATCACTTTATTCTGCGAGCTATAACTTTTTTATTTTTTTCGCTGATGACGCTGTGTTGTGGCTCATTTTTTGAGGGACAAGATGACATTTTCAGCGGTACCATTTTTATTTATATCCGTCTTTTTTGATTGCGCGTTATTGCACTTTTTGATCGGCAGTATGATGATAAAGCATTGTTTTTTGCTTTGTTTTTTATTTTTATTTTTTAAGGGGTTCACTAAAGGGGTTAACTAGTGGGACAGTTTTATAGGGCAGGTCGTTACGGACACGGTGATACTAAATATGTATACTTTTATTGTTTGTTTTTTTTATTTCCAAAAAATGAATTTATTAGGGAAGTTTATTTTTTTACATTTATTTAGGGATTTTTTATAAATTATGTTTACACTTTTTTTTTTTTTTACTTTATTTTATTGTCCCAGGGGGGGACATCACTGTAATATGTCAGATCGCTGATCTGACAGTTTGGACAGCACTGCACAGACTTCCTCCGTGCCTGCTCTCTGCAGGCATGGAGGAAGCCACCTCCCTGCAGGCCCCCGTGGCCATCTTGGATCTGGGGGCCTGCAGGGAAGGAGGTCCCTAGAGCAGCACAGTACATTGCACTGCTCCGGGGGTCTCAGGGAAGCACGGAGGGAGCCCCCTCCCTGCCGATGCTTCCCTAATCCCCTGGTCCACTGCGATCATGTTTGATCACAGTGTGCCAGGGGTTAACATGCCGGGGCAGTCCATGACCACCCCTGACACATAGTGCCGGGTGTTAGCTGTGATAATCAGCTGAAACCCGGCCGCTATCAGCGGCGACCCCCCCGGGAGCGCCGCTGATCGCTGAGATGTACTATCTCATCCCCGGTCATAGGGGCCCGGGTACGGTGGACGGGATAGTGCGTTTCATGTCTGAAAGGGGTTAATAGAAAGCACCTACCTGATACATTATGGATAGAGATGGGTGGATCTCTGGTTGTTCGGGTCCCGCAGGTTTGGCCAAACCGTTAAAAAAATCAGGTTTGGGTTCACTTGAATGGGGGGGTCAGAACATCCTGTGTTTGTCATGCTGTCTGTGCATGGCAGCACAGCAATCACTTTATCTGATCGGCAGTAAAATCATTACCGCCGGTCAGACAGCCGCTATTCCAATGCTGTTAAATGACAGCGTGGGCCTGCAGCTGTGATCCTAGGTAAAAGTTATTTTTGCTGTGTGTTTATTTACAATATATCAATAGAATTAGTAATGGATAAGTGTCTTATAGACTCCTCTCCATTATTAAGTCGAAGGCTTGATGTCGTCACCAGACAATACATCAACCCCACAAATATTACCCCACTTGCTACTGCTACAGGGTAAGTGGGAAGAGCAAAGCACCAGAATTAGTGTATCTAATAGATGTTCCTTTTCTGGGATTGCTGTGGGCTGCTATTTTTAGGCTAGAGGGGCCAATAACCATGGACCTTACCAGCCTGACAATACCAGCCCACAGCTGTCTGCTTTAGCAAGGCTGGTTGTCAAAAATTGGGGAGACCCACACTGTTTTTTAAATTACACATTTAAATAATTAAAAAATACAGCGTGGGGACCCCTCTATTCTTGATAACCAGCCTTATTTATACTGACAGCTGAGGTTTGCAACCCTAAGCTGTCAGTTTTGCCTGGCTAGTTATCAAAAATACAGGGAAACCCACGTCACTTTTTTAAAATTTATTTATTGATAGTACAGACGACGGTTGATAAAAATTTCCATCAACAGCTACTGCTATCTCTGTTATTAGCGGCAGCAGGAATAGACTGATGGGAGCAGTAGTCCCTCCCATCAGCCAACGCCAGTGTCCAGAGGTAAACTTTTTGATCAGAGCTGTGGGCTCACCCTGTCATTTGACAAAGTAGGGACCACGGCTCTCTGACCGGCGGTAATGATTTTGCCACAGATCAGAAGCAGTTATTGCCCCGCTGCCATGCACGTCACAGTGATACAAACACCCAGTGTTCGGGGGGGGCCGAACCCGAACAGTAACACAGCTTGTTTACTGTATTTTCCTTTTTTAAAAATTTTGTTTTATTTTAATTGATAAAACGAATGGAGCAGGTAGAATTACACTTGCTCTAGCATTTCATTAAATCCATCCAGGGATAGACTGTGTAGCTTATATATCCAAAAAGTCTCTTTTGAATTGAGGACAGATTTCCTATTGAGGGTGTAAGCTAGGATCTGCTCCAGAGGGGTGACCTGCACCGAATCAAAATCTTTGTTGTGTTGAAGCATTAGCTGTCATGATAGACACTGTTTAAGGAATTCATTTTTTGGTATTGTGTCGGTGGCCATTCATTTGCGCTCGTAACGTTTGGGCGGTTTGGCCCACATAGTATAAACCACAGACTACCAGGATGGTAAGTGGACTGCAAAGTATGTCCTATTGGAAAGGTTAAAGGATCTGGGAACATTTAGCTTGCAAAAAAAGGCTAAGAGGAGACTTAATAGCTGTCTACAAATATCTGAAGGGATGTCACAGTGTAGAGGGATCATCATTATTCTCATTTGCACATGGAAACATGAGAATCAATGTAATGAAACTGAAAGAGAAAGGATACAGATTAGATATTAGAAAAAACTTTTTGACAGTGAGGGTGGTCAATGAGTTGAACAGGCTGACACGAGAGCTGGTGAGTTCTCCTTCAATTGAAGTCTTCAAACAGAGGCTGGACAGACATCTGCCTAAGATGAATCCTACTTATGAACACAAAAAGTTCCAAACTAATTATGTAGGAAAAACTCAAATAGATATCCAAACGCACAGAAACAATGGAGGAAATTGACCACCACCATAGAGTATAAACTTAAACTATTTTTATTAGTACAATCAAACAAAAGCTGCCATGTGCCAGTAAAACGGACAAGTCACCAGAATGAAGTATCATTTTTACAAATAAATACAGCAATCAAAAATTGACTATGAAGACAAATTAAACAAGCATAATAAAGTGCAACAGTGCATAAATAATCTCAAGCTAGTTGGTCATATTTTTCTAACATGAATCATGAAATTCTTATTTTTTAGATGTTGGTGCTTGAGGATAGAGGATTCTTGTTTCAAATATCATGATGTCTGATATATCTGGAATATCATTATTATTTTTTGATATTATAATTTACTTTTTGTTAATATTGTGTATAACATGTGCTTAGTTATATTATTTTCTTTATGTTTAGATAAATCGTGAACAAGGCTTTTCTTGCCGAAATGTTGATTGATTTTGCTGTCATGTAAGCCAAGCGTATATGTCTAAACACATGAAATTGACTAAATTGGAACTTTCTAATAATTTACCAGTTTATGCATGAAATCAGTGCCTGAAAGTTTTTCCTTACATTTTGGACTATTTTTTTTTTTGGAAGGCACTGTACATTGGTCAGCAATTTCCTTTACCACATTATTTTATGTGCCCGCAATAGGCGAGAGATGAATCGCCATCCGCCCGCGCCTATTAACTAGTCAAAGCTGACAGCGGGCATTTAAATAGCACTTCCGGCCTCCGGGCCGGAAGTGAGCTCATCGCTGACCCCCGTCACGTTGTCGGGGTCGGTGATGCGTTGCCCTGACAATCAGAGGTCTCATAGAAGCCTCTATGGTTGTTGCAGGCAGAACGCTTTGAGCGCCACCAGGTGGCCGGCGCTTAAAGCACAGCAGTAAATCTGCTACATATGGGCGATCTGCTCATCGCCCATATATAGCAGAGCCAATCGAGTTGTGCATGCTTCAAGCCTCCTATGCAGGCTATTGAATCATGCCAAAAATAAAAAAAATGTTTAAAAATAAAAAAATAAAAAAATCCTAAAAGTTCAAATCACTCCCCTTTCGCCCCAATCAAAATTTAACAATAAAAAAAAATCACACATACACATATTAGGCATTGCCGCGTTCAGAATTGCCCGATATATCAATAAAAAAAGCATTAACCCGATCGCTAAACGGCGTAGGGAGAAAAAAATTCAAAGCACCAGAATTACGTTTTTTTGGTTGCCGCGACATTGCATTAAAATGCAATAACGGGCGATAAAAAGAACATATTTGCACAAAAGTGGTATTACTAAAAACGTCAGCCTGGCACGCAAAAAACAAGCCCTCACTCAAATCCAGATCATGAAAAATGGAGACGCTACGAGTCTCAGAATATTGCACTTTTTTTTTTAGCAAATTTTGGAATTTTTTTTCACCACTTAGATAAAAGAGAACATAGACATGTTTGGTGTCTATGAACTCGTAATGACCAGGAGAATCATAATGGCAGGTTAGATTTAGCATCTAGTGAACCTAGCAAAAAAAGCCAAGCAAAAAACAAGTTTGGGATAGCACTTTTTATGCAATTTCACAGCACTTGGAATTTTTTTCCCTTTTTCGAGTACACGACATGGTAAAACCAATGGTGTTGTTTAAAAGTACAACTCGTCCTGCAAAAATTAAGCCCTCACATGGCCATATTGATGGAAAAATAAAAAAGTTATGGCTCTGGAAAGAAGGGGAGTGAAAAACGAAAACGAAAAATCGAAAAATGCTCTGGGAGTAAAGGGGTTAATAGCACTGTTCCCTTTGCACTGTAAATCCCATAAGCCATACACTACCTATAATGAATGTCCAATAATCCTGTATAAATGATTGGTGGTGGCATCTAGTAGTGGTTCCTTTTTCTTATTGTGAGCTGGCAGTGACCATATCAGTGTATGTACATATATTACATGCGTAGGAATCGGAGAACTATATGCCCACTGTGAGTTTCCCAACAACTGGCCTAGTAGTTGAAGCAGCCGTGGCCTCATCCATCACTTGTCAGTCAATTATATAATTGCCCTGATGATTAGAGGCAGTGGAGTTGTGTCTCCTTGACAAATAGGTGGCAGAGGTGGGATCTGCGCGACTTTACCCAATCTTATCCTTGACAATATATATTATATTTGTAGCTATTAAAGAAATGAGTTTACTGATTCTGTGTTGATTTAATTTGCATCGAATTTATAGAAATTCTCTAAACCTGGCAAACTTTGAAATGCGCTTTACACAAATCACGCCAAAAATGCCCATTCCATTTTAAACATTGCAGAAGGTAGTATCAGTCAGAGAAGCTCATATGACCTTAGGTGCGGCCGGGCGGGCTTCCCCATAGTTTTTTGCATCCTTCACATCACATATATTGCATCGCCAATCAGGCGGGACTATTATATCTAGAATAACAGCAGAAGCATAGAATGCAGAATGCTTTTTGTGGTGAATCTTGATAATACGAGGATGTCACAGCTCAAAGCATAGCCATAAAGATATGGAGAGAAACGCATAAAATGCTAAATAAATTGTACAGCTTAAGTATGTGTTATACCACAGAAGCGAAGAACATTAGTGTGTTTTTGCTCCTTTATGACATGGCGAGTTTTAGTTTTTTCGTCTTTGTTTCTTCATACCCTTCTTCCAAAAGCCATAACTATTTTATTTGTACTCATGTATAAGGGATTGTTTTTTGTGGGACAAGCTGTTTATATAATGACACCATTCAATCTTCTACATAGTTTAGTGGAAAAAGGAAAGCAAATTCAAAGAGCGTTGAAATTGCAAATTCCACAATTGTTTATTGGATGGTAAAAATGGTAAAAATGACCTGTCAATATGATTCTCCAGGTCAGTAGGAGTACTAACCATATATCTTTTTTTTATTTAAGTGTTGAAAAAAATTCATAAATTTCTGAAAAGAAAAGAAAAAGTTGTTTTGTCACAATTTTCCAAGACTTGTAGCGGTTTCATTTTAAGCATATGGGCCCGTATGAAGGCATATTTTTTGTACCCTCAAGAATTGACTGTATGGCAACGATTTTTTAGTGTGAGGGGGGTGAAAGCCATCATGATGCAGCATGGAATTTGTCACGCTAGGTTTCCTGAAAACCGAAGTACACATATCTGTTGTATGTAAAATTATTTCTCTTAATTATTTTTAAGTGATAATATTAGTGGCATGACCAATGTGGTCTGCATAATTATCATTAATTTTTAACAGTTACTTCTGTGTAACAAATTTGTGCCATCATGATTAGACGACTGCAATAATTTTCTTATTCTGCTCTGGGTTATTTCTGTATTTTTGTGTTTTTGTGTTTTCGTGCTTTTCCATACATTTATGTACACCGATATTTGTGTTTTTAATTAAATACATGTACTCACACTATTTGGCAGCAGCTGTGGAAGGAGGAGTAACGCCGTGACGTGACCCTTTTTCAGTCCTTCACATCCTTTCACTAAATGACCCGTTGAAGCGCTGGTACAGTGTGAAACGCCCGTTGTCAGATCTATTTTCACTCCTGCTATCACTCCCCCGACCAACATGTATCGCATGTGCCAGTAAAACAGCAACATTTCTTCACCAGCCCATTGAGTGTGGTCCTTTTGTCTTTTACTGGATACCAAATACTGTGTGTGTATTTTTTTAGTCCCTTTAGGGGACTTGAAGTTGTGATCTTCCGATTAATTGTGTTATGTCTTTTTGTATAGAGAAAATCATGATCTCCTATGAATGCTAGCCATGGGCTGGCTTTCACAAGAGTATGGTAATGAAAGGTACAAAGATCTTAAGCAGACCCCCTGCTGTCATGGCAACTGATTGGCACCCTGCGATCATGTCACAAGCTCCACTCCATCTGTGCCTGTTAAAGGCACATGATGGCTGATTAAATCAGCTGATAAATATGCGAGTTTGGCTTGTGAACCCATATCAAAGTCAAGGACACATACATGTACATTACAATCTGTGTACCCATAGTCATATACTGTAAGTTGAGGTCACATTGTCATTACTTGTTCTTTTTCTCTTTTTAACTGCTTGAAAAGAGTTGGATAAAAATCCTAGGAGATCTCACAGTATTATACCTGTCTTTTCAGGTTGAATTAAGGATTTACAGTGTTTGTGATTCATGGTGAATAGAGTAATTGTAAATCAGAGTTTTGGAGAAAAATCAGTAAATCTGGTGCATTGAATTTGAAATATTCACTCATCTAAAATAAATATTATATCTACAGTACTCAGAAACAGTTTTAGGCAGGTATGGAAAAATGCTGCAAAGTAAGAATTCTTTAAAAAATAGAAGTGTTAAGAGTTTACATTTATCAGTTAACAAAATGAAAAATGAATGAACAGAAGAGAAATGTAAATCAAATCAATATTTTGTGTGACTACCCATTGATGCTAAAACAGCATTAATTTTTCTAGATACACTTAGGCTACTTTCACACATCAGGTTTTCGGCGTCAGGCGCGATCCGGCGTCGTGCCGGAACGCCGGATCCGGCAAATGTTTCATAAAACCGGATGTGACGGATCCGGTTTTCTGCCGGATCCGTCTTTTTCTTGACAGACAAAACCGGATCCGTCTCATCCGGTTCATCCGTTTTTCTATCCGTTTTTCGACGGATTACGCCGGATCCGGTTTTTAAAATTGACCCTTGTGGCCTTCCGAACGGGATTGGCTACTGGAAAACTATATATAGCATGTTCCTACAGCCCTTCTTTGACAGGTTGTAGAGGAGAAAGTGCAGGTTGGAGAGAAGAGCAAGTTACTGGCGAAGATGGATGTTGTCATTGGAAATATTTTGAAGAATTTGGCGGATTTTATAGCGGAGGCGAATCGTTTGAGGGTGATTGTTCTGGAGAAGGAGAGAGCGAGACAGCAGCGCATCAGGCATCGTAGACGACGTTTGTGGATCCACCCCATCACAGCCAAGAGAATGACGCGTGGGGTCTATTCTACACTCTGCATGGACCTTCGACGAAACCCGGATACATTTTTTGGATATGTTAGGATGAAAATGGAGAATTTTGATTACTTGGTGGAGCACATTGCACACCTCATAAGAAAAGCGGACACCTATTGCCGCTTCTCTGTTTCACCCGCAGAGCGTCTGATGGTGACTTTAAGGTAAGCCACATTTATTGGATATGCTCGCATCAGAGCACACTTTCACTGCAATCTTGTTGGTGGTAGTTTGTATCTCCAAGTGTTATAGGTCAGTTTTGGTATGTAATGCTGTGATTTAAAACTAATTTATTGTTTTTTAATTCCCCACAGATTTCTTGCAACTGGAGAATCCCTTTCGTCACTGCATTTCCAGTACAGACTCGGGATTTCCACCATATCTGGAATTGTGAAGTACACATGCTGTGCACTGTGGGACTCCTTAGCTGAAGAGTTTTTACCAGAGCCCACAACAGAGAGGTGGATTGAAATTGCTGACAAGTTTCAACAGATATGTCAGTTTCCAAACTGCTTGGGCGCTGTGGATGGGAAACATATCATTGTAAAGCCAGCTGGATCGGGATCGGAATATTTCAATTACAAGAAATATTTTTCAATTGTCCTCATGGCCATCGCTGACGCGGAATACAAATTTATTGCGGTTGATATTGGGGCCTATGGCCGCTCCAATGACTCTCAAGTTTTCAAACTGTCTGCCATGGGGCGTAAACTGTATGGAAACACCTTCCAGTTCCCACCACCTAGACCGCTGCGGCAAACATCTGGTCCACCTATGCCATTTGTCTGTGTAGGGGATGAAGCCTTCCAGCTGTCAGAACACCTTTTGAAACCGTACTCTAGCAGAGGATTGACAAGACCAAAACGCATTTTTAATTACCGCCTCACAAGAGCAAGAAGAATGGTTGAATGTACCTTTGGTATTCTGACAGCCAAATGGCGGGTCCTATTGACTGCGATCAACCTCAAGACAGAAACTGTGGACGAGGTGATCAAAGCGTGCGTAGTACTCCACAATTTTGTTATCTGCAAGGAACCCATTTCCATTGAGGACACCTCTGAAGAAACCACCTTGCAAGATTACCATGACATTACCACTAGAAGTTCTGTGACGGTTTCAGTAATGAGGGACAATTTTGCAATATACTTTATGTCACCTCAAGGCAGAGTACACTGGCAGGATGACAGAGTGTGAAAGATTTGTGCCCTAACCAAACTTGTGTACCTTCTGGACCAACAGTATATACTTTTGCCAACCAAAGTTGGCTATCTTGTCATGGTCTTACTATTTTTAGCTTTAGGCCACAGGTGTGTACCTGGTTGTGTTTTATGCAAAGTATTTCACCTTTTAACAAAAGTTGTGTACATTGTTAGGAAATCACCAACAATAAACACAACTTTTTAGGTGAAATACTTTGCTTCAAACACAGCCAGGAACACAACTGTGGCAAAAAGCTAAAATTTACCCACAGTTATATACCTAGTTTTGAATACCATTTCACCTTTTAAATACCCTGTATTTAACCTTTTTCGCCGCAGAAAGAAATGACAGACAACCAGTGTAAAATAATTTAACTTTTATTGAAAAATGTTTTTTTTAGTAAACTTTTTTAAAATTTTAATAAACTTGTTTAATAAAGCTTTGAAACCATAAAACTGGTCATTTTTATTTAAATACACACATTATAAATCTGTGTAGTGTGTGGTGGAAATACTGCTGGAGGGGCTGCGGGACACTTCGACACTGGGAGTGTGGAGAGAGGACTGGGATCGTGGTGGGGAAGGAACAGTTAGAGGTGAAGGTGTGGAAAAAACTACAGAATGGGTGGACATGTGGGAAGCAGAAGAGGTGGTGGGTGGTGGAGTGGAGGGTTGGGCAGGGACTGTAGGAGCAGATGATGTTGATGGCAAGTTGTATGGGGAAGGAGTTTGGTACGGGGCAGGTTGCTGGAAGTGGGGAGATGTCTGGTACGGGGCAGGTTGCTGGAAGTGGGGAGATGTCTGGTACGGGGCAGGTTGCTGGAAGTGGGGAGATGTCTGGTACTGGGGAGGTTGCTGGTACTGGGGAGTTTGCAGGTACTGGGGAGGTTGCAGGTACTGGGGAGGTTGCAGGTACTGGGGAGGTTGCTGGTGCTGGGGAGGTTGCTGGTGCTGGGGAGGTTGCTGGTGCTGGGGAGGTGGATGGTGCTGGGGAGGTGGATGGTATGTAATAGGAGGGGAGGATGGAAAGTGGCTGGAGGGGGTGTAGATGTAATAGGAGGGGGAGGATGGAAAGTGGCTGGAGGGGGTGTAGATGTAATAGGAGGGGGAGGATGGAAAGTGGCTGGAGGGGGTGCAGGTGGAGGAACTACTGTGGTGGGAGGAGGAGGTTGGGAGGTAACTTGCTGGAGAGCAGCGTGGCATGAATGCATTACATGCATCTGCTGGGCAGGAGAGAGCGTTTCCATGCGCTCCACAACAGACCTGAAAAAGGTGTGGTTTGGCGAAGATCTTGCTTCTGAATGCATGGTTTGCAGAAGTGTCTTCACCTCCAAAATGCTGGAGTTGATCTGCTGATAGCCTGCGGAGATTTGCTCTGACAAGACTTTTAGACAGTTCTGGAAAGATGCATTCAGATGCAAGAACTCTGGCGCATAAGTCTTTTCCTGACCCCTCTGCCGCTGCCGCCCAGTACCCGCAGGTGTACTAGAGGTGGCAGGGGCAGAAGGGTGGGGTAAAGGGAAAGCGATCTCCTCACCAGCAGCTTCATGTAATGTAGGCGGCCACGATGCTCCTGTGCTGGTGGATGGGACAGATGGGTCGAATGTGTGGGAAGGCTGGGAAGGTGCAGATGTACCGGGGCGGTCGAAGTGTCCCTTGGTGCCGGTCTCCTCAGGGATCGCCTCAGAAGGGTCCAATCGTGCAGGCTCCCGAGTGCTGCTCACCGTGCTGTGGAATAAAGAGAAAAAAAAACAATTAAAATACTGACATGGTATGGCCCTGGCTGAAAAAAAAAATTTACATCTAACATTTTTTTTCACATGTGGTGTGTAATGTTTACCTTCTAGTGACCATTGTTTCCCGGAGGAACGACAGGGCTTCTGCGTACTTGTACTTGCTCCTGCGTCCTCCAGATCCACTCGGGGCCCGCATCTCTTTATTGAACTCCTTCTTGAAACGATCCCCCACAGACCGCCACCGATTCACAATTCTGTTCCCTGAAACGAGAAAGGACAAAGTGGTTAGTATACAACATCAGTGTTTCCCAAACTCCAGTCCTCATGGTCCCCAGGGGTCATGTTTTCAGGATTTCCATAGTAAATAGAAATCCTGAACACATGATCCGTGGGGACCACGAGGACTGGAGTTCGGGAAACACTGGTTTACATCAAGCAACCGGTACTGTATATACTTACGCTCTTTAATCTGGGCCCGAACATCGAGGTCCTCCCAGCTGCCCACAAGGAGCGAACAGATTTCCTCCCAGAGTCGTCGGGTAACAATAAGGTCAGCGTGGCGGCGGTCAGCCATATTCCAGAGCGGCTCCCTTTCTCTGACGAGATCGATGAGGTGGTCCACATCGAGTCCTCCATCCTCACCGTCAGAGTCGGGAGCACGCTGTGAAGGCTGTTAAAGAAAAAGACAAAAATAACATAATTAGCCTCCACAAAAGAAATGAAATAAAAAGTGCAAAAAAAAAAGCAAAAATATTTATACTTACACACTGGTGACCGCCGTGTTGCTGTCGCCGACGACCCTGGGAGGCACTGCGAGGACCTCTTGGCCGAGCACCAGATTGGGAAGACTAGAGAAGAAAACAAAAAATGTTATGTCTTTGGATGTAGGCATTTGTTTGCTGTGTGTGGTCTGCAGAACATTGTTTTCTATGTGTTGTGTGTAGTGTGATGTTGTGTTTCTGCGTTTGATGCAAAAAAACTTACCAATTGTGAGCCCACTCCAAGTGTCTGTCCACCCCTTCCTTCTTCTTCTGGGAGCTCCTCTTCATCTTGTGAATCCTGTTTTGAAATAAAAGGCAATGAATAGACATATATTACAGAGATGATGGATTTTGGAAATAAAAACTTACCGTCAAACGCTGACGATGCGAGGGAGGGCTCCCAGAAGATGATGTGCTGTCTTCCTGGTGGCCACACTCCATGCCTGTGGGTGGTGTTCCACCTGCTGCCATTGCTGCTGCTGCTGCTGCATCTATTGGGCGGCTGTTGAATAAAGAGAAACAAAGGGCCAATGAATATCTTGATATTCAATAGCCCTAGTTTGGAGGAATGGGGGATTTGATAATTACCGTCTCTCATCTGCTGCTGGCCTCCCCTCCTCAGCATGTTCCATTTGCTGCTCCATTTGGGGTGGTGGTGGTGCTGATGGTGCTGCAGTGGTCTCCTGCCTTCTCCTGCTGCGCTTGGTTGCTTTCTTGGGTGGCATGTTGGGTGTGGCTGTGGGTCCCACTGTCTTGCTTTTATATATGTCTTGTGGGCAGAGCTACTGAGCATGTTCAGACCCAAAAAAACGGATCCGGCCACCGGATCCGGCTTTCGCTGGATCAGGCGCATTGCGGCGCTCATAGGCTTTCATTGTGTGAAAAAGCCGGACGCGCCGGATCCGGCGTGTCTGGCTTTTACGCCGGAGACAAAAAACGTTACAGTAGCCGGTTTTTCCAGATGCCGGATCGCGACACATTGCCGGATCCGGCGAAAACCGGATGAAACGCATGGCCATCCGGCGCGATCCGGCGCAAATGCAAGTCAATGGGGGGAAACCGGATCCGGCATTGCATTTCGCCGGATCCGGTTTCTGTCAAAAGCGCCGGATCGCGCCTGACGGCGAAAACCTGATGTGTGAAAGAGGCCTTAGGCTAGTTTCACATTTGTGCTTTTGAGCACAGCGACGGCCTGCGCACGGCCGTCGCTAAGCCCCGCCCCTGCCACGCCTCCACCAGTAGCTCCGCCTACCGGCGCATGACGCTGCATGCGTCCCCTATCTTTGTCACTGGGGGCGCAGGCCGTGCGCAGTATGCGTTTGGCGGCGCATGCGTCCTTTTCACAGTGCGCCGACCAGCGCCAAACGCAACCTGCTGCATATATAAAAGATATTACAAGGTGAGACAATTGAAATATGTACAACAATTGCAAAATAACAGGGATTGAAAGAAGAAAACACTTACATTGGCTCAAGCGATTTCTTAGCAGACCATGCTGTTGGGGGATGGGCGATACATCACAGTGCATCACAGAGCCTCTCTGCATCGGGTTTCCAGGGCAAGACTACTGCATTATGAGCTTATACTATCTTATACCCCCTGGTCATGACATCACTGTAAGGGCTGAGTTATGGGAGCCCTCCTCATTTCTCAGAGGGGCTAACACGTACTGAAAACTCATAAGTATCATATCTCGGGGAGGAAACCTCGCATAGTGATGAACAACGTATCATCTTGCTCAGCATGACATTGCTGAGCAAGCGCTCTCTGACCTGAATGTCACTGCAGAGGACGCAAGACAGCAGAGCGCAGGGACAGGTGAATATGCCTCCCAACCCCCCCTTCATACTCACCGGGTCCTGGCGCTTGTCTCTGCAGCTCCCCTGCTTGTTCCATGTTGTCGGCGCTGCTCTCTTCCTGGTTCAGCGGTCACGTGGCACCCGCTCATTAAATATGCACATATTTAATGAGCGGGTACCGTTTGGCAGCTGAAGCAGGAAGAGAGAAGCGCCGACAACATGTAACAAGCAGGGGAGCTGCAGAGAAGGGTGAGTATGATCTGACACCCCCGCTCCCCCTCCCCCGCCGATCCCCCCGGTATATGACTCGTGTATAAGCCGAGAGGGGGACTTTCAGCCCCAAAAAATGGGCTGAAAATCTCGGCTTATACACGAGTACATACGGTAATTTATTATAGCACTTTGCATTAGTTTTTAAAGCACCACGCATTCCATTTTTTCTAGGTTTTGCACTGTAAGCACTTTTTCAGTGGCACATTGTAAAATATATTTATTAATATTTTTACATTTTACTTACACTATTTATTTGCACACTGTATCATAATTTTTATTTTTATCAGCACTGTATTTTTCATTAATTATATTTTATTAGGTGCTAGTAAATAATTTATTTATCCTATATTTTCTGCTCTTAGCATGTATTTATATTATGTTGTTTCCCATGTATAGATGATTAGCATATTAACTTTATAGCTTGGTAGTTTTATATATATATATTTGTCAATTTTTGGGTTTCTGTACCATTGTGCTCATTTTCAGCTGTTTATTAAATAATTATTAAATAAAAATACTAATTTTAACAATTATTATATGTTAATATAATTTAATAAAACATTTGAATATTTAATATTACTTCTGTATAGAGGGCTACAGATACGCAATGTGCTGTTTGGTGACATGGTGTGTATCACACTCAACATGGACTAGAGGAAGCGAAGGAAAGAGTTGTCTCAGGAGATTAGAGAGAAAATGATAGACAAACATGTTAAAGGTAAAAGTTATAAGACCATCTCCAAGCAGCGTGATGTTCCTGTGACTACAGTTCCACATATTATTCAGAAATTTAAGCTACATGCACCTGATATAGGAGAATTGTAAAGTAATTTGTATTGCTTATCTCAGAGAAAAAAGGGGGAGCTTGATATATTTCCAATCAAAGAGCTAATGAATAATTATTTTCACTTATGTAGTGACCTGCACAGTAATCAAAAACAGGTTAAAGGTAAAAACAATGTACATATAGTATGTCAAATTTGCTGTTTAAACCACTTACCGTTCTGTAATGTACTGTTTCTTGCAGTGAAAATAGCTAATATTTTTATGTAAGACAGGACATTCATCATATATTTTCTAAGTCAAGTGCAGCTTTAAGCAACTGAGTATTAACATTACTGTCAAGAAAGATATTAATGTGAAAGGAAATCTACCTTGTGCTGTCTGTTTTTTACTCCAAGACCATGACCCTTTCAGACGAGGATACTGGCACTGTGATTTTGTGTGCTAGTCACCTGGAAAGCTTTCTCTTTAAAACACTGTATTGGTAATCACACAGAGGCAGTCCATCATTTACTGTGGCCTGTACATTATTATGTCAGATGGAAGCCATTACATTTTGCCAGGTAGACTGCGGCCTTCGCCAACTACAAATCATCACCGTGCTGCTTTGAGAATTTCTATACTTATTCACCTGACCAAACTTTTACATGTGAATCAGCTCAGCTTGTCTCTAACAAAAGCATTCTAACTTTATTTAGCATCAGCGAGGCAGTTAATCTTCCATTTATGTATGCTGCTTTGTAAATCTTCAGGGTCATTTAGAGACAATGAATTATTCAAGTATAAGCCTCCGCTTTTATCATTGACGGGTAATGAATACTGGAGCCCTAGGTGCAAATACAAAATACATCTCAGAGAGAGAAAGAATACATTTTATACTAGTGAAAAATATTAACCAAAGAACACCCCCAACATAATCTCTATCATAAAGAACACCCCTCATACCTTAATCCCTTCATTAAGGACATAATGTCCAGACCAATATTCTTAAACCGAAACGTCTCATTACTTCTCATACGAAACATCGCTCACCTAATATCTCATACAGAATATCCAAGCACATCAAGCAAATAGAGTTCGAAAAATTTCCTATAAAAAGAACTACATACAGGCATGACTAGCACAAGAGAAAGAAAGAACGATCAAAGAAGCCCACTTTTATTATAAAAATATAAATTTTATTATCTCATCAAAGAGACCATGAACATGGGAGAGACACAAAGTGCATATGTGCATAGACAAAAAATATACCAAAAGGGTACAGATAATATAGGGCATCAAAAAGTACTAAATATCTGAAGATCCATGTAAATAATTACAGATTCCTTCAATATACATATCAATACATGGTTATATCATGCAATGTGCTGGCCCACATAAAGGTAAGTATATAATGATAATAATATAGCCACCACCGCACAATTGATCTTACCTAGGTAATAATAGCGATGCCCTGGGACCTGCACCCACCCAAACGAGCGTTTCGGCATTGCCTTCATCAGGGGGCATGTACAGACATGACTGAAAGTGTTGGCACCCTTGTAATTGTTCCAGAAAGTGAAGTATTTCTCCAAGAAACTTATTGCAATTACACATGTTTTGTTATACACATGTTTATTTCCTTTGTGTGTATTGTGTGTATTGGAACAACACACATAAAAGAGAAAAAAGAAAAAAGGTAGGTTTTGGGGTTTTTGTGTGAAATAATGTCCAATTTGCCTTTTTTCAATTTTTTTGTGTTGTTCCAATACACACAAAGGAAATAAACCATTGTATAACAAAACATATGGAATTGCAATACGTTTCTTTGCAGATTTTTATGTTGAGCCTACCTGAAAAAGATCAATTAGGTCTTAAGAGATAGATTCCTAAGGTCCCGTTTCACTTAGCGATGCACCAGCGATCCTAACAATGATACGACCTGGTAGGGATTGCTGGTGCGTCGCTAAATGATCACTAGTAAGCTGCCAAACAGGCAGATCTCTTCAGCGACGCAGCAACGATCCAGCAATCAAGCACAGCGATGCATGCTGGCCAGCGGGGCGCCGACGACGAAAAAATGGCCCAGGACATTCCTGCACGATCAGCGATATCCAGCAGGGGGACCGGTTGCTGCTGCGTGTCGCCTGTAGTGAGATCACAGGCGAGATCGTTGTTGCATCACAAAATCGGTGATGCATTAGCGATCTCGCTAGCGATCTCGCTATGTGAGATGGGGCCTTTACCCAGGAGAATTTTATCCAGGAGCAAAAGTGGAGTGACTCATAATCTAAATACAATCCCTCCAAGGCAGAAGACCCCACATGGGTCAAGGCCCAATGATATCCCATTCATGAAGCTTTGGGATAACCTATTGGTGCCCTGACATTTGCATAGGCTGCTACCCACTCATTAACCAGAACTTAATTTCTAGGTTTTTCCCACCTCACCTAGATTTCTAGCATGAACTTCCATGAGGTACAACACAAGACTGACAAAAAGAAGTGCATACACAGGTGCTCTCCGTTAATTAAGTGGGTTTTGCATCAACAAATAATTCCTAAGTGCCCAAATGGTCACCACTCCAGATGTACTTTGCACCTCAGTCTTTTAAATCACCCAACAGACTGGCAACAATCAGAAGGTTTTAAAGAGAACCTGTCAGAATGTCAAAAGTGGCCAATTTATGCTCGTATCTTATTACCTCTATTTTTTAAAAAACCATCATACAGTTCTAGTAATATGAGCCTTTTTAGTTAGTGCTAACTTTTATCGCTTTTACCAATGAGACATGGCTTACAGGATTTTTTGCGGTTGTGTCTTTATTCTGCTCTACAATATTAGACTGTGAGCCACGTCCCCTTGATAAAAATCACATGAAGTAGCATTAAATAAATATGCCCATATCTTTAGAATTGTATAGCGGATAAAAAAAAAACACAACGAAAAAAAAAAACCCACAATAATCAGGGGAATAGAAGGAATAAATTAAGAGCAAAATTGGAAACTTTTGCCTTGCTATTAGATCGTCTTTTATTCATTTACAGGCAACTATTGTGACAAAATCGAAGTAGAAGCCACATTGCGTACCATCTCAATGGAACTCCCAAGCAACTAATAAGAATTGGCACATGGCCCTATAAACTGCATGTGAATCTCTACTTACTGGTGTGCTGCCTTCAATTTTTTTGATTTATTTGCAAGGTTTGGTATATGCCTGGGAGGCTTTTGCACCCAACAATATTTTTGTGCTGCTTTTTGTTTCTCTATTTTCTAATAAGAATACATGCTATACTTGATGTTAGCACTATTTGTAATCTTTTAATTTTAACTTTATTCTTAACCTGGTGTCTTCTCCCTCTTGTTTAAAAAATTGGAGAAGGCCGACATGCAATATTTTGTGCAGGTGCTTTGGCCTTGATGAACATTTATTTGCTTTTAGTACAAATGTTTCTTGTACTTCTCCGCACCCTTTTTACAATATTGCTATGCATAAGAATATTTGGAATGTGCTAATGATTGTTTGATTGCTTTGTGGCCTTTTTGTCCAAACAAATTACATTTCTACATGCTCTTTCAAAAAACTAATTTTAATTATATAAATGTTAGAAGATTGACAATACTGTTATATAATTGGGTACTTATTCTAAATTAGATAATTATATGTATTAATTTTGTTTGGTCCCTTTATCAGCATTTAAAAATGGCAGCATACCATCTGCTAGTAATCAGTAATCACACAGAGAGACAGATCAATAGGGGGTCACATGGTGCTACAAGTACTGATATCTTTAATAACTATAAACTAACCCCTGCACACATGAAAACAAATAGATTTTACACGTTTTTCCACTTTCCAAAACAGAAATTCTATCAGATATGAAGCTAATTATAGGAATAATATTCATTTTGCCAGCATGGAATACACAGTGGGTAACTTTTGTTAGCATAATATTTGCATAAAGTAATCCGCATAAACATTTAGACCAGCAGTTATCTTGAAGGCTTCCAAACAATTGTTTGCAGATTTTTTTTATTTTTAAATCTGCCAATAAATTAGTTAAAGTAGTAGTATATCTGAAAATGTAATATCTGTTTCTCTTATTAGTTTAATAAAAGGAGACTTTATTGAACTTTTTAAGCCTCATGTGTTTTGTAAGACATGCAGTTCCCTGGGGTTGGTCCTCTGAGGTGCATTGTCTAGTATAATGTTTCCAAAGAATAATGCAGCTGCAATAGGGCACAGATTTAACAGGTTTCATATAAAGGTTAAGTACCAAACCGTAATTCAAAGTGACAGCGATGAAGCAGGGAAATCAGGGTCAGCTGTGGTCAAATTCAAAGAGAGAATTTCAGGTGTCAAAAAGTTGAAAGTTGTGTCGAACACAGTTTTTTTGCAAAAATTATTAACTATGTCATCCTTACCATCATCCATATTCCATCCACTTGTCCATTTTTTACATCTTTATGATCTCGCTCACATGACCTTATAATTCTGAAGAGTGCCATCTGATGCTTTATCAGATAGTAGACTTGAGCGAAACGGGTCAGTCATATTCAAAAGTCGGCGACTTTCACTGAAGTCGGGTTTCATGAAATGAAACCTGACCATAGCGTGAGGTCGGCCACGAGGTCGGCGACCAGAGAGCCAAAGTCACGTTTCAAAAGATGCTTCCAGCGCCCTTTTTCAGCCAATGATGGAGGATTCACACTGTGGGCTACGCGATGACATAGGCATCGGTCACCACCATCTTTGAGAAGGGCATGCAAGTGATTGGCTGGCTTTGTGTGGCGTCACAGGGGCTATAAAAGGGCGTGAACGCCGACCGCCATCTTACTTCTGCCGATATTAGCATTAGGGAGAGGTTGCTGCTGCTGATTCAGAATAAGGGAGAGCGTTAGGCAGGGAAGAAGAACCAAAAAACTGCTTCTGCTGTTAGCGATTTCCACTTACAACACAACACTTTGTGTGCAGTGACAGGGGAGGCTCTATTTTTGTGCATCAGCTCTGTTGGTTATTAGGCTGCCTTATAAGGCTCCCTGATAGCTGCATTGCTGTTTGCACACTGCTGTGCAAACTGCTTTTTTAAAAGCAAAAATACTTTTTTTCCTCCTTTCTGCACAGTTACCAAGCGCTCATTTTTCCACCCTTTTTGTGTGTGCAGCAGTCCTGCTTATTATGCTGCCTGCGTCCATACTTGGACTGAGAGCATCATTGTCAGCGTCCTCAAATCTCTAGTAATTCTCACCAATCCTATAGACACCCTCCACCTTGTCATACACCATCCAATTTCAGCCTGTTACATTGAGGTGTAATCTCTCCTGGGCCTGAGACAATAGTTCTGTGTCCTCAAATCTATAGTGAGATTCAAAATCTCACCAATCCTATAGACACCCTCCACCTTGTCATACACCATCCAATTTCAGCCTGTTACATTGAGGTGTAATCTCTCCTGGGCCTGAGACAATAGTTCTGCGTCCTCAAATCTATAGCGAGATTCAAAATCTCACCAATCCTATAGACACCATCCACCTTGTCATACACCATCCAATTTCAGCCTGTTACATTGAGGTGTAATCTCTCCTGGGCCTGAGACAATAGTTCAGCGTCCTCAAATCTACAGTGAGATTCAAATTTTCACCAATCCTATACACACCCTCCACCTTGTCATACACCATCCAATTTCAGCCTGTTACATTGAGGTGTAATCTCTACTGGGCCTGAGACAATAGTTCAGCGTCCTCAAATCTATAGTGAGATTCAAATTCTCACCAATCCTATAGACACCCTCCACCTTGTCATACACCATCCAATTTCAGCCTGTTACATTGAGGTGCAATCTCTACTGGGCCTGAGACAATAGTTCTGCATCCTCAAATCTATAATGAGATTCAAAATCTCACCAATCCTATAGACACCCTCCAACTTGTCATACACCATCACAAAAATGAGGAATTATGGTGGAAGACGCCATGGAAGAGGGCGGGGGTTGCCAGCTGGTCCCGATGGTGGTGGTGGTGTTGTTGCATCTGTTGGTAGTGGCAAAAGCACAATAGCACCTAAGGCAGGAGGTGTTGAGCCTGCGTCATCATCTGGCTCCACAAGGCCTCGAAGGCTCTCTTTTCTGGGAGTAGGTAAACCACTTTTAAAGCCGGAGTTTCAGGAACAAGTTTTGGCTTACATTGCTGACACAGCCTCCAGCTCTCTCGCCTCCTCTTCTGAAGTTTCAAATAATAAAAGCACTGAGTCGTCAGTGGAGGCTCCTGGTCAAGAACAACACCTTTCCTTGTGTCCTTCACCCCTACCAAAAGTGAAGGATGTGGTAGGCCACACTACCGATTACTCCATGGAGCTCTTTTCACATACCATGCCTGGGTTAGCAAGTCAAATCATGAATTCCCAAGTCCAAGATGAATCTGACATGGAGTGTGGATGGCCAGTCAGGGCAGTGGGGTTAATCGGTGCCAGGCCGGTGTCTCAGAGGGATGTGTCAAGTTGGTGGTGATGACCCGTTCCTTGGCCCTGGGCGTCCAAGCAAAGGGGTGATTAATGTTTATAGGTGAATGATACGTGATGCCACCTGTGGTTTCTGATCAGATTGACCCGCGCTGCTGTGTCGGTTCTCTGGGACAGATGTTGTAGTGCAGCTAAGATGTAGAAGCCCTGCACAGGTAGGGCCGTAGTCGCAGGGCAGATGAAAGAGTTGGTAGATGGTGTGCAGTGCAGGATGTAGCAGAGCCATGCACCAGGCGCAGGAGAAAGATGACAGACACAGTCATGCAGTTCCTTTACCTGTACTTGGTAAGTGCCGTCCAGGACCCAGAGTACAGATGGAGAAGGAGTTGGTCAGCCTGGAAGCAAATTTGGAATTCTCTATCTGCAGATAGGTAGTGTGGCCTCCGTTCTAGTGCTTATCTGAGGTACTTGCAGTACTGAGTTCACTGAAGTTCCCCCTGTTGACTCTCTTTTGGAACTTTCTCGTATGCAGGCAGCCATAGCCTTTTCCTTCTGGCTCACACACGTCGCCGCTGGGGCCTCTGAGCCTTAGTTGGGAACAGAGCATTTACAGCTGCTACTTCCTCCGGTTTCTGCTGCAGGACCGTCAGTGTCCCTACAAACTCGGAGACCGGAAACCCGACCATGCGCTCCAGCTAGGAGTGAGCTTTAACTCTGCTCATCCTCCAGCTCCCCTTCTCACATCCACACACTTCCCCTTCCCTTCACAGACTGCTCTAACTTACATACTCCCGACCACAGAGAGCAGCTCCTCAGCAGTCAGGTTCAGAGGTCTCCCTGCTGGCCTGGAGTGGGAACTGTGTTGTGTGTTGGTTTAACTGCTAGAGAGATCCTTCGTTGCTCCCAAGCATGACATCACACTCCCTAGGAGGAAGGTAATGCCACTGTGGTGACCGTACTCCTGGGGGCGCCACAAGTGCACTGATGCCCAGCCACTGCTAGATGATTCTGCTGGTACATTGACCCAGACCACTACATTCCCCTCGCACCCTACACAGCCAGAATCTGACCCTGATGAAACTCAGGTTCCCCTTCCCGCATACTATACCACCTTACAGGGTGACAAAGAGGAAGGTGCAGATGAAAGTGCAGGTTCCTTGAGCAGGTGGGGGCATACTCATGGGCGACGGCACTGGCACAGGGCCCCTCATAGTACGTAAAAGCAAAAGTGTCTCTGCCGTCAGACACACCGCCGTACTATGAGGGGCCCTGTGCCAGTGCCGTCGCCAACGAGTGGGCCCCCCCTGCTTGCTCAGGATCACAGCACATGCAAAGTTGAAACTCTTACGCGAACCTCTCCCTGCTCCACCGCCATGATGTCTTCCGCGTTTCCTGACAGTGACATTCTGGTCAGGGAGCGTGATGACATCACGTCTGTACGCCCTCTGCCTAAACAGTCCAAGTGCAGTGAGATGGAAGATGGGGACGACGAGGAGTCCAGACTAGTACAGGGATTCCCTAGTGAGGTGACTTATTTAATTTGTTTTCAATGTTGGGACAGCTATTTTTGGGGAGCACTATACTCTGGAGAAAGATATATGAGGCCCACCATACACTGGAGCATTCCAAAGGTGGACATCAGACACTGGAGCAGCATTTACAGGGCCCATTATGCACTGGAGCATTAGAAATGGGACCCATTATATATGGAGCATTATTTGGGCCCATAACACAGTGGAGCTTCATCCATGGGGACCAACATATACTGTCTGTAGCATTATGTGGAGCTCATCATATACTGTTTCAAACATTATATGGGACCAATGATTCTGTATGGAGAAATATATGGGCCTCATTACTCTGTATAGCGCACTATGCGGTGGCCATAATACTGTATGAAGTAATATACTGTCCGATTTTGGAGCTATTGGAGAATTTAAAATGGATACCAGTCATGAGATGTAAGAAGTGAAGTATTTTTTATTGTACTATACTGCTATCTCTCTGCCGTATCAGAGCATCATGAATTGTGGCATGTGTTAAAAGAGCCCAGTGACACTCTTTGGCCCAGGGCCCATGAAAATCTGGAGTCAGCCCTACCCCCCCGCAACTTTAGCCAAATAACCCCCAATTTTCAATGCCTAACTATTATTATAAAGTAAATTAAGGTTGACAAGCTTAAGTAATAAGAATTGATGTTTTTGGCATTAAAATCGGCACTGTAGGTGTGTTTCCTGTCCTCCACTCACTGCCATCCTTGGTTCCCCTTTGGCTTGCATTGGGTTTCGTGTTTCAGTTGGCCTTCAACTTTTCACGATAATCGGCCGATTTCGTTCGACCCGACTTTTGAGAAAGTCGGGTTTCATTAAACCCGACTCGACCCGAAAAAAGGCAAAGTCGCTCATCTCTATCAGATAGCATTCAGACAAATGTTATTTTATAGGGCAGTGTGACATATTGTACTTTTTGATAGTGCTAAAATTTCTTTGATATGACTTGCGTTTATTTGCTACAAAAATGGAAATTTGGTGAAAATTTCGCAATTTTCAAACTTTTAATTTTTATGCCCTTAAATCAGAGCGTCATATTGAAAAAAAAAAAAAAAAGGTAATAAACAACATTTCCCATATGCCTGCTTTACATCAGCACAATTTTGAAAACAAATTTTTTGTTAGGAAGTTATAAGGGTTAAAAGTTGACCAGTGATTTCTCATTTTTACAACAAAATTTACAAAACCATTTTTTTAGGGACCACCTCACATTTGAAGTGAGTCTGGGGGGTCAATATGACACAAAATACCCAAACACGACACCATGCTAAAAATTGCACCTCTCAAGGTACTCAAAACCACATTCAAGAAGTTTATTAACCATTCAGATGCTTCAGGAATGAATGGAATGTGGAAGGAAAAAATAAACATTTACTTTCATTTCACAAAAATTTTCATTTAGACCTATTTTTTTTTACTTTTGCAAGGGTAGCAGGAGAAAATGGACTATAAATTTTGTTTTGCAATTTCTCCTGAGCATGCCGATACCCCATATGTGGGGGAAATCTACTGTTTGGGCACACGGCAGGGCTCGAAAGGGAAGGCGCGCCACTTGACTTTTTAAATGTAAAATATGCTGTTGCCTTGTCACGTTTGGAGAGCCCCTGATGTGCCTAAACAGTGGAAAACCCACAACAAGTGACACCGTTTTGGAAACTAGACCCCTTAGTGAACTTATCCAGATGTGTATTGAGAACCTTGAACCCACAGGTGCTTCACAAAAGTTTATAACGTATAGCCGTGGAAATAAAAAAAATAACATTTTTCACAAACCTTTTTAGCTCCATATTTTGCATTTTCATAAGGGTAACAGGAGAAATTACTTCAATTTGTTGAGAAATTTCTCCTGAGCACACCAATACCCCATATGTGGGAGAATACTACTGTTTGGGCACACAATTATCACAATTGGTGTCCAAATCTCAACGGGCATTTCAACAATAATAGAAAACACTAATCTCCCATATACCACAGAAATGAGGGAGGAACGAAGAGATCCCAAATATGTATTAAAATAATGAATTTTATTCAAGTAATATTAAAAAGACAAAAAATTTTAAAAATAAAGGCAAAATGCTGTCCAAGGGACACTGAGCCAAGATGGTATATAGCAAAAATAGATGTACAATCTAAATTAGGGGTGAGGGGACGCTGAGCCACACGTGTCTGTAAGGAGGTAAGATGCCTTTCTCTATATCTCATACCTTTATTATCTAGTTATTTCATTTGGTTGAATATATATTATAGCAGTTACACTGGTGACTACTCTATGACTCTTCTTATGTGTCAGTATATTCATTTTTTGCATGGCTAGTTTTTGCCTATATTACATGAATGATGCAAGCACCTATGAACTGTGGCTTTTGATATATTCTGTATGGCACTAATTGTGAGACATATTATGTTGTGATAGCTGATAATACATACTTTAATTATTATTTAACTATTTATGGCTTTTTTTGCCCATGTCACATGAATGCTGTAAAGCGCCTGTGAATTGCTGTTTCTGATATTATTGTATGCTTATTGTATTAATTGTGAGACATAGTATATTAAATTGGCACAATACATCATAGCACAGTGTAATTTAGATTGTACATCTATTTTTGCTATATACTATCTTGGCTCAGTATCCTTTGGACAGCATTATGCTTTTATTTTTAAATTTTTTTGTCTTTTTAATATTACTTGAATAAAACTCATTATTTTAATACATATTTGGGATCTCTTCGTTCCTCCCTCATTTCTGTGGTATATGGGAGATTAGTGTTTTCTGTTTGGGCGCACAGCAAGACTTGGAAGGGAAGGAGTACCATTTGACTTTTGAAATGCAAAATTGGCTGGAATCGATAGCGGACGCCATGCTGCATTTGGAGAGCTCCTGTTGTGCCTAAACAGTGGAAAACCCCAACAAGCGACACCATTTTGGAAACTAGACCCCTTAGGGAACTTATCTAGATGTGTATTGAGCACCTTGAACCCACAGGTGCTTCACAGAAGTTAATAACGGAGAACCGTGGAAATAAAAAAATAACATTTTTCACAAATAAATCTTTTTAGCTCCATATTTTGCATTTTCTTAAGGGTAACAGGAGAAATTGCTCCATACAATTTGTTGTGCAATTTTTCCTGAGCACACCAATACCCCATATGTGGGAGAATACTACTACTTGGGTGCATGGCAGAGCTTGAAAGGGAAGGAGCGCCATATTGGAGAGCAGATTTTGCTGGAATTGTTTCTGGGTGACATGTCACATTGTCAGAGCCCCTAACGTGCCTAAACAGTGGAAACTCGAAACAAGTGACCCCATTTTTGAAACTAGACCCCCCATGGAACTTATCTAGATGTATGGTGGGCACTTTGAACCCACAAGTGCTTCGCAGAAGTTAATAACGTAGAGCTGTGAAAATTGAAAAATCATATTTTTTCCACAAAAAATGATCTTTTCATTCTCAATTTTTTTACAAAGGGTAACAGGAGAAATTGGACCCCAAAAGTTGCTGTGCAATTTGTCCCGAGTATGCTGACACCCTATATGTGGTGGTAAACCACTGTTTGGGTGCATGTCAGAGCTCGGAAGGGAAGGAGTGCCATATTGGAGTTCAGATTTTGCTGGAATGTTTTGAGGGTGTCATGTCACATTGTCAGAGCCCCTGATGTGCTAGAACAGCATAAGCCCCCAAAAGTGAATGCATTTTACAAAATACTTCCCTGAATGAATTCTTCTAGTGGTGGAGTAAGCATTCTGACACCACAGCTGTTCCATAGAAAATTATACCATTGGGCAGTAAAGAAAAAATAATTACATTTTTACCACTAAATTGTTGTTTTAACCCCAGATCTTACATTGGAAAATAGGTAGATAGGTAAATGGTCACTACACCCATAGATGAATTCGCAAGGGGGTGTCATTTCCAATTCCCAGAGGGGTGTCATTTACAATTCGCAGAGAGGTGTCATTTCCAAAATGGAGGCACTTCAGGGGGATTCTGCTGTTATGGCACTTTGGAGAGCCACTAAGTGCCAGAACAACAGAATCACCCCCTCAAGTGACCCCATTTTTGAAATGACACCCTCTGGGAATTCATCTATGGATATTGTGACCATTTTCACTGCAATCATGATTTCCAGAAACACGTAGTGGAAGTTTTAAAGCAAAAATTGATTGCAAAATGTCATTGTAGTGTCCAGTATATATTGTGCCCAGTTTGTGTCTCTGGAGATATTCCCCCACCTACCCCCAGAAATTATTAAGTCAGCTCTACTGAAATGTGTCTGTCACTAAATAAAGCAAATGCTTGAATGTCAAAACAGTTTAAAAACGTGGTTCTGTGTGGAAGATTTTAAAGCAGTCATGGAGGCATAAGGCTGGCAATGACGGACTCATTTCGCAGCTATCACTGTCGCTGCTACTAAAGCCCTCGAATTCCACATCACCATCTGACAATGCACTTTCTTCTTGTCAGAACATAAAAGTGCATAAGCCTCCTCTGCACTATAATACTGACGAGCCATTTTATTCGTTTTTGTTTTTTTCTCCGGAAATAGAAAACTCTGACTTGACATGACTGACTGACGTGACGTGGCTGACATGACGTGACTGACGTGACGCGACTGAGGTGACCAAATTTTTGGGGAGACAATTGAGAAAATCCTAATTCTTTAGCCTAACCTTACCTTTAGAATAAACCCTAAACCTAACTTTAGCCTAACAGTAACCCTAACACTAACAGTAACCCTAACATTAGCCTAACAGTAACCCTAACCTTCGCCTAACAGTAACCCTAACAGTAACCCTAACCTTAGCCTAACAGTAACCCTAAGTTTAGCCTAACAGTAGCCCTAACCCTAACAATAACTCTAACTTTAGCCTAACAGTAACCCTAACCCTAACAGTAACCCTAACCTTAGCCTAACAGTAACCCTAACTTTAGCCTTACAGTAACCCTAACCTTAGCCTAACAGTAACCCTAACAGTAACCCTAACCCTAGCAGTAACCCTAACCTTAGCCTAACAGTAACCCTAAGTTTAGCCTAACAGTAGCCCTAACCCTAACAGAAACCGTAACTTTAGCCTAACAGTAACCCTAACCCTAAAAGTAACCCTAACAGTAACCCTAACCCTAACATTAACCCTAACTTTAGCCTAAAAGTAGTGCTAACCCTAACACTAATCCTAACTCTAACAGTAATCTTAACTTTAGCCTAACAGTAACCCTAACCTAACAGTAACCCTAACCTAACGGTAACCCTAACTTTAGTCTGACAGTAACCCTAACCCTAACAGTAACCCTAACCCTAACAGTAACCTTAACTTTAACTTAACATTAACCCTAACTTTAGCCTAACAGTAACCCTATCCCTAACAGTAACCCTAACTTTATCCTAACACTAACCTTAACCTGCTTTATCTGTTTTTTTTCACTTTACAGCAAGAGCGAGGACTGACACAGCTGTCGCCAGCAGCACTAGTAACACTGTTTCTCCTCAAATCTCTCACTGACAGGAGATCTGAGGAGAAACAGCGTTTTTATGAGGCAGATTGCCTGGGAAAGTTAGTTGCTACAACAAACTTTACTAGTGATTTTTCTCATTGGCTGGTGTGATGCTGCCGTCATCAGGACCTGAACCAATCAGGTCTCGATTAGGTCGGGGGTCACAGGAAGCATTGTGGGCCAGCATCCTCTTGTTATAAGGTATGTGAAGGTCCAGATCAGCACAAAATCGCCGACCGCAGACACACGTCGGCACTGCACAAAGCCCTGCTAGCGCCAACGTTTAACTACCATTGGCGGTCACAAAGTGGTTAAAGAAGAACTCCTCCCATGAAAGCTTTTATCCTCTTAATATATTTCAATCATCATATTATTTAACACTATGTACTTACAATTGCTATTTTTACCTTTCTACCAAGCAAATTATTCTCTTTTCTCTGCTCTATGTAATTCATAGCTTGTACAGAGAAAATTGACGTTCTGTTACTACATAGAGCTTAGAAGCATTCAGCTAGTCAGTTTTGATCATGTGATGTAATAGACCTCATGGAAAACAGAATAATTAACTGAGTAGATGGGCAACATGAGCAATCGTAAGTACACAGTGTTATGAATGAGTCACCGAAGGAGGAAAAAACAAAAATACAAGCTAAGTCCAGAAAACCGGAGAGGTTGGTAGCTATCGGATTGCAGACCCCTGATCCTATCCACAACAACTAACAGTAGCCATGGGGGGTTCCTACGATGCCCTAGACCCCTCGATCACAGCCGGAGAACTAAATAGGCCTAAAGAAAGAAAGGGGAAATCTAAACTGCCCCAGAGCAGACCCCAAAGCAATAGGCAGCCCCCAACATATACTGACAGTGAAGCAAGATGAAAACACTAACACAGATAGAAAGATAGGTTGAGCAAACGATGGGGCCCAAGCTAACTAAAAAGGACAGGATAGAAAAGCTGCTGTCTGCAATCCGTAAAAAACCCTACCAAAAAATGTCCCAACCGTCTGATAGGAAAAACAGGCCCTGAAGTCGCTAGGACTTCAAAAAGACTATATCAGCACTCCGGTAAATTCTGAAGACAGAGCAAAAAGACAAGCTGATCACAGACAAAAAATGGAACTCAGCACATCCCCGACCTTGGATGGCTGAACACCAAAAAACAAGGTAAACAAAACAAAACTAATAAGTTCAATAGCAGAGCAAAACTTATCTTTAGGAAGCAGGAATCGGACTGGTCTCCAAGAATCCAGCAGAGAAATCACCAGCGACTCAGAAGGGCGTCGGCTGCCTTATATCCAGTCAGAAGTTCCTGTTACCCAGTCATCATCTACAAGATCAGGTGTTTGGTAATCAGCCTCACTACCTTCCTTCACCAGAGGAGGGAGTTCATCAGACATCGATGGTGAAGGGGAAAATGAACTCACAACACACAGTGCTATATAATATGATGGCAATATATTAAGATGATAAAAACTTTGATGGGAGTTCTTCTTTAAAGTCTACGTGTGCATGTTAAACATCGGACTGCACTCAAATGTCCTCCGAGGGCAGTCTGATTTACGCAGACACAGATAATGGAGAAAAATGAAGAAATGCAAAATAATTTGAATCACAGTAAACTGACAATTGGCTCAAACTCTGATCATAATCGATCCAATACTCGGAAGAGAGAATCATTGCTCATGTGAGTGAGTCCTATGACATCTGTGTTGCATCCAGTGTTTATAAATTAGCAATAAATTAAATTTACAAGACCCAATACAGTTTTTTTCATGTTAACTACTTTAAAACTGCTCATAATTGATAAACATCCAGGTCTGCGTTCTACTCTGCAGTGACATTCTAAAATATCACTACATAGTAGAGGACCTATACGATTGTGCAGCTGTAGGAGCAGGGTGCAAACTGTCAGATACAGCCAAACTCCGTAGACATAACTTATTACTATCTCTGGCTTCCTGTTCACTATATACAGTGCAAAACAAACATTGTATACACAGCAAATAGGAAATGTTGACAGCATTCCTCCTTTGGGTCCAGCAGTCATATATTTGCTCGGTGTAGGGAGGAAGCAGGGAGCTATGGAGTCTCAGAATACCCTGTAGCTCTTTTATACAGTCAGGAGGCTGAGTGACTTCTGGGACTAATATACCTTCCCACTTTCAGGGGAAATCAGATAAAAAATGAATATTTAAATGTTGAAATGGCTCCCACCCACAAGGTCTTTTAATACCTTATTGGGAGCATATAATGTGAAATAAATTGAAGCAAAATAAATATGTAAATACATAAAAAGCAGGAATAAAATATAAAAAAAAATTGTAATCCCAAATCGCTGTTACTTGTCCCACCCCGTTCAAAAAATAAAAAACAAAAACAACAAATTAAAATAATTATGTAAAGTGAAATACAATTTAAAATTTATTTCAATGGTCCTTTGTGGTTATGAAAAAATTTGAAAAACAGACCCATATTTCCTTTATTTTTCCACAGACATCATTTCATATTGGCAAAAAAAAAAAAATATAGTATAAAAATAATATAGAACAGATGCCTCATGTATCACAAAAATCAATGCAAATATTAATTGAGCAAGCACTTTAAACCACCTATATGAAAAAATGTGAAAATGTGCCTGGCAAAGAATAGGAGTAAATAGTGTTCTTTAATTGGTTAATAATTGCAATGTGTCTGGAAAACTTAAATGCCATATGGATGAACCAAATGGGATCTGATTTTTCTTATGCTCACTATGTTTCTACCAAGTAAAATAACAACACCTATACTACCTCCAGTATCAGGGCCATTCCAGCAGTTTTGTCACTGGCCCTCCCAGGGCTCACATGACATTGCTTTGTCACGCAATCCCTGTGGCCAATCTGTGGCCTCTCCCTTCCCCCCTCATTTAGACAATTCGGACATCTGGGGGAAGTGGGAGAGCAGCCACATCTTCGAATTTCTTTCACCTGATATCAGTTACATACAAAGAAGAGGAGCGTGAAAAGGCTGCAGAGATCATGTGACATAATAATGTCATGCGAGCTCCGGTAGAGCCAGTGCAGATACCACTAGAATGACACCAGCACCGGAGATGAATATAAGTATTATTATTTTACTTGGGGTAAACATAGTGATTGAGAAAGGGTTGTCTGAGTTGTGAACTACTCCTTTAAAAATGTGCAAGAGTTGGGAGTATGCTTAGTTTGGAATATATTGTTTTGCCAACTATGTAAGGTAGATGAAATCTGTAAACACTGATCTTCCATACATGATCTCCATATGTAAACTGCAATTCCATCTAGTCATAAACACTCATTTTTGCAGTCTGTATTGTGGTTAGTTATCATTTTTATTATGTATTTACAATTGCATAAAAATTACATAACTCCTGTATTAGATAATACTTTAAGGCAGATAGAAAAAATGTATAAAGCTAAATTTTCTATCATAATACAAGAACATTCATCAACTTTTAGGAAGGTAAATGCTGTTCCAAATACATCTTTATTATAGGTCTTTTCAACTATGTAATGGCCCTAGCATAAAACACCTCAAATGCCAATCACTGCACAAAGTGACAGTTTAATATCAACATCATATTTCTTAACAGCTTATTTCTCCCTGAAATTCACATTTTCATTTCCATATATCTCAGTAGAATGGAGCACTCATGTGCTGAGAATGTCACAAACCTATAAAAAGAATTTAGATATGAAATTTACAGGTTTGGTTTGACGTCTTCTCCAATTTTTAGAATATTTCCATTTCTATTTCTAAGTTATTTTTTCTCCTTCCATTAGTATTTTTGCGATTATTAAAAATGTTGTAAATATAGCACCCTGCATTTCCATAGTGGACAATGTGGAAAGAGGCACTAAGACTAAATGTAGAGGCTTGATATGTACACTACATTTTGACAGCAATGTTAACTTTTAGGACTGGTAACTGGTCATATGACTATCATGAGATGGTGGTTTTGAGGTGCACAACATACTGTACATCTAGGAGGGTGATAGCATGACTGACAAGATGGAATTACAATCATATAAATGTTTTTTGTACAGAGCTGTAATATGTTGGCAATACTATCCAGTGGAAGTTTTCTTACCTCTCTCTGCCCCTGTAAATTTGTGCTATATTACTGAATGTCAGCCATCTCTTCTTTTTAAAAGAGAGGAATGAGACACTATGTTAAAATTAAACTATTATAAACGTGGCAGGATGGCTTGTACATTCTTTTGATCAAAATTATCTTTACTAAATACCCTTATTATTATTATTACCTTTATGCATTATTTGCATTTTATTTTTTAATTTTTATTTTCGGATATTTGTGATTTTTGTTTTTGTTTTCTCTGTGCAATGGTCATGTGTTAATATGCACTTACATTGTGCATACACATTAACTTACTTTCTCAGTTCAGATTTGTTTTTTATTCATTTCATTGTGCATTCAGTGCATATATGGGTGTGACCGCCCTCTTTCTGAATGGGGAAAGCCATCCAGTCTGGCCTAAGCTTTTACTAGTGGTTCAGTCCCTCGATCCTTGTTCACATTCACGTCACTTGGCAAGTGGAAAGGTTTTAAATACTAGAGTTAGAACTGTCCCACAAGGGGTGCCTTGACGTGGCGGGATGGCTTGTACATTATTTTGATGAAAATTATGTTTACTAAATACCCTTATTATTATTCTTACCTTTATGCATTATTTGCAGTTTATTTTTACATTTTTTATTTTAGGATATATGTATTTTTTGTTTTTGTATTATAAAAAGTGGAAGCATCAAGTGTAGCATTTATTCTCATTACGAAAATTATTTGAGGGTGCGAGCTAACATAATGAGGCTTATACCACATTATAGACTCAAGAGTTGTATGAAGAAGACTTAAGAAGACCTGACACCAAATCAAGTTTTCAGTTTATACTCTTATTTCAGCTGCTCCTCTGAGAAAAGTGTTTTTTTTAGTCTGTCATATAGTTCCACACATATTGTCATGCTTAATATTATATATGAGGCAATTGATTTGAGGAGGATGGAGGTTGAGACAAATTTCTTGAAACTCTTTGTTTCACGTGAACTCTAACATTTTGTGATTCAATTGGCAGTTTGCAAAAAAAATTGAGTGATTGTTTTATCAGTATTGCTGCACCTGTCTTTCTGCCATCTTTAATCGGGTCCACTGCACCCTGATAGTGCATTTGTTTAGAGGCCTGGGTAGGTAAGCATCTCTGCTTTTTCTCTGGTGTTTTTTGAAAATTTTTTGGAGGATTTCTAAGTCCTCTTTTTGTGTCGATGAGCTCTGTTTTGATGTTCAGTGATCGGACGTGAGGACCCTTGACGTGGGTTGCGAGCTTCCATATTTTAGCCATAATATCAATTAATACCTCATATATATTGATATGTGTTTTTTGCACTTTATTTATTTTTCAGGGTGAAGTTGGGCCCAGATGGCTCTGTAAACTGTGGTCTCTGTTCACACAGGAAGCATTTTAGTTAGCACTGGGCAGCCCACCTGATCTAAGAGTCTGGGCGTCATTATAAGACCGTAAGTCAGATGCTCTGCATCACCTGTATGTGAATAACACTGCATACAGATTATTATCTGTTGTGCACTAATATACCAAACAACCACCCTCTACATGGATTTGGTAAGTTGAGAGTGATTGTTTCATAGGTGTTGCTGCACCTGTGTTTCTGCCATCTTTAATCAGATCCTCTGCACCCTGAAAGTGCATTTGTTTGGAGGCCTGGGTAGGTAAGCATCTCTGCATTTGTTCTGGTGTTTTTTGAAAAAAAAAAAAACTTGTTCAGTATCATTTTCCATACTGCTGAAGTATCAGAGAGCAAGCAAATGTAATTTTGCATTGCCACGCTGTCTTTCCCATAATACCCTGCATCTATGGCATTTTATGGATTGTTATACCATGTATAGTGGTAGTCAGGACCTGGGTCATCATAGATCAGCAGTTCCCAGTGGAGCACAGTTAATACTGTAGAGTTGTTTTACATCTCCAGAGAAATTGGGTAAGTCTCTCTCTTCTGTAGCGGGTAAGCTCTTATGTTCAGCGGGGTCCTCTCTTTCACCTATAAAGTGTCATCTCACTCCTGTACAGTGTAAGGTCTTATGATCAGTGGTTTCCTCCCTCTCCTGTAGAGTGTAAGCTCTTATGGTCAGCAATGTTTTCTCTCTCTCCTCTCCCCATGTGTATTTTAAGAGCAATTTCAAGCTTTCCAGTACTGAAATTTGCCCAAATCCAAAGTCAACTAATTTGAATTTCCCAAAATTTGCTCATCTGCATTATTTAGTTTTTCTTTATAAAAGAAAAAAATAAAGACAAATTTGGTTTGTGATGACATATTTTGAGATCCTTATTGTGCATTTTTTTCATTGAAGTAGTTATATGAAGGCCTGGTTTGACACCATTTGGGGATATACATGACTTTTTCATTGCTTTTCTTCCATTTTTCAGATAAAGCGATGTTACAGAAAAACAGGAATATCACCAGTTTGGGTATAATATGCACAGGGAGAAAAATTGTAAGAATTAGCATATTCACAAATGTAGCTATACAAATTTTGTCCACATTTTAACATTTTTCAATGAATGCAAAAGTCAGTGATTTAATTATATATATATTGGGTGCTTGTAAAAAAGAATCTAACTGGCTTCTGACTTGAAGAAGTGAACAGTATCATAAAATATAAATATTGTGACTTTAGGGAAAAAATCTGAAACCTTTATTTTTTAACATATAATGTACTGACATATAGAGCTATATCTAAATATACCAGTACATCATGTATAAAGTTGGAAAGATTTAGGTTTTTAGCAAGAGAAAACACTCAGACACAATATTGCAACCTTCGATTTACTGTTAGAGTTTCTGCCTTCCATTCTATGGGAACTTAAATTCAAATCCAGCAGTAGCAAACAATATAGTAAGAAGATGATAAATTAAAGGGAATGTGTTGTAATTTTATCATGCTGCTGTAATGCAGGCAGATGCAGGCTCCACAAGATGGCAGTAGAGTGTGTGGATTCTGTCACATTAGGGTGTGACCCATCTTAATTGTCTGTGGCCGAATTGGATCTCTGGCAGAGATGATACGTGCACGGAGGAAAGAACACACAAGACAAGTTGGATCATGTCTTAAATGATTCTTGCCTACTTTAATCAGAGATGTAAAGCTTTTTATAACAAGACATCAAGCTCTCTCATTGCATTACATCATGGGTTCTTTCCAAATTACTGATTATCCCAAATCGCAAATTACAATTGATCTCACATGTCCTAATTTTACTATATAATCATTACGCACATAATTATTGTTTCTAGCCTAATCCACCCAGTTTCGGTGAAGCTAGGTGGGTTATACAATTCAAAAGTAAGTCTTAGAGAATCAGAAATATCTTAAAGCTACATGATTCTAATATTCAGCAAAGCATCCATATAGTGGTATAATAGTGGTATAATTTTGATTCTTATATATATTCATATGCCATATATTCTCCCCTTAACAAGTGGAAGCAGGATTGCACCTAAACAGAGCTGGCCTGCAGTGCAGCAGTGAGGCTAACACAGGTCGAAGAATAATAGTCAAACAAGCCGGGTCAAATCCTAGACTGTAGCACAATACCAAAGGAATAAGCAAACTCGTGGTCAGAGACAAGCCAGGGAATCAGCAATGGTCGGAAACGGATAAGACAAATGACAGAAGCAGAATGCAAGCCAAGTCAAAACCAGGGAGTAAGCACACTAAAGCGAATCACTGAATCAGTACAGGAAAACAGAGACACGAGATCAGACAGGATACGTAGCATTACCAATTAGAGCAATCAGAGTCAGCTGCAGCAGCCTTAGGCAAAAACTATAACTGCCATCGCCTGCAGGAAGCAGTGGCGATAGATAGCAAACCAGCAACCCAGACTGAAGCTGAGAAAGGTTAACCTCTTCATGACCAGACCTGGAAAAAGGGAAAACAGGACTCCAACCCTGGTCTGGATCATGACCGATTTTGATTTTTGCATTAATATTTCAATAAATTATTTCTATTCCAAAATGGCATGTACTATTTTAACATTTTTATTTTTAGTAGCTTTTGGGAGATGCCATTTTTTCATCTGCTGATGTGTCACGTGTTTAGCATGACAGAAAGGGAACAGAAGACTTTGGCGCCTGATTCCACATACACCTGCACTGATTAGAAGCACTTCCCCATTATATTAAATGGTGCAGGTTTCTTCCAACAGTGTAGGGGTTAAATCTGTTCAGTTGAGAGTCTCTTAAGCTTTCCTGCTTTGATGATCTCAGATGTTCAGTGTTGGCCACTTCCCTCTGTTATATGTACTTGCCTCTGGCAAAGAAAATTGGCAGTGTTTTTCTTCATATTGCCTGGTGTGGAGTTGGAGGTGTTTGTTGAGGAGGTGTTTGGAGTGTTGTTCTAAAAACTGTTGCTTGGTGATTTGTTTTTGGGTTTCGCCAACTACTACCATAAATATAACCAAGAAGATGGGTATATTCAAATGAAAATAGGACATTTTTGCATATATCCTATAAATATGTCACAATAAATAAACCCAATAAGACCAAGGTAGCAGAATAAGAAATATATAACATTTATTAACAAATTCATAGAAGAATAAAATACAGTCAAATAGTGTAATTCAGTGAAAAATACAACTAAAATATACAGGAAATGGAATAATTCCTAGAAAAAGAGAAGACCAATACCTATGGAAAGAGACAACCAATCCCAACTCCCTGGGCTGCCAGAAAAAGGTCCTAAGGAAAGCAATAAGTATAACCATCAAAATGGTTGCTAGCAGGAAATTAGGACCTTTAAGATGGCACATATAGTTGTAAGTAGATACTGTATATATTAGCCAAGCACATGCACTCTAAATATACAGTATACACATAGAGAAGTAGTAAATATAGTGCTATACAGGTGTATAAACAGATAATACAAGATGTAGGGCACTCAGGACATAAGTGCCCACACTCTACACCCGGACATCACTCTAATGAAACACCCCTTAGAGAGAGAAGCAGTGCAAACAGGCAATATTATATGCACCTAGCATGGCATAGTAGTAATAATAACAATCTTTATTTATATAGCGTCAACATATTCCACAGGGATTTACAATTCACCTGTTCATATACAAGTCATAAGTAACAACGTTAAAGATAATACAATAATTAAAGGGAACCTGTCAGCAGGATTGTGCACAGTAACCTACACACTGTGTCAGAGCTCAGAGATAGCTGAGAGCCGCTACTGCACAGGCGGGGGCAGCGCCATCTTGGAGGAGGAATTTTTTTCTTCTTCTCCAGTAAGATGGTAGTGCCAGCGCATGTGCAGTAGCAGCTATCCGGTCACAGCAGCAGACCCTGATAGCAGGTTCTGCGGCGCAGGAGCAGTGGGCACCATTTTCAAATTGCTTTTTTTTCCTCTAGCTGAATAACCTGAAAATAAGTGTATTGTTGGCAAACAAAACATGTGATTTTTCTGCAGTGTCATGGCTGGCACCGCCTGCAGAAGCATTATTTTTTTTTTTAAGTATATACAGATATTCATTATGCAAACTAAGGGGCAGGTCACTGAGGGATCAGTGACCTGTCAGCAGTCTTCATTAAAATTATCTAATGAGAGCACCACATACTCCAACCCCACCTTAGGGCACGAGCATATCATTAACACAAAATTGAAGATAAAGATTAAACAACAACCACAAGACGGATTTAATCAACCAAGGTATCATTTTATTCAGTATAATGGCACCGACCTGACACTGTCTGTAGGCTACTGTGCATAATCCTGATGACAGGTTCCCTTTAAAGCAAAGATAAAGACAACCCTGCTCAGTAGTGCATATGACCATCCTGCAAGAAACCCTTTAGTAAGGTATATGCCAACAGATAGTCATGGCTGGAGATCAATAAGTAAATATAATGGTAACCATAATACGTTGAGACATGGTATATTAAACGTGGGTGCACAGGAGGGGATGTAGCAGCACCTTAGCGTGCGATTTGCCTGCGTGACTTCGTCAGGAGGCATGGCTTGAGTTTACATGGTGGGCACTATTATAGTGACCGTGAGAAATGAGCCAGCAAATTGGTTTGTGCCTGCAATGTTGCTCTGTCCCCATGATGGGACTGGCCTAAGCGCTCCATGCATGATGGGTGGAGGATGTGCGTCATTGTCCACATCATCACCGCAGCGCGGCAAGGCCCGTGATGCCATCAGGACAGGGCAGCGCATGTGCAGAGCACATCGGTGCATGAGCCGGGCAGAGGTATCCAGCAATGCCAGTTACCACGGTTGTGCTACACAGCTGCATCATCACGGGGGGAGGAGCCAAGACACAGAACACTGCATGTCACAGAAATTAATAGGAAATCAACAGTCTAACATTTATGCAATATATAATAGATAAGTCCTATCCACAATAGCCATTAACCCCTTAATGACCAGAGTTATTTTTGTTTTTGCATTTTCATTTTTTGCTCCCCTTCTTCCCAGAGCCATAACTTTTTTATTTGTAAGTCAAAATGGCCATGTGGGAGTTTGTTTTTTGTGGGAAAAGTTGCACTTTTGAATGACATGATTGGTTTTAACATATCGTGCATTGGAAAACGGGAAAAAAAATTCCAAGTGTGGTGAAATTGCAGAAAAAGTGCCATTTTACACTTGTTCTTTTTCGTTTAACCATATTCACTAACTGCTAAAACTGACCTCTCCAGGTCATTATGAGTTCATAGATACCAAACATGTCTAGGTTCTTTTTTATGTGGTGAAAAAAAATCCAAACTTTGGGAAAAAAGAGCACTTTTCCGAGACCCGTAATGTCTCCATTTTTCGGAATTTCGGGCGGTGTTAGGCCTTATTTTATGTGCACTGAGTTGATGTTTTAATTGATACTATTTTGGTGTAAATACAATCTTTTGATCACCCATTATAGCATTTTATTACAGTTAATTCTGGTGTTTTGAATTTTTTTCTTGTTATGCCATTAACCGATCGGATTACATTTTTTTATATTGAAAGATCAGGCGATTCTGAACATGACAATACCCAATATGTGTATGTTTAATTTTTTTATTGTTTTATTTTAAATGGGGCGAAAGGGGGGATGATTTGAACTTTTATATATTATTTAATTTTTTAATATTTTTAAAAACTTTTTTTACTTTTTGCATGCTTCAATAGTCTCCATGAAAGACTAGAAGCTTCAGCTGTCCGATCGGCTCTGCTGCATACAGGCGATGATCAGATTGTCTGTGTGTAGCAGAAATGCTCACTTGCTATGAGTGCCAACCACTGGGCAGCACTCATGGTAATCTTGCTATGACAACCATATAGGTCTGTTGCAGACCTCTGGTTGTCTTGCCAACCCATCGGTGACCCGCGATCACATGACGGGGTCACCGATGGGCGAGATTTTCGGCGCGCTTGCCAGAAGCATGAGTTAAATGCCTCAGTCAGAGTTTGACAGCAGTATTTAACGGGTTAACAGACGCAGGTGGATCGCGATTCCACCCGCTGCTGTTAGAGGCATATCTCAGCTGCTCAAAAAGCTGACATGTGCCGGGAAAGATGTGGGCTCAGTGCTGGAGCTCAAATCAAAGGGAGGGATTCCGAAATGGGCATACTATCATGCCCAACGGTGGACGGGGTTAAACGGCAAATAAATCAAAATTATTATATAATATACATCATAATGGAAAAAATACACAATAATAAACAAATAGGGCTATGAATGAACAGGACAGGGCATATGATACTAAAAATGATAACAAACAACTTAGTGAAAAATCACTTATTATCTCTAAAGCATATATTCATAATAAACATAATAACCTTCTCAAAAAATGAATAAACCAAGAAAGAGTCCAGAATGATAAAGACTCAAATAAATTTATTAAATTACACAGACAAGGGAATAGCAGAACGAATGGACATAATAAATAACCATAAGATAATATCACTAGGAGATGGATACATAATAGACACATTGGCCATAATAGCAAAGTAATCATATGAATGTAATAGCAATAATAAAGTGCATAATGTGAACAGGCTGAAAAAGCCAATCATAAAAGTGCATAAAAATAACTAGATCATAGATACCCGTAATAAATGGCTCAGTGCGTCTAAAGCTCCCTCCAACGTTCGTTTCACCTACCGTGTGTCATGATCCAGGACGGGGTTTCACTTTGGCCCATCCTGGTCTGACTGGGGGTTAATTGTTCCGCCTCTCCCTGGCAGAGGGCGGCTATTTAATTCTCACTGTACCTAGGTCTGGTGTCAGTTATAGTCCTGCCCTCGGCTGAGTTAGTTGACCTTGTGAGTACGTGTGCCTTGTGCCTGATTTCTTGCTTGCTTGTTTGGTTTTGATCCGGTTCTGTCCCTGTTAGGAGTTCTGCCTGTCCCTCTTGTACTGCGCTACCTCTCGTGTATGACTCTCTGCTTGTGACCCGACGTCTCTCTGCTCGTCCCCTTGGTACCACGTCGCCCTCTTGTGTATGACCTTTGGCTTTGTCTGACCTCCCGTCTGTTTATCCCTCCTGTACCTCGCTGTCCGTACTGTGTATGAACTCCGTTTTGCCTGACTCTGAGTTTTGTGTCTTCTCTGAAAGCAGGACGCTAAGCCCCGCCCCCTTGCAGTCATGTGACCGTAGGTCCCGTGCCGGCTTGCTAAACTTCATCACTCAGGTCATGTGCACCTATACTTTCTGGTTGTCCTGATCCCCAGGGGTCCCTACAGTGTGGGTGAGTCTCTGCTCAGTGGAGGCTGTATGCCGGTGCTGTCAGGATCCTGATACCGTGGCCACGGTAGGTGAAACGTACGTTGGAGGGAGCTTTAGACGCACTGAGCCATTTATTACGGGTATCTATGATCTAGTTATTTTTATGCACTTTTATGATTGTTTTTTTCAGCCTGTTCACATTATGCACTTTATTATTGCTATTACATTCATATGATTACTTTGCTATTATGGCCAATGTGTCTATTATGTATCCATCTCCTTGTGATATTATCTTATGGTAATTTATTATGTCCATTTGTTCTGCTATTCCCTTGTCTGTGTAATTTAATAAATTTATTTGAGTCTTTATCAATCTGGACTCTTTCTTGGTTTATTCATTTTTTGAGAAGGTTACTAAAATGATAAGCCAAAAGTCCCGAAGATCATGAAAATGGGAGTCACTAAACAAACCAGCACTAATCCATGCTTCATAGAGGTATGGAGCATCAGAAAAAATATATGATATCTGTAAATGAATAAAATAAAGCAAAAGGAATGAATAATAAATTACTAAAACATTTCAATATAAACCCATGAGTTAAAAAAGCACAAAAAAACAGAGAAAAGACATGAAACTGTCAGATACTGTATCCAATGTAATTATTCAGTGTGTTTCCTTTTGCAAAAATTTCTGCTTAATGTCACTGCCTCTAACTTTAACTCCCCATGCAGATGTGGTCAATGCTAAGGAATTCAAAACCTCTAGGGTTATACCCATTGTGGAGACACGGGGGGTCAGTGGGTGCCCTGGTCTGCTAACCAAACCCACATGGACCACCTTCCCACCAAATGCCCGCTTTTACTGTGGGCGTAAAACTACTCAGAAAACACACGGTGAGTTAAAACAGTGTGGCAATACTTTACTGAACCACAAAATAGGCAAGCAACACATATAAGAGTCCCAGCAAGATACCCAGTATGGTGCACATTACAGAGTCTCAACATTTCGCTGACTCGCCAGGATAAGAGCAGCTATGACTTCAGAGCTTCCAGGGTTAACTATCCCACCTGTGGCACACACAGTGAGGAGGTAATAGCAAGCTTAAGAAGATGATAGTCACAACCTGGCTTTTCCAAACATCTCCATGGAGCCAGGTGACCAGTGGGTCTAAATCCTGGCTTTCCCAAATGTATCCATGGGGCTCAGGTGACCAGTGGTTCTAAATCCTGACTTCCCAAAATCTATCCATTTTTCAGTGATGATCAATGGTGCAGATCTGTATTCTTTCAGCTGGTCCATGGTCCCCTAAGCTGATATCATGTAGAATGTCAAATATGTGTCCTTCATGATGGAGCCATGATCTGGAAGCTATCCTGTAAAGAGTCTCTGGTTCTTTGGATGTTTGAATGTCTGGTTGTATATCTATATGATGTTACAGAGGCATATATCCTTTTTATAGTTAACAACTGTCCTTCAAGCCAGCATTCAAAGGTAAAGAAGAATGATGATGAGATCAACTCGCATTATTTGATTGTGTAATCTATATGCATAGTTTTTCCTCTTCTGTTTTGCATGTCAACAAACTAGCTGGACTGGAAAATGTGTAATCAACATATCAGCAAATATCATTGTTCAATTATCCCACGTCTCTAGTCATCTAGCATTCTAGCATAACAGCACAATATGCACAATATGTTACAACAAATTGTCAACTTAAATTTCAATATTACAATCTTATAAGAACAAAAGTCTGTGTTTTCTTGATCAACCAGAAAGAAACACATAAATTCATAAAGTCAACATATAGATAACAGTCTATTCCTACTGGTTTGCTGAAAATACACGTCTAGTTAATTAACCCCTTTACCACCTTGTACGTATCCATATGTCCCTGTGGCCTGGTACTTACCCACATTGGACAGATGGACACTTCCAGGTGATTTTTCATGCACAATTGCCACTGGGTGTCAGCTGATTTTGACAGCTGACACCTGGCACTCTGTGCCAGGAGCAGTCCCGCTCCTGGTTCTTTATCCTCTTAAATGCTGTGATCGAACTTGATTACAACATTTCAAGAGCAGGCCGAGGAAAACCTTGGACCCTTGGATCGAAGAACCCGCAATGTCATTGCTGGGTTCCGATCATTGCCATTGTGACCTGATGTCATCATGATGACATAAGGGGTTCACCAGGCACTAGGAAGTTAGTTAGATGATGCACACTGCATGATCTAACTAAATTGTATATGCTGGGCTGACAGGCTATAAGATATAGCAATGCTGCTACATTGCTATACCTTATAACTGCGATCAGACTGCATAAAGTTAAAGTCCCATAGTGGGACTATGTAAAAAGGTTAAAAAAAGTGAAAATAAGTTGTAAAAATAATAACAGCTGATTCTGTGCCAATGAAAAAGGAACCAAATATGTACAGCTGGCTCCGGCAAATAATGACTGCAGCAACAGATGGTTAAGAGAAGAAAGAGCCAGCCATTGTTGTCTGCAGTAATATAGATTTCCGATAATGGAAAATGAATATGTACCTGTGTAAAAGGAGAAAGGTTTGTGGGATGCAGTAAAGAGCCGGAGGCAGAGAAGAGGTTAACAGGATTTACTGAACAGGCAATTAACAATTCTATATACATTCTACATGCTTCCCAAAATCCACAAATCTGAAAATCCAGGAAGACCAATTATTTCATGTGTGGGCACCCTTACTGAGCAGGTATCTGGATGGGTAGAGGGTATACTTAAACCACTGGTAAAGGATACACCCAGCTACATTCAGACACCACTGACCTATTGAATATACTAGCAGCAATAGGTTCTCTACCAGAAGGAACCATCCTGGCCACCATGGATGTGGAATCTTTGTACTCTAATATCCCACCCCAGGATGGATTAAATGCCTTCAAATTCTTCATGGAAAACACAGGGACTGATGCTGACTCTGTGGTGAAACTTATAAAATTCATCCTTACCCACAATTAGTTTGAATTTGTCAACAAGATATAGCTACAGGAGACTGGCACAGCAATGGGAAGTAAAATGGCTCCACAATATGCAAATCTTTTCATGGCCAAGCTTGAAAGCAACATTTTGTCCTCATGTCCTATCAGGCCTCTAGCCTACTACCACTACATTGATGATATTTTAATCATCTAGATGGAGTCTGAGCAACAGCTAAAGACCTTCCACGAACAGTTTAATCAATTTCAATCCCACCATCAATTTAACACTCAACTCCTCCAGCACTGAAATTAATTTTTGGACACCATCATTAAGCTAAAGAACAATGAAATAGAGACATCCCTGTATCAGAAGCCAATCGACCTTCCAACATACCTTAAATGGGACAGTTTCCATCCAAACACATAAAGAACTCTATTATCTACAGCCAAGCCATCAGATACAATCGTATATGTTCCAACCCCATGGATAGAGATGAACACCTTGGTCACCTCAAACAGACCTTTTTGAATCAGGGCTACCATCCAAGAACAATTCAAAACCAAATTACAAGAGCCAAAAGAGTATCAAGTAATCACCTGCTACATTACAATGCTAAACAAGAAAATAACCGAGTGCTTCTAGTGGTCACCTACAATCCAAATCTGGAGGTGCTAAGAGGAGCTGCATGGAAATTACAACCTTTACTACAAAAAGATGCCCGATTACAATCCATTTTTCCAGACCCCCCCACTACTGTGTTTTAGGCAGCCCCCAACTCTAAGAAGCATCATTGTCAGAAGCTCCCTGTCCTCTCCAACAGCTGCAGGAACCATTCCTTGCAACCGGAAAAAATGTAAAACCTGTCCATTTATAATGACCACGGACAAATTAAGGATCCCCACTTCACATCAGGACTACAAGATCCCTGGTACTTTCAGCTGCATCACATCTAATGTGGTGTACTTAATTTTTTGTACTAAATGTCCAACTGGGGGTCTGTATATGGGGGAGACCAAGCAAAAACTAAGAACAAGGATGAATTCTCATCGCCACACAATAAGAGAAAAAAGAATGGATCTACCTGTGGCAAAACATTTTTGCATGCCTGATCACAGCATCATGGACATGAAATTACTTGTATTGAAAGGTAACTTCATATCTCAGAGAGGCAGAAAAATCTGGGAGTACAAACTCATGATGACCTTTGACACTCTCAGTGCAGGAATGAATGTGTTGCATGGCTTTTTGTCTTTTTACATCAATTAAGGAATTTGCTCCTAAAACCTTGTGGGGGGGCATCACAGCACATTACCAGACCCCAATCAGAGGACAATAAAACTTTCACTCCTTATCTATGAACTGATATATAATTGTCTATCACTCCCCATAATAATAGTTCTGCTTCACGTCACTTGTCTTATATATTGCATTTGTTCTGTGCTGTGTTGGGCATAAATATGTGATTCTTCGGATTTTGTATTAGTCAAAGCCTGATGAAGATACCTGAATAGTCTCGAAAGCTTGCAGGGGATGCAAAAAGAAGTCAACAGAGATGCAATCTCTCACACAGACTACCAATGCTGGAGACTGTGGGTTGTCCATTGGGTGTCCGGGCATCTTTGTGGATCGTTGATAACATATAGAAGGTGGGAATAATAGGGTGTTTTTCATTAGGAGTGACGATGCCATAGTGATCAGCTATATATAGAAGGGTCTGAAATTGAGTGAGAAAAACATGTAGGATCATAAGGCAATTTCTGATAAAATTTAAGATTGCTCAATTGTAGGCTTCATCCAAGTGCATGTCGGTGGATCAATGAACCACATTACCACCCTTATTGGCCACCCACTGGTGGATACATGTGAAGAATGTTCTGCTTGAAAATCTCAAAGAAGATCTTCACCGCTGGCACCAATGAGAGCAAGGGAGCTTTCATGGGATTTTTTGTATGGAAACATTTTTATAGTGGTCGTGGTGGATTGATTCTCCTTCAGAAGATCCAAAGAGTCCCAGAATGTTTGGCGTTTGCCTCTGTCAAGGTCTGCATAATGTCTGATTTTCTGTAGATTAGTTTCTGCCGAATAAGTAAAGATCCTAGATGAGATCGAATTTATAAAGTTTATGAGTTGTGAAAAAGTGATGCCCCTCTGGAGAACCAATGTCTCCTGGGGGACAAAACATGGCTGGAGAGAATGATAATTTGTAAAGAGTGAGAGGATACTTGAGAGTTCTCTTGCATGGTTCCTAATCCATCCATGTTGTCTACTTGCAACTGGTCATGTCCTGTAATTGTACTGACCTGAAGAATAAAGCTGCACTAATAATTTTACCACACATGGAATGACATAAAAAACAATTCCTGAATTGCTGTTTTTTTGTTCATTCTGCCTCCCAAATCATAACAGAAAATGATCAAAAAATGTCATATGCCCAAAACTGGTACCAATAAAAACATCCCACAAAAAAAAAGCCCTCCCATACTGTTTTTGCAATAAAAAGCGTCTTTTAGTGTGTGACAGCAGGCAAACATAAAAACCCGATATAAATCTGGTACCACTGTAATCGCACCGACCCGAAGAATAAAGTTGTCTGATCACTTATACCTCACAAGGAACGGTGTAAAAAAAAATAAAACCAATTTTTCACCTACTGTTGTTTATTCTGTCTAACAAAGATCGCAATGATGCTTGGTGCGCATTTATCCTGTGCTCTTTGCTGAGCGCTTACAGTGAGTTTTCCATGAAAATCTCTGAAATTCGTGATTCAGACGGAACCCCAGCGAAAGATTTCCTATAATAAAGCAGATGTAGGCACTGTGGTTGCCACCTGGCCTATGATATGGCAGTGTCTGTCCTTTTAAGTGTGCATGAAAGTGCAGTAGGCCACAGTTTTGTGTACCTCTGAAAAGAAGGACACCACTGAACAAAGGCCAGACAGAGTCCATATTAACTCTGCTGCCTCATTATAGTGAATGGATCTCTCGGGGGTTTCATCTGAATCACGACACTCCAAGATTTAGATGGAAACCATAATGTGAGTGCTCAGCGTAGAGCACTGGATAAATGTGATCCAAAATGTTATATAAAATGTACCCAATAAAAACTTCAAATCAATCCTCAAAAAAACAAGTCCTCACTCAGATTTGTCATCTGTGAACAGAAATATAAGGGACTTCCATGTAACTGGTAGTGCAAAGACTCTGGAAAATTGAAATGGCTACTCAAAAGAAACTCAGCAAATACTGTGCTCCCAAATCCAAATGACCCCTCCCTTCTGAGCCCCAGTGTGCCTAAACCACATATAGTATTCACATGTTTGGCATTTCTGTAGCGATGAGAGCCTGCCTAATTTACGGGTATGTGTCTCCAGAAGCATGATCTGGGCATAACGTACTGGTCACTATGAGGTACTGGTCACTACAGCGTACTCACAACGGCAGTTTGCAATTTTCATTCAGCAACATCCACTGCTGCTTGTTTCTTGAAAACACCCATGGAGTCAAAATCATTCCTACACCTGTAGATAAATTCCCAAAAGGGTTATACTTTCTAAAATGGGGTCACTGAAGTGAAGATTTAGATAAATTCCCAAATGGGTAAACTTTCTAAAATGGGGTCACTGAAGTGAAGATTCTACTTTTCTAGCACTTAGGGGTTCTGTATATGAAGTCTGCAAACTTTTCTAGGAAAATCTGCGCTCCAGGAGGCAAATAGCACTCCGTGAATCTCAAGTCTCGCCGTGTGACTGAGCAATACTGTGCAGAGATATTTGGGGTATTGCCACATTTAGTAGAAATTATGGGACAAATTTTGGTGCCATTTTTACCCACTTCTTGTGTGAAAATGTAAAATCTGGGGCTAAAACAAAATTTTGGTGGTAAAAAGGTAGTTATTTTTTCTTCACTGCCCAATGGTATAAAATTCTGTGACACACCCGTGGTGTTAATATGACCATTGCACCCGTAGATGAATTTGTTAAGAGGAATAGTTTGTAAAATTGGCTTACATATGGAGAGTTCTGCTGTACTGGCACCTCAGAGGCTCTTCCATTGCATCATGGCACCAGCAAACCATAACAGTAAAATCTGCACTATACTATGGCGCTCCTTCCCTTGTGAGCTTTGCACTGTGCTTGAAATATATTTCCCGAATACATGTATTGGTGCCCTCAGGAAAAATGTACCTGAGTTTGTTGTAAAAATTTCCTATTAGTCCTTAGAAAAATTTAAAACTTGAGGCTAAAACATCATTTTAGTGGTAAAAATGTAATTTATTCTTTCTTCACAGCTTAATGATCTAAAATTTTTTGAGGCAAATGTGGTGTCAATATGATCACTGCACACCTATATTAATTCATTGGGGGTAAAGTTTGTAGATGAGTTCACATATGAGGGGTTTCCTTTGTTCTGGAACCTTAGTGGCTCTGCCAATGTGACATGGCACTCTCAAACCATTCCAGAAAATCTAAACTCCACGCTTCTTCGCTTTGCACTATGCCTCAAAAGTAGTTTTCCTCTACATATGAGGTATTAGCATACTCAGGAGAAATTGCACAACAAATTCTCCCGTTACCCTTGTGAAAATAAAAAATTGGGGCTAAAATAACTTTTTTGTGTGGAAAATGTGATGTTTTTTATTTTCACGGCTCAACGTTATAAACTTCTGTGAAGCACCCAGGGGTTCAAGGTGCTCACTACACATTTACATACATTCCTTGAGGGGTGTAGTTTCCAAAATGGGGTCACTTGTGGGGGGTTTACACTATTTAGACACATCAGGGGCTCTCCAAATGGATATGGTGTCCGCTAATGATTCCAGCAAACTTTGAGTTCAAAAAGTCAAACGACGCTCCTTCAATTCCGAGCACTACTGTATGCCCAAATAGTAGTTTTCTCCTGCATATGGGGTATCAGAGTATTTAGGAGAAATTGCACAAAAAATTGTATGGTGAAATTTCTCTTGTTACCCTTATGAAAATACAAAATTTGGGGCTAAAAACATTTTTATGGGAAAACTTTGATTTTTTTATTTTCACAGCACAACATTATAAACTTCTGTGAAGCACCTGGTGGTTCAATGTGCTCACCATACATCTAGATAAGTTCCTTGAGGCATATAATGTAGTTGCAGGACAAATTTTGAGGTCCATTTTTTAATAATAATCTTTATTTTTATATAGCGCTAACATATTCCGCAGCGCTACACAGTTTGCACACATTATCATCACTGTCCCAAATGGGGCTCACAATCTAAATTCCCTATTAGTATGTCTTTAGAATGTGGGAGGAAACCTGAGTACCCGGAGGAAACCCACGCAAACACGGGGAGAGCATACAACATTTGCATCTGTTTGCACAGCGTTTCATCCGCACCAATCTGTATGAGTCATGTTTCCCCATCTTTAACATGGTGTACACATGGGCATGTGTTTGCATCAGTTCGTATGCAACAGCGTACACATGCGTTGTTTTTCGGTGTGTGGTGGGGTCCGGTGAACACATCATGTTGGATTTTTGGAAGCGGCAAAAATCCGTCAAATACACACAGGCATGCGCATGCGACTGAGTGCGTCAAATAAGCACATTACTGTCTATAGGAACGCATGCATACGCAAGGACATGCGTATGCATGCGTTCGAAACGCATGCATTTTTCACATAATCATGTCTGGAAAATGAGACACGCCCATTGGATGTGGTTTGTGTCAAGGAAATTCTCCGAACGCATGCGCTGAAAAAATGCAAACGCATGCAAAAAATGCATGCAAACGCAGTGTTTTTTTGCCATCATGTTTAAGCTGATGTGGATAAAAAATGCAGCGTAAACATGCGTTTGTATGCGTTTTGACATGCATTTGCGCATGCAGACGATAAGCTGTACACACAAATGCTAATGTGAACCTAGCCTTACCCTTGTGAAAATTAAAAAAAATTGAGTCTAAAATAAAATTATTGCAAAAAAAGTTGAATGTTCATTTTCTTTCCACTCTCCAAAACTTCCTGTGAAGCACCTGAAGGGTTAATAAAATTCTTGAATGTGGGTTTGAGCGCCTTGTGGGGTGCAATTTTCAGAATGGTGTCACTTTTATGTATTTTGTGTAATATAAACCCCTGAAAGTCACTTCAAATGTAATGTGGTTCCTAAAAAAACGGTTTTGTAAATTTTGTTTGAAAAATTAGAAATCGCTGGTTATCTTTTAACCTTTATAGCCTCCTAAAAAACAACAACTTTGCTTCAACCATTGTACTGATGTAAAGTAAACAAATGGGAAATGTTTTTTTTAATTGTTTTGTGTGATATATCACTCTGATTTAAGGACATCAGAATTCAAAGTTTGAAGATTGAAAAATGTTCCAAATTTTCACCACATATCCACTTTTTTCTTTTTTTTTCAAATAAATACATGTCATATTAAAGAATTTTTACCCATATCATGAAGTACAATATGTCACAAAAAACATTGTCAGAATCAGTGGGATCCATTGAAGTGTTCCAGAGTTGTTACCTCACAAAAGGAAGCTGCTCAGAATTGTATAAATTGGCCTGGTCATTAACGTGCAAACCACTTTGGGGTGGTAAAGGGGTTAAAGTTTGTTTTTTTCACCAACGAGTTTTGTTTTTGAATAATTTCATCTATTTTGTCATGTGATGCACTAGAAAGCAAGAAAAAATTTTTTAGCATGTCAAAATAGCAAAAAAGAGCAAATTTTGCAACTTTTTTTTTATATACTGTATTTATTGCATGGCAACAATGAGCTGGCCATATGATTCTCCAGGTCAGTATGATTACAGCAATGCTACAATTGCATAGCTTTTTAACTTTAAATAGCAAACAAAAATTTGGAGATTTGTAAAAAAACAAACAATTTTTGCTTGTGTCGGCACTTTTCGAGAGCCATAAAATTTTACATTTTAGGTCAATAGGGCTGTGTGAGAGTTTGCTTTTTGAACAGTTGTCATTTTGGGAAGGATACAATGTTTTGAACATCTCTTATTGCCTTTTTTTGCTGTGAACGAGAATACACAATTCTGTTTTTTTTATTTTTTTTCCTTATTATGCCATTTATCAATCAGGTTAATTAATTATATATTTTAATACATCTGCCTTTTATAAACATGGAGATACCACATACTGTTAGGCATGGGGTTCCTGCCTCTGCACAGGAGGAATCCCAACCCTTGCCTTCTGCTGTCTCCTATTCCTCTCCAGCCACAGAGGAGCCTGCTAAGCAAAGACGTCGTTCCCAGCATCTTGCTCAGTCTACTACTGTTGGCTTGGTTACTGCTGCCAATCAGGGTTCAGCTACAGTTGTGGCCAAAAGTATTGGTACCCCTGCAATTCTGTCAGATAATACTCAGTTTCTTCCTGAAAATGATTGCAAACACAAATTCTTTGGTATTATTATCTTCATTTAATTTGTCTTAAATGAAAAAACACAAAAGAGAATGAAGCAAAAAGCAAAACATTGATCATTTCACACAAAACTCCAAAAATGGGCCAGACAAAAGTATTAGGACCCTCAGCCTAATACTTGGTTGCACAACCTTTAGCCAAAATAACTGCAACCAACCGCTTCTGGTAACCATCAGTGAGTTTCTTACAATGCTCTGCTGGAATTTTAGACCATTCTTCTTTGGCAAACTGCTCCAGGTCCCTGATATTTGAAGGGTGCCTTCTCCAAACTGCCATTTTTAGATCTCTCCACAGGTGTTCTATGGGATTCAGGTCTGGACTCATTGCTGGCCACCTTAGAAGTCTCCAGTGCTTTCTCTCAAACCATTTTCTAGTGCTTTTTGAAGTGTGTTTTGGGTCATTGTCCTGCTGGAAGACCCATGACCTCTGAGGGAGACCCAGCTTTCTCACACTGGGCCCTACATTATGCTGCAAGATTTGTTGGTAGTCTTCAGACTTCATAATGCAATGCTCACGGTCAAGCAGTCCAGTACCAGAGGCAGCAAAGCAACCCCAAAACATCAGGGAACCTCCGCCATGTGTGACTGTAGGGACCGTGTTCTTTTCGTTGAATGCCTCTTTTTTTCTCCTGTAAACTCTATGATGATGCCTTTGCCCAAAAAGCTCTAATTTTGTCTCATCTGACCAGAGAACATTCTTCCAAAACATTTAAGGCTTTTTCAGGTAAGTTTTGGCAAACTGCAGCCTGGCTTTTTTATGTCTCGGGGTAAGAAGTGGGGTCTTCCTGGGTCTCCTACCATACAGTCCCTTTTTATTCAGATGCCGACAGATAGTACAGGTTGACACTGTTGTACCCTCGGACTGCAGGGCAGCTTGAACTTGTTTGGATGTTAGTTGAGGTTCTTTATCCAACATCCGCACAATCTTGCATTGAAATCTCTTGTCAATTTTTCTTTTCCGTCCACATCTAGGGAGGTTCGCCACAGTGCCATGGGCTTTAAACTTCTTGATGACACTGCGCACGGTAGACACAGGAACATTCAGGTCTTTGGAGATGGACGTGTAGCCTTGAGATTGCTCATGCTTCCTCACAATTTGGTTTCTCAAGTCCTCAGACAGTTCTTTGGTCTTCTTTCTTTTCTCCATGCTCAATGTGGTACACACAAGGACACAGGACAGAGGTTGAGTCAACTTTAATCCATGTCAACTGGCTGCAAGTGTGATTTAGTTATTACCAACACCTGTTAGGTGCCACAGGTAAATTACAGGTGCTGTTAATTACACAAATTAGAGAAGCATCACATGATTTTTCGAACAGTGCCAATACTTTTGTCCACCCTCTTTTTTATGTTTGGTGTGGAATTATATCCAATTTGGCTTTAGGACAATTCTTTTTGTGTTTTTTCATTTAAGACAAATTAAATGAAGATAATAATACCAAAGAATTTGTGTTTGCAATCATTTTCAGGAAGAAACTGAGTATTATCTGACAGAATTGCAGGGGTGTCAATACTTTTGGCCTCAACTGTATAGTAACCTGCAATAGCCAGCAGCGAGCAGCTGTTGGGACTAAGCCCTTCTTTTGGCCCACTGAGCATGCCCGTGGGAAGTCCTCTCATTGGAGGTCTGAGGTGACATGTTCAGGTCCTATTGCTGCTCCCATTGGACCACTAGGAAGGTCCCGGAAGGACGCTGCTATAAAAGAGTCGCATGGCTGCATGGCCATGCGCTAGTATAGACAGTAATTGGTAGTGATGTGTGTGATGATGGATGCTTGTGAACTCCTGAATGAATCATTATGAAACCGCTTCCCTTTGATATGCATGTTAGTAGGGTTTAGAGTTCAGAGTCAACGCTGAGTTGTGGCACTGCCTAGCTCCACATTGCTCCCAGCTCCTCACACATGCTAGCACCAGAGTGCGCCACTCTACCTAAGGCACTACGCTACTGCAGGTACTGCAGCATCCGTTAATGCAGCTCCATGCGTGTCCTATGCACTTTCCAGTCCTGAGTTTAGGCTGGTTAGTGGAGTCCACCAGAGCTGCGCTGTACACACATAGTGCGGTAAGAAATGTTCAGCTGCACCCCGTGACTTCTAACAGGGCACAGCATTCTATTAGTGTCTGTTCAGGCATCGCTGCTGCGGTGCTGAGTGCTAGTGGGACTAGAGGGGCTCTAACCCTGTGTCCTTGGGGCAGAGTCCTGTGTCTTAGCACTAACGCTCTCCTGCCAAGTACTGTGAGGCTAAACAGGCTCTGGCACTTGTTTCAGCGGCTCTGTGAGATAACAGAGTTCACTCCTGTACACACTGGTTCAGCGGTTAAGCCCCCAGTATTTAGTGCTCCGCCATTACTGAGCAGCAGTTTCCATCTCTGCACGGTGGACTCCGGGTTGCGATCAAACTTCCTTATATTTCATATTTAGTGCAATCCGCAACCCTAACATACTGTATGTGCATTTTTATTCCTAATTTTTGTTGGGGTAAAAGGGTGGTGATTCGAACATTTATTTTTTCATTGCTTCATAGTTTTTAAAACATTTTTGTAAAACTTTTTATTTCTTTGCTTATACCCTTAAGGGACGTGAACCTGTGATCATCTGTATTGATTGTGCTATGTACTACAGAATTGATGTGCAGGTTGGAGGCAGAGTCAAGGCCTAGCATCAGGGCCGAGTAGTGGCTTACCTGTACGCCACTGTGCACTTTGTCAGCACTCCACAGTAGCTAGAGTCGATTAGTGGCTACTATGTAACATTAGAAAAACAGTGTTCAAATTTTTTTCTGGATTCATTTAATCATACATTAAGTGTTACAAGCTTTCTATTACATTTTGGTGGTATCTAAAACTGAAAAAAAAAGTTCAACTTTTTTCTGGATACAAATAATCATTCATAGCGTATTACATGTTGTTAGGGTTGGTAGATTGCACTAAATAAAAAATATAAAATAAAGTGCAATTGTAACCCGGGGTCCACCGTGTAGGGATGAACCTGCTGCTAATAAAACACTGACAGAAACAAAACAGCAAGCATTACTTTAAACACACTGAGTTAATGCCACACAGTGCAATCGGATCACTAAGTACCAAGCTCAGTTACTTCACTGAGAGGTACTGAACAAGGAAGCTAAGTACTAAACCCTGTTACCTTCACAGGGAGGAAGCATAAGGGTTGAGCTTGCTCTGTAACTGAACTGTGCTAACTGCACACATGAACGAAACAGATGCGAAGCCAAGCGGCTGTTATCACAGTTCTGACGCCATTAAACTTGGGCCTAACCAGAAACTTAAGCATATAGCAAACTAGAGACTCAGGCATTTAGCCATGGGTACAAAACTGCATAAGTGTGATACCTGCCTGCCAACGTGTGCAGACTTTGAGCATAGACGACAGACACACAAACTTGCAGACAGAGTGGTAGAGTAACCACCCACTCACACCAAAATATAAATGACACTAGCGTGCCCACGTGTGCCTCTGAGAGCTTTTTATATGCTAGGCTCCACCTCAAACACTCATGCCCAGTTGGTCGAGTCATCGCCCACGGGCAAATCTGGAGCTGCCACATCACCAGAGCAGCTGACGTCCGACCACCAATAAGAAGATGCTACATCAGGGACATGCTCAGTAAGGTTATCTCAAGACTTAGGCTTCAGAGCGCAAAGCATATGCACCTGCATATCACTGATTACCATAGATTTGGCTGAAGAGCCAGCAGTAGCCAAATGTATACCATGAGCCTGAGCAAGACTCTGGGACTGATGTCTGTGCTGAAGAGCAATCGCAGCGGCAGGACTTGAATGGGAGACCACCGTACCAGATACCGCTTGGGATCTATCTCGTGCAACAGCAGCAGAATCCCAACTCCTAACATCACCCCCTCGCTAGTGTCCCCTCTGGCGACATTCGTCACTCTCGAAGGCCGCATTAAGTTGAGGGGCACGAATGTGCTAGGTAGGCACCCTGGTCCTATCCTCCAGTTTATGACTCTTCTAGTCAAACAAAACAAATGTTTTGAAGTGCACCACCTTGGACCCGACAACAACATTGACCTCAAAATTGTCTGAGGACATATCTGAACCCACAGCAGGAGTCCCAGAAAACTGGGTCATATACATGGGTTTTAAAAGAGACACATGAAAAGTGTCAGTGATATTCAAGTGCGGTGGAAGACTGAGGTAATAAACTACAGGATTCACCAGCTCAAGAACCTTGAAAGGACCTAAGTAGTGGGGAGTAAATTTAGTGGGCTTTACACACAGCTTAATGTTACGAGCTGACAGCCACACTAAATCTCCTGGAGCATAGACTGGAGCAGGACGATGATGCACATTGGCGGAAGCCCTCATTCTCTCCTTTGACACTTTAATTGCATCCTGCATGCAGTTCCAGATGTCAAAATCATCTCCCGGTTTGAAACTTTGTGCCAACGAGAGAACTTCCGACTGCTGACTCAGTGGTACATAAGATTTGCCCAGAGGTACCTACTGTAGAGACACCGGTGCCACCGTTCGAAGGCTCTCCGAAGGGACTATTAGACGTGGCTCGGCCCCATCCTTGGATGAGACTACTGAATGGGACAGAGCATCGGCACTTAAATTCTTCTCCTCAGACAAAAAAATGGACGGAAAAATTGAACTGCGAGAAAAATAAGGACCACCTGGCCTGGCAAGTATTCAGCCGCTGTGCAGTCTGAAGGTATAGGAGATTTTTGTGGCCCATAAAGACCTTAAAGGGATGCCGAGCTCCCTCCAGGAGATGTCTCTACTCCGAAAAAGCCAATTTCATGGTGAGCAGCTCCCTGTCCCCAATGGAATAATTCCTCTCCGCTGGTGAAATGGTCTTAGAGACCTTGAGCATCCTTTTGATACAGGATTGTCCCAGCTCCAACAGAAGAGGCATCCACCTCAAAGATGAAAGGTTTATCAACATCTAAACATCTAACTGTTGCAGAACTGGCGCCCTAGCGAAATGGGACTTCAGGGAGATAAAGGCCTTGGAGACCTCCTCAGAACACTGCCTAGGATTAGTTCCCTTCTTCGTGAGGGCTACTAACGGTGCAGCTAATGTGGAAAAGTGGGGAATGAACTGGCGGTAATAATTGATGAAACATAAAAAGCACTGCACCGCTTTAAGGGAATGAGACTCCTGCCAGTTCAACATCGACTCCATCCTGGCAGTGGTCCATAGCTAAACCCTTGGCCGAAACAATGTACCCAAGAAATGGTAGAGAGTCCTGCTCAAACACACACTTCTCCAGTTTGGCAGAAAGAGACTTTACACGTAAGTTCTCAAAGACTCTACACACATCTTAACTGTGAGTGTCAACATCTGTGGAATAGATGAGTATGTCATTTAGATATACTACCACAGATGTGAATAACAATTCCCAAAAGAAGTCATTTACGAAGTCTTGAAAGTCTGCGGGGGCATTGCAGAGACCGAATGGCATGCCCAAGTATTCATAATGACTGTCCCAAGTATTAAAAGCGGTCTTCCATTCGTCCACTTCACATATACAAATAAGATTTTAAGCTCTACACAAGTCCAACTTAGTAAATATCCTAGCACTCCACAGTCTATAGGAGAGCTCGGAGGTTAATGGCAGAGGATCTTTGTTCTTAACAGTGATTGCATTCAAACCCCTATAGTCAATGCAAGGACGTAATTCTCCATTCTTCTTTCGAACAAAGAAGAAACCAGCCCAAGCAGGAGACACTGACTACCTGATAAACAACCTCGCCAAATTCTCCCTGATGTATTCAGACATAGCTTCAGTATCTGGGAGAGACAGAGGGTAGTCACACCCTCGAGGAGGCTCTGCCCCCGGAATGAGGTCTATAGGGCAGTCATAGGGGCGATGAGGAGAAAGAGTCTCCATGGCCTTTTTGGAGAATATATCTGCATACTGTCAGTAGTGCCTAGGTAGGGAGGCTAGGTCAGTTGAGACATCTGAAGACTCAATCAGAGATTGGGCCCTAAGACATTGTCCCTCACAAGAACTAATGCATCGCTGTATGCTCCCTGCTGCCCAGTCGATACGGGGTGAGTGGCGACGCAATCAAGGTATGCCCAGAAGTACCTCATCCATGCCCTCAGAGATTACAAGAAAAGATTATATCCTGATGTTTTAGAGACATTATGAGGGTAAGAGGTATAGTCTGATGAGTAATTTGAGTAGGAAGAATGGACTCATTAACTATCCAGATGGTGACTGGCTTTGGGAGCATCACTAAAGGAATTGCATGCCATTGGGCGAAGGTGGAAGACAAAAAATTGGCTTCAGCCCTGGAATCCACGCAGGCCTCAGTAGTGAGGGTAGTCAACCCATATGACAGGGAAACCTTAAAGGTTAACTTGGAGGACAAGTCTTTCATATCTATGAGCCTTTTTCCCTGACATCTTGGACACTTATTGCCGTAATGGCCAGCCTGCCTTCAGACAAAGCAGGTCAGTTGTGGACGTATGGGACAGGAGTTAGATTCCGCCCTGGAAACTTCCATGGGCTCCACATGATCGCTCGACAGAGCCGGAGATTTGCAAGGATTACCAAAGTCTAAGCGCATCCTATGTCTACCGTGGGCACGCTCTAATCCTCGCTCAGCATGTTGAAGATTGCTGCGAATGGACACAGAAATTAAGTCCTCCAGAGTAGTAGGAATCTCCCAATTGCCAAAGCATCCTTTACATAATCAGCAAGGCCCCTCTAAAAAAAGGAATCAGTACCTTATCTGACCACTCCAGCTCAGAAGCCAAAGTCCAGAACTGGATGGCAATCTGACTAACCATGGACGATCCCTGGGTTAACGCCAAGAGTTGGAGAGCAACATCATGAGTAACTCAAGGTTCCAAAAAGACCTGTTTCAGAGCATCCAGAAAATGAGAGGCGCTCTGGACCACTTGATCATTACACTCCCATAACGGCATAGCCAACTTAATGCCATGTCAGTAGTCAAAAGGGACACTACAAATCCCACCTTGGCCCGCTCAGATGGGAATTATGAGGCCAGTAGCTCCAGCTGAATTGAGCACTGATTCACGAAGCCCCTGCAAACCTTGCTGTTCCCCGAGAACTTATCTGGCGGCCAGTATTGAGAAAATGGTAGAACAGGTGTCGCAGCAGAAGCCATAGAAGCTTTGCTGACTGCTTGTGCTGACACAGCTATAGTCATCCGCTCAAGAGTGGACAACCTGTGCTCTAGCTTTTGGATATACCGCAAGAGTTGATGCTCATCTGCCATTTACTAGCCAGACCCTGGCGCTAGTGTACTGTTAGGGTAGGCGGATTGCACTAAATAAAAAATATAAAATAAAGTTCAATCGCAACCCGGGGTCCACCATGCAGGGATGTTCCTGCTACTAGTAAAACAATGATGGAAACAAAACAGCAAGTGTTACCTTAAACACAATAAGTACCAAGCTCAGTACTGAACAAGTAAGCTAAGTACTAGCGATGAGCGAGCATACTCATTGCTCGGGTTTTCTGAGCACGCTCGGGTGTCCTCCGAGTATTTTGGTGTGCTCAGAGAATTAGTTTCTGTCGATGCAGCTACATGATTTGTGGCTGTTGGACAGCCTGAATACATGTGAGGAATGCCTGTTTGTTAGGGAATTTCCACATGTATTCAGGCTGTTCAGCAGCCAAAAATTATGCAGCTACATTGACAGAAGCTAAATCTCCAAGCATGCCAAAATACTCGAATGACATCAGAGTATGCTCGAGAAAACCCGAGCAACGAGTACACTCGCTCATCACTACCCTGTTACCTTCACATGGAGAAAGCACAAGGGTTGAGCTTGCTCTGTAACTAGTGATGAGAGAACATGCTCTCCACTACCCAGTACTCGCCCAAGTATCCCGGTACTCGGCAAGCACTGAGCATTTCCGGGATTATTTGGTGGGAGCTTGGGTCCCCGTCCTGCATTTTTGGTGCTCTTTAGAGTGCCAATCAACATGCAGTGATTGTCTGCCATGCACTGTAATGCCACAGCCATCTTTGTTGTGGTATTACAGTGATTGGCTGGCCGCACAGCGTTATCAGGTTTATATCAGACCTGAAGCCGTCCTGCTTGGCGCAGTCGCCTCCGGAATCAGACAGTGTGGGGATAGTTGCTGCTGAGATAAGGAGAGATTTGTGATTTTATTAGTTAGTGTGGGTGTACCATTGTTGAATCCACATATCCAGCTAAACCAACAGTCCTTCTAAGGACTAATTAATGGGTATATAGATTGCAGTGCTAGGTAGGCAGGGGAGTGTATGTGGCTATATACATTTCGGTGCAATGCATGCAGGCACTGTATGTGGGTATATAGATATCTGTTATGATTGGGTCACCGAGGAGGAGAGCAAGACCAAGCAAAGCCACAGAAAACCAGAGAGGTTGGTAACTAAGCAGATTGCAGACCCCTGATCCTATCCACACAACTAGCAGTAGCCGTGGAGAGTACCTACGATGATCCTAGATGCCTCGGCACAGTCGGAGAGCTAAATAAGCCTAAAGAAAGAAAGGGGAAATCTAAACTGCCCTAGAGCAGACCCCAAAGGAATAGATAGCCCCCAAACATATATTGTCGGTGAGACAAGATGAAAACACAAATGGGTCGCCCTCCCAGGGCTGTGGGGTATTCGGTACCGGGCCGGTCTCTCAGAGGGGAATGTCACAGCAGCGGTGACCCGGTCCGTGGCCCTGGGCACCCATGTAAAAGGGGTAGAGTGATGGGATAAAGTATATGAGTAGATGATTCGTGACGCCACCTCTGGTGTTCAGCAAGGGAGATGTTAAGCCGACGCTGCAAGCAGATCCTGTGGGACAGATGGTGTAGTGCAGCAATGATGGTGTGGCCCTCCACAGGTAGAGCTGTAGTCCCAGGGCAGAGTAGGTGAAATGTCAGTGAGGGGAGACATGGATGGTGCAGTGTCAGGCACAAAGATGTAGCAGTGCTGAGTGGGTTGATGCAGGAATAAGCGGAGGACACCAAGGCATGTAGTTCCAAGCTTACTCACAGTCTGTTGAGCATACAGGTGCCCGCACCCGTGCAGCGTCCCCCGGGCCAGGGGCCCAGCCAACCCCCAGGCCAGACGAAGTGTTCCCCTCCAACACTCCACCAACTCATGTGCCCCCCTGAACATCTACCCCCTGTGCCCACAGTGAAGCACCTGCAGCACCCAGCCACACTGGAGTTCCTCCTTTCAGATGTTCCTATCAACTCTACTTGTACGGCAGACAGCTGTAGCCTGCTTCGGGGACTCCTTACTACTAAGTCCTGGCTCACTCTCGTTGCTGTTGTGCCCCCAAGTCTTGTGTGGAAATAAAGTGGTGACAACTTCTATTCCTCCGGTGTCTGTCACAGGACCATTAGTATCCATACAACCTCTGGGACCGGACCCCGGCCTTGCGCTGTGAACTTGGGAAGGGTTCTGCTCTAACCCTAATCCTTAGTCCTCCTCTCCTTACGTTCCGTACTAATCCTTCTTTCTTATGGAGACAGTCAGGCTTTCCATCAATGTTTCCTTTCCTGTGCCAGCGGACCCAGGTCACTGAGGTCGGCTGCAGCACTTCCTTCATCCATCCCACTCAGGGGATCTTCTTTCTTCCACTGACTCAGTCAGACTGCCTAAATCCTAAACTCTTCCCGCTCTTTTGGTGTCAACTAACTCCACCCGCCTCCCAGCACGCTTCGTGTTCCAAGCAGGGAGCCACCAAAGGGTGCTTTGCTACACTACTGTGTTGTGTGGGATGCAGGTGTTGGAGTGTGGTCAGGTGTCTCCACCTTACCTGAATGGTGGGGCACCACACCTCAGGAGGAGGTGCAGTACCTCTGTGGCGACTGAACCCTCAGGGGCACCACACAAACGCAGGTATTAAAATAGACTGAGCAAACAATTGGGCCCACACTAACTAGACAGGACAGGAAAGGAAAGACACTGTCTGCAATCACGCAAAAAACCCTGCAAAAAATGTCTGATAGAAAAATACTGAAGTCGCACGACTTCGCCCACTATCTCAGCACTCTGGTATATTCTGAAAGCAGAGCAAAAAGAGGCCGATCTAATAAGGGACAAAAACAAACTGGCACAAGCAGTAAAATATGGATGGAGATTCAGCACAGCCCCAGCCAGAGCTGGCTGACCCACACAAAACTGAAACAGACAAACCAGATCAAATGTGAACAAAAGCAAAAGAACACTTAGCTGAGCATGCAGGGACTGAGCTGGAAACTAAGACCTCAGGAGACAGGAAAAAATCACCAGCAGGGATAGAGGGAGTCGGCTGTCTTAAATCCAGTATGAAACCCCAGATCTCCAATCGTCCTCCTCATTATCAGGTGGCAAGCCTCTGTTAATCAGATCAGCTCCATTTCCTCCAGTAACCACGAGAGGGAGCCCAGAAAGAGAACTTGCGACCCCTCTGTCAATATGACCAGCTCTACTACCTTCACTAGTAACCAGAGGTAGGCCAGAAAGCGAATTCACAAGAGGGTCTATTCCATTACTGACTGCTGCCTATTACATATCTTGACGGTATATACCTAGCCCCAGGAATCAGTGGCGAGGAATAATTTTTTTTGCATCTTAATCCTGATAATTTTATTCCAAAGAAATCCAGAACCCCTTTTTCTCCATTTGCTTGTTGACACTGCAGACTACAGCTAGATCCTTTTGATAGCACAATGTGAATATCCAGCAATTTTAAATGGGTTAGCCCGTCCCAGGCATCACATCTGAGTGTGCAGAAAAATCGACCATTTTTTGTGGTACTGAAGAATTTTTTTGGAGTGTCTTATATAATTTTTTGCTGCCAAAAATATATTTAGCTACATGGCAGATATTTTACACTGGGTTTTATCCACCACATGGATCGCATGTCATTGTGCTCCAAATTTTGCCATTTCAGGCCTCCATAGAATTTTTTTGTTGTGTCATAGCCTGCTCGTTTACACAATTTTACTGGCCAAAAGAAAAAAAAAATACAGGGCAGATATTTGAAAGTTGGCTATCTCTGTCAGACGCCTCATCTATCTGTGGGCTACAATTTGTGGCATTTCAGGCCTACATTCACCTTTTTTTGATGTGTCTAAGCCTAGTTCTATAGATTATTTTGGGGTAAAAAATTAAAAAATACAGGCTACATATTGAACAGTGTGGTATCTCCATCTGACTCCTCATCTATCTGTGGGCTACAAATTGTGCACTTGAGACCTCCATTCAACTGTTTTGGCTGTCTGTTACCCTAGTTCTTGAAACTATTTTCCTGTAAAAGAATAGAAATACAGGCCACATATTGAACAGTGTGGTTCCTCCATCAGATGCCTGATCTATCTGTGGGCTACAAATTGTGGCATTTCAGGCCTACAATAACCTTTTTTTGCTGTTTCTTAGCCTATTTCTATAGACTACTTTGGGGTAACAAAAAAAAAAAATACAGGCCACATATTGAGCATTGTGGTTTCTCCATCAGACGCCTCTTTTATCTGTGTGCTAAAAAATAGTGGCATTTGAGGGCTCCATTCAACTGTTTTTGCTGTGTCTTACCATAATTCTATACAGTTTTTTTCTGTAAAACAAAATATAGGTCATTTATTGAACAGTGTTGTATCTCCGTCAGACGCCCGATCTATCTGTGGCCACAAATTAAACAAAACACATACTATATATTGAACAGTGTGGTATCTCCGATAGATGCCTGATCTATCATTGGGCAACAAATTGTTGCATTTCAGGCCTACATTCACCGTTTTTGCTGTGCCTTAGAATACTTCCATAGACTATTTTGGGGTAAAAAATAAAAAAATACAGGCCACATATTGAACAGTGTGGTATCTCTGTCAGACGCCTCATCTATCTGTGGGCTACAAATTGTTGCATTTCAGGCCTACATTCCACTGTATTTGCTGTGTCTTACCCTAATTATTGACACCAGTTTGATAACAAAAAATAATTTTTTACCTACATTCCAAATATTTTAAAGTGTGGCTGTCCAGCTCACGGATCACATACAAGTTCGTTTCGAACTGAATAAATTCCGATCAGACAATGCTAATGGTAAGGGACAAGCTTCCTTGCCCAACCAAGGCAAAAACATGAGGAAGAAACACACCAGGTAAAGCAGAGGTAGGGGTACACTGTCAAAGGCCTGGGACAATTTCATGACACCCTCCCAGCATCTAGGACCTGATGACCAGGTATTTTTGGCAAGGAGAGAAAAGTTTTTAAAAATGGTCAAGCAATACCTGGCTGACAAAGCCAGCATACATCCTAGTTTCTCTGTGACCTTCAACTATTGGGTCTCAAAGCTGGACACGTGGCATGAGCTGTCCATGTGGGGTTGTGCTGCCCTGCCACTAGCATCTTGTCTGAGTGGGTTTTTTGTGCCACAGGGGGTGTCAAAATAGACAAGCACTTTTGTCTGTCAACAAAAATTGCTGACAGGCTCACTCTGATAAAAATTAACAAAGCTTGGAGTAGCCCCAAGTTTTCCACACCATCAGATGACAGCAGCACATTAAGTATTTTTAATCTTCAATATTTGAATCAGGCCCACCAGTTGTTGCCGTCAAGGGTCTATGGATGACTTGATGACCATACTTATACTATTTACCTGGCTTTGCACTTTGTGCAAAACCTTTATGAGTGTAGGAATACATCAACTTCATGCTCTAAATGTTTTAATGAGGTCCGCAAGTTGTAGCCTTCAAGGGTCTATGGATAACTGTGTTACCCTCCTTATCATTCCTTCTTGGCTTTGCACTATGTGCTAAGACTTTATGAGTAAAGAAGTGCCACAGCTACACTCTCTTAATTTTTTTATGAGGCACTCCATTTGGTGCCTTCAAGGGTGTATGGATGATGCTGCTTGTAATTTTTGGCAGTCTTTTCACTGTCTGCATAGCTTTAATGACTGTAGAAGTACCACAGCTTCAATTTTTTCACAATATTTGAATGAGGTACTGCAGTTGATGCCTTCAAGGAGGTTTGGATGACCCTGCTTATAATATTTGGCAGGATTTCCACTTAGTGGATAGCCTTTATAAGTCTATGAGTATCACTACATGACAATTTGAACACAATGTGTATAAGGCCCTCCTTTATCGCTAATACAGGGTGTATCTGAGTCACTCTTCTATCATATTTTGACTGTTCTTGCTTCTTAAATTACACTGAAATCTCCAATGTTTTAATAACAATTTTAATTTTGTTTTAGTTCAATCATATATTTTTTAAATCTCTTACATTTTGTCAAATATACAAGTCATTATAAAGGAAAGAATGTTACTGAACATTTTTTCCTGTAAACTCCAACTTCTTGTTGATTTTGAATGTTTTATTATCAGTCCTTAAAGTAAAGTAAATATGATGCACCGTTGTTCTCAGCAGCGATCTGAGAGTCAGAGATGCTTCCAGTTGTCTTCCTCATGCTGTTTTCCTTCCATTCATTACTTTTTCCAATGTACGAGTATTTCAACATTTTCACTGCTGCCCAGACCTCCTTTTAGGGTCTGCTGGAAAAATTTTTGGATTTCCCACTGACTCCCATAATACTTGTTACTTGAAACGAGCATCCAAGCATTAGGAATTGCTCAGTTCCAGTAACAAGAATCCAAGCATTTTAGTACTTGCTCATCCCTACTTATAATCTAATAATGATAAAGAGTTGAAATTGAATTACTTATGAATTTTATGCACTATCACAACATTAAAGGAGGACTATGACTTTGGAGGCTTTGGGGCATTGCTAATTAGCTGTACCAGCAAAAAGAATCAGTTGTACCATTGCTTTCATTAGAGAAAATGTTAAAGGCATTTGTTTTTTTTCCAACACATGGACATGCTACAAATATTCCCAATTTTTAATATTAACCAAGTTACACTTTCTATAGATTTCTAAAGTGAAATTTAGCACTATAAACCCTTCACAAAGGCAGTGAAGGTACTATCATTCAGAAGTCCTTGGTATCCTGTCTTACAATAGCCTTTGCGTCTTAAAGATGAGCATGGAAAAAAATCTCTCCACTGTCTAAGAGATTACAGCTAAACCCTCTAAATACTTATAAACACTTTACAAAAACACACAATCATTCAATGCAGACCATTTAAAGGATTTGGAATAAAAGTCACCTTGCTCATAGAAGCGCTTTAGTGAAAAAAACAGGTTTCCAAATATTTCAGGACAAATGTTGACAAGATCGCAGAAAGATATAATGCAGGTCATAAATAACAATTGTAGGTTTTTTTAAGACAACTTTGAAAATGGCACAAAGATTAAAAGACATGTTACAAGGCATATGCAGTATATATTCTACATGCTCCATAAAAATCAAATACATTTCCAACACTTTAAAAAATATATATATTTTTTTTTACATTTGCTCATATGACATAGAACCTCTTAAATGAAATAAACACAGTCTGTTGAACCTCCATGATTACTCATTGATTTACATCAGTTTAGTAATTATGTTCTGGTCTATAAAAAAGAAAATGTGCAACAGACTGAATTCATCATAAAATTTAATATAAAGCTATGGAAAACCAAAAGTAATATTAATATTGCTAAGAGGACTGTATGTGAAAATTGGGAAACTCTTAAAGACAGCTTCCACATATAGTGTTGATAGTTGCCGCTTGACTGAACCAGTCACAGAGTACGCCTTATCTTTTTTACAATGTAGCCCATGTATGGTGATCTTACCGCCGTGCAAAGGCCCCAGGGTTGCATCCATGGTGTAGCTGCTAACCAATGGAGTGTTTTAACAGTGAAATATTCATGAGACTGAATCAAAAACAGTATGATAGAAGTCATGCCAAAAAAAAAAATCAGCAGCCAATAGCAAGATCAACGAGATAGCCGAGGTCTAAACCTAGGAAAGTAGAACTCAAAATAAAATCAGAAGGAACAAGAAGACATTAATCAATGCATCACCAAGTCCATAAATTAATCCAATGGGGCAGGAAAAAGAAAAGTAAAATAAGAAGCTGGTTCAGATTAACAATCAAGAAAATATATCATAAGGTACTTCTATATTGCTCACAATTGGGAATAGATTGTGTGACAGAGTAAGATTTAATAAGGCAGCATTGCTGTAATTGGTCTTCTGGGAGGACTTGCAATTGGCCGATCAGCAAAATCAAATAAAAGAAATATAAAACAAGATCAGCTAAGGCCTCTTTCACACTTCAGTTTTTTGCCATCAGTCAAAATCCGCCAAAATTTGAAATTGGCGGATCCGCTTTTTCTTGTTGCGGATCCGCCATTTTCAGCATTGGGATACATTAGTGGCGGATTTTGACGGATGGTCGTCCGTTGCGTCTGATATTCGGCGGATCCGCAAAATTCAGCAACACAAGACACCAAGCAAGATATCCGACTCCAGCCTGCCTGACAGAAGATTCAACTAGAGCTATAAAACCTGTCTGCCCAGCTGCAAGTCTACCACCTGCAAGACCCTTGGAGCGTGTGTGTGTGTGTGTGTGTGTGTGTGTGTGTGTGTGTGTATGTATGGCCTGTGTGTCTGTAATGCATTTTTTTTTTTTTTTTCCATTTTTTTTTTCTGTTGCATGTGTACTGCATTTTATTTTCATACAACTGTAATTATATTGTATTTTTTATGCTGTGATTGTGTGGTGTAAAGCCGGTTTCATATTTGCACTTTATAGCGCAGCGATGACCCGCACACGGCCGCCGCTAATCCCCATCCCATCCGGTCATCGCCGCCTACTAGCGCACATGGACGCTTAGGATCTGCGCACCCTATGTTTAGTATGGGGTGCGCAGATGGTGCGCTGGCAGGATTTTACAGTGTGCTGTGCACTTTTGAAGGTGTGCCCTTGTGCACCAAATGCAGCATGTTGCATTTTGTCGCGCATGGCACACCTTCAAAAGTGCGCAGCACACAGTAAAATCCTGCCAGCGCACCATCTGCGCACCCCATACTAAACATAGGGTGCGCAGATCCCAAGCGTCCATGTGTGCTAGTAGGCGGCGATGACCGGATGGGACGGGGATTAGTGCAAATGTGAAACTGACCTAATGCAGCAACATGCTGCATTTGGCGCACAAGGGCACACCTTCAAAAGTGCGCAGCACACAGTAAAATCCTGCCAGCGCACCATCTGCACACCCCATACTAAACATAGGGTGCGCAGATCCCAAGCGTCCATGTGTGCTAGTAGGCGGCGATGACCGGATGGGACGGGGATTAGTGCGAATGTGAAACCGACCTAACTGGTATTGTATGTGGTGTAATTGGGCCCTGACATCTGGCAACAGCCACACTGAAGACACCGAACCAGACATCAAACTCAGCTGCAAATCTTACACCTGCAATAGTGTGTGTGTGTGTGTGTGTGTGTGTCCTGGCTGTGTGTTATGCGTGTTTGTGGGTTTTTTTATTTTATTTTCAGATTTGCAATTGTGGTGTTATTAATGTATCTGTTGTAAATTGGTGTTTTTTTATTTTTCATTTATTGTGGTATTTAAAATAAAGAGCAGACGAGCTCCTATTTGTTGGAAAAAAAAATTATTAAAAATAAATAAATAAACTGTTTTGAAAAAATCTCCTTTTGTATCATTTAAAAAAAAGGTAAAATTAAGTTACCATAAAGGTACATTAAATTTTTGGTATACAAGTGTGGTTAAAAGTGAGATTGCAACATGAAAATAATCTGGGTATACACAGCTGAGTTTTTCAGGGAATTCAAAAACATCCAAACACAGTGTGGGTATACACAAAATAAACACCTTCAATCACTGGTTACACTCTCGGTGAGAGTTTGAGGGAATGCAAACACTGGTTTACACACCTTAATCACTGGTTACACTTGGCAACACCTTCAATCACTGGTTACTCTCGGTGAGAGTTTGAGGGAATGCAAACACTGGTTTACACACCTTAATCGCTGGTTACACTTGGTAACACCTTCAATCACTGGTTACACTCTACACTGGTTTACACACCTTCAATCACTGGTTACACTTGGTTACACTTTTTCAGGGAATTCACATGCAAAAAAAAGTGGGTTTACACAAAATATTACACACCTTCAATCACTAGTTACACTCGGTGAGAGATAAGGAAATGTAAACATGAAAACACTTAAAATCATTTTCTTAATACTTACTGATCACTTCATAATGGAGAAGAACCAAAAAAGCAGCAGAGATGGTCAGCCAGACCGCAGAAGGGATCTTCAAAGAGAGCGCAGCAGCGAGGAATGGCAAGAGCGCAGCAGAGAGGAACGGCGAGAGCACAGCAGAGAGGAACGGCGAGTGCGCAGCAGACACGAACACCCAGGCCGCGGTAGAGTACACGCAAGTTTCTCTGTAAGTATAAAGACCTGAAAGCTTATTATGATCGTTTGTATAGTAGCTTAACAATTATCTTTATACTTCCAGATAACTTCAGCAAGCACCACCAACCAGACCGCAGCGGAGACGGTGAGGCAGGCAGCAGCGAACACGGTCGGACAGGCCGCAGCGGAAACAGTCGGACAGGCCACAGCGGAGACAGTCGGACAGGCAGCGGAGATGGTCGAACAGACCGCAGCAGAGACGGCCAGCCAACCTTTATTTTCCCTGTAAGTATAAAGGCCTGAAAGCTTATTATGATCCTTTGTATAGTAGCTTAACAAGTGTCTTTATACTTGCAGATCACTTCAGGAACCAACGCAGCTGCCAACGCAGCAGCCACAAACCATAATGTCCTCTCCTGAAAGCTCCCCCTCACATCATCAGCGAGCTGAGGTAAAAAAAATTTTTTTTTTAATTTAAACTAATTTTTTTTGGGGGGTTAAAAACACTATCCTATTATGTTTTAACAGGAAGCTGATTCAGAGGAGCTTCCAGGAGGAGACGTGCAGGGTGGAGAGACGCAAGGAGGGGGTGCGCAGAGTGTAAGTTTAGCACATACACAGATACATAATGCTACACCCAACACAAACATTCATCTACATAATGCTACACCCAACACAAATATTCATCACAATGCACACACCATAACTACGCATCCATCGAAACAAATTTTTTTTTTTTTCCCACAGTCTTCAGAATCCGGTGCCCGCACTAGAGTGACTCCCAGGACATCCCAGGGTCGTCAAGGTGATGCATCTAGTGGTCAGCAAATGGTAAGTAACCCTATTTGGATAATTGTTTAAATGAACATCATGTGTTTGAATAGAATGTAATTTTTTGCTTTTTCTTTTGTTTTTTATCTTCACAGGTTTCACAGCGTGCTCCCCGCAGACATCTGGAGGAGGGTGTGGTCATCGATACTGATGACCTCATCCGTGAGGTGGAAAACCGGGAGCCGCTGTGGAACATGGCAAACCGTCTACATGCCGACCAACCAACCAACCGACGGCTCTGGGATGAGGTGTGTTCCGAGGTTATTGACAACTGGGAGGAACTCAATGCGAGGGCCAGGGATTTTGTGCGTAAGTATTACAGCTTCAGTAACTCATATTCCAGCATGTGAAGTGTTGAATACTAAACCTTTTTTTTTTTTTTTTTTTTGCTTCACAGGTGACAGGGTTATCACACGGTGGCGGTCGCTCCGGGATCGCTTCAAGAGGGACTACAACAAAGAGATTCAGACCCCGAGTGGATCGTCGGGAGGACGCCGGGGACCCCAGTACAAAAACTACAAAGCCCTGGCGTTCCTGCGATCTACAATGGTGTGCAGAAGGTAAATATTCCCCAAACAATTTCTGTAGTAGAAATGTTTAACCAAATTTTTTTTCCGTAGACTTAAATGAAATATCAATATTTTTAATATACATTTTTTTCTCCTTTTTTTTTAGCACCATCTGCAGCACTCGGGAGTCTGCATCAGAGTTGTGTCCCTCTGGAGTGATCCCTAGTGAGACCGCCCCCGGTGACCACATCGAGGTATCCGACCCCTCTGTACCTACCCTCTTGTCTCATCCCTCTATCCCCTCCACCAGCACTGGAGCAGCAGGGCAGACTTCATCGCATGAAGCTGCTGGTGACAACTTGATCCCTGTTCCCCACCCCTCAGACACCGCCGCAACATCTCGACCAACTTTTGGTTCTGGCCGGCAGCGTCTGAGGAGTCAGGAAAGGATGACCTTGTCTGACTGTTTGAGTCTAAACTCATCTGTTCAACACGGTTTCCACACTTATGGACAACGGTTATCTTCTGGGTTGACCATGATCAATCAAAGTATCATGGAACTCAGAAGATACATGGAACAGATGAATTTAGAATCAAACCAGACACCGAGACATACCTTTTTTCAATCTGTTGTCCGGCAAATGGAAGGTTTAAGTACTCACCAGCAGATGCGTGTGATGCAAGCCTGTCAGAATGCTCTAGTGGAAGTGCTTGCTGAAGCATCTCATCCTCCCCCTGTCCATCCTCCCCCTGTCCATCCTCCCCCTGTCCATCCTCCCTCTGTCTATCCTTCCACAGTCCATCCTTCCCCCGTCCATCCTTCCACCACCATCCATCACACAGCCGTCCCTCCTCCTACCACTCCCTCTCCTTTCTCTAGTTCCCCATTCCATTCTTCCCAGTACCTACCTTCCCCATTGCATTATACCCCAATGCCCTCACCATACCCACCCCCACATACACCTTCAATGTACCCACAAACCTCGTCTGTCCATCCACTCCCGTCCCAACCACATGTGTTAAACCCCCTTCCACTTCTGGTCCTCACCAACTCCCTCCCCAGTCCTCTACCCCCCCTCGATGTGGTCAACCCTGTTAACCCCTCCAATACTATCTCCACCCAACATTATCACACTCTGTGATGTTTTCTTATCAAAAAATAAATAAAAAATTACAAAAAAGGTAATATATACCAAGAAAAAAAAGTTACAAAAAGTAATATATACCAAAAAAAATTACAAAAAAGGTAATATATACCAAAAAAAAAAAAATTACAATATTACAAATTCAGAAATAAACTGTTTTTTTTTTCAAAAAACTTTATTGTGTTGTTTCTTTTTTGCTTCTTTCTTTTGAAATATTCAAATTACACCAGTGGTGTAAAAGGTAAACACAACACTTGGTAACACAACACACAACAATATTTCACAGTACACCGGTGGTGTACAAGGTACAAAAAAACACTTGGTAGCACAACATTTGGTACCATTTTAAAGTGTGAAACGCTTGGTACACAACACTTGGTAAAATTTCAAAGTGTCACATTTTACACTTGGTACCCAACACTTGGTAACATTTGTAAGTGCAAAACAACACTTGGTAAAACTTTATGCTTGGTACCCAACAATTGGTAACACTGGTAAAACTTTATGCTTGGTACCCAACAATTGGTAACACTGGTAAAACTTGGTAACACTGGTAAAACTTTATGCTTGGTACCCAACAATTGGTAACACTGGTAAAACTTTATGCTTGGTACCCAACAATTGGTAACACTGGTAAAACTTTATGCTTGGTACCCAACAATTGGTAACACTGGTAAAGTGTAAAACTTGAAAAAAAAAAAGAAAAAAAAAAATGGTAAACCAAATCACATGGTAACAATGCTTGGGAAAACCAAACACTTAGTAACATTTCAGTTAAAAAAAAAAAAAAAAAGTTACTCACAATTGGTAAAGAAAATTATATCATGTCATCTTGCCAGTCCACTTGTCCCTCTGGTGTCACAAAATAGTCTGCAAAGGTGTCCCTGATTCTTGCCACTGATCCAGTACTCCGAAAAGTTTGTTGCTCATAATCCCACAAGGTGGTTCCAGACAGATTATCATCGATGGAAACTGGTTCCTTTGAAAGGACAAAATTGTGCAGGATTACACAGGCCTTCACCACCTCATCCACAGTCTCTGTTTTCATTTTCATGGCTGTTAACAGGACTCTCCATTTGGCAGTTAAAATTCCAAATGCGCACTCCACCACTCTGCACGCTCTAGTTAACCGATAGTTATAGATTCTTTTCCGGTGTGTTAATCCACGACTACTGTATGGTTTGAGTAGGTGTTTAGATAGCTGAAAAGCATCGTCGCCAACGCACACAAAAGGCATTGGTGGGCCTGTTGTTCCAGGGAGTGGTCTTGGAGGTGGGAAGTTAAAATTGTCTCCATACAAGTGACGGCCCATGGTGGAAATCTTGAACACCTGAGAGTCATTAGAACGACCGTATGCACCAATGTCCATGGCAATGAATTTGCAGTTTGCATCCGAAATGGCCATCAGCACAATAGAAAAGTATTTCTTATAGTTGTAAAACTGTGAACCAGATCCCATAGGTTTCACAATCCTGATATGCTTGCCATCCACGGCACCAATGCAGTTTGGAAACTGGCAGATTTCTTGAAACTTCTCTGCAATCTCCAGCCACCTCTCCTGTGTTGGCTCTGGAATGTATTCCTCCTGTAGAGAATCTCATAATGCCCGGCAGGTCTGTTGTACAATTCCAGCAATAGTGGAAATCCCAATCCGGAACTGGAAATGGAGGGAGGTGAAGGATTCTCCAGTTGCCAGGAATCTGTTAAAAAAATTGAAACAGTAAAATTAATACAAACTACAAGCCATAACATAACAATAAAATCCTGCAGAATCTGAAACATTTTAAAAGGTAGATAACTTACCGAAGGGTCACCATCAAACGCTCCACCGGTGATATAGAAAACCGCATTTGTGTGTCCCTTCTCCGGATTTGTTCTCCAACACGATCCACCAATATCTCAAAGAATTCCAGCCTCATGCGCACGTAGTTGAAGAACTTGTGCGGATTATCCCTCAATTCCAGGTACAATGTGGAAAAAACACCACGAGTGAACCTCTGCGCATTAATGGGATGAATCCACTGGCGCCGTCTCCTCATACGCAGGATTCGCAATCTTCCTTTCTCTGTCTCGAGAGCAATAATTGCCAACTGATTCAAGTGAAGATCCAATTCCACACTGAAGCTGTCAATACTCGCAATAACTCCTTCCAGACTCCCACTAACTCCTTCCATCGCTGCCACTAGCTCTAAAACCTTTCAAAGAAATTGTATCACAACACCCTAGATATATTTCTCCCTAGTTTCCAGCATCCAATCACATTTGAGAGCATTTTCCAAGAGCGAATCATATTTGGGAGCATCCCATTTTGGAGGTGTGGAAAAACGGATCCACAAGAAAACGGATCCAACGGATGTACAAAACGGATGCCAACGGATGGAACGGATCCGTTTTGTTGAGGATCCGCAGTAAAATCGGTATGGCGGATCCTTAAAAAAACGGATCCGTCCCATCAGCTTGCATCCGTTTTATACATTTTTTTGCGGATCCGCCATATTCAAATTTTGGCGGATTTTGACTGATGGCAAAAAACTGAAGTGTGAAAGAGGCCTAAGCAGCAATACAGACTAAGGCCTCTTTCACACTTCAGTTTTTTGCATCAGTTATAATCCGCCAAAAAGGCGGACAAGCGGATCCGTTCTCAACTGATGTGAACGGATGGCACAGGATCCGTTTTCAGACGGATCCTGAAAATGAAGAAATTTAAAGGAATCGCTGAGAGAGAGAGAGAGAGAGAGAGAGAGAGAGAGAGAGAGAGATTTTTTTTTGACCGGCACCCAGAAAGAAATTCGGGTTAAATCAGTGTTTGCAGGATCCGCCAGAGAAAAAAACGTTACAAGCTCCGTTTTGAAATTTTTGAGGATGGTGACGGACAGCAACTTTTGGCGGATCCTCACAAAAAACGGATGCAACGGACAGCAATCCGTCACAATCCGCCATTAATGCAAGTCAATGGGAAAAAAACGGATCCTCAAAAAAAATTTGAGGATCCGTTTTTTTTTAAAACCTGGCGGATTGTGACTGATTGTAAAAAACGGAAGTGTGAAAGAGGCCTAACCAGCAAGAGGATGTTAGGTGACATAAACTAGCTGGGCAGTGAACACAACACCTAGTGATGACTTTAGTACATCCCTTTTCCCCCGGCTGTCAATACTGCTCATTGAATTAGAGTGACCATTTGTAACAGAGGAGGAAGATGGCGCAGGACTGGGTTAAGATAAGTTTGTTGCAGATAAGTTGGGAATATTAATAAGCTGAACAAGCAAATTACAATTATTCATTCTTTTAATGATGTTTTTGGAAACACATGTAAAAGAGGTAATTCCGAAAGCAACATTTTTTCCTTATCTACTGTACATAATAAATAAATATCGGAGATAGTAATAACGAAGAGAGGGTCCATTGTCCTCTGAGTGAAGGAAGATCACTGTTCCATTAACTCCTGTAGACTGTTAAGCAGTGGTTGTACACGATTAAGAATGCTTTACACTCACTTTATACTTTAGGTCCCTCATTCTTATGTTCAGTGGCTGTCTTAGCAGCTGGATCCAGAGCAATCATACATTTATTATCAATTTTGTGAATAATTAATATATGTTGCTTATTGAACAATATTCTTATGATTTTGCAACATAGAAAAGTCCACCAACCTTGAGCAAATGACCCAAGTCTTATGTAGGTAATGAGACACTTCTAAATATTATTATTATTTATTATTATAGCGCCATTTATTCCATGGCACTTTACATGTGAGGAGGGGTATACATAATAAAAACAAGTAAAGTAATCTTAAACAATACAAGTCACGACTGGTACAGGAGGAAAGAGGATCTTGCCCGCAAGGACTCACAATCTACAAGGGTGACATGAGGTCTTCAGCCACACCAATATTAATAGAAATACAAGTATACATGTGACCAAGTGATATAGTATTTATCCTAGTGCAAGAGCTAGTTACATGGACTTTATTCTGGTGCCCAGTTTTATGATCATGATGTAATTCAACCAGTTATGCTAAGAACACCTTCTTGCTCTTCATAATAACTATGAGGCTGTGTGCCCACGATGCGATTTTTAAGCGTTTTTGCTGCGATTTTCGGTGCAAAAATGCTGCAAAAACGTTTTAAAATCTTGTACAGAACGCACCCCATGCATTCCTATGGCATTCCGCACATGCTGTGCTAATGCTGCGCAGCATGCTCATTCTTTTGTTCGGAATCGCAAAGAATTGCCGCGATTCCGCACCCATAGGAATGCATGAGAACCGCTTACTTCCCGCATGTGGCTATGCCCACCATGTGCGAAGATAAGCGTCTTATGTGCGGTTGGTACCCACGGTGTGGAGGAGAGGAGACTGTCCTCCAGGCCCTGGGTACCATACCCCTGTAAAAAAGAATAAAAAATAAAAAATCGGGGTATATTTACCTTCCGACATCCCGCACTGCATTCCCGGGCCTCAGCGTTCCCAGTAATGCCTTGCGGCAAGGTCCTGTGATGACGTAGTCTCGCGTGACTCTAGCGGTCTCGTGAGATCGCTATAGCAACGCGAGACCAACGTCATCACAGGTCTCGCAAGGTATCTCCTTTTACCCTTGGTAAAATAAAAAAAATTGGACCTGAAATAATTTTTTTGTGAAAAAAGTTAAATGTTCCTTTTTTAAACATTCAAAAAATTCCTGTGAAAAACCTGAAGGGTTAATAAACTTCTTGAATGTGGTTTTGAGCACCTTGAGGGGTGCAGTGTTTAGAATGGTGTCACTTTTGGGTATTTTCTATCACATAGACCCCTCAAAGTGACTTCAAATGTGATGTGGTCCCTAAAAAAATGGTATTGTAAAAATGAGATATCGCTGGTCAAGTTTAACCCTTATAGTTTCCTGACGAAAAAAAAATTTTGGTTCCAAAATTGTGCTCATGTAAAGTAAACATGTGGGAAATGTTACTTATTATGTATTTTGTGTGCCTTATCTCTGTGATTTAAGGGCATGAAAATTCAAAGTTGGAAAATTTCAAAAATTTTCAACAAATTTCCATTTTTTCACAAAAAACGCAAGTTATATCAATGAAATTTTACCACTAACATGAAGTACAATATGTCATGAGAAAACATTGTCAGAATTACCAGGATCCATGGAAGTGTTCCAGAGTTATTACCTCATAAAGGGACAGTGAACAGAATTGTAAAAATTGGCCCGGTCATTAACATGTAAACCACCCTTGGGGGTTAAGGGGTTAAAGCATTATTGTAGCTTAGGAAATAAAATGCAAATCATTCTGATAACACTGGATTCAACTGGCTGGTCATAACTATCTCCCACAGAGTAGACATATCATATTTCATATCATATATAAGAGTGGACACATCTGAGTACTGATTAGCCAGATGGACGACCCTGGCTGCTGTATTAACCCCTTCATGACCAAGCCTTTTTTGACCTTAATGACCAGGCCATTTTTTGCAATTCTGACCAGTGTCCCTTTATGAGGTAATAACTCAGGAACGCTTCAACGTATCCTAGCGATTCTGAGAATGTTTTTTCGCGACATATTGGGCTTCATGTTAGTGGTAAATTTAGGTTGATAATTTTTGCGTTTATTTGTCAAAAAATCAGAAATTTGGCGAAAATTTAGAAAATTTTGCAATTTTCAAATTTTGAATTTTTATTCTGTTAAACCAGAGAGTTATGTGACACAAAATAGTTACTAAATAACATTTCCCACATGTCTACTTTACATCAGCACAATTTTGGAAACAAAATATTTTTTTGTTAGGAAGTTATAAGGGTTAAAATTTGACCAGCGATTTCTCATTTTTACAATAAAATGTACAAAACCATTTTTTTTAGGGACCACCTCACATTTGAAGTCACTTTGAGGGGTCTATATGGCAGAAAATACCCAAAAGTTACACCATTCTAAAAACTGCACCCCTCAAGCTACTCAAAACTACATTCAAGAAGATTATTAACCCTTCAGGTGTTTCACAGGAACTAAAGCAATGTGGAAAGAAAAAATGGACATTTTAATTTTTCCAACAAAAATTTTCTTTTAGCATCAATTTTTTCATTTTCACATGGGAAACAGGATAAAATGGATCCTAAAATTTGTTGGGCAATTTCTCCTGAGTACAACGATACCTATCGTAAACCACTGTTTGGGCGCACGGCACGACTCAGAAGGAAAGGAGCGCCATTTGACTTTTTGAATGGAAAATATGCTGGAATATTTAGCGGTTGCCATGTCGTGTTTGGAGAGCCCCTGTGTGCATAAACATTGGAGCTCCTCCACAAGTGACCCAATTTTGGAAACTAGACCCCCCAAGGAACTTATCTAGATGCTTAGTGATCACTTTGAACCCCCAGGTACTTCACAAATTGATCTGTAAAAAAAATACTTTTTTTTCACAAATTTTCTTTTAGCCTCAGTTTTTTCATTTTCACATGGGCAACAGGATAAAATGGATCCTAAAATTTGTTGAGCAATTTCTCCTGAGTGCACAGATACCTCATATGTGGTCATAAACCACTGTTTGAGTGCACGGCAGGGCCCGGAAGGCATGGAGCACCATTTGACTTTTTGAATGGAAAATTAGCTCCAATCGTTATCGGACACATGTCGCATTTGGAGAGCCCCTGTGCACCTAAACATTGGAGCTCCCCCACAAGTGACCCCATTTTGGAAACTAGACCCCCTAAGGAACTTATCTAGATGTGTAGGGAGCACTTTGAACCCCCAAGTGCTTCACAAAAGTTTATAACACAGAGCAGTGAAAATAAAAAATAATTTTTTTTCCTCAAAAATGATTTTTAGCACACTATTTTTAATTTTCACAAGGATAACAGGAGAAATTGGACCACAAATCTTGTTGTCCAGTTTGTCCTGAGTACGCTGGTACCACATATGTGGGGGGAACCACTGTTTGGGCACACGGCAGGGCTCAGAAGGGAAGGAGCGCCATTTGACTTTTTGAAATGCAAATTACTTCCAATCGTTAGCGGACACCATGTAGTGTTTGGAGAGCCCCTGTGTGCCTAAACATTGGAGCTCCCCACAAATGACCTCATTTTGGAAACTAGACCCCCTAAGGAACTTATCTAGATGTGTGGTGAGCACCTTGAACCCTCAAGTGCTTCACAAAAGTTTATGACACAGAGCCATGAAAAAAAAAAAAAAAATTCCCTCAAAAAATTTTTTTTTAGTGCGCAATTTTTTATTTTCACAAGGGTACCAGGATAAATTAGACCCCAAAATTTGTTGTCCAGTTTGTCCTGAGTACGCTGGTACCCCACATGTGGGGGGAACCACTGTTTGGGCACACGTCGGGGCTCGGAAGGGAAGTAGTGACATTTTGAAATGCTGACTTTGATGGAATGGTCTGCGGGCATCATGTTACATTTGCAGAGCCCCTGATGTACCTAAACTGTGGAACCCCCCCACAAGTGACCCCATTTTGGAGACTACACCCCCCAAGGAACTTATCTAGATGTGTGGTGAGCACCTTGAACCCCCAAGCGCTTCACAGAAGTTTATAACGCAGAGCCGTGAAAATAAAAAATATTTTTTTTCCTCAAAAAAAAAAGATTTTTAGCCAGCAATTTTTTTTTCACAGGGGTAGCAGGATAAATTGGACCCCAAAAGTTGTTGTCCAGTTTGTCCTGAGTACGCCGATACCTCATATGTGGGTGGGGACCACTGTTTGGGTACATGTCGGGGCTCGGAAGGGAAGTAGTGACATTATGAAATGCTGACTTTGATGGAATGGTCTGCGGGCATCATGTTACATTTGCAGAACCCCTGATGTACCTAAACTGTGGAACCCCCCACAAGTGACCCCATTTTGGAAACAAGACCCCCCAAGGAACTTATCTAGATGTGTGGTGAGCACCTTGAACCCCCAAGTGCTTCACAGAAGTTTATAACGCAGAGACGTGAAAATAAAAAATATTTTTTTTTCCTCAAAAAAATGATTTTTAGCTAGCAATTTTTTTTTTCACAAGGGTAGCAGGATAAATTGGACCCCAAAAGTTGTTTTCCAGTTTGTCCTGAGTACGCTGATACCCCATATGTGGGGGATGACCACTGTTTGGGTACATGTCTGGGCTCGGAAGGGAAGTAGTGACATTATGAAATGCTGACTTTGATGGAATGGTCTGCGGACATCATGTTGCATTTGCAGAACCCCTGATGTACCTAAACTGTGGAACCCCCCCACAAGTGACCCCATTTTGGAAACTAGACCCCCCCAGGAACTTATCTAGATGTGTGGTGAGCACCTTGAACCCCCAAGTGCTTCACTGAAGTTTATAATGCAGAGACGTGAAAATAAAAAAATATTTTTTTTTCCTCAAAAAAAATGATTTTTAGCCAGCAATTTTTTTTTTCACAAGGGTAGCAGGATAAATTGGACCCCAAAAGTTGTTGTACAGTTTGTCCTGAGTACGCTGGTGCCCCATATATGGGGGGGAACTATTGTTTGGGCACACGTAAGGGCTCGGAATGGAAGTAGTGGCGTTTTGAAATGCAGACTTTGATGGAATGGTCTGCGGTCGTCATTACGTTTGCAGAGCCCCTGATGTGCCTAAACAATAGAAACCCCCCAAAAGTGACCCCATTTTGGAAACTAGACCTCCCAAGTAACTAAGGCCTCTTTCACACTTCAGTTATTTTTATCAGTTACAATCCGCCAAAAAGGCAGACAAGCGGATCCGTTTTCAACTGATGTGAACGGATGGCACAGGATCCGTTTTTAGACGGATCCTGAAAATGAGGAAATTTAAAGGAACCGCTGGCCGGAGAGAGAGAGAGAGAGAGAGAATTTTTTTCCGGCACCCGGACAGATTTTGGGGTTAATTCAGTGTCTTGAGAATCCGCCGGCAAAAAAAACGTTGCAAGCTCCGTTTACAAATCTTTGAGGATGTTGACGGACACTAACATTGACGGACACTAACGGATGCAACGGACGGCAATCAGTCAGGATCCGCCAATAATGAAAGTCAATGGGGAAAAAAACGGATCCGCAAAGAAAAATGGCGGATCCGTTTTTTTAAAAATTGGCGGATCTTGACTGATTGTCAAAAACGGAAGTGTGAAAGAGGCCTTATCTAGATGCCTGGTGAGCACTTTGGACCCCCAAGTGCTTCACAGAAGTTTATAACGCAGAGACGTGAAAATAAAAAAAAAAAATTTTTCCACAAAAATATTTTTTTAGCCCCCAATTTTTTATTTTCCCAGGGGTACCAGGAGAAATTAGACCCCCAAAGTTGTTGTGCAATTTTTCCTGAGTACGCTGATACCCCATATGTTGGGGTAAACCACTGTTTGGGCACACGTCGGGGCTTGGAAGGGAGGAAGCACCATTTAACTTTTTGAACACAAAATTGGCTGGAATCAATGGTTGCACCATGTCGCGTTTTGAGACCCCCCTGATGTGCCTAAACAGTGGAAACCCCTCAATTCTAACTCCAGCCCTAACCCCAACACACCCCTAACCATAACCCTAACCCCAACATACCCCTAACCCTAATCCCAACCCTAACCATACTCCTAACCACAAGCCTAACCCTAATTCTAACCCTAACCCTAATTCCAACCCTAACCCTCTTTCCAACCCTAACCCTCTTTCCAACCCTAACCCTCTTTCAACCCTAGCCCTAACCCTCTTTCCAACCCTAACCCTCTTTCCAACCCTAACCCTAACCCTCTTTCCAACCCTATCCCTAACCCTCTTTCCAACCCTAACCCTCTTTTCAACCCTAACCCTCTTTTCAACCCTAACCCTAACCCTCTTTTCAACCCTAACCCTAATGGAAAAATAAAAATAAAAATATTTTCTTTATTTTATTAGTTCTGCCTACCTATGGGGGTGATAATCGGGGGGTTTATTTACTTTTTCTTTCATTTTGATCACTGTGAGAGTGATCAAAATGAAAGAATGGAATCTGCAGCCGGCAGATTCGGGCGGGCGCACTGCGCATGCGCCCACCATTTTCCAAGATGGCGGCGCCCATTATCCGGACCCGTGGAACACCGGGATGGACGGGGGGACTCAGGAGGTACCGGGGGGGTGAGGGGGGGATCGGAGATTGGCGGGGAGCAGAGGGAATGGGAGGGGGGCAGATGATGACAGCGGCGGCAGATCGCCGCTGTCATTCAGTTGTGGGGGGGCGATTGCCAGGGGGGTGGAATCGGTGTCTCCAGCCATGTCCGATGCTACAGCAGCGTCAGACATGGCTGGATTGTAATATTTCATCAATTTTCATTGATTAAATATTACTATCGCTCTGATTGGCTGTTAAAAGTGAATCAGAGGGATCGTAGCCACGTGGGGGCGAAGCCACGCCCCCTGTGGTGAATTACAAAGCCCCCTGTATCTGCGGGTCGGGTGACCTTTCAGTGACCTAGGTCACCCGACCCGCAGGGGGGCTTTAAAGTCATGACGCCACATAGGCATCACTGGTCAGATTTGAACCAGGTTTCATGACACCTATGTGGCGTCATTGGTCATGAAGGGGTTAAGGATGGACTGGAGAGGGGAAAGTTGAGTAAGGGGGGGCCAATTAATAGAGTGTTGCAGTAGTCTAGGTGGGAGTGGATCAAGGCGACAGTGAGGATTTTGTTGTTTACATAGTGAGAAAAGGGCAGATTCTAGACATGTTCTTTAGGTGTAAGCGGCAACAGCGTGTAAGAGATTTTATATGGGAGGTGAAGGAGAGTTTGGTGTCAAACATAACACCCAGACAGCGCGCCTACTGTGGGGGGTAGTAAGAGTTATTTTTTAATGGCTTCAACACTCCAATTAATTATTTTACTAATTATTGATATGGTTTCATTCAGTTTAATATATAATATATATCCTTCTGCTAACCTCCCTGAAAGTCAGGTCATTGAAGCTGGTTCAACCAGATGGTCAAATTGTCCAAGGAGGACAAATAACTGTTTTTTATTACAATCTTAACACTTAGCTTTTAAACAAAGGACCTTCGACATTCAAAGATGAGAGGCAACTAATCAGTACTTTCCCAGGGATTTTATCCTGTATATGTGAATTGGAGGTTGTTAAGTCACCAGGACACATACCATGAGAGATCATAGTCTTTAAAGAAGTTTCAAGGTACAGTTTTTACAAATAAAAAGAGCAGACAGACATACAGGGACGAGGGACACACAGAAAGCAGAGATTGGAGATGTGATTGATGGATTTCTACCTGAATAATATAATGTATGAAAAACGTACTTATTGTTCATACTGTTTATTATTTAATCTTATCATTTATTAAGTAAATTAATTTAAGTAAATTCAATTCTCGTGTGAGCATTCTCTTATTCATTACAATCCTTTGAATCCACTACAAAACAAATTTGTGTCAGAAGTGGGATTGTTTTGAATAAAAATGTTTGCAAAATTGATTAAGTTTGTGTTATGGCTGTGCTAGGAAGGGGAGAGGAAGCTAGAACAACCCGGAGTGGACCCTCTGGGTCACGGCTCCAGAGTCCCCGTGGGCGAGCTGACCAGGTGGAGCCACCCCCTATACAGGGAGTGTTAGGGGCAGGCCCACAAGGGATGAAACCGTGACAGCCGGAGCCAAAGGGATGACTGGGTAAGCACCAGGGAGACTGAGGTGGCGAGTCAGATTTGCTACAGAAGAGGGAGTAACAGAGACCATGGAGCCAGAGAGGGAAAGGGACATGGAGCACTCGGGACTGACGGAGACTGGAGGCTGCAAGAGAAAGAGAGATGGTAACAAAGAAGATAAGGATCTAAGGTAGAACAAACAAAGAGACCCATAGGCAGCAGGCACTCAGACAGGCTAACAGAGAAGGTAGCATGGAGGGAGACACCACAGGCGGAACAGAGACAGGGGCACAGCGATAGGCAGGAGAACACAGAAGCTGCCAGCGGTAGCACAAACAGAGCAATCTAGGTAGGAGTACAGGGCCTGGGAGATGGGCGAACGCTGGCCGAACGGACAGCGACACCGCAAGGATACACAGGCGTCTTACCTGGGAAGACGCCGGGAATAAATAGACGGTGGGCGCCACCATGTTGGAGGCGGGGCCACCGCCTCACAGGTTCCAGTCAGAGCGCCGGGCGGAATGTCGGGCGCAGGTGCGCAGGACCGACGTCGAGGAGTCCGGATGTCAGGAGCGGGGATGCGCCGTGGAGCGGGAGTGCGCCGGGAGGTGCGCACGGGATCGCGCAGGTAAGTAATGGCGCCGGTGGTGGGCGTGACAGTACCCCCCTATACTCCCCCTTCCTAAGCATGTCGAGAAATCATTTCATGACAAGAGGAGCATCAATGTTTTCTCGAGGCTCCCAGGACCTCTCCTCAGGACCGAAACCTCTCCAATCGACCAAAAACAAGGTTCTTCCCCTAACAGTTTTCATGGTGAGTATATCTTTAACCTCAAAGGTATTATCAGAACTGCTAGGTTGGGGATTTTGAGAAGAAGCCGAGTGGAAGCGGTTAAATATCGCAGGTTTGAGGTGTGAAACATGAAAAACATTGGGAATTCTTAGCAAAGCGGGCAATTTCAACTTGTAAGCCACGTCGTTGACACGCTTTAAGATTTCAAAGGGGCCAATGTAACGTGGACCAAACTTATAGGAGGGGACCTTTTGCCTGATATACCGTGAGGATAGCCAGACCTTCTCCCCGGGGGTGTACGGAGGAGCGTCCAAACGTTTTTTGTCGGGATAACACTTCATTCTGCGACTGGCTCTCTCAAGAGCTTCTTTGGTGTCCCTCCAAATCTGAGAGAAGTCTACAGACAAGGAGTCCGCCGCCGGTACACCCAAGATGGGGGAAACGGGAAGAGGGATGCTGGGATGTTGTCCGAAAACCACAAAAAAGGGGGACTTGGAAGAAGCCTCACTGGGATGATTATTGTATGCGAATTCAGCCCACGGAAGAAGAGAAACCCAGTCATCCTGGTGAGCATTGGAAAAATGCCAGAGGTAGGAAGTTAGGACTTGGTTTACCCATTCCACTTGCTCGTTTGACTGGGGATGATAAACTGAGGAAAAATCCAGGGTTATCTTCATCAATCCGCAGAGAGCTCGCCAAAATCGGGAGGTAAACTGGACTCCTCGGTCTGAGACGATATGGTGAGGAAAACCATGGAGTCGGAAAATGTGGAGCAAGAAAATCTCCGCCAACTCAGGGGCAGAAGGCAGATTGAACAGTGGAACAAAGTGAGCCATTTTGGAAAATCGATCACCAGGATAACAATACATCTCGAGGACAGTGGTAGATCGGTGACGAAGTCCATAGCGATGTGGGTCCACGGGGTCATAGACACGGGCAACGGATGTAGGAGCCCTGGAGGACGACGTCGAGGTACTTTGTTCCTGGCACACAAAGGACAAGAAGCGATGAAGTCCAAGACATCCTGGCAAAGCGGTGCCCATCAATAGTGGCGGGAGACGAGAGAGAGTGTCTTCTTGACTCCAGCATGTCCAGAAAACTTAGACGAATGTCCCCAATGCAAGACATTCGGCCTGTCCCCACTTTGAACAAAGGTTTTACCCGGTGGTGGAGAAAGCACGCTTAGCGGAGCCACGGTAAGGATTTTGGCCGGATTGATGACATGCGTAGGACCATCCTCATTGTCCACAGACAAAAATGAACGAGACAGGGCGTCAGCCTTGACGTTCTTACTCCCTGGCAGAAAGTGGAGTTCAAAATCAAAGCGCCCGAAAAACAAAGACCATCTGGCCTGACGTGGGTTGAGTCTTTGGGCGGACTGAACGTAGGCCAAACTCTTATGATCCGTGAATATGATGATTGGATGGATGGCTCCCTCGAGAAGATGGCGCCACTCCTCGAGGGCAAGCTTAATGGCCAATAGTTCTCTGTCTCTGATGGAGTAATTTCGTTCAGGAGCGGAGAAAGCTTTAGAGAAGAACCCGCAAGTGACCACACGACCAGAGGAGGATTTCTGCAGAAGGACTGCTCCTGCTCCCACGGACGATGCATCAACTTCAAGGATGAATGGCCTAATGGCATCTGGGCGGTGGAGCACTGGAGACTTAGCGAATTCTCACTGCATAGCCTCAAAGGCGACCTCAGTGTCAGAAAACCAAATGTTGGGGTTTGCCCCTTTGCGAACGAGAGCCGAGATAGGCTTGGTCAGTGAAGAAAAATGGGGGATAAACTGCCTGTAATAAATGGCGAAGCCCAAAAAACGCTGGATTGCTTTCACACCCAGCGGACGCGGCCACTTGAGAACGGCAGAGACCTTTTCAGGATCCATCTCCAAGCCAGAACTTGAAAAGATGTAACAAGGAATGGCAGTGAAGCTTGCTCAAAGAGGCATTTCTCCAATTTGGCAAATAGGTGGTTCTCCCTGAGGCAATGGAGTACTTGATGGACGTCTCGATGGTGGGTGGACAAGTCGGGGGAGAAGATCAAGATGTCGTCTAAGTAGACCACAACACAGACATAGAGGAGATCTCGAAAGATGTCATTGACGAGTTCTTGGAATACTGCAGGAGCATTGCAGAGACCGAAAGGCATGACTAAGTACTTGTAATGACCGTCCCGTGTGTTGACCGCGGTCTTCCACTCATTTCCGGACAGAATGCGAACAAGGTTGTAGGCTCCTCGCAGGTCAAGCTTGGTGAAGACTCGTGCTCCCCTCAGGCGGTCAAAGAGCTCAGAGATGAGTGGGAGTGGGTATTTGTTCTTCACCGTGATGCGGTTTAGACCCCGATAATCAATGCATGGACGAAGAGACCCATCCGTCTTCTTCACAAAAAAGAAGCTCGCTCCCGCAGGCGAGGACGACTTCCGAATGAAACCTCTCACCAAGTTTTCTTGAATGTACTCAGACATGGCTTGCATATCAGCTAAGGAGAGAGGGTAAATCTTCCCGCGGGGATGAGTGGTACCAGGAATGAGCTGGATGGGGCAGTCATAGTGTCGGTGTGGCGGAAGGACCTCAGCTTCTCTCTTGTCGAAGACATCCGAGTAGGCACAAATGTTAGGAGTGGCGGAAGGCACTAAATAAAAATAATGATTAAAGTGACTTTGCCACTCGGGGTCCACAGTGCGATAGATGGAGAAACCGCAGCTAGATGAGGACAGAGCACAATGGTGGTAGTGTGCACGGGGTTTGACGACACCCAGGTGCACAGGGAAAGCTCTGTTAAATCACAGAGCTATAACTCAAAGCGTAAACACAATAACTCTGAGCTTGTTAGCGTCACAGGTAGAGTTGAGCGATACCGTCCGATACTTCAAAGTATCGTATCGGATGGTATCGGCCGATCTTTAAAAAAAGTATCGGTATCGCCGATTCCGATACCGGAAGTCCCATTCAAGTCTATGGGACTTCCGGTATCGGAATAAGAAAAACCCTTTCCTGCCCTTGTACAGCCTCTCTGGGGTCTGTACGGGCCTTTCGGGGGGCTGTGCCGGCCTGCCAGGGGGTCTGTGCAGGCTCCGGTGGTCTGTGCCGGCCTGCCGGGGGGCTGTGCCGGCCTGCCGGGGGGCTGTGCAGGTTCCGGGGGGCTGTGCCGGCCTGCCGGGGGGCTGTGCCGGCCTGCCGGGGGGCTGTGCAGGCTCCGGGGGGCTGTGCCGGCCTGCCGGGGGGCTGTGCCGGCCTGCCGGTGGTCTGTGCAGGCTTCGGGGGTCTGTGCAGGCATCGTCCGATGGGACTACAAGTCCCATCGGGCGATGCCTGCTACCATGACAGTGATTGACACATTAGCCAATGATGGGACAGTAGTAGTCCCATCATCCGGCTAATGTGTTAAATGTAAAAAAAAATAAAAAAAAAAATTACATGCTACATACATACAACATGCATACTACATACATGCTACATTCATACTACATACTACATACATGCTACATTCATACTACATAAATACTACATGCAACATACATACTACATATATACTACATACATACTACATATATACTACATGCATGCTACATACATACTACATGCTACATACTACATACATACTACATGCATGCTACATACATACTACATGCTACATACATACTACATATATACTACATGCATGCTACATACATACTGCATGCTACATACATACTACATATATACTACATGCATGCTACATACATACTACATGCTACATACATACCACATATATACTACATGCATGCTACATACATACTACATGCTACATACATACCACATACATACTACATGCATGCTACATGCTACATACATACTACATATATACTACATGCATGCTACATACATACTACATATATACTACATGCATGCTACATACATACTGCATGCTACATGCATGCTACATACATACTACATACATACTACATACATACCACATATATACTACATACATACAATACATTCATACAATACATACATAGACATACAGTACATATAACATAGAGTAACATACTTACCAATACTTGTCACATTGTTCCCCGAAGCCATTGTCGTCTACGGAATAAATATTAACATAACAAACCACAAAAATACTCACCCACGATCCGAAGCAGTCCACGAGTGTGTCCCACGATGATCTTGGGTAGAGAACTGCAGCATCAGATGATGCTGCCGTTCTCTACGGGCTGCAGGAATCCAATGACGGAAGGTAGGTATCCTTCCGCACTGTATTCCTCCGCCACTTAAAAAAAAAAAAGTCCCTAGTCTCACTTTATGCCATTGCTGCGTGGGAATTTCCCACACAGCAATGGCATAAAGTGAGACTAGGGACTTTTTTTTTTAAGTGGCGGAGGAATACAGTGCGGAAGGATACCTACCTTCCGTCATTGGATTCCTGCAGCCCGTAGAGAACGGCAGCATCATCTGATGCTGCAGTTCTCTACCCAAGATCGTCGTGGGACACACTCGTGGACTGCTTCGGATCGTGGGTGAGTATTTTTGTGGTTTGTTATGTTAATATTTATTCCGTAGACGACAATGGCTTCGGGGAACAATGTGACAAGTATTGGTAAGTATGTTACTCTATGTTATATGTACTGTATGTCTATGTATGTATTGTATGAATGTATTGTATGTATGTAGTATATATGTGGTATGTATGTAGTATGTATGTAGTATGTATGTAGCATGCAGTATGTATGTAGCATGCATGTAGTATATATGTAGTATGTATGTAGCATGCATGTAGTATATATGTAGTATGTATGTAGCATGTATGTATGTGGTATGTATGTAGCATGTAGTATGTATGTGGTATGTATGTAGCATGTAGTATGTATGTAGCATGCATGTAGTATATATGTAGTATGTATGTATGTATGTAGCATGTAGTATGTATGTAGCATGCATGTAGTATGTAGCATGCATGTAGTATATATGTAGTATGTATGTAGCATGCATGTAGTATATATGTAGTATGTATGTATGTATGTAGCATGTAGTATGTATGTAGCATGTAGTATGTATGTAGCATGCATGTAGTATATATGTAGTATGTATGTATGTATGTAGCATGTAGTATGTATGTAGCATGCATGTAGTATGTATGTAGCATGCATGTAGTATGTATGTAGCATGCATGTAGTATATATGTAGTATGTATGTAGTATGTATGTGGTATGTATGTAGCATGTAGTATGTATGTAGCATGCATGTAGTATGTATGTAGCATGCATGTAGTATGTATGTAGCATGCATGTAGCATGCATGTAGCATGCATGTAGCATGTATGTAGTATGTATGTAGTATGTATGTAGTATGTAGCATGTATGTAGTATGTATGTGGTATGTATGTAGCATGTAGTATGTATGTAGCATGCATGTAGTATATATGTAGTATGTAGTATGTATGTGGTATGTATGTAGCATGCAGTATGTATGTAGCATGTATGTAGTATGTATGTAGTATATATGTAGTATGTATGTAGCATGTAGTATGTATGTAGCATGCATGTAGTATGTATGTAGTATGTATGTAGCATGCAGTATGTATGTAGCATGTAGTATGTATGTAGCATGCATGTAGTATGTATGTAGTATTTTTTTTTTTTTTTTTTTTAACATTTAACACATTAGCCGGATGATGGGACTACTACTGTCCCATCATTGGCTAATGTGTCAATCACTGTCATGGTAGCAGGCATCGCCCGATGGGACTTGTAGTCCCATCGGACGATGCCTGCACAGACCCCCGAAGCCTGCACAGACCACCGGCAGGCCGGCACAGCCCCCCGGAGCCTGCACAGACCACCGGCAGGCCGGCACAGCCCCCCGGCAGTCCGGCACAGCCCCCCGGAGCCTGCACAGCCCCCCGGCAGGCCGGCACAGCCCCCCGGCAGGCCGGCACAGACCCCCACAGGGTGCACAGACCACCGGCAGGCCGGCACAGCCCCCCGGCAGGCCGGTACAGACCCCGGGCAGTCCACACAGCCCCCCCGGCAGGCCGGCACAGCCCCCCGGCAGGCCGGCAGAGACCCCCGGAAGGCCCGAAATGACGGCGCATCATGATGCGCACACACCGCGCATCATGATGACGTCAGGCCGTCAATCAACTTTGAACTTCCGATTCCGATGCCGAATTCCGATATTGAAAAAATATCGGAAGTCGGTATCGGAATTCCGATGCAGCAAGTATCGGCCGATACCCGATACTTGCGGTATCGGAATGCTCAACACTAGTCACAGGTATTCAGAGTAACTAACACGGTATTGCAGTCACAGGAGTAGCCCCAAATGGCGGGACTACGTCCGTCTAGACTTACCGTAGTTAGTAGTGTATAGAGCGTTGCAACCGTAAACGCAACCAATAAGCTGCTACTGCAGCGCGGCGTGGATAATGCCGCAAGGTGACACCGCTGGAAAATGCAGGCACGATGTCAGACGCTAGCAAGTGTGCCTGGAGCAATGGCGCGCTGGTAAAGGCTCTAACTCAATCCCTCACACATTCATAGTATCAAAGGAATGGGGTTTCAAATGAGTCATTCATCAGATCATGAATCCATCAACATACACACTGCAGCAAGAATGACTATACTAGCGCATGGCAGAACAGCCATGCGTGCTTTTTATAGCAAATGGGACCTTCCAAAGGCTTCCAGATCTCTGAGCTGAGCCAATGGAATCTGGAGCAGGACCTGAGCACCTGACTCCTGAACTCCAATGGGCAATTGTCAAATGAACATGCTCAGAAGAAGGGACGAAGGACTTAGCCGCCGGAGAGAGTTGCTGTAAAGCAATCTCCTCTGCAATTTCCTTTGCATTAGACAAAGAGCAGGAGACTGCAGCATGTGAGGGTCTAGATTCCTGTCTAGTAATGGCCGAAATCTGACTCCTAACAACAATATGCAGGCAGCAATCTGGAGGGACCAGGGAGAGGACTGGGACACCAACGGGACGCACCGGCAGCAGACACTGAGACTGACAGGACTCCCAGCAGCGCAGAACATTGCCATTATGCCCATCCAAGGTGGGCTCATGAAGTCGCAACCAGGGAAGACCGAGGAGGACAGGATGAGAGATACCAGCTAAAACATAGAACGTAATTTTCTCCCTGTGCAGGGCCCCAATCTGCAGCTCGATCTCATGCATAACTAGCGTAACGGTTTCTTGCAAAGGATTACCGTCTACAAATGCAAGGACCTGTGGGTTCTCTAGAGTCTTCACGGGGACAGAAAATTTGGAGACTACATCGAGCCAAATAAAATTCCCGGCGGCGCCCGAGTCCACGTAGGCCGCCAAAGAAACCCACTTATCACCAATATTCAAGAGGACAGACAAAGAAAGGGGTTGAGAGTAATCATGCACACCTAGGGAGGCCTCTCTTACATGACCTAGGTGGAGAAGTTTTCTGGACGTTCTGGACAGGTTTGGAGCAAATAAGACCCACTGCCGCAATAGAAACAGAGGTCGTGGGAACTTCTCTCTGTCACGTTCGTGCCTTGGCTGAATGGCGCGAGCTGGGGGTTTGTAGCCCCACTGTGCCACAAACCAGACTACCCTGGAAGGGGCGTGACTACGACAGCTACCTCGGTCTTCTCTGGAGCCTCTGATGGTGAGGTCAGGCTTGTGCGGCAGGTAGCTGTCGGGTGCCACTCCAGGGTGGTGTCTGGCTGTGGCTGCTGATCCCACTCTGGGACAAGTCACTTGGACAGGTGCTATAGACTGGCAGGCAGGTAGACACGACAGGCACGGCTGAGACACTGGGCAAGCGGGCACGGCTAGGAGACACTGGGCAAGCGGGCATGGCTTGGAGACACTGGGCAAGCGGGCACAGCTTGGAGACACTGGGCAAGCGGGCACGGCTTGAAGACACTGGGCAAGCGGGCACGGCTTGGAGACACTGGGCAAGCGGGCACGGCTTGGAGACACTGGGCAAGCGGGCATGGCTTGGAGACACTGGGCAAGCGGGCAAGGCTTGGAGACACTGGGTAAGCGGGCACGGCTTGGAGACACTGGGCAAGCGGGCACGGCTTGGAGACACTGGGCAAGCGGGCACGGCTTGGAGACACTGGGCACGCGGGCACGGCTTGGAGACACTGGGCACGGCTTGGAGACACTGGGCAAGCGGGCACGGCTTGGAGACACTGGGCAAGCAGGAGTGGAATATGAGAGACAGGTTTGGACCTGTTCACACAGGAGGTGCAGGTATGGATATAGGCAGGAAGGAGTGGAATATGAAGGAACATGTTTGGACATGTTCACACAGGAGGTGCGGAGTAGGCTGGACTGCAAGGGAGCCGGGCAGGCAGAGCGACTAGGGAGCCGTGCAGGCAGAGCGGCTAGGAAGCCATGCAGACAGAGCGGCTAGGGAGCCCTGCAGGCAGAGCGGCTAGGGAGCCGTGCAGGCAGAGCGGCTAGGGAGCCGTGCGGGCAGAGCTGCAAGGGAGCAGAGCCTCTGATAGGGAGGACACAAGGAAAGACACAGCAGAGAAGGAACCACAGACAAGGAGACACACAGACAGACAGAGGTAAGACAGAGTTCAGACAGAGACAAAGGGACAAAGACACAAGGACCAAGATATTCTGCCTCCTGGCAGGCAGACAGAGAACTACTAGACAAGGTACCAAGACACAGGAATACGCAATAAGAGTCTTCAGAGAAGGCAAGACATAGCACAGAGCCTGGCTAGCTCAGCAGCAAGGAACTAACTGAGTTTAGACATTGCTCAGGCAAAGGTCAGTGGGTGTGGCGAAACTAAATAGTCAAGGGCTCTAGGTGATTGGTAAGGGACATATTACACAGGTGCACCCTGACTGCATAAGAACCAGAGAGTTCAGGCGCTGCCCCTCTAAACACACGGTCAGGAAACATGGAGAGCAAGCAGGAAAACAAGAGGCATAGCACCTGGAGCTCAGGGCTGGTAACAGACAGAGTTCACAGCATGGCTTGAAGCAGGAAGTAAGTGGGTGTGCGGGGAATGGGAGGCCATGCAGTGATGCCAGCAGGGTTGTTACAGTACCCCCCTATATGGCCCCTCTTCCTCAAGCCTGCCAGAATGACCTGCAGAAGGAGTGTGGGACCACACACAGTCCAGGCTAACATGACATTCATCAGGTCGAATAGATTATGTGTGCCATCAGGAATCCCAGATTGCCCTGTTTCTTGGTGCCCAAGGGAGTCAGTTTCCAATACAGAGGGTACAAGGACTTCTTCCTCCAGATTGGCGAAAAGCTGGGCCCTGGCAGCTTCAGACTTCGCCCCTACATCAGCCGGCCAGCTAGAAACTGAAGACTCCTGCACAGAGTCAATTTTTAGGCCGCTATTCCAAGAAAATTGGACCTCCTCCTCCAGATGGGTAAAAAACGGAGATACATAGGCCACTGTTCTCACCTTTTCATCCACCTGCCACATGGAAGTTGGAGGCATACATACGGGGAGCCACTTCCGCCTGTTACCCGGAAAAGACTGGGTCACTTCTTTCAAGTTGGCGAAGGAGTACTGCTTAATCCTGGGACCTTCACCCACAGGCCATAGAGGAGCCGAGGGCATCCACTCAAGATCCATCTTCAGCCCACTATCCTGGGGAAAACAATCAAGTGACAGGGATGTTCCTGGGGATAGGTCATCGGAGGTGTGCGGAGAGGGCGCCACTGCTTTCTTTTCTTCAGTGACGTCAGCACACCATGACTTAATAACCGGCAGATCAGGTGGAGAAGGTGACAATACAGAAGACTGGCCTTGCAGTAGTGGAACTAGGAACCTCTGTTGGCTAGGTAGTTCCAAATGCAGCACCACGCTGGGTCTTTGGACCGGAAGGGGCAGTAGAGTACCCGGCTCTGAACGACCAGTGGGCAAACTGGACAGCAGGTGGAAAATAAATGTCTTCGTGTATAACGCTCCGATTTGGAGTTGTAGTTGACCCCTCAGTACTGGACTGTTCACAAGTAGGGCTCGGCCATCACCAAACACCCTCAAAGGATTCTGGAACTGTGGAACAAGAACTCAACACAGCCTCCGTCTGGCTTGCAGCTTACATACAACTGCAGGGCCGAAACTCCCACAAGGCACCGGAACAGTCACAGACTTTAGTGGAGTGGAGGAACTCTCACCAAGGGCAGTCTCTCCTACTGATCCAAGGTTCTGGAGCTTTGGCTTCACAGGGCAGAGACCGTCAGGATGTTCCTTCTCAGGACTGGACTCTGGCGACAACCTAGCCTGCCCCTTTTTCTTAGACCTCTTAGATCTTGCACGGGGGGCTGTCTTGGCAGGTTGTGGAACAGGTGGGTCATGGACGGTCATAGACGGATGAGACGAATTAGCCTCGGGTTCTCTTCGTCTGGTCCGTTTCTGGAAGCTTGGAGGGGAAGACTCTTTAGGAGATACTGTATTTGGCTTGTCAAAGGCTTTGCAGAAGGCCACCAGGAAGGCCGGTAAGCACAAGGTGATAGGATTCCCTGCTTCCCAAAGGGGGTTAAGCCACTGCAATGCATCTCCTGTTAGGCAGGACATTAGTAATCCTACCTTTACCCAATCGCTGGCGAAGTAGGGAGCATGCCATTGAAAATAGCGTAGGCACTGCTCCATAAAGGCATGACACTGCTTAGGGTACCTGTAATGAACGAGTCACCATAGGAGGCAAAAACAGAAATGCTAGCTAAGTTCAGAAAACCAGAGAAGTTGGCAGCTATCGGATTGCAGACCCCTGAACCTATCAACAACAACTAGCAGTAGCCGTGGGGGGTTCCTACGGTGCCCTAGACCCCTCGATCACAGCCGGAGAACTACATAGCCTAAAGACAGAAAGGGAAATCTAAACTGCCCCAGAGCAGACCCCAAAGCAATAGGCAGCCCCCAACATATAATGACGGTGAAGCAAGAAGAAAAAACACTAACACAGATAGAAAGATAGACTGAGCAAATGATGGGGCCCAAGCTAACTAGATAGGACAGGATAGAAAAGCTGCTGTCTGCAATCCGCCAAAAAACCTATCAAAACAAGAGCCAACAGACTGACAGGGAAAAAGGCCCTGAAGACTCTAGGCTTCAAAAAGACTATGTCAGTTCTCAGGTATTTTCTGAAGACAGAGCAAAAAGACACAAAGGAATTCAGCTCACCCCAGCAGGGAATGGCAGAATCCAGAAAAGCAAGGCAAAATAAAACCAAAACACAAATGCAAAAAGCAAGGCAGAAAACTTAGCTTTTGAGGAGCAGGAATCAGACTGGTCTCCTAGAATCCCTCAGAGAAATCACCAGCGAGGCAGAAGGGCGTCAGCTGCCTTATATCCAGTCAGCAATTCCCGTCACCCAGTCATCCTCTACCAGCTCAGGTGTTTGGTAATCAGCCTCACTACATTCCTTCACCAGAAGAGGGAGTTCATCAGACCTCAATGGTGAAGGGGAAAATGAACTCATAACAGTACCTCCCCCTTGAGGAGGGGTCTCCGAACCCTCATCCACGCCACCAGGGCGATCAGGGTGAGCCCGATGAAAGGCACGCACCAATCTTTTGGCATGAATATCAGAGGCAGAGACCCAGGAATTATCCTCCTGACCATAACCCTTCCACTTAACCAAATACTGGAGTCTTCATCTAGCCAGACGGGAATCCAGTATCTTCTCTACCTCATATTCCATGTTACCTTCAACCAATACAGGGTCCGGAGGTGCCACCCCAGGAACTACTGGTTCAACAAACCTCTTCAACAAGGACTTATGAAACACATTATGGATTTTAAATGTGACAGGAAGAGCCAACCGAAAGGAGACCGGATTAATGATCTCCAAAATCTTGTAAGGTCCAATAAATCTAGGCTTAAACTTAGGAGAAGCTACCTTCATAGCGATATTTTTTGATGATAACCAAACCATATCACCCACCTTAAATCGGGGACCAATGGTCCTATGTCGGTTGGAAAACCGCTGGGCCTTTTTCTGGGAGAGAGATAACTTATCCACCACTTGGTCCCAGATCTGGTGCATTCTCTCCACCACAGTGTCAACACCTGGGCAGGCAGAAGGCTCCACCTGCCCTGAAGAAAATCGAGGATGAAACCCAAAGTTACAAAAAAAAGGTGACATCAAAGTGGCAGAACTAGCTCTATTATTTAAAGCAAATTAGGCCAAGGGCAAAAATGAAACCCAATCATCCTGATCAACGGAAATAAAACATCTCAAATACGACTCCAAGGTCTGGTTCGTTCTCTCCGTCTGCCCATTGGTCTGAGAGTGAAACGCAGAGGAGAAGGACAACTGAATTCCCAGCTTGGAACAGAAAGTCCTCCAAAATCTAGACACAAACTGAACTCCTCTGTCAGATACAATGTTCTCAGGAATCCCGTGCAAGCGAACCACCTGTTGCAAAAACAGGGGCACCAACTCAGAAGAAGATGGCAACTTAGGGAGTGGTACAAGATGAACCATCTCAGGGAACCTAACACAAATCACCCAAATAACAGTCATTCTCTGAGAGACAGGCATATCAGAGATGAAATCCATTGTCATCAACAACCCACTAGAGCGAGAACAAGGTTTAGACCGGGAGCAAGTCCCACAGGACTGCACAAAATTCCTGACATCACGAGACAAGGCGGGCCACCGAAAAGACCGACTCACCAGATCTCTAGTACCAAAAATACCTGGATGACCAGCCAATGCAGAGCAATGAACTTCAGACATCACTATCTTCTTCCACTGGTCAGAAACATACAACTTTCCACTGGGACAGCGCTCAGGTTTGTCCTCCTGGAACTCTTCCAGAGCACGTCTCAAATCGGGCGAGATGGCAGAAAGAACTACCCCTTCGCCTAAGATGGTAGCAGGCTTGGTCACCACAGGAGATCAGCCATGAAGCTCCTAGAAAGAGCGTCAGCCTTGACAGTCTTAGTGCCAGGAAGAAAAGAGACCACAAAATCAAAACGTGTAAAAAACAAGGCCCATCTAGCCTGTCTAGGGTTCAAATGTTTGGCCGACTCCAGGTAAATCAAATTCTTGTGGTCAGTGAGGACCACGACTTGATGTTTAGCTCCCTCGAACCAATGTCTCCACTCCTCAAATGCCCATTTCATGGCTAACAGTTCCCGATTCCCCACATCATAGTTACGCTCGGATGGGGAGAACTTTCGGGAAAAGAAAGCACAGGGAATCATTTTAGATGTTACAGGATCCTTTTGGGACAAAGCAGCTCCTGCACCAATTTCAGAAGCGTCCACCTCTACCTGGAACGGGAGTGAGACATCAGGTTGCCGCAAAACCGGGGCAGAAGGGAATCTTCGCTTCAGCTCCTGAAAGGAGGACCAGCCTCCGGAGACCAATTCAACACATCAGCACCTTTCTTAGTCAGATCAGTCAATGGCTTGGCAATACTAGAAAATTTTGCTATAAATTTCCGATAAAAATTAGCAAAACCCAAAAACTTCTTGAGGGCCTTCAAAGAAGTGGGCTGAACCCAATCATAAATGGCCTGTATCTTGGCCGGGTCCATTTCAATAGTTGATGGAGACAAAATAAATCCCAAAAATGAATTCCTCTGTACCCCAAAAAGGCATTTCGATCCCTTGACATACAGGGAATTCTCCCTCAAGATCCGGAACACAGTCCGAACATGTTCCACATGAGAATTCCCATCCTTGGAGAAGATAAAATTTCATCCAGGTAGATAATCAAAAATGTATCCACAAAGTCTCGGAAAATGTCGTTCATGAAGCACTGGAAGACAGAAGGGGCATTAGTGAGCCCAAAAGGCATCACCAGGTTCTCAAAATGTCCCTCTGGAGTATTAAACGCCGTCTTCCATTCATCCCCATGCTTAATGCGGATAAGATTATACGCCCCCCTGAGGTCAAGCTTGGTAAACCAGCAAGCACCTTTAACTCTGGAGAATAGATCCGAAATCAGGGGTAACGGATACTGATATTTAATAGTAATTTTGTTGAGGGCACGATAATCAATACAAGGCCTTAATGAACCATCCTTTTTGGCCACGAAAAAAAACCCAGCACCTAATGGTGAAGAGGATGGTCTAATATGACCCTTCTCCAATGCCTCCTTAATATAGGATCGCATAGCCTCGTGCTCGGGTACAGATAAATTGAAGAGCCGACCCTTGGGAAATTTACACCCCGGGCTCAGTTCAATTGCACAGTCATAACTCCTATGAGGAGGCAAAGACGCAGACTCATTCTCACTAAATACATCATAAAAGTCCGCCAAATAGTCAGGAACATCATGTGACTGAGGAGAGGTGGAAAAAACCGGAGCCTCACTAAGGGCACACCGACAACCCCAACTCACCACAGACACAGATTTCCAATCCAAAACTGGATTATGAATTTGCAACCAGGGAAACCCCAGAACAATGGTATCATGCAAATTATGCAACACCAAAAATCTGCAATTTTCTTGATGGTCTGGGGCGACCCGCATTACCACCTGGGTCCAAAACTGAGGTTTATTTTTCGCCAAAGGAGTAGCATCAATCCCCCTCAAAGGGATAGGCGTCCGCAGAGGTGTCATAGGAAATCCACAACGTTTAGCAAAATCCAAGTCCATTAGGTTCAGGGCTGCTCCCGAATCCACAAAAGCCTTGGCGGAAAATGTGGACAGGGAGCAGATCAGAGTAATTGCCAGAAGAAACTTAGGTTAAACACCACCCACAGAAAACGTGTGTACAAAACGTTTCTCTCATTTAGGGCAGACAGAAATAATATGCGAGGCATCTCCACAATAAAAACACAGCTTATTACGCCTTCTGAACTCCTGACGTTGCTCCCTGGACAAAACTCTATCACATTGCATAGTTTCAGACACTTGTTCAACAGGTGGCAACACCTCTCGTGCAGTCCTGCGTTCACGTAAACACCGATCAACCTGAATGGCTAATGACATAGAATCGTCAAGACCAGAGGGAACAGGAAATCCCACCATAGGATCTTTTACGGCTTCTGACAAACCCTTCCGAAAGAGAGCTGCCAAGGCATTATCATTCCAGGTAGTAAGGACCACCCACTTTTGGAATTTTTGACAGTACAATTCTGCAGAATCTCGACCCTGGCTCAATGCCAACAGGGTCTTTTCAGACTGATCAATAGCATTGCTGCGTCATACAACAACCCCAAGGCTTGAAAAAATGCGTTCACATTAGTCAGAATAGGATCATCTGGTTTCAAAGAAAACGCCCAATCCTGGGGATCGCCACGCAGCAAAGAGATGACAATTTTAACCTGCTGCGTGGAGCTCCCTGACGAGTTAGGCTTCAAGGCAAAAAATAATTTACAATTATTTTTGAAATTCAAAAATTTAGACCGATCCCCAAAAAACACATCAGGAGTAGGGATCTTTGGTTCAGCAGCATGTGAATGAGCAAGTTAGGCGGAAATTCCCCGCACTTCTGCAGCGAGCTGCTCCACACGATCAGACAATTGCTTTATCTCCATTGAGAGAAAAAAAAATTCCCCCTACGGCCTCAGAGATATAGAGGAAAAAATATACACACCTTTTTTTTTTTTTTTTTTTTAACAATTCTTTCCTGCTATTGAGTACCCTAGGATCTGCGGTATGGCTGGTGATTCTGTTATGAACGAGTCACCATAGGAGGCAAAAGCAGAAATGCTAGCTAAGTCCAGAAAACCAGAGAAGTTGGCAGCTATCGGATTGCAGACCCCTGAACCTATCAACAACAACTAGCAGTAGCCGTAGGGGGTTCCTACGATGCCCTAGACCCCTCGATCACAGCCGGAGAACTACATAGCCTAAAGACAGAAAGGGAAATCTAAACTGCCCCAGAGCAGACCCCAAAGCAATAGGCAGCCCCCAACATATAATGACGGTGAAGCAAGAAGAAAAAACACTAACACAGATAGAAACATAGACTGAGCAAATGATGGGGCCCAAGCTAACTAGATAGGACAGGATAGAAAAGCTGCTGTCTGCAATCCGCCAAAAACCCTATCAAAGCAAGAGCCAACAGACTGACAGGAAAAAAGGCCCTGAAGACGCTAGGCTTCAAAAAGACTATGTCAGTACTCAGGTATTTTCTGAAGACAGAGCAAAAAGACACAAAGGAATTCAGCTCACCCCAGCAGGGAATGGCAGAATCCAGAAAAGCAAGGCAAAATAAAACCAAAACACAAATGCAAAAAGCAAGGCAGAAAACTTAGCTTTTGAGGAGGAGGAATCAGACTGGTCTCCTAGAATCCCTCAGAGAAATCACCAGCGAGGCAGAAGGGCGTCGGCTGCCTTATATCCAGTCAGCAATTTCCGTCACCCAGTCATCCTCTACCAGCTCAGGTGTTTGGTAATCAGCCTCACTACCTTCCTTCACCAGAAGAGGGAGTTCATCAGACCTCAATGGTGAAGGGGAAAATGAACTCATAACAGGTCCCCATCATATCTTGGCGGGTCCGAGGGAGGTTCAACTTTAGGTATGCCAGCCTCTAGTTGAGCTGCTTGAGGTCTAGTGTGATTCTTCCACAATCAGTGATGGTTTGGGGAGCCAAGTCGTCTGTTGTTGTAGGTCTACTGTGTTTTATCAAGACCAAAGTCAGCGCAGCTGTCTACCAGGAAATTTTAGAACACTTCATGCTTCCCTCTGCCAACAAGCTTTTTGGAGATGGAAATTTAGTTTTCCAGTAGGACTTGGCACCTGACCACACTGCCAAAAGTACCAATACCTGGTTTAAAAACAACAGTATCACTGTGCTTGATTGGCCAGCAAACTTGCCTCACCTTAATCCCATAGAGAATCTATGGGGTATTGTCAAGAGGAAGTTGAGGACTCAACAATGCAGATGAGCTGATGGCTGCTATCAAAGCAACCTGGGCTTCCATAACACCTCAGCAGTGCCACAGGCTAGTCATCTCAATGCTATGCCGCATTGATGCAGTAATTGATGAAAAAGGAGCCCTGATTACAGATGAGCAAAAATTTCAATGTTCAGTTTGGATTACGATCATGGAATTTGCAATAGTCTCCGACTTATTCATCCAATATTTGCCAAACATAGCTGAATGCCATTCAAGGCAATGGGAGGCAAAAACAAATGCATGCATAACACCTTATAACAGCCCCAAAAGACATAACACATCAAAGGAGGGACAGACACCAGGAAAGTGGCCTCAATTCACCCACAGCACATATTGTAGCATGGCATCACAGCAATCAGCCATGTGTAAGGGGGTGAGATATAATGTCTTTCTAGCTTCCCTTCCTCTGATTGCCTTCCGGTTGTTAATGTTTACAAATATGTCTATCTTAAATGCCTGCGGTACTGCTACATATAAAATATGTATTATCGTTCATCTTGTAGAAAGCTGTAATATATTGTCTTGATTTCCTGTATTATATTATTGCATAACATAATTGGTCTCTTGTGCATGTACAGTTAGGGTAAGTTAGTGCATCCTATTGGGGATATTAGAGGAGGGCAATTTTAGTATATAGTTCCTATAGACACGGGTAAGCGTAGTTCTGTTGTGGGACACTAGATGGGGGCATATTAGTGGGCTTGATAGATAGAGCTGATAGGATGGTTATAGAGGGTTAATTGTAGGAGGGGCTGCCGGGTAGTAAGAGGAAAGTTGGTTAGGATGTTAGGTCAGATGGGGCCTGGGCGCCGTAGTGTCTGCATGGGCCATAGGCTCGGACAGCTTGGCAATCCTGTAACATTTAAGTGCTGCAATCCATGTTTTCCACAGCCACTGTGTGTCATAGCAGTGGGCCAGTGCAGGAAAGAAAGAATGTGGTGACTTGTTGCCTGGGCTGATGCTTTTAGGGCAGGAATTGGTTGGACAGCTCAGATGAAGGAAGTTGGAGCTTCGGCGAGATCGGTACAGATGGGCCGGATGCTTTACCAGAGGCAACCAAACTTGATGACTGATGATTTTGAGTCTGTGGCGAAACAGGCAGAGGGAATTGTCATCATGGCAAGGTCAGGCCATTAAGGAACTGTCTAGGACAGTTCAGTCCGGGCGTGTACTGCACAGAAGCGACAGCCAGAAAGGGAAAGATGAGGAAATGGGTAAATGTATTGACGTACCAACTGTGGATGTTGCGTGTGAAATACTCAGTAAAGAAAGTGTTAAAGTTAACTTGGATTGTGTCTCCATTGCTGGGGGTTGCCTGGAAGAGGGACTGTTATCGCCTGGGAAGTGCTCAGAGGAAGCAGAAGCTGGAGATGTAGGTATGCAGAAGAGAAGAGTACAGTTTTCTGTAGGGGAAGGGCTGGACATGTATATAGCAATTATTCAGGTCACGACTGCAGTCCTGTCCCTCCCTTACACATGTATGAGGCATCGAGGTCAGGGATAGCATTTACAGCTTTCAATTGAACGTCACAGTAAGAAGAGGTGGGTTAGGGATCAGTGTAGGCCTCTTGTGCTGGGATCCGTGAAAGCACCTGCAACTGCTGAACCTGCTTTCATGCTCAGCCACACTCAGGTGGCACAAATATCATATAAATTTCATAGACTACTATTGTCAGAAAAATCTAAGGATAGTAACACTGGCAGTTGAATCCAAGGAAGTGGAGGCCTGACGGTCTTGGAGGCCTACTGCTACAGGCAACAGACATGAAGGAGACCCAATCAGGAGTCTACTCATTTACAAAAAATAGTGACAGACACCAACAAAGTAGCAGCAATTGCAATAGAGAATAAATAGTATAGTGGGGACTGACGCCTCTTCCAGTATAGCCAACCCAGCAGATGAAGACTGCAACGGGCAAGATGGTGGAACCACTGTGCTGTGTCCCTATAAAAGCCTAGAGGTGCATAACTAGGTGGCCTAACAAGTCCCAACTTGAACAAGTAGCAGCAGGCAAAAACTGTGACCCAAGGAGGGACAAAAAGGTGGCACCAGGTGCTATTCCATGGCTGACCTACAGAAGGTGGCAGCTGACCCCTTACAGTGGAGAAATGATATGGGAGAGGATGGGTCAAGGGTGGGCTTTTTGAGATTGGGTGTGATTGAGGTATGTTTCAATCAGGAGGGAAGACACTAGTTGTTAGTGATAGGTTGAAGAGGTGGATTAGGCTTTTGATGAAAACTGTGGTAAAGTTTGGAATGAGGTGGGACGTTATTGTGTCAAGTTCACAGGTGGTGAGGCAAAGTCTTCAGCTGAGATGAGTGGAGAGGGACGAGGGAGCTGGTGGATGCAGGACAGAATTGAAAGAACTGATTAGCTGTTTAGGGTTGTGAGACAGGTATGATATGAGGGATGAGAAGTCGGTTTGTTTTGCTGCAGTAAGCAATTGTGCTACATATTTACAACTTTTGTTACTGGACGGGATACTCCACTCCCTTTCTTTGGCAGCCATACAGTGGTACATTTTGTGGGACAGAAAGAACATGTGCTCCAGTAGATGACAAGCACTGCATCAAGTGGCCTTTGCTTCTCTTCCTCCACCTGAACATCATACACAGTACAGTCCTCAGTGGTGGCACCCCAATTACCCTTGTTTCCACCCATATCACAACTCTCCAATTGCCCAACTGACTGCTGGGACCCACAGATGGCTGAGTCAGCAGATCTCTTCACACATTGTATGCCATGGGCACAGGAAGTTTACTCTAAAGATTCACAGACTCAAGAGGAGGAAATGATCTGCACCGAAGGCTAATTTTTTTCTCAGTTTGATCAATGGCCAGACAAAGTTGGGTCCAAGGATAATCCAAATACTCATTAACAGACGTTAACCCTGTTGGGTGAAGGTGATCCATTCTTGATGAGACTCAGATACTTGAGGTATCCACGGACTGTACTGTGCTGTCAAGGCAGGAAAAGGAGGAGGGTTACTCTCAGGGCGAGGAGTTGGAGAATAGAGAGGATGACAATGAGGTAGTAGGTCACACTTGGTGTAAACCTTGAAGCATGCAGCTGAATAGCTCAGCAGAGGAGGAACATGAGAAGGTTACATAGACAAAGAATTTGCAATCACGAGAACCATTCTGCACCCCAACTCTGTCAATGGACAGCAGTGTTCGCAGTTCTGCAGTTGCCTATCTTGGGTCTTTTTTCAGACCGGCAAAATCTAAAAAATCACGCTAGCTGTCAACTTTTTTAAAAATGACATAGTAGAGTAAAAAAAATGAAATTATTTCAGTACTACATGCATGAACTGGCACATGTGCGATAAACATGTGTTAATCCGGGTAATGTCACTGTGCTAAAATGCAGAATAGCGGATCTCGCCAACCATCGTCTACCCCATCAACCCCATATTCTGATTCTTCCTGCTCCCTCACCATGGCAAGTATTGTCACACAGGTCTCCAGCCAAAGAACCTCCACTTGTTTACTCCCTACAACTGGGGTGACTGAGAGCCTGTCAGTTGATATGGAATTGGACATGCCTGCTGTTTTTGACTGATCTTACACACCAAGCACACTCCATGTTTCTCAATCCACCATAACATCTCGGCCTGCACCTCTCTCACCATCCCGCAGCCTGTCGTGTTCTTCCAACTCTACCCTCTGTCAGCACAGCAGCAAACCCTCGTTTGTGCAGTTGTGCGCACATAAAAGATTCTTTCTTCCTACACATGGCAAAACTAAGAGCTTGAACTTCACCATTTTCAATCTACTAATAATAACCTTTATTTATAAACTGTATCACAAACACATTCCGCAAGTCAGCAGTTCATATAAAACAGTCAAAAATTACCAAGTTTAAGATAATCAAACAATTAAAGCAAAATAATGACAACCCTGCTCTTCAGAGCTTACAATCTACAGTGAGGTGAGGGTGACACAAATTACAGGTGCTTATTTACAATGATGGTACAACCATCTTAAGGAAATGGGGGGTAGATAAAGGCTGCATGAACCTTTTGGGTACAGTTGAGTTTGATGTTGAATTATGTTCAGAGAAGTAAAGAATAAGCTTAATTAGGGAATGTGATAGGCCACCCTAAACAGTTGTGTTTGTAGGAGCACCTAAAAATGTCTAAGTTGTCGTTATACTCCTAATTTCATGGGAAATAAAGGGTAAAAGGTGGCTCATCTAGGTAGGAGATTGAACTGAACCGGACAAAGTCCAGATAAGGGGTGTTACCGTCTTTCTGTGTCTCAGAGTTTGAAAGTTGTGAGAGGCCATGAGAATTGGCCAGAGATAGAAGCTGAGATGCAGTTGAGGAGGTGGGGCTGTTGAAGTCTCCCAGGATTAGGGTTATCAAATTCTGAGGACATGAAATGTGGCAGCAATGCATAAAAGTGGCCAAGGAAGTGGGTGGGTGAGCCTGGGGGCTGGTATATGACTGATAATCTGAGGGAGAGGGGATGGAACACCCTGATGGTGTGAACCTCAAAACAAGAATGGCGCCCAATCAGCCTGTATTCATTTATTTGGTTAAAAACAGAATTTTTGTTGGCAGCAAGGAGTATAGGGTTATTGTGGAGTTTGCAGTGATCGTATGGTGGGATATACACATATTCCATGTATTCTAATCTGGACGTGGATGAGCCATATGCTCACTATTACTTTTCTGAAAACTAATTATTGTGAACAGCCTGTGTCCTCCTCAGATGATTCGTCGCCCAATCATGTCATTGTTTGCACTATAGGGGCCAGCTGAGAGCTTTTTGCTGCAAAGACAACAGCGCTTGTATGACTCATGGCCTGTGATCTCTGTGATTATTGCATAGCCACTCCTATCTGTTGGACAAAGAAATGCAGCCTTTCCGCTTTGTGGATACAGACGGTTTCTGAAACTCGCAGACAACATCACCCATTCCCTGAAAAATTCTATGTCTCCCAGGGTGATTCTATGATTCTATGATAATTTCAACAATGACACCTGGACAAGAAAGCATGGACAGGGTAGTTACATCTCGATGACTGGGTACTGGGTGACTCTGGTGGCTGTGGGGGCAGTCGGGGAAGGGTCTTGCACTCCCCAAGGCTTGCCGGGAGCTTGGGGATGGATAAAAAAGAACTACACTACATACGATGGATAAGTAAACTAATAGACAACAGGGTTGGAGAACTAAACTACTAAACAGCTGGGGTTGTACAACTAAACCACTACACACCATACAATGGATAACTAAACTAATAGACAACAGGGGTTGGAGAACTAAACTACTAAACAGCTATGATTGCAGAACAAAACAAATTAACACCAGAACATGGATAACTAAAGTAATAGACAACAGGGTTTGGATAACTACACTACTAACCAGCTATGATTGCAGAAGGAAAGACATATACACCAAAACATGGATATCTAAAGTAAAAGACAACAGGGGTTGGAGAACTGAACTAGTACACACCAGGGGATGGAGAACTAAAGCAGTAGACACCAAGGTGTCACCAGACACCAAGTCTTGGAATCCCCAGGGCATGCGGAACAAACCTCTGTATGTAACAGTTCCTCCAGTGCTTCTGCCTCCTCTACCTTCTCTAGTGCCTCCACCTGCACCTGCAACCTCTGCCTTAATTAAACACACACTCCAACACAGCAGACGGAATCCCCCCACCTGTGTACTGTGCAGTCACAGCTCACTGCAATCAGGCAGTGATTAAATTAATATGCCTTGGAGATCATAGTCATACAGATCAACAGTTGTGGACAGCTATCCATGCTGAGGTTGTGCAATGGCTAACTACACTCAACCTGGAGCCAGGGAAGGTGGTGTGCGATAACGGTATAAACCTGGTGGCGGCCCTACGCCAAGCCAACCTTACACACATGCCTTGCGTGACTCGCATCCTCAACCTGATGGTACAGCAATTCCTTGGCCACGGTCCCAGCCTGGATGTGCTGATGCAGAAACCCCTGTCGTTGTGCGCCCACTTCCACCATTCCACTTAAGTTAGTATAGAGATATTTCGGCTTACCAGTTAACCTGTTCATATGCAATGTTACTACACCATGGAATTCAACTCTGCACATGTTGTAGCGACTGCGGAAGCAGCACCGAGACCTGTATTACATTTTGCATAGCCTGGCAGAATGCAGCACGGATGTGGTGCAATTTACACTTGCAAAGTGGACACAGATGAAGGACCTCTGCACCCTTCTGCACGTTTTTGAAATGGCTACTAAGATGGTTAACGCTGACGATGCCGTCATATGCATAACTATTACTGTCATCTACATGCTGGACCACACTTTCACTAGTCTGCGGGAGGAGGTGGTGGTGGCACCGAAGGAAAAAGAGGAAGCAGAGGAAGAAATGAAAGAATTAACAATATCTCTAAGTTTTGGACTGTCATCTCATAGGCGGTTGCCATGGGAGGAACAAATTGAGGATGAGGAAAAGGACGAGAAGGAAGAGATGATGGATGTGCAATACTTAGGAGATGAAGAGGATAATGATTTCTTTTGTGTAGTCCGTGGATGCCAGGAGGGGATGGAGGAAGCAAGCTTGAGTGTTATCCTGCCACCAACACACTATGGACTTGTACCTCAACATGAAAGAGACCGACCCTTGAGTACCTTTTTGCAGCACTATCTGCAACTTGATTGTTACCCATATTGCTAGGATTCAAAATAGTGCTGACTGCAAAAGTAAATTTTGCCAGTTGCTTCCACCTTTTAAAGAGACGCACCCATGCTCCAGCATCAAAACATGCTTGAAGACAATCTTGACAGTGGTTTTCCCCAAAACACCTGTGACTTACACAGTGTGCATCACAGCGATAGGCTTCCTACCCTGTGAACGTTGAGTCGTCAATTCAAAAACACTAGAAGCCTTGCAGCACTGGAGTCCGGGTTCCAACCCCACCAAGGGCAGCATCTGCAAAGAGTTTGTATGTTTTCCCAGTACTCATTTTTCTTCCCATATTCCAAAGACATACTGATAGGAAATTTATATTGTGAGTCTCAATAGGGACAGAGCCACTAATATCTGTAAAGCAATGTGGAATTATTGGTGCTATATAAGTGATAAAAAAATAAATAGAAATTGATGCCACTTTTTTGTGGTATCTGCCCATAATTTTTGGAAATATTTGGTCTCCAAATTGAGTCTCCTTCATTTGTGTTGCCTCAATTTTGCACAGCTCTCAGAGCACGAGGCATACACCATTCACTCATCCAATAGTTACTGCTCTACCTTTTAGGCCTGTTTCACACATCCGTTTTTTGGCATCCGCCTGCATCCGTCAAAGTGTGAAAAAACGGATCCGTTTCGCCGCGTTTTTTTGACGGATCTGCGGTAGCCGCTAATGGAAGTCTATGGAACAAAAAACGGATCCTCAAAAAAATGGCGGATCCGTTTTTTAATGGAAAACGACGGATTTAGACGGATTTTAAAAAACGGAAGTGTGATCCAGCCCTAAGCAAGAAAGACTGCTTTGAGCCCTAATCAATGCTTAAATGTGGCATGGTTTAAGGACCATGCTATTAGCACAAAGAATATATATTGCGGAATGTAGACATCTGGCTGCAGCACAATACTGCAATAGGGCAGCATGGTGGCTCAGTGGTTAGCATTGCAGCACTGGGGTCCTAGGTTCAAATCCCACCAAGGACAACATCTGCAAGAAGTTTGTATGTTCCCTCCATGTTTGTGTGAGTGTACTTTGGTTTCCTCCCACACTCTAAAGACATACTGATAGGGATTTTAGATTGTGATCCCCATTGGGTACAGAGATGATAATATATGTAAATTGCTGCAGAATAAGATATCACTATATAAGCAAAGCATAAATATTACCTGTGGCTTTCTTTATGTAGCATGGTGGTAACAAAAAATAGATTTGTCACTGTGGACAAGCCTTGGATACAGCAGAATCTGAGCAAAAAAGAATTATAACCTCAGATGTGGCCAAATTTATAGAGCACGGTAGTAACAGAACAAATTTATATTTTATCATGTGTACCTCTCTATGGAGAACAATATCTGCACAAAAGAATAAAAAGATGAAATGTAGCCTGCTTTTGGTAGCATGACAGTAAGAAAAACAATTTTGATTTTATCATTTGTACCCCTGTATGGAGAACAATATCAGCAGCCAAAAATTTCAGACTGACATCTATCCTGTTGTATAACGGTACTAACAGAAGAAATAATTTTTTAACTGTGGATGAGGCCTGTATACAATTGAATATATGCTCAAAACAATTTCAAACTCAGATCTAGCCTGCTGTATCACGCTTGTAAGAGAAAGAAAATTTTGTTTTAAGCTGCATGAGCTATGCAGACAGCTGAATTTCACCACCACCAAATGACAAGGTATCACATTAGCAACTGCCAATTTTTTTTTTTTTACTGTGCAACAGCTCTGCACACAGAACAATTTCACCGCCACTAAATGACAAGGTGGGATATGACCTGCTGTATCACATTTGTAACAGAAAAAAATGTTTTGTTTAATCTGCATGAGCTCTGCAGACAGCTTAATTTCACCTCCACTAAATGACAAGGTGGAATATGACATGTGAATCACGTTAGCAACCGAAAAAAAATTCTTTTTACTATGCAACAGCTCTACACACAGAACAATTTCACTGCCACAAAATTGCAAGGTGGGATATGGTGGGCTGTATCACATTTATATTAGATTTTTTATTTAATCTGCATGAGCTATGCAGACAGATGAATTACACCACAACAAAATGACAAGGTGGGATATGGCGGGCTGTATCACGTTTAGCAACAGATTTTTTTTTTTTAATCTGCATGAGCTATGCAAACAGATGAATTTTACCGCCACCAAATGAAAAGGAGATATACATATAGCATGCTGAATCACGTTAGCAACAGCCCCAAATTTTTTTTTACTGTGCAACAGCTTTGCACATAGAACAATTTCACCTCCAGAAAATGACAAGGTGGGATATGGCAGGCTGTATCACGTTTAACAACCAATTTTTTTTTATCTGGATGAGCGATGCAGATGGCTGAATTTCACTCCCACTAAATGACAAGGTGAGATGCTGATTCACGGTAGCAACTGACAAAATATTTTTTGTACAGGACAACAGCTCAAATCACAGAACAATGTCACCACCACTAAATGACAAGGTGACATATGCGTATCACATTTAGCAACTGAAAAAATAAGATTTAGAAAGGTCTACTCTTGCTGTCTTTGTCTGTGGACCTCACTAATGGCTCAAAAAAAAATCTTCTGGAAGGTCCATTTGACAGCCACACAGGATATTAGCTATCTAAACTATCTGACTTAGAACAAGCTAAAATCTATCAGCACCCAGGCCCAGCATCAGGACCAGCATCTCTGTGCTATTAAAACAAGATGGCAGCTCTTCATATAGAGGGGGACATGTGATTTCAGCAGCCAATGACACAAGCTGTTGTGTCTGGACATTTTGGATGTTTCCTGTGTCCTGATTGGCCAGCCGCAAAGTGCACACATAGTTAGAAAAAAAAAAAGTTTACAAGCATGCCGTTCCTCTTGTCTCTCTCCACCCCTTTCCCTCATTAAACACGTGCCCCACGCTCATCATACACCATCACTGTCCTAGCCAAAGTGCTTAAAATACTTTAGTGGCAACCCAAATATTTTCCCGCACTTTTTAACGAATGTTACTGATTTTTTCTGACTTTATAAAAATTTGCTCATGTTTCCGATTATGAATCTGAATGTGCCATTTTGTGATGAATTTATGTTTGGCGATAGGTTTTTGAACATATTCGCTCATCTCTAGTCCTAAGTTATTGAACTCAGTAAACGTTTAAATATTTTATTTGTAGTGCTAGATATTATATAAATACCACTGAATGCTGTACGGCTGAGATATTTAAACCAGCAAAAAAATTTTACTCTATTTTTGAGTGTTGTAGATCACAAAAATGTACATCAGACCACGCAATACTGTATGGCTGTGAAATTTAACCCAGCAACATTTTTTAATGCTTTTTTGGAGCAATAGATATCAGATTAATGTACCCCGGACCACAGAATACATTATGGGTGAGTAATCAAACACAGAAAAAAAATAAATGCTTTTTTTGTAGTCTCAGATATCACATAAATGTACTCCACACCATGGAATACTGTATGGCTGAGAAATTTATACTAGCAAAAAAAGTTACACTTTTTTTGAGTGCTATAAATCAGAAAAATGTACCCCAGACCATGGAATACTGTATGGGTGAGAAACTGAACCCAGCAACTTTAACATTTTTTTGGCGTGTTAGATACTACAACAATCTACCACAGGCCATGAAATATTCTATGGGTGATTAATTTAATCCAGAAAAAAATGTTAACACTTTTTTGGAGTATTATATAACACAAAAATGTCCCACAAAACTTGTAATACTCAATGGATCACACAATATATTACACTTTTTTTTACACACAAAAAAGCTGCAGCTATATATTTTGCAAGAGCCTGCACAGCCCTAATCCCTGTCTACAGACTGTATTCTGCCACTCAACCTGTTGATGAACTCTCTCTACCTCACTAGACTATATGCAGAATGTATGTGATACAAACTGCAAAGCGCACAATTAGTCCTTAGAAGGGCTGTATCAACACTACCGAACTCTGATTCGTTATACTGTGCACACACAGGCCTAGACAAGCATTCTCTCCATTCAATGGGAAGAGTAATATAGCTGTGCAATGGGCGTCATTCTGTTGAGTCAGGTGGCGCCTGTTCTTTTATAACCCCTGATAATGTCACCTGGCCAGCCAATCACAGTAATGCCACAGCCAAAATGACTGTGGCATTACAGTGACATGCAGGCAATCCCCGCATGCTTATTGGCTGTGTAACAGGTGGCAAGCATGCGGGGCGGGAATTAGAGTTTTACATTGAGCACTGCCCAATGCTCGGCGACTTACTAGTACAATTGAGTACCCTACTTGCCCTACTACCTGCAGCAGTTACCCTATTCCCTCACATCTATTCCAGTACCTTTCACCAGCTATAGCCACTTGTTAGAAGATGAGCAAGAACAGAGTCCGCGGTTCCCTATGCACTTTGGGGCCGGAACTATCGGGACTGTCACCACTGTTGCCGGGGGACGATTTATCTGGGTGGGGAGGACCTTTGCACTGGACAGTAGGGGGCATGGGAGAGATAAAAAGGGTGGAGCATGGAAACAGGAGATTTGGCAGGAAGGTGACACGAGCACAAAGAGAAGGTTGACTCCCTCCCTACTGCTCCGACTGCGAAAGCCGCATATGCTATTTCCCTGCAGACTGACTTACCTTCGGAACCCGTCCTGACTAAGCTGCCCCTGAACGTTCCCATACCGGTCCATTCCTTATCGCTCGCAGTGAAAGATAATTTTACTTGCTCTGATCATAGTGAGCCCATCAGAGGTTCGCACATTGCCGTGGCCTGCGAGCCTGTATGCTGCTCGTGTTCTGTGACATCCCAGAGGAACCAGCAAAAGAGACTGTTTCTATCTACCAACGCACCCAAGCCAAGCAAGCCCGGACACAATGCACCCAAGCCAAGCAAGCCCGGATACATCGGCATGGTCGGGAAATAGTGTATTTCATTCCTTCGCAACAGAGCCAGAGACATTGTCCACGACCTACAACGCCGGCGGGAGATATTTCAACCTTACCCCAACAAGAACTTCTAGCGATAAGTTACCTCTTTCGTACATTAATAATAATAATAATAATAATCTTTATTTATATAGCGCCAACATATTCCGCAGCGCTTTACAGTTGAACAGTTTCAAACACAACAGTCATAAGTAACAACGTTAACAATACAATAATTAAAGCGAAATAAGACGACACTGCTTGTGGAGCTTACAATCTACAATGAGGTGGGGGAGATACAAAGCATAGGTTTGTATTTACAATGATGTATTTACAATGACGGTCCAGCCATCTTCAGGGGGTGGGGGTTAGATGGAGATAGTGAATGGGCTACACACACACAAACATAACATGACTTTGATTACTGAATGTGATAGGCCGCTCTGAACAAATGTGTTTTGAGCGAGCGCCTAAAACTATGCAAATTGTGGATGATCCTAATATCTTGGGGTAGAGCATTCCAGAGGATTGGCGCAGCACGGGAGAAGTCTTGGAGTTGGGAGTGGGAGGTACGGATTAGGGCAGAGGTTAGTCGAAAGTCATTTGCAGAGCGCAGCGGTCGGTTAGGCCGATAGACAGAAATGAGGGAGGAGATGTAAGGGGGTGCCGCACTGTGGAGAGCTTTGTGGGTGAGAACAAGTACTTTGAATTGTACCCTGTAATGAATTGGCAGCCAGTGTAACGACTGGCGAAGAGCGGACGCGTCTGAGTAACGATTAGCCAGATGGACAAACCTGGCTGCTGCATTAAGGATAGACTGGAGAGGGGAGAGTCGAGTGAGAGGCAGGCCAATTAATAGAGCATTACAGTAGTCCAGGCGGGAGTGGATCAGGGCGACAGTGAGAGTACATTCCCTCTTCCCCCTAAATGTTGTGTTTTTGTGCAAATTCTGTTGTTGCGCTCAGTGTCCCTGTGCCATTTCATTGTTGATTTCATCTCCCTGTGCGGAGTATCCCTTGTACCTTAATGACCTGTTCAAAGTAAATTTTGTTAACCTCTCCTCTGCCTCCTGCTCTTCATTGCATCCAATGAACTTCACTTCTGTTACCTTTACACACTCACCTAGCTAAAATATTTAATCTCTCTCACCTGGTATCTTTCCCTCCTCATTTAAACATGCCAGCATCCTGTACATTACTTAAAAAATCATCCCTCGCTCAGAACTGTGCTGCAACAGCAGCCAGAAGGCAGAATGCAGTAGCGCTACCCTTACTAAGCACATTACAGCACATCACCGCTACAGGAATGCAGTCTACCCCTGTTCAATTAATTGGAGCTGTACCATATATCCTACTTAACTGACCCTTCAAACTGACTACTCGTACGACGTAATGAATAAGGATGTGGATTGGCCAAAATGTCACGATTTACTTGTCGCTCCAAATAATTTTTTCTTCTGTGCTACATGAATATTGTGCTGTTCAACTTCCTGTATTAAATATTTGCATCACATACAAGAGAGAGTGTGGTGAATTTTTTGGATTTGAAACGCTCTACTAATCAGTCTCAGTGAACTACAGAGTTCAATATAAACTTATCAGTTTCACCCACAAAGCTCTCCACAGATCTGCACCACCCTACAGCTCTTCCATCATCTCTGTCTATCACCATACCCATGCCCTCTGCTCTGCTAGTGACCTAAGATTAACTTCCTCAATATTCCAATGATCGTCCACCCATCTCCAAGACTTCCCGCTTACTGCGCCAATTCTTTGGTTCACACTGCCCAGGACAATATGAATAATTCTCAATGCCCATAGTTTTAAGCATTCCCTAAAAATGCATTTCTTTAGATTGGCCTATCACCTCACTTATCTAACGATCCCTGTTTTGCCCATACAATATTTTCTTCAAAATCGGAGCCCTGTAAGCATCTGTTCACATACCCTCATTGCACTTAATAGCCCTCTTTGTCTGTACTTGTACACATACTGGCTGGTGACCGGTTCTTGCAGTGTGAATACCCTATTTATCACATTGATGGCTGATCAGTACAACACAAGCACTTTTTACCAATCACCTTTTCTGTCTTGCAAGCAGGACCCTCACTCCTTTTAGTATCTGTTGATTTATGTGTTATTCCGTAATGTCTTTATTGTCTATACAAGTCCCCTCTAAAATTTAATGTGCAGTGGAATATATTGCTGCTGTAGAAATAAAAAATATTATTATAATTAATTTCTTAATAATTATACTAAGTGTACAGTAAGCCATAGTTACAATGTGCTATACATTATTAATAAAATCTATAATGCAATAAAATATAATAGCAACATTCTTTGGAGACCGAATATTGTAATCTGCTATGGAATACCTCATCTCAGGTCCATAGTAAATAAAGTTTTACTTCATGTAAAAATAATGCAATAAAATAAGATTAAAGATATGCAGAGATGTCCACATTTATTTTTGATCTTTCTTTATGCCCTCAAGTATGGTTCCCTTGACTTTTACAAATTAATTCTCAAATAAATCTATAGAAGAGTGCCTCATAAACCATTGCATTCATCACATTTACTGCTATTTCAGACTATGGCTCTGTTTTTTTCTAGAGTTTAAAGCAAGGACTGAAGTCACAGCAAGATCAGCAGATTACTCCTGAGACATTATGTTAAGACAGGGCCGCTAAGAGCATTGTGGTGATTTACATTAAAGTCAGGCTTTAATTTTAAAAAATGGGCTTTCACTTTTCTATTTAACCAACAAATCTTTAAATCCATAAATTCTTTTCCCATCTATTACCCTGACAGTAAGTGTTATCATTTATGTAATGCCCTCTCCAACTTTTTTTTCTCACAAAATGCCTTGTCAAGAAATGTAAATCATTGCATCAATCATAATGTTTTTGTTGGGAGGGAATTTGAATGTACTGTACAATGTTGACAAGTGGCAATTTGTCATATTGTTGGATTGATAGTAACTTTTCATTCCTTTTACAGGCAAATACAGAAATAACCTCTGGTCACGGATTTTTTTTCCCATTTTGAATCCACCAAAACAATTTTTAGAAATGTGTATGAAGTATGAATTCTTTGCATACAAACTTTTTTTTGCAAATATCTATACACTCTTCAATATTGAAGTTGCAACAACAAGAAGGAAAACTTGTGGAAATTATAGGATCGATAGACATGTTAATGATATGCAAATGATGAAAAAACAGAAACTAAATTTTCAAAATATTTTGATACATTCAGTATCAATTAGGAATGCTATACACATAAATATATGCACTTAGATCCTTTGGTATGCTACCAATGAGATTGTTAATGGCTAAAGGATGTTCTCCCGTGCTGACTGAACTTGGGTACACAAATCCTCAAAATTCAATGCTGGCAGCTTTGCAATTTTTAACCATTAAGGTCACAGATGTGCTTAATCAGAGACAAGTCAGGAGACACTACAGGACATGGTAGTACGTTTAGGCCCTGCAGGCTGCCTATAGCAGCACAAAAAAGTGAGCTAACATAGCTTTGAAAGATGGCTCCTTAAACAGTTTTACAGTCCTTTGTGACGGCTTCTTTAAGGTGTTGCCCAAGTCTACTAACCAGTCTGCGGTTATCACTTCATCCAAGACAAAAAAAGCAATTGTCACAGCTGATGATGATATATCTCAGTTCCAGCCTTGCCACCATGCTGTGCACCATGATAGCCTTTGAGAGAGGTGGCATAAGATCAATAGAACACCTATAGATAAACGTCTGGTTCAAAGCCCAATGTCCTGAAAACTCCTTTTTACGGTTTGTGGAGACATCTTTTGACCCCATAGCATTGGTATGTGATGTTTAATTTCACTGGCAGTGCAGAATGTATCGCTGTGCCATTTTTCGAATCTTGACAAGGCCACGTTTACAATGCCATGAAAAAGCTTTCACAAGGGAACGTTATAGCAGTCCTACTCCTGGGATTAAGGTGAGAGATGACATAGAGTACTTTAACCTCGGTCTTCTAGTCTTCATTACAGGTACATTAACAGGATGGTGCTACATTGATTTGGTCATGGAACCATTTGTATAGCCATTTCTTTAAGGTGTCCCAGGAGCCATTTTTCAACATGGCAACACCAGCCTACATATTGCTCATGCTACTGTGATCAGCATGCAAGGCATAAACATGCTTCCATTGCCAGTAGCATCTCTGGACTTGTCTCCCATTAACCACATCTGGATCATCATTAGTCTCCAATTGCAAAGGAAACAGCCAGCAGCAGATCTTGATGATTTGTGGGCCCAAGTGCATCCAGCATGTCAGAACATTGATCAGAAAACCATTCTAAAGTTAATTGATAACATGCCAAGGTGTGTAAGTGTGTGGATTTCATGTTCAATAATGAAAATTTGTGATGCTTTTAATATTTTTGCCATTATCTCATCATTTGCATATTGTTAACATGTCTATTGATCTTGTGAGCTTTATAATTACATGACTTTTCCTTCTTGGTTTTGCAAAGTTGAGGAGCATATAATAACGCAAATAGCCAACACTTTGCAAGTCATTCAAGCTAGATTTGAGTACAGACTTGTGGCAAATTCTCAGGCCAAGGTTCTGAAAAAATGAAAATGTAAGTTTATGTCATACAGTATATTTAATTAATATGAAAGAGGCAGAAGTCATTATTTCTTGAAGAAGTATGACAGATCTGGATATCCTCCATATGTAGCACCTAATTAACAGCTTTGCATTGCCCAAATAACACTAAAATATGTTTCCATAATGCAGCACTATAAAGGCATATTTATCACCATTGCAAACTTAGCCTAGAAAGTCTTAAATATTCCACATTTGTCATAGCAGTTCATGCTGGATGATAATTTAGGCATGTCTCACCTTAGTTTACCCCAACTATTAGTTGGCTTACTTTGTGATAAAAACTTGCGCCCAAATTTTTGAGTATGTTTTTTGGCGCACAAACGTACACATTAGGCCACAACCCTTTATAGGCAAGTTACAGTGCACTCCTTATAATAATAATAATAATCTCTTTTTTTTTATATATTCCGCAGCACTTTACAGTTTGCACACATTATCATCACTGTCCCCGATGAGACTCATAATCTAAATTCCCTATCAGTATGTCTTTGGAATGTGGGAGGAAACCCACACAAACATGGGGAGAACATACAAACTCCTTGCAGATGTTGTCCTTGGTGCAAGGCTGTGGTGCTAACCACTGAGCCACCGTGCTGCCTTTTTATCAATGAGGCCACATTCCCTTAGTGGACTTGGCACAGAAAGTGTTTAAAATATGCTTATAAATATGGTGCAAATCATGAAATACTTTTTTGGTGCAAACTATGACAGAATTCAGGACATTTGTCTTTACAGTCATGGCCAAAAGTTTAGAGAATGACACAAATATTAATTTTTACAAAGTCTACTGCTTCATTTTTTCTAATGGCAATTTGCATATACTCCAGAATGTTATAAAGAGTGATCAGCTTAACAGAAATTACTTGCAAAGTCAATATTTGCCTAGAAAATTAACTTTATCCCCCAAAACACATTTCAACATCATTGCAGCCCTACCTTAAAAGGACCAGCTAACATCGTTTCAGTGATTGCTCCTTTAACACAGGTGTGGGTGTTGATGAGGACAGGGCTGGAGATCAATCTGTCATGATTAAGTAAGAATTACACCACTGGACACTTTAAAAGGAGGCTGGTGCTTGGCATCATTGTTTCTTTTCTGTTAACCATGGTTATCTCTAAAGAAACACGTGCAGTCATCATTGCACTGCACAAAAATGGCCTAACAGGGAAGAGTATCGCAGCTAGAAAAATTGCACCTCAATCAACAATCTATTGCATCATCAAGAACTTCAAGGAGAGAGGTTCCCTTGTTGCCAAAAAGGCTCCAGGGCGCCCAAGAAAGACCAGCAAGCGCCAGGACGTCTCTTAAAAGTGTTTCAGCTGCAGGATCGGGCTACCAGCAGTGCAGAGCTTGCTCAGGAATGGCAGCAGGCAGGTGTGAGTGCATCTGCACGCACTGTGAGGCAGAGACTCTTGGAGCAAGGCCTGGTCTCAAGGAGGGCAGCAAAGAAGCCACTTCTCTCCAGAAAAAACATCATGGACAGACTGATATTCTGCAAGAGGTACAGGGAGTGGACTGCCGAGGACTGGGGTAAAGTCATTTTCTCTGATGAATCCCCTTTTCGATTGTTTGGGACATCTGGAAAACAGCTTATTCGGAGAAGACCAGGTGAGCGCTACCACCAGTCTTGTCTCATGCCAACTGTCAAGCATCCTGAAACCAATCATGTGTGGGGTGGCTTCTCAGCCAAGGGAATGGGCTCTCTCTCAGTCTTGCCTAAAAACACAGCCATGAATAAAGAATGGTACCAGAATGTCCTCCAAGAGCAACTTCTCCCAACCGTCCAAGAGCAGTTTGGCGATCAACAATGCCTTTTTCAACATGATGGAGCACCTTGCCATAAAGCAAAGGAGATAACTAAATGGCTCAGGGAACAAAACATAGAGATTTTGGGACCATGGCCTGGAAACTCCCCAGATCTTAATCCCATTGAGAACTTGTGGTCAATCATCAAGAGACGGGTGGACAAACAAAAACCTTCAAATTCAGACAAAATAAAAGCATTGATTTTGCAAGAATGGACTTCTATCAGTCAGGATTTGATCCAGAAGTTGATTGAGAGCATGCCAGGGAGAATTGCTGAGGTCCTGAAGAAGAAGGGTCAACACTGCAAATATTGACTTGCTGCATTAACTCATTCTAACTGTCAATATAACCTTTTCTTACTCATAATATGATTGCAATTATATTTCTGTATGTGATAAAAACATCTGACAAACACACATAAAAACCAGAGGGCAGCAGATCATGTGAAAATATAATATTTGTGTCATTCTCAAAACTTTTGGCCATGACTGTATGTGCCCCAATTATGTCTAAACATCTATTAAATTCACTAAATCATCAGCTACATTCAATTATATATTAAAATGCAAGAATTGCATGGAAACAAATAATACTTTATATTTTATGAGTACAGAGACAGTTTTGTAACTCGGAAGAATAGAATCCAATATAAGTAAAGTCATTATTTATTTTTCCCCTAATACACTATTGTCTAAGACATAGTATAATATGATCTGCTTATAATCTTGTTAACGCCTCCAAAATAGAAGTCAGTTTTCCAAATCACACAGAAGTGGGAATGTTTTAATCCATAATTTTATACCTTTACATTACATGTCATTGATTATACCAGTGCACACATCATGTTGATAACATAATATATTACAGCATGATTATTATTTGATGTCTTTGAGAATATATCTAAATATATACCAAGAAGAGATAAATGCAGTTATATTCCTGCGATAATAGAATGAGATGCCTGTAAATTCTATCCCTCTAATCTCAGTCAAAACAATGGATGATAATGTTAGAATGCAAAATATTTCACTAGGTAATTGCTTGCTGGTATAGTCCTGTGAAATGATTCAGTACACAGATGGGGTCTTGTGATGAAGAATAAAGATAAATGTGTTTGTTATATGCAATATGTATGTAAATATTTAGTTCTTAATCAAAGTGTACAGTTTAAATAATGGTATTGAAATATGTGTTCTGCAGGTAAAATGGAATTAGAAGGAAAACCTGCTGCTTGCCCATGCCTGGATGCAGGGTGATGTATAGCACTTAGCAAACATCAATACAACCATAGAAATATGTGTGCTGTGAACATAATTCATAATATATGAACATTTTCGTGAAAGGAGGACATTTTTTAACGCTGTGAACTAAACTAAAGGTTTATCCGTTCCAGGCAGAGCTAAATGAAAATTAATTATTTGTTTTAAATGGAAAATTGTATATGAAACAATATAAGTATCATTAAAAATGTTAAAAAATGACACATAGACCATGCAACCAGGGACTAAACGACGGGTAGGCAAGGGTAGGCACCCACCTATGGCGCTACCGCTTGCCTCCCTGAAAAAATATATTACCTGATGGTGGTATGCCTGAGACCATATGGCGACTTTCCTCAAAGGTGAGCAGTGTCAGTAAGTCACTAAAACTACCTGAACTCTGCACATCATACTGCATAAGGGGCTATAATGACAACACTGCATAAGGAGGTGTGTGGGACATTATACTGGGGTCTGTGGTGGCTATACTGTATTGGGGCTGTTGGCAACATTATACTGGGGCTTGGGGCTTACACTGTATAGTGGACTGTGGGGAACATTATATTGTGAGCTGTAGGTGACCATACTGTATAGGAGGTTACAGGGAGAATACACTGTATAGGGGCTGTGGTGACCATACTGTTTAGGAGGCTGTGGTGGACATCATACTGTATATTGGGGGGGCTATAATGGATATAATACTGTGTGAGATGCTGTGGGTGACATTACCCTGCATGTAATGGGCTGTGGGAGACAGTATACTGTATCGGAACTGGAAGGCCATCATACTGTATGGGGTTACTCTGTGGGACATAATACTGTATGGAGTTCTATTGGGGTCATCATACTATATATGGGAGTAGTGGTGGCAGCCATACTAAATCTGGGGGGCTGTAATGGACATCATACTTATGGGGGGCTGTAGAGGCCATCAAACTGTATGGGGTGCTGTGAGGGCCATTGTACTGTGTACAAGGCGCAAAGGAGAGGGCAGCATGACAGGCAGTATAAAGGCATATTGTGAAGAGTGGGCACAGAATGGATATGCTACTAATGAAATGGGATACAGTAAAGAGAGAGGTAGGGATGGTGGGTGGACAGTGTGGAGATATAGAGTGTGTAAGGATAAACAGTGGAGAGGAGACTGTTCTGTCTCCGACATAATCAATGACTCTTAACTGTCTATTCTGGTAACATACAATGATTGCTCTATGTATACAATACTCAGTTTTTCCATAGTTAATGTTTAGTGTATAATGTATATATGTATTTTTATGTACCCATACTGATTCATTGTATTGTATGTTTTGCTTGTAGTTTCACCGCATCTATATACCATCACGTTCAATAAAGCACATATTCAACCTACACTCTTCTTATTGGACCCCCCCGGTATAGCGGGTTAGCTACCCGTATAAGCTATATGAATCCAGGTTCATTAGTAAGGACGGAATAGTGAAATGATGGCTTTCCAGCTAGTGGGAATACAGAGAGAGGAGCTTTCCATCTTGCACGACCGTAGTGAAACAACGTCTCTCCAGCTAGTGGGAATACAGAGAGAAGAGCCTTCCATCTTGCAGACGGCAGTAAAACAGCAGCTATAAAGCTAGTGCAATTCAGAGAAAGGACAGCCCTTCATCCAGTTTGCAGGAACTAGTGATGCTGCAGAAATCCATCTAGTGAGATTCAAGTCACTGGCTACACAGAGACTAATACAGCTACAGCAATCTCTGCACAGCCAAGCATCCTTCCAAGACGTCATGTCCCACAACAGAACAATAATAAAGTAAATTTTTGGCACTCAACTTGAGAATAAATGAAGGATTTTATTTGCAGTCAAAGGCAGTAAACGCTTCGGTCAATACATCTGACCTTCATCAATACACAGACTGCTCCTGTGTGGTCCGTGAACATGGAGTAGAAGAATAACACTGAAATGGAGAGAATCATAGACTCCTATGGGGTTACATTACCCCTGCTGTGGAGAGTTATTCTGTTTAGTAAGGTCCTGTGATAGCTGGTTAAGAATACTGGGTGTATCAAGAACGTATAGGGATCTTCTGTTATGTGTTAAAGTTCTGTGACAGCTAAACCAGAATGACAGGTATCTCCAAAGTGCTGTCCACAGACTCAATCTGTCCAGTGGTGAATAATGGTGCTGCCTGCCAATCAGTAACATGGCTTCCACCGCTTGTTCCTGGGCCCAACAGATTGTAACCCCATAGGAGTATATGATTCTCTCCATTTCAGTGTTATTCTTCTACTCCATGTTCACGGACCACACAGGAGCAGTCTGTGTATTGATGAAGGTCAGATGTATTGACCAAAACGTTTACTGCCTTTGACTGCAAATAAAATCCTTCATTTATTCTCAAGTTGAGTGCCAAAAATTGGTCTGGTGTGGGAACCTATTTTTGAGCACCGACACAGCTGTGCCATGATATACTTGATACCACGTCCCACAAATCACACAGGACAAAATCTGCTACATCCGTCTCCTCAAAGACTGTATCTATCAGCAGTGTGGTCACCATTGCGAGCGCAAATGCTGAAGCTGCCAAAATGTGAGCAAGCGTTGCTGCAGAAGAGATGGAACTTAAATTAGAGAAAGCGGGCCTAGAAGATCAAGAGAGAAAGTCACGCATAGAAAGAGAGAGGTCACGCTTAGAAAGAGATGAGCAAGAAAGACGCAGTTAGAGAAGGCACGTGTGGATGCCGCCTTAGAGAACCTAGCAGTAAAAAGAGAAGCTTCTGCAGCATTGGCTGAGGCAGAAGCACTAGAAGCCGCGCACAACCCTGAGCTGCATAGCCGTAGCAGTGCGTCAAGTCTGAAGTTGCCATTGCAAGATTCACCACAACACACATCTCAATATGTTAATGAACTTCCTGATCCAAACTATAACCAAGATTACGACACATCCAGTGAAACGAGTGAGAGTCATCATGAGGCTCAGCTCCAGGAAAACGTGGAGCAAAGCCAACTCTGCTGTCTACCTTGCCTCTCACCAGGTAACCAATGTGAATCACCTTGTTGACACATCACACGTCAGACCGAAGCTATATGACACTGGCTGGCACCACCCTGAGGATACTAACAGGTATGAAAGCACCTCACATCACTATCAGGGTGACCTATCACCAGTATACTCTGCTGACAACCGGTTCACATCAGAACTTGCTAGGATCTTCACACGACGTGATCTGGTTACTAAGGGACTCATGAAATTCACTGACCACGCTGAAGGTTACAGAGCTTGGAAAGCTTCCTTCCAAAATGTTACTAGAGACTTGGGGCTGCAAAACAGGGAAGAGATAGACCTCTTAGTCAAATACCTAGGAGAAAAGTCTGTCAAACACCCAGGAAGGATCAGAGACATTAACATAAATCACCCTCAAATCAGTCTCAAAGAGATCTGGAAGAGGCTGGATGAGTGTTACGGCTCAGCAGAGGTAATAGAGAGAGCCTTGTTCAAAAGAATCGAGGACTTTCCTAAAATATCTAACAAAGTTCTCCCAAAACTGAGAGAGCTGTGTGACTTGCTACAAGAGGTACTAGTCGCCAAATGTGAAGGTGACCAACCAGGACTTGCATACCTTGACACAGCCAAAGGTGTTAACCCTATAGTCCAAAAGTTGCCCTACAATCTACAGGAGAGGTGGCTCACACGTGGTTCCACATACAAACACAGTGTTTCATTCCCTCCCTTCTCCGTTTTTGTAGACTTTATACACGAACAAGCTACAGTCATGGCCAAAAGTTTTGAGAATGACACAAATATTAATTTTTACAAAGTCTACTGCTTCATTTTTTCTAATGGCAATTTGCATATACTCCAGAATGTTATAAAGAGTGATCAGCTTAACAGCAATTACTTGCAAAGTCAATATTTGCCTAGAAAATGAACTTTATCCCCCAAAACACATTTCAACATCATTGCAGCCCTGCCTTAAAAGGACCAGCTAACATCGTTTCAGTGATTGCTCCATTAACACAGGTGTGGGTGTTGATGAGGACAGGGCTGGAGATCAATCTGTCATGATTAAGTAAGAATGACACCACTGGACACTTTAAAAGGAGGCTGGTGCTTGGCATCATTGTTTCTCTTCTGTTAACCATGGTTATCTCTAAAGAAACACGTGCAGTCATCATTGCACTGCACAAAAATGGCCTAACAGGGAAGAGTATCGCAGCTAGAACGATTGCACCTCAGTCAACAATCTATCGCATCATCAAGAACTTCAAGGAGAGAGGTTCCCTTGTTGCCAAAAAGGCTCCAGGGAGCCCAAGAAAGACCGGCAAGCACTAGGACCATCTCTTAAAAGTGTTTCAGCTGCAGGATCAGGCTACAAGCAGTGCAGAGCTTGCACAGGAATGGCAGCAGGCAGGTGTGAGTGCATCTGCACGCACTGTGAGGCGGAGATTCTTGGAGCAAGGCCTGGTCTCAAGGAGGGCAGCAAAGAAGCCAATTCTCTCCAGAAAAAACATCATGGACAGACTGATATTCTGCAAGAGGTACAGGGAGTGGACTGCTGAGGACTGGGGTAAAGTCATTTTCTCTGATGAATGCCCTTTTCGATTGTTTGGGACATCTGGAAAACGGCTTATTCGGAGAAGATCAGGTGAGCGCTACCACCAGTCTTGTCTCATGCCAACTGTCAAGCATCCTGAAACCATTCATGTGTGGGGTGGCTTCTCAGCCAAGGGAATGGGCTCTCTCTCAGTCTTGCCTAAAAACACAGCCATGAATAAGGAATGGTACCAGAATGTCCTCCAAGAGCAACTTCTCCCAACCGTCCAAGAGCAGTTTGGCGATCAACAATGCCTTTTTCAACATGATGGAGCACCTTGCCATAAAGCAAAGGTGATAACTAAATGGCTCAGGGAACAAAACATAGAGATTTTGGGACCATGGCCTGGAAACTCCCCAGATCTTAATCCCATTGAGAACTTGTGGTCAATCATCAAGAGACGGGTGGACATACAAAAACCTTCAAATTCAGACAAAATAAAAGCATTGATTTTGCAAGAATGGACTGCTAGCAGTCAGGATTTGATCCAGAAGTTGATTGAGAGCATGCCAGGGAGAATTGCTGAGGTTATGAAGAAGAAGGGTCAACACTGCAAATACTGACTTGCTGCATTAACTCATTCTAACTGTCAATATAACCTTTTGCTACTCATAATATGATTGCAATTATATTTCTGTATGTGATAAAAACATCTGACAAACACACATAAAAAACAGAGGCCAGCAGATCATGTGAAAATATAATATTTGTGTCATTCTCTAAACTTTTGGCCATGACTGTACAATCAGAAACGATCCCAGCTTTGTCTTTGCAATGTCATATAACTCACCACCACCAGCTGCAAACCCACGCAGAACATCTCTGGCAGTGCACACGACTAATGTTTCTTCTCCAAGTTCCAATTACAGGTCTGCTGGCCACTCTCAATCAGTGACAAAGGTACAAGAACCTGAGAAGCAGTGCCCCCTTCATCAGAAGCCTCATCCTCTCCTGAAATGCAGAGCCTTCAGAGGAAAATCTATACCAGATCGCATAAACTTCCTGAAAGAGAACGGTATCTGCTACAAGTGCTGCTCGTCCACCACTCATCTCACCAAGGATTGTAAGATTAGTGTAAAATGCACAGAATGTGGCACCACAGATCATAACACTGCCCTACACCCTGGCCCAGCTCCATGGAGTGCACAAAACATGCCATCTGACAGTGAGTATGGCAGGGAGGAAAAGAGCACTGATGCAGCTACGCCAGAGAACACCTCACAATGTACTGAAGTCTGTAAAGGGACGATAGACAATAGGTCTTGTTCTAAAATATGCCTCGTCAGAGTGTACCAAAAGGGCCATAGAGACAAAGCTGTGAGACTGTATGCTATCTTGGATGATCAAAGTAATCGATCCCTGGCTAGATCAACATTCTTTGACCTATTCAACATTAAAGGACCAAGCACTCCTTACTCATTAAAGACATGTGCAGGTACTGTGACGACAGCGGGCAGGAAAGCCACTGACTACCAAATTGAGTCCTTAGACGGACAATTCTGCCTACCACTACCTACAATCATCGAGTGTAATCAGATCCCAGACAACAGATCGGAAATCCCTACACCAGATGTGGCAATCCATCATGCTAACTTAAAACACATAGCACACCTTATACCAGAACTCGACCCTCAGGCACAGATAATACTGCTGTTGGGAAGAGATAGCCTTCAGGTTCATAAAGTGAGAAGACATATCAATGGACTCAATAATGCTCCTTATGCCCAAAAGCTTGACCTAGCATGGGTCATAATAGGAAACGTATGCTTGGGAGAGATGCACGGCCCATCTTCTGTGACAAGTATGCTAACAAATACATTGGAGAAAGGGCGCCCATCTCTGTTTCAACCTTGCAACAACGAGTTCCATGTCAAGGAACTGCCAAACAGCATCCAACTACCCAATCATTTAATAGACTTTACTCATGACAGCAGTGTGGTGTCAGGAAGCTATGAGGATCAGTTGGGGTGCACAGTCTTCAAGAGAACTAAGCAAGACAACCAAGTAGCAATGTCTGTAGAGGATAAGCTGTTCTTAGAGGTAATGGACAAGGGGCTCGTAAAAGATGAGACCAACAGCTGGGTCGCACCTCTTCCCTTCAGAACCCACAGACCACGTCTACCAAACAACAGAGATCAGGCATTCAAACATTTCTCCTCTCTCAAACATAATCTACAGAAGAAACCAGAGATGAAAGATCACTTCTTCTCCTTCATGTCAAAGATATTTGAGAACTGCCATGCAGAACTAGCTCCCACTTTCAAAGACTCTGAAGAATGCTGGTTCCTACCCATGTTTGGAGTATACCACCCTAAGAAACCGGGCCAGATTAGAGTGGTGTTCAACGCCAGGGCTAAGTTTGATGATGTCTCCCTGAATGATGTTCTACTGACAGGACCAGACCTCAATAACAAACTGCTGGGAGTACTTATGCGCTTCCGTAAGGATTCCATTGCCTTCATCACTGACATCCAGCAAATGTTCCATTGTTTCCTTGTGAGAGAGACAGGAACTTCTTAAGATTCTTCTGGTACAGAGACAATGATGCTACTAAAGAGGTCACAGAGTACCGCATGAGAGTGCACATCTTTGGCAACAGCCCATACCCTGCAGTCGCCATTTACGGACTCAAAAGGTCAGCTCAAGAAGGAGAAACAGAATACGGATCAGATATCAGACAATTCATAGAAAAAGACTTTTATGTCGATGACTGTCTGAAAGCCATGCCTTCAAATGAGACTGCCATCAGTCTTCTCAGGCGAGCCCAAGAGATGCTTGCTTGCTCCAACCTCAGGCTTCACAAAATAGCCTCAAACAGCCAAGAACTCATGAAAGCATTCCCTTCACAAGACTTGTGTAACGGTCTCAGAGACCTGGACCTGGGGTCAGACCCCACAGCAATGCAACGCAGCCTTGGGCTTCTCTGGAATCTACAGTCAGACACTTTCACCTTTCAGGTCAGCCAGGAAGAAAAGCCTTTCACACGCAGAGGTGTCCTGACTACCATCAACAGCTTGTATGATCCCTTGGGTTCTGCAGCTCCTGTTACTATACAAGGCAAAGCCATACTAAGAGACTTAACTAAGGAGACATCCGACTGGGATACACCTCTGCCACCTGATAAGAGAATCCAGTGAGAAGTGTGGAAGATCTCTTTAGCAGCCCTCTCTAAAGCCCCCTTTACACATAGCGATATCGCTAGCAATATCGCTGTAAAGTCACCGATTTTGTGACGTAGCAGCGATATTGCTAGCGATATCGCTACATGTGATACTTACCTGCGACCGGCTCCCCCGCTGGTTATCGCTAGTCGCGCAAGAAGGTCCTGGATCATTTCTCGTTGGGCGCTTCCTGCTGGGCTTCCTGTGGTGCCGATGAGCGACGCGTGGACACGGGCGGGAGGACGTCAGGATCGCCGCGTCTGACAGGTAAGTAGCAACCCCCGATCCCTGTGATGTCGCTGGTGAGATCTGCCTGTGTGGCAGCTCACTAGCGACCACTTAGCGATGCACCAGCGATCCATATTGTTGTTGGGATCGCTGGTGCATCGCTATGTGTAACGGTACCCAAACCTGAATGTGTCAAGGCCATACACCCCTGTGCCGTCTACAGAGATACAGAGCCAAAGACTGTATGTATTTGCAGATGCTTCTGTCAAAGCAATTGCTGCTGTTGCCTATCTCAAAACTGTGGACTCCAAATGTCGGAGCCACATCAGATTTGTTATGGGGAAGGCCAAACTTGCTCCACAACCAGAGCACACCATACCAAGGTTAGAACATTGTGCTGCAGTCTTAGTCGTCGAGTTCATCGCATCCGAGATGGATATCGACCTTACACAAGCCAAGTTCTACTCAGACAGCAAAGTAGTCCTGGGATACATCCACAATGAAACCAGGCGATTCTACGTTTATGTCAACAACAGAGTGCTACGAATTAGGAGATCAGTTCATCCAAAACAGTGGCATTACATCCCCATGGACCAAATCCCTGCAGATCATACAACTAGAGCAGTTGACGCAAGTCGACTAGAGAGCACAATATGGCTCTCAGGACCAAAACTATTGTACACTGAGGAACGTTGTCCAGACACCTTTGAACTGATAGGAGAGGACTCAGATGCTGAAATCCGCCTTCAGGTGTCCACACTTCATACAATGACTTCTGTTATTCAGCTTGGATACCACAGATTTAACATATTTTCAAGTTGGAAGTCACTTACTCGAGCCATTACCTGCCTGACCCACATAGCTCACTCATTCAAGACCACCAGAGCTTGTGACACAGAAAAATGTAAAGGTTGGCATCTCTGCAAAAACACCTATGCTGCCTCCGACTTGGAATCTTCCAGAAACCACATCATCTCCACAGTTCAGAGGGAAACCTACTCTGTGGAAATCCAAAGTCTCATTAACAAACCTCCAATACCAGTGAGCAGCTCATTGAGGAAACTCGACCCATTCATCGACAACAACGGCCTGCTGAGAGTAGGAGGTCGACTCAAAGAAGCTAAAATGGAGTTTTAGGAGAAATTCCCTCTTATCATTCCTGGAAAATGTCACGTTGCTTACTTAATCATGCAACACAACCACAATCTGGTCAAACACCAAGGAAGACTATTCACAGAATGAGCCATCAGAACTGCTAGCCTGTGGATTGTTGGTGCAAAGAAACTCATCTGTAGTGTCATCTACAAATGTATTACCTGCCGTAAGCTTCGTGGTTCCACTCAAACTCAAAAGATGGCTGACCTACCAGCAGATAGACTCAGCCCAGACCCTCCTTTTACCAACGTTGGTCTCAATGTGTTTGGACTTTGGTCAGTTGTTACTCGTCACACGAAAGGCGGACAAGCCAATAGCAAACTTTGGGCTGTCATGTTTACCTGTCTGTCAATCAGAGCCGTCCACATAGAGCTCATTGAGTCACTTGAAACCTCAAACTTCATCAATGCTTTGAGACGTTTCATTGCCAGCCGTGGTCCTATCAAACATATACGTTCAGACAGAGGTACCAACTTCATTGGTGCAGCAAAGGAATTGGGCATACCTTCAAATCTAGTCCACAAGACTCTCGAGAGGTTCCTCAGCAACCAAAGTTACACATGGTCATTCAACCCACCTCACTCCTCAGACATGGGTGGATCTTGGGAACGAATGATTGGTCTAGTACGAAGAATTCTTGACTCTACTCTTCTTCAGGAAGGAGCAGCGAGACTTACCCACGAAAGCCTAACCACCTTTATGCAGAAGCCGTAGCTATAATCAACGCAAGGCCCTTGGTTCCAGTTCCTAATGACCCTGAGTAGCCCTTGTTATTGACTCCGGCTACTTTCCTCACCCAGAAAACAGAAAAAAATACCAAAACAACCTGAAATTAGCAATATCTATACATATCACGGTTTAATCCCTTAAGGAAATCTAAACAATATATATATATATATATATATATATATATATATATAAGAAAATATACTATATTTTATCCATGATATATAAAGCAGCTAAACAGAATGGTAGACCATTCGAGAATTAGTAAAAAGCTGACAAAAAAGAACTCGAAATTATGGTCAATATAAAGGTAATATTGCTGTTAGTGTTACCATCTGTTACCATTGTTGAATAAAGGTATATATATTACATATGCATATTTTGCATATTATTATTATTCCCTTAAAAACAGGGTGGCACATGTTAAGAAGCTGAAACTCCTAAATCCTTCATCCAATTTTAATGTTGATACCCTCAAATGAAAGCTGAAAGTCTGAACTTCAACTGCATCTGAATTGTTTTGTTTAAAATTGATTGTGGTAATGTCTAGAACCAAAATTAGAAAAATGTTGTCTCTGTCCAAATAAATATGGACCTAACTGTATGTGTTAAATTATGGACCGAGATCGGGCCTATTGCGGCGCGCACGCCGCCATGGTAACCCGGACATGGAGGCCGTCCCCTCATCATGTGACCGGCAACCTGGAACTAACCGAAGTTGCCTGGCTACAGGAGCAGGGAAATGCAAGACTCAGGCTGCACACGCGCACAGGTCCGCCCGTATCTATAGATACACATAAACTCCGATGTGAGGGGGAAAGGTTACAGCAGCGCATGCGCTGTTGGTGGGACCAGGAGTACAAGTATACGTACGTAATCCACAGTATGTGACCATGGACACCACCACGCAAACCTCTGACTTCAGGTCACCAGCAGCGCACGTGCACATCCTAGACCCGGACACATAGGTATAAATGATGTTCCAACGTGTGGAGATTGAAGGAGGAGCATAAAGAAATATAAGTATAAGATGACTAGCTGTTTCCAGCCAGCTAACGCTCGGCACACTCATTGCAATCTAATTAACACTGCTGGTGATTAAGCTAAAGTAAATAATGACAGCATTCAATAGCGCTTACGCAGGTGGTAAATTAAATTAAAATGAAGTTAATAACAATAATAATCATTAAAAATCTGAATAATACTAATGATACATTTTATTCACAGTGTAAAATCAAAAACAAGCTGGATTCAGTAAGATGTGCGTTTTTTATTCATTCCAGCATCTAAACAAATTTCATAACGAAACATAAATTAAGGTAAAATTTCTCTTTAAACACAATTAAATGTATAGTCATTTTGAAAGATCTTTCCATGACTTCTACCAGGTACAATTTGAACTGAAAGACCTTTACAACTTGTTACTCTAGAGAATGCAGTGTATAATTGACCATGTGTGAATACAGGATCAGGTAGGAGAACGCCAATCTTATCGAATGTTTGTCCTTGCGATTTTGTAATTGTCATGGAATAAGCCAGACGAAGTGGGAATTGTTTTCTTGTTAACTTAAACGGGATATCGCAATTTTCGCTAGTATCCAATGGTATTCTGGTAATGTGGTGGGGGGTGGGATTATGTGTGGTAATGTGGTGGGGGGTGGGATTATGTGTGGTGATGTGGTGGGGGGGCGGGATTATGTGTGGTGATGTGGTGGGGGGTGGGATTATGTGTGGTGATGTGGTGGGGGGTGGGATTATGTGTGGTGATGTGATGGGGGCGGGATTATGTGTAGTGATGTGGTGGGGGGCGGGATTATGTGTGGTGATGTGGTGGGGGGTGGGATTATGTATGGTGATGTGGTGGGGGGCGGGATTATGTGTATTGATGTGGTGGGGGGCAGGATTATGTGTGGTGATGTGGTGGGGGTGGGATTATGTATGGTGATGTGGTGGGGGGCAGGATTATGTGTGGTGATGTGGTGGGGGGCGGGATTATATGCGGTGATGTGGTGGGGGGCGGGATTATGTGTGGTGATGTGGTGGGGGGCGGGATTATGTGCGGTGATGTGGTGGGGGGTGGGATTTTGTGTGGTGATGTGGTGGGGGGTGGAATTATGTATGGTGATGTGGTGGGGGGCAGGATTATGTGTGGTGATGTGGTGGGGGGGCGGGATTATATGCGGTGATGTGGTGGGGGGCGGGATTATGTGTGGTGATGTGGTGGGGGCGGGATTATGTGCGGTGATGTGGTGGGGGCGGGATTATGTGTGGTGATGTGGTGGGGGGCGGGATTATGTGTGGTGATGTGGTGCGGGGTGGGATTATGTGTGCTGATGTGGTGGGGGGCGGGATTGTTTGCGGTAATGTGGTGGGGGGCGGGATTATGTGTGGTGATGTGGTGGGATTATGTATGGTGATGTGGTGGGGGGGCAGGATTATGTGTGGTGATGTGGTTGGGGGTGGGATTATGTGTGGTGATGTGGTAGGGGGGCGGGATTATGTGTGGTGATGTGGTGGGGGGTGGGATTATGTGTGGTGATGTGGTGGGGGGTGGGATTATGTGCGGTGATGTGGTGGGGGGTGGGATTATGTGCGGTGATGTGGTGGGGGGCGGGATTATGTGTGGTGATGTGGTGGGGAGCGGGATTATGTGTGGTGATGTGGTGCGGGGTGGGATTATGTGTGGTGATGTGGTGGGGGGCGGGATTGTTTGTGGTGATGTGGTGGGGGGTGGGATTGTTTGTGGTGATGTGGTGGGGGGTGGGATTATGTGTGGTGATGTGGTGGGGGGTGGGATTATGTATGGTGATGTGGTGGGGGGCAGGATTATGTGTGGTGATGTGGTGGGGGGGTGGGATTATATGCGGTGATGTGGTGGGGGGCGGGATTATGTGTGGTGATGTGGTGGGGGGCGGGATGATGTGTGGTGATATGGTGGGGGCGGGATTATGTGCGGTGATGTGGTGGGGGGTGGGATTATGTGCGGTGATGTGGTGGGGGGCGGGATTATGTGTGGTGATGTGGTGGGGGGGCGGGATTAAGTGTGGTGATGTGGTGCGGGGTGGGATTATGTGTGGTGATGTGGTGGGGGGCGGGATTGTTTGTGGTGATGTGGTGGGGGGTGGGATTATGTGTGGTGATGTGGTGGGGTGGCGAGATTATGTGTGGTGATGTGGTGGGGGGGTGGGATTATGTATGGTGATGTGATAGGGGCGGGATTATGTGTGGTAATGTGGTGGGGGGTGGGATTATGTGTGGTGATGTGGTGGCGGGCCAGGATTATGTGTGGTGATGTGGTGCGGGGTGGGATTATGAATGGTGATGTGGTGGGGAGGTGGGATTATGTGTGGTGATGTGGTGGGGTGCGGGATTATGTGTGGTGATGTGGTGGGGGCGAGATTATGTGTGGTGATGTGGTGGGGGGTGGGATTATGTGTGGTGATGTGGTGGGGGGCGGGATTATGTGTGGTGATGTGGTGGGGGGGCGGGATTATGTGTGGTGATGTGGTGGGGGCGGGATTATGTGTGGTGATGTGTTGGGGGGTGGGATTGTTTGTGGTGATGTGGTGGGGGGTGGGATTATGTGTGATGATGTGGTGGGGGGTGAGATTATGTGTGGTGATGGGGTGGGGGGGCGGGATTATGTATGGTGATGTGATAGGGGGCAGGATTATGTGTGGTAATGTCGTGAGGGTGGGATTATGTGTGGTGATGTGGTGAGGGGCCGGTATTATGAGTGGTGATGTGGTGGGGAGGCGGGATTATGTGTGGTGATGTGGTGGGGGGGCGGGATTATGTGTGGTGATGTGGTGGGGGGCGAGATTATGTATGGTGATGTGGTGGGGGGTGGGATTATGTGTGGTGATGTGGTGGGGGTGGGATTATGTGTGGTGATGTGGTGGGGGTCGGGATTATGTGTGGTGGGGGGCGGGATTATGTGTGGTGATGTGGTTGGGGGGCGGGATTATGTGTGGTGATGTGATGGGGGGCGGGATTGTTTGTGGTGATGTGGTGGGGGCGGAATTGTGTGTGGTAATGTGGTGGGGGCAGGATTGTGTGTGGTAATGTGGTGGGGGGGCGGGATTGTGTGTGGTTATGTGGTGGGAGGCGGGATTGTGTGTGGTAATATGGTGGGGGCGGGATTGTGTGTGGTAATGGGGTGGGGGGCGGGATTATGTGTGGTGATGTGGTGGGGGCAGGGCTACTCTGCAGGGGGCGGGATTATCGAGTAATCACGATGCCTCTATGTAATGTGGTGGGGGCGGGATTATGTGTGGTGATGTGGTGGGGGCGGAACTACTGTGCAGGGGGCGGGATTAGCGAGTAATCACGATGCCTCTTATATATATAGATAATGTTCATAGATGGCAACAGTATTACATGAGTACTGCTATTGACTATTAAAATTGTATACTAGTATCAAAAAATAAGCATGATATATAAGTACACCATCAATATATTAATCCACACATATATATACACAATATGCCCACAAGTCATAAGGATGAGCAAAATATAATTCCAGATAATGAGTGTAAAAAATACAATTAATATTGAAAATAAAAAATAAAAAATAATAAGGGAAATAGAAAAAATAAGAAAAAAGATATAAGAAAAATAGGAAAAAAATTAATAAATAAAATAAGATGATAATAATAATAAAGAAAAATAATAAATCTCCATCTCTTCTCATGGAATAGGTATACAGAAGAAATTGTTGGCGTGTTGATCCATGAATCTTCACAAAGTTGGAACATGTCAATCAATCATCTCACAGGAGTTCAGTAGACAAGTAATTCCTTAAATAGATCAAATATTAGATATTAATATTAACAATAAAAAGAAAAAATATCAAAAATAAATTAAAAAATTAAAAATTAAAAAATGTAAAAAAAAATTCTAAAAATTTCCTAAATTTTTTTTTAAAAAATTCTCTTTAAGATTTGAGAGCCCAAGTTCAGAAAAAAGTGGTTCACAAAACACATGATTATTATAAAAAGAATTGACTATTATAAAAAAGATTTTCATTGAGTCCTGTTTTGAGGCTCCAGATCCATTTTGCTTCCAAGCAAGCTAGTGGGGTACTAATTTTGCCACCTCTAATATTGGGTTTTATCATGTCAATGCCAACTACTCACAAGAGATCGGCATTGCAATTGCGATATACCTTAAAATGTTTTGGGATAGTTTTTAAGGTGTCCAAATCCTCTACCTCCTTTGCAGCAGTTATTCCCAAAACGGACCTCTCACTTTCCATTGTTGTGTTGTCAACCCGACATAAATCAGGGAGCACGGACAGGTAGCATAGTACACTACAGCTCTTGTTGTACACGTAATAGCATGGGCAATTTTATATATATTTGACCCATCCGAGTTAGAGAATGTGTCTGCTCATTCAATATTAGGGCAGGCCACGCATCTACCGCATGGCTTACATCCCCAAGGTAGTTTGGAAATTGATAAAAATGTTGAAGGAACTGGATCCGAAACATAATGGCTCTTAACTAATTTGTCTCCCAAATTCGCTGATCTTTTATAGGTAGCACTGGGTTTTGATCTAATGTATTGGGCTAAAATAGGGTCAGTCTGTAATATAGGCCAAGATTTCTTCAAACAGTTCACCATGATATCAGTCTGGCCGTGATATTGGGTAATAAACCTCACTGTTTTCTCTGTTTTGCATGGTCTTGTCAAATACAGTGCTTCATGGCGTGGAGTATTTTTAGCCTGGTTAAAAGCTCTTTTTATGGATCTATGACTATAACCGCGTTGTAAAAATCTGAGTTTAAGATCATCAGCCTGTTTCCTAAAGTCCTCCTCACTCGAACAGATACTGCATAACCGCAGGAATTGACCAATGGGAATTGACCTTATTAAAGCTGGAGGATGTGCAGAAGTTGCATGTAAATATGAATTTACCGTGGTGGGTTTGCGAAAGATGTCAGTTTGTACACAATTTTCTGTATCCCTTCGAACACTCACATCTAGAAAATCAATAACATCTTTATTAACTTGTTAAGTAAGATGTATATTCAAGGAGTTCTGATTGAGATTACATATGAATTCCTTGAGTAGTTCTACTGATCCATGCCAGATCAAGAAAATGTCATCAATGTACCGTGCCCAGAAAAGGACACGGTCCATTGATGACAAATGATCAGACAGGAAGAGGTCCCACTCCCACAGCCCCAGGAATAAATTGGCATAAGCCGGTGCGAAAGAAGCACCCATGGCCGTGCCCTGGAGCTGCAGGTAGAAGGACCCCTTAAACAGAAAAAAATTGTGTGATAATGTGAAGGACCATCAGAGTGACGTATATTTGTATACAATGACTCGACGTCACAACATGGGAAGGGAAGCAAAAGACCAGAAAAAGCCATACACCTGACAAATGCTATTGAGAACTCTGCTATTAGAAGTGGAAAGGAAGAACAAAGACAAAAGAATCTAATTAATAAAAATATTGGAGAAAGAGAAACCTATCACAAACTAAAATGTTTCTATACTAATGCACAAAGCATGGGCAACAAACAAGGAGAATTGGAACTACTAACACAGGAAAAGAAATATGATGTCATTGGAATCACTGAAACTTGGTGGGACAATACACATGATTGGAATACAAGACTAGAAGGATACAACTTATTTGCAAGACACAGACTTGATAAACGAGGAGGAGGTGTCACATTGTATGTTAGAAACGCGTATATCTGCACAGAGATTGAAGCTTCAGAGACTGGGAGCTCTGTGGAAACTGTTTGGGTAAGAATACAAGGACAGAACAATGGAAAGGACACCATTGTAGGCATTTACTACAGGCCGCCTGTGCAAGCTGAAGACATAGATGAACTCTTTATGCATCTAATGACCAAGTTCTCCAAAAAATATGACATAGTTGTCATGGGAGATTTCAACTATCCAGACATTTGTTGGGAATCTCTCTCAGGCAAAACTTACAGGTCAAGGAAATTCTTATCCTCTCTTGCTGACAACTTTATCTTCCAAAAGGTAGGGGAGAAAACAAGGGGAACTGCTACCTTGGATCTAATCCTTATAAACAGGGAGGAAATGGTTGAGGAGGTAAAAGTGGCTGGGACCCTAGGAGGTAGCGACCATGCTATTTTAGAATTTTGGATAACTAGAGGCGGAAGACCTGTGAAGACTCAGACGTCAAGGTTAGATTTCAGAAAGGCAGATTTTAAGGGATTCAGAAAGAGAATTGGAGGGATCCAATGGCTGGATATCCTTAAAGACAAAAATGTCCAGGAAGGATGGGAAATCTTGAAAAATGAAATTCTCAAAGCACAGTTGTTAACAATTCCGAAAAGAGGGAAGAATAGGAAGCATTTAAGGAAACCTGGATGGATGAACACAGAACTTAAGCACATGCTAAAAAGGAAGAAAAAAATGTTTATAAAATGGAAAGAGGGAGGCATATCTAAAGAAGAATATAATGCTGTCTGCAGAACTTGCATGACACAAATCAGATTAGCTAAAGCTGAAAATGAATTGAGGCTTGCAAGAGATGTCAAAAGCAATAATAAAGGATTTTGGGGATATGTCAAAAGTAAAAGAAAAGTCAAAGATGCTATAGGATTTTTACAGGATGAAAATGATGAAATGGTAAGACAGGATGCTGAGAAGGCTGAACTTTTAAATTCCTATTTTGCATCTGTTTTCTCTCAGAAAGGAAATGTAACATCAACTGTTCTTCACTGTCCTATTAAGGGAATAGAAGAATCCAGGATATCTATAAACAGAAAGATAGTGAGGAAACACTTAGCTAACCTAAATGAATTCAAGTCTCCAGGTCCAGATGAATTACACCCCAGAGTACTGAAGGAGATAGCAGAAGAAATTTTTGAACCCCTCTCCATAATCTTTGAAAATTCTTGGAGAACAGGAGAAGTGCCAGAAGACTGGAGAAGAGCAAATGTTGTTCCTATCTTCAAAAAGGGGAAGAAGGTGGACCCAGGCAACTATAGGCCGGTGAGTCTGACTTCTATACCAGGAAAGATCTTTGAACAAATTATTAAACAACATGTATATCAGTACCTGGATAAGAATGAAGTGATTAAACAGAGTCAGCATGGGTTTGTAACTAATAAGTCATGTCAGACTAACTTAATTTCCTTCTATGATGGAATCACTGATTGGGTGGATCAAGGAAATGCTGTAGATATAGTATATCTTGACTTCAGCAAAGCATTTGACAAAGTCTCTCATACAATCCTTATAGAAAAAATGACTAAGTATGGAATGGACAAGGCAACTGTTAGGTGGATTCATAACTGGCTTAGTGATCGGACCCAAAGAGTGGTCATAAATGGCTGCACATCCAGTTGGAAGAATGTCTCAAGTGGGGTACCACAGGGCTCTGTCCTGGGCCCTGTATTGTTCAACATCTTTATCAACGATTTAGATGAACGAGGGTAAACTGATTAAATTTGCTGATGACACAAAGCAAGGAGGGATAGCTAATACTAGAGAAGAGAGAGAGAGGATTCAAAAATATATAAATAAACTGGAGAAGTGGGCAGCAACTAACAGAATGGTTTTTAACAGGGAAAAATGCAAAGTACTACATCTGGGCAATAAAAATGAAAAAAGCATATACAGAATGGGAGGAATAGGGCTAAGCAACAGCACATGTGAAAAAGATTTGGGAATACTAATAGATCACAGACTGAATATGAGTCAACAGTGTGATGCAGCAGCAAAAAAGGCAAATGCAATTCTAGGATGTATTAACAGAAGCATACAGTCTAGATCACGTGAAGTCATTATTTCCCTCTACTCCTCTTTGGTCAGACCTCATCTGGAATATTGTGTCCAGTTTTGGGCACTACATTTTAAAAAAGACATCAACAAACTGGAGCAAGTTCAGAAAAGAGCGACCAGAATGGTGACCGGTCTGCAAACCCTGTCTTATGAGGAAAGGTTGCAGGATTTGGGAATGTTTAGTTTGCAAAAGAGAAAACTGAGAGGAGACTTAATAGCTGTCTACAAATATCTAAAGGGCTGTCACATTGTAGAAGGATCAACTTTATTCTCATTGGCACAAGGAAAGACTAGAAGCAATGGGATGAAACTGAATGGGAGGATACACAGATTAGATATTAGAAAAACTTTTTGACAGTTAGAGTGATCAATGAGTGGAACAAGCTGCCACGAGAAGTGGTGAGTTCTCCTTCAATGGAAGTCTTCAAACAGAGGCTGGACAGACATCTGACTGGGATGATTTAGCGAATCCTGCTTTGAGCAGGGGGTTGGACCAGATGGCCCAAGAGGTCCCTTCCAACTCTACGATTCTATGATTCTATGATTCTATGTCACAAATAATGTATCTTCCCCATTGTGTAATCCATCCACTTTCTTTAAAAATTCATTGGTATCTTTTATAAAAGACAGTAAAGATTCCACCAATGGCTGTAACTTGAAATCAACAAATTTATTTATATTTTCCATATAATTACCACATCCTGAGATTATTCGTCTGCCCGGAGGTGTACTTTGATTTTTGTGGATTTTTGGTAATAGATAAAGGGTGGGAATGGATGGCTCGTCCACTTGGAGTGCTGTAAACAGTTCTTCAGATATAACTCCATTATTCCTTGCTTTTTCAAGAATAGACTTGAGTTCGGCCTGAAATTTGTTTAATGGATTAAATGTCAACTTTTTATAACATGTACTATTTTTCATCTGCCGAAATGCCTCTGTCTCATATAGCATCTTGGGACAAACCACCCGCATTCCCACCCTTATCCGCTGGTTTGAAGACAACATCACTTAATTCTTGGAGTTTTTTAAGGCTTATCCTTTCTTCCTTGTTCAAATTACTATTACTGGGATAGCGTGGAATTTTTTCAAAATCCTTCCTCACAGTTCTTACAAATACATCAATTACAGAGCAGGAGGATAATGGTGGAAATTTTCGAGAACATGGACGGATTGATGGAGGGATCTTCCTCCAATGTATTATGCTCATATGCCAAGTCATCAAGGATTGCTAGCGCCTCCTGTTCCGCCTCTGTAGGAAACAATTTGGAAACAGTCTCATCATGAAAGTGACGTTTGAATAACAACTTTCTTGCCGTTTCTCGTCGTCAGCTTCCTGCTGGGCTTCCTGCTGTGACGACGACCGACATGTGGACGCGGGCGGGAGGACGTCAGGATTGCCTCGTCTGACAGGTAAGTAGCGACCCCCGACCCCTGCGATGTCGCTGGTGAGATCTGCCTGTGTGGCAGCTCACTAGCGACCACTTAGCGATGCACCAGGGCAGTGGCGTATCAAGGGGGGGGCAGCCGGGGCAGTTGCCCCGGGTGCAGCCAGCAGGGGGGCGCAGTCGGGCCGCCTAATGCAGCGGTCCGCAGTGTCCTCCCTGGTGGCTGCGTTCTGCCGCCCCCCGCCTGAGAGTCGGCGGTTCTCTGTGTCAGCTGTCAAGCTGACAGCCGGCGCAGAGAAGGAGGCCGTGCCGGCTCCCAGGGAGCAATTGTACTGGCGTCTATACAGACGACTGTACAATTGAAGCTCTGACCGCCGGGCCAGAGAGACGTCAGCAGCGTGATCAGGTCATGTGATCACGCTGCTGACGTCACTCCCCGGCGCCCAAAGCAAACGCTGGTGGTAAGTGTGCTCCTCTGTGGAGCTGAAGAACCACCGAAGATGGGAGATGAGGGGGAGTTAATGAGTGGAGATGGGGGGGATTTGTAGAGGGGATGGCGGTTAATGTGTGGGGGTATTTAGAGTGGGGATGGGGGTTAATGTGTGTGGGGGTTAATGAGTGGGGATGCCATGGGGTTAATGTGTGGGGGGATTTGGAGTGGAGATGGGGGTTATTTAATGTGATGGGGGTTAATGAGTGGGGGGTTAATGAATGGGGATGGGGATTAATGTGTGGGGGCATCAATGAGTGGGGATGGGGGTTAATGTGTGTGGGGGTATTTGGAGTGCAGATGGTTATTTAATGTGTGGGGGGGATTTGGAGTGGTGATGGGGTTAATGAGTGGGGATTGGGTTAATGTGCGTGGGGGTTAATGAATGGGGATGGGGTTAATGTATGGGGGCGTTAATGAGTGGGGTTGGGGTTAATGTGTGGGGGTATTTGGAGTGGGGGTGGGGGGATTTGGAGTGCTGATGGGGGTTAATGAGTGGGGATTGGGTTAATGTGTGGGAGGATTTGGAGTGGGGATGGGGGTACTTAATGTGTGTGGGGGATTGGGGATGGGGGGATTTAATGTGTGGGGAGATTTGAGGACACAAAATAAAGAGTATGTATGAGGAAACAGTATGGGGGATTGGTGCAGACAGTATGGGGAGCGAATGGGTTAATGTATGTGGATGGACACAGTATGGGGAGTCAGGGGTATGTGTGAGCAGACAGTATAGAGAGTGAGGGGGTAAATATATGAGGAGACAGTATGGTGAACAGGTGGGATGCTAGAGGGGAATAGTGTGAGGAGACAGTATATTGCAGATATTTTTATTTAGGGGCATTATAATGACACTTCTATCTTTAAGGGCATCGTGTGGAGATTTTCTGCAGAAGACCGGAGAAGATGGACGTCTACAGAGACGAGATGTGGATGAGAAAACTCATCATGGGGTCTAGAAGAAAAGGTGACTGACTGCAGAGACGACGTCATCTATAAGGTACCTGGATGTAAATGTTATTTGTGATACTGACTAATTCTCATGTTTTTATTTGTTAGGAACATTAAAGGGGTTCTCCAGGTTTGTGCTGAGTCTGCAGTCATTCTATGTGACTGCAGACTTCTGAATTCTCACAGTGCGCACTGAACGCTGTCAGGATTCTCTCGTGCCGGTAATTTACATACATGCGCTCACATGCTGACTAGACATGTGTGGCCTCAATGAAAATGAACAGTGCGAGGCCTGGCACGTCTAGTCGGAATGTGGCCAGAAGTATATAAATCACATACTTGTGCTGACATGACGGTACATCAGCAAGGGAGAATACTAAAAGTGTGCAGTGCATTAGTTGTGAGAATTCAGAAGCTGCAGTGTCAGGATTCAGCTCTGCAGGTTGCCGTAGTCATCACATGGACACTTCACTCATATGCGATTTTCATAGGTATGATCCTGTGACAACGAGCTTCTCATCCTGCTTCTCTCAGTTTTTTACTGAACATTGAGAGCATTAGGAGGAGCAGCTCGTGGGTACATGGCTAAGTGTTCAAGTCGCATATGTACTTGGGCGGGGGGGGGGCGTCGAACCGAATTCTTGCCCCGGGTGCCAGAAAGCCTAGATACGCCTCTGCACCAGGGATCCTGACCGCGTCATATCACTGGTCGGGATCGCTGGTACATCGCTAAGTGTGACAGTACCTTTAGACTTGGCATTTGTATATGCATCCTCCAGACTTTTGTCTATTTCAGACAAGGAGTTCTCATTCAGTTTAATTAATAACTCCATTAGTTTTCTAGACATTTCATTACAAGTTCTCTCCCAGCTCAGAATAAAATCCTTATCACTGACCACAAATGATGGGGTGACTTGGACTCTCAGGCCTCTTGGAATAAGTTGTTTGCCAATGTAGTTTTCCAAAAAGGCCTTATTCCACCAAGACTGTATTCTTTTATGTGTCAAATTTTTAATGACATTAAATATAGACTCAAATTGTGAACCACTAGTGACCATTGACGTGGTACCACTATTACCAAAAACTTCTGTGACTCGTCCTTGCCAGGACAATTCTCTGGCTTTGAAATCCATGATCAGGCAGAGTTATACCTGTGCGAAACACAGAAATTAGTAAAAAATACCAAAACAACCTGAAATTAGCAATATATATATATATATATATATATATATATATATATATATATATATCACGGTTTAATCCCTGAAGGAAATCTAAACAATATATATAAGAAAATATACTATATTTTATCCGTGATATATTAAGTAGCTAAAAAGAATGGTAGACCATTCGAGAATTAGTAAAAAACCGACCAAAAAGAACTCAAAATTATGGTCAAAATAAAGGTAAAAAAATAGAATAATAATAATACGCAAAATATGCATACGTAAAATATATACCTTTATTCAACAATGGTAACAGATGGTAACACTGTCAGCAAGTGCTCTCTGTATAAAAATATATAAAAACAATATCTGCCTATATAATGAAATACCCAAGACACAGCAGGCCTACAATGCAATTAATCGGGAAATGTATATACAGTGGGGCAAAAAAGTATTTAGTCAGTCAGCAATAGTGCAAGTTCCACCACTTAAAAAGATGAGAGGCGTCTGTAATTTACATCATAGGTAGACCTCAACTATGGGAGACAAACTGAGAAAAAAAATCCAGAAAATCACATTGTCTGTTTTTTTTTCATTTTATTTGCATATTATGGTGGAAAATAAGTATTTGCTCAGAAACAAAATTTCATCTCAATACTTTGTGATATATCCTTTGTTGGCAATGACAGAGGTCAAACGTTTTCTGTAAGTCTTCACAAGGTTGCCACACACTGTTGTTGGTATGTTGGCCCATTCCTCCATGCAGATCTCCTCTAGAGCAGTGATGTTTTTGGCTTTTCGCTTGGCAACACGGACTTTCAACTCCCTCCAAAGGTTTTCTATAGGGTTGAGATCTGGAGACTGGCTAGGCCACTCCAGGACCTTGAAATGCTTCTTACGAAGCCACTCCTTCGTTGCCCTGGTGGTGTGCTTTGGATCATTGTCATGTTGAAAGACCCAGCCACGTTTCATCATCAATGCCCTTGATGATGGAAGGAGGTTTGCACTCAAAATCTCACGATACATGGCCCCATTCATTCTTTCATGTACCCGGATCAGTCGTCCTGGCCCCTTTGCAGAGAAACAGCCCCAAAGCATGATGTTTCCACCACCATGCTTTACAGTAGGTATGGTGTTTGATAGATGCAACTCAGTATTCTTTTTCCTCCAAACACGACAAGTTGTGTTTCTACCAAACAGTTCCAGTTTGGTTTCATCAGACCATAGGACATTCTCCCAAAACTCCTCTGGATCATCCAAATGCTCTCTAGCAAACTTCAGACGGGCCCGGACATGTACAGGCTTAAGCAGTGGGACACGTCTGGCACTGCAGGATCTGAGTCCATGGAGGCGTAGTGTGTTACTTATGGTAGGCCTTGTTACATTGGTCCCAGCTCTCTGCAGTTCATTCACTAGGTCCCCCCGCGTGGTTCTGGGATTTTTGCTCACCGTTCTTGTGATCATTCTGACCCCACGGGGTGGGATTTTGCGTGGAGCACCAGATCGAGGGAGATTATCAGTGGTCTTGTATGTCTTCCATTTTCTAATTATTGCTCCCACAGTTGATTTCTTCACTCCAAGCTGGTTGGCTATTGCAGATTCAGTCTTCCCAGCCTGGTGCAGGGCTACAATTTTGTTTCTGGTGTCCTTTGACAGCTCTTTGGTCTTCACCATAGTGGAGTTTGGAGTCAGACTGTTTGAGGGTGTGCACAGGTGTCTTTTTATACTGATAACAAGTTTAAACAGGTGCCATTACTACAGGTAATGAGTGGAGGAAAGAGGAGACTCTTAAAGAAGAAGTTACAGGTCTGTGAGAGCCAGAAATCTTGATTGCTTGTTTCTGACCAAATACTTATTTTCCACCATAATATGCAAATAAAATGAAAAAAAAAACAGACAATGTGATTTTCTGGATTTTTTTTTCTCAGTTTGTCTCCCATAGTTGAGGTCTACCTATGATGTAAATTACAGACGCCTCTCATCTTTTTAAGTGGTGGAACTTGCACTATTGCTGACTGACTAAATACTTTTTTGCCCCACTGTATATATTATATTATTGGTATATACCTACAAAAAAGCTCATCCCTCATAAAAAATTGTGAAAAATTAATTAATAATAAAAAACATTGATAAATATATATAAACCACAGAGCAATCAATAATATGTGTGGCCCCTTTAAAGAAAAGCATATTTTTCGTATTATTATTATTCTATTTTATTACTTTTATATTGACCATAATTTCGAGGTTTTTTTGGTCAGTTTTTCACCCAGAAAACAGGACTCTCCAGTGCCCCTCCAGGAGGATTCGATGCTAAGGACCTGTACAAGTGCCAATGGAGACAGGTACAAAGTCTTGCCAATACATTCTGGGACACATGGCGCAAACAATATTTGTCTACCCTGCAGCCACAGATGAAGTGGCAATCTAGCAGGCCTAATCTTTGGATTGGTGACCTCTCCCTTGTGAAAGACTGTCAGGCTCATCGGAACCAGTGGCCACTTGGTCTAGTGACTGCTACAATCCCGAGTAAAGATGGCAATGTCTGCAAAGTCGATCTCAGGATGGCAAAAGGAGATGGACCTATGACATTCTCCAGACCAGTGACTGAGCTGGTCCTATTGTTGTCTTCAGATGATAGGAATCGTGGTATCCATTCAATGCCAGACGGGGAGTGTTCTGTCTCCGACATAATCAATGACTTTTAACTGTCTATTCTGATAACATACAATGATTGCTGTATGCATACAATACTCAGTTTTTCCATAGTTAATGTTTAGTGTTCTTGGTTCCATCTGGTGCCCAAAGTAATAACTGCAGTGTTATTTTATATCACTTTCGTTTTTGTTTTCCCTCCAATCTACAATGTACCCTGGGTAAGTTTGCAAGGCATCTTGGTCTAATCCAGCCCCTTTTTTCTGCCCAGTCTGCCATTTTCTGTCAAGCCTGCTTCATGTAGACATCTCATTTCTCTACCTCCCCTTGTGTCAGCATCATAGGTACGTAATCACTCTTCCTTCATCTAATTCCTGTACTAGATCACCCCTGGTTAGCTATTAGCATAGGTAGTCTGTATAATGTATAATAGTGGGGTCATTCTTCATCAATGAAAACCTCAATGCCACTGTTTATCTGAAATCGCTACATGATGATGTCTTGCCCTCTTTATGCGCTAAAGATGGCATGTTCCCTGAGTTTTTTAAGCAAGATGGTGCACCACCACATTATGGGTGTCAGGTCCGAGCATTCCTACAAGGAATCTGACCCCTTAGGCTAGCATTTCTTCTGCGGTGTTGCAATCAGTGTGTCAAGAGTGGGAGAAGAGGGTTGCATTGACAATCCAGCACAAAGGGCAGCACTTTGAACACATTTTATAAGTGATCATAACCTTGTAAATAACTCATGAAAGAATAAAGGTACGTTAAAACCAAGCACATCATTGTTTTTTTTGTGAAATTGTCAATAAGTTTGATGCATCACATGACCCTCTTCCCATTGGAAAAAATAAAGTTGGATCCAAAATGGCCAACTTCAAAATGGCCACCATGGTCACCACCCATCTTGAAAAGTTTCCCCCCTCCCATATACTAATGTGCCGCAAACAGGAAATTGATATCACCAACCATTCCCGTTTTACTTAGGTGTATCCATATAAATGGCCCACCCTGTAGATTCATGCAATACAAATGTATATGGGGCTGACTTGACATTCCAATTGATTGATGTGCTAAGGAGGATTCTTGTGTTAATGCACTGATAGTGGTTGTGGTTATGGATATATGTTCGGATAATGGTTCCGGTCATTTATTCATGGCATATGTTATGACTGAGCACTAACACTCACACGGGGATGAACAAACCAGGGGAGATGTTAAACCTGCATACCACAGGTTTGTATATGGACTAGACAATCCTGAATCTGACCCCAATTTATCCCTGCCTGAACGTGGAGCTTGGTACCCTAAAATTACGCAATGGTGCTCCCACTCAACGAAGTACTCTTCTTAGGAATTCTCTGATCTCAGAGCAGATAAGCTTTATTTGTCCTACGGAATCCTCGTATAAAGGGACAGAAACTTTGGGAAAGAGTATCTTCTTTAATGTTATTAATATCAGATCTAAATGTTACTACAAAATCAACCACAAAAGAAGAAAGTAGCCCACATAGTTAGCGAGGAGTTTTGATTATTTTTTGCTGATTCTAGGTAAGTAACATTTTGAGGTCAGTGATAACAGTGACTTTTAGTGTTGAGCGACTTTTGGTTTCTTAGGGTTGAGTTTCGTTTCATGAAACCCGACTTTTCCAAAAGTCGGGTCGAGCAAAATCGGCCGACTATAGGGAAAAGTCGGGGTCGTCCCGAAACACAAAACCCAATGTAAGTCAATGGAGAATTAAAGTCGGCAGTGAGAGGAGGACAGGAAACACACCAACAGTGCCCATTTGAATGCCAAAAGCATAAATTCTTGTTACTGAAGCTTGTCAACCTTAATTTACTTCATAATACTAGTTACACACTGAAAAATGGGGGTTATTTGGCTGCAGTTGTGGGGGGGGAGGGCTGGCTCCAGGTTTTCGTGGGCCCAGGGCCAAAGAGCGCCCCTTTAACACATACCACAACTCATGATGCTCCGATATGGCAGAGAAATAGCAGTATAGTGCAATGAAAAAAACTTCTCTTCTTACATCTCATGACTGATATCCATTTTAAATTCTCCAATACCTCCAAAAACGGACAGTATATAACTCCATACAGTATTATGGCCAGCGCTTAGTGCGCTATACAGAGTAATGAGGCCCATATATTTCTCCATATGGAATCATTATTCCCATATAATGTTTCAAACCGTATATGATGAGCTCCACATAATGCTACAGTATATGTTGGTCCCAATGGATGAAGCTCCACTGTCTTATGGGCCCAAATAATGCTCCATATATAATGGGCCCATTTCTACTGCTCTAGTGTATAATGGGCCCTGTAAATGCTGCTCCAGTGTCTGATGTCCACCTTTGGAATGCTCCAGTGTATGGTGGGCCCCATCACCAGAGTATAGTGCTCCCCAAAAATTGCTGTCCCAACATTGAAAACAATTACATAAGTCTCCTTGCTAGGGAATCCCTGCACTACTCTGAACTCCTTGTCGTCCCCATCTTCCATCTCACTGCACTTGGCTGTTTAGGCCCTCCCACTGGCAGAGACACTTTTACGTACTATGCGGTGCCCTGTGCCAGTGCCATCGCACATGAGTATGCCCCCCCACCTGCTCAAGGAACCTGCACTTTCATCTGCACCTTCCTCTTTGTCACCGTGTAAGGTGGTATAGTATGCGGGAAGGGGAACCTGAGTTTCCTCTGGGTCAGATTCTGGCTGTGTAGAGTGCGAGGGGAATGTAGTGGTCTGGGTCAATGTACCAGCAGCATCATCCAGCAGTGGCTGGGCCTTAGTGCACTTGTGGCATCCCCAAGAGTACGGTCACCACTGTGGCATTGCCTTCCTCCTAGGGAGTGTGTTGTCAAGCTTGGGAGCAACGAAGGATCTCTCTAGCAGTGAAACCAACACACAACACATTTCCCACTCCAGGCCAGCAGGGAGACCTCTGAACCTGACTGCTGAGGAGCTGCTCTCTGTGGTCGGGAGGAGGTAAGTTTGGGCACTCTGTGCAGGGAAGGTGAAGTGTGTGGACGTGAGAATGGGAGCTGGAGGATGAGCAGAGTTAAGGCTCACTCCTAGCTGGAGCGCATGGTCTGGATTCCGGCCTCCGAGTTTGTAGGGACACTGACGTTCCTGCAGCAGAAACCGGGGGAAGTAGCAGCTATAAATGCTCTGTACCCAACTAAGGCTCGGAGGCCCCAGCATCGACGTGTGCGAAGCAGAAGGAAAAGGCTACAGCTGTCTGCCATACAAGTAAAGTCTGAGGAACATCTGTTAGACAGGAGGCATTTCAGTGAACCACGGTCCTGTGAGTGCTTCCCCCACAAGCGCTAGAAAGGAGACGTTCAGGAAGGTACATGTTGGCGGAGTGTTGGAAGGGAGCTTTCCATTCTGGTCCCGGAGGTTGGCAGAGGTCCTGACCCGGAGGACACAGCACGGAGGCAGGCATTTGTGTAACCTGCAGACTGTGAGTAAAGCTTTGGAACTGCACGCTCTGGTGTCCTACAGTTATTCCAGCACCGCTACATCTGGGTACCAGCACCTACACCGCCTGTGCCTTTCCCCCATCACTACATCTACACTTCCCTGGGACTCCAGCTCCACCTATGGGGAGCTTCACCATCTTTGCTGCACAACACCATCAGTCCCAGAGGATCTGCATGCAGCGTCAGCCTAACATCTATGTTGCCGAATACCACAGGTGGCGTCAAACTATCTATATAAACTCTTTACCATTATACTACGCCATTTACATGGGCGCCCAGGGCCACCGTCTGGGTCATCGCTGCTGTGACACATCCCACTGACACCGGCCCGGTACCGAGTACCCCACAGCCCTGGGAGGGCGACCCATATGCCGACTGCTGATCGGGCGGCGTTATTCCCACGAACCTCCAAACAGCATCCCTGAAGGCAAAGTTTTTGGTTTCCGGGGGCAGTATGATTGCAAAGCTGAACCTTAAAGGAATGTCCAGAAGGGCACCACCAGGAGTGGAGCCTGTGGCTTAACTGGACTGCACCCGGGGAACCACTGCCATACAAGCTACAGAAAAGATGGACAGATTGCAAGCTTTGTCGATTCTGTGTGTGGTGTGGTATGTCCGTTTGTAGTTGTGCTAGCGATTTCTCAGCTTTATTCCGTTAACGACCGAGACTCCGGCATGGCCCCGAGGTACGCGTCAAGCTTACTAGAGGGATACGCGAGGCTGTGGCACGTGAGATCGAGCAATAACAACTCTAGAATTCCAGTACATGTCCGGGGCTGCATGCACGCTACACTGAAAGGGCCAGCTTTTGTCGCTTACAGGTGCAGATAACCTGCTGAACTCCGTTAGTGATGGGGATCTGGGATTCAGATTATTCCCCGCGAACGATGATTTCCCAGTAAGTTCAGGTCAACCGCAATTCCGGAGTTAGGCCTAACCGTCATTCCTGAAAAAATTACGTGTCCAAACCACAGGTGCTGTAGCTTGCTTAACAGCTCGGCAGCCGTTCTCAGGCCCAGTATGGATTCAACAACATTGTAGAAAGTTGATAAAGGGTACAGTTTCACCAGATAACACGTATATATGTAGCCTAGTTTACACATGAAAAATATATGTCTATAGATCAGGAGGCAGACTCAGATGTTCTCAGGCTCAGTATGGATTTGACCAGATTGTACAAAGTTCAGAAAGGGTACTTTATCACTGGATAGCAGGTATATATAGCATAGTTTAAACATGTAAAATCTCCGTGTTCTCAGTATGGATTACACAGCAATCTAAAAAGTGGAAAAAAGGAAATGCATTTGAGGCGTACACAACTATATACTTTTGGTGTTATTTTTAAATCTTCATATATATTCCAGTCTCAGTAATACAGTCCAGCCTGTCCGCAATAGAAAATGAGATGCATACAATTAGTGACATAAAGGCTATTGATTGCAGAAATCTAGGAATTATTATTCACGGGAAAAACTTCCGTCACAATTCTCATAGGCGATGCTGACCCTCAATTAAATTGTGTGTTGAGACAGTGAAAACATTTTTTTTGTGAATAAAGTCTTTCTGTATCGCACTTCCGTTGATTCCATCACTGTTACTCATCTCAATCCAATTTTTATCACAGGGACCGATGTAACCATGGTGCTCACTGGCAATCATGATCTGTCACGTAACTTTGGAGTGCAAAAGACAGAAGCCACAGGCCGTAGGCGATTCTATTTGATTGGCATGAGAGGGCACATTTTGAAATGTGCGCCGGAAAGTCACACGTTTGTGAGTAGGAAAACTGTGAAAGCTGATGATAAACCACCACTGCATGAAATTGTGAGTCGATGTCCATAAGAAATGGAAGCCACTGATCATCTGGAGCTAGAGCCCGGCCAGCAGGACAGGGCATAGCTACATCTTAACCATCATCTTTCAGTTCAGTCAATTTGTAGTGGCAGTCCCAGTGAAGGATTTGACAGCACAGACTACACAGCGGAGGAGCAGGGAGAGGTAAACATTGCAAATGCTGGGGCCCTGCCCAAGCAAGGGGGGCACACTCATGGGAGTCGGTACTGGCACTGGGCCCCTCATAGTACGGCGGTGTGTCTGACGGCGGGTGTGCACCACCACTGTCAGAGACACTTGATTGCACTATGACGGAACCTATGCCAGTGCCCGCGCCCAAGAGTCGGACTACCCACCTGTCCAGGGCAACGGCACTCACACGGTTTTGTGCGCTAGGTGGTGACCCCGGCCATGGGGGGGGCCGCCCACTTAGGGAGGTTTACAAAGTGGCATATGTAGATGTGGGTCATTCAGCTGCTGCAAAAGGCGAAATAGGTCAAGTTCGCGGAATAGGAGGAGGACCAAAGCAAGCCATTTTTCTGGCAACCTATGTGTCATCAAGGGAAGGTGGGACAAAATCCTTGGAAACCCATGCATGGTTCATTTTAATGAAGGTTAGATCATCCACATTTTGGGTTGACAGACAGGTCCTTTTTTCTGTCAGGATTGATCCAGCTACATTGAAGACTCTTTCCGATAGCACACTTGCAGCTGGGCAAGCGAGCTCCTGTAAGGCATATTGTGCCAATTCAGGCCAGGTGTCCAGTTTAGTGGCCCAGTAGTCAAAGGGGAATGACCTGTGCGGGAGAACATCGATATGGGAGGAAAAGTAGTTGTTAACCATAGTTGACAACTGCTGTCTCCTGTCACTTTCCATCGATGCTGTATTAACAGTTGTGTGAGCGGTCCGTGAAAAATCAGTCCACAACATTGTCATGAAACCCCTGTCTCCAATGCCACTTCTGCTGTGTGCACCACGAACACCTCTGCCAAGCTGCCCCCGGCCCGTACGGCTCGTGTGAGAACCATCACCGCTGCTGTGTGCTGGGAATGCCTCAACCAACCGGTTAACCAGAGTTGCTTGTTTAGTAGCCAATATTATGTCAAGGTTCTCCTGTGGCATTATGTTTTGTAATTTGCCTTTATAGCGTGGATCCAGGATGCTGGCCAACCAGTAGTCGTCATCGTTCATCATTTTGGCAATGCGTGGGTCCCTTTTTAGGATCTGCAAGGCATAATCTGACATGTGGGCCAATGTTCCTGGTGTCAATGATGCACTGCGAGTGCTGGGTGGAGGAGCACTTTCTGGCAAATCCACATCCCTCCAGTCACGCACAAACCCTGTACCAGACCTTGCCATGCCAACATTTTCACTTGCCCCACGAGATGCATCCTCCTCCCCTAAGTAATCATCCCCATCATCATCCTCCTCCTCCTCTTCTTCCTCCACCTCGTCCAGGATAGGTCCCTGAGCAGACAATGGCAGAATGTCATCAAGGATTCCCTCCACCTCTTCCTCCTCGTCAACATTGGCTGCAGACGCCTGCTCCTTAAGGTGCGTCAAAGTTTGCATGAGCAGACGCATAAGTGGGATGCTCATGCTTAGGATGGCGTCGTCTGCGCTTACCAGCCGTGTGCATTCCTCAAAACACTGAAGGACTTTACAGAGGTCTTTCAGCTTCGACCACTGCACACCTGTCAACTCCATGTCTGCTCTCAAAGTGCCTGGCCGTGTATCCTCCCACAAATGCATTATGGCCTGCCTCTGCTCGCACAGCCGCTCAACCATGTGCAGGGTGGAGTTCCACCTTGTTGCAATGTCGATAATGAGGCGGTGGTTGGGAAGGTGGAGCAATCGCTGCAGCTTCTGCATACGAATGGAGTGTACAGCGACCGGCGGATGTGCGCGCACAGTCTTCGCACCTTCTGGAGCAGGGCTGTTAACTCCGGATAATTATTGAGGAAGCACTGCACCACCAGGTTCAAGGTGTGAGCCAAGCAAGGTATGTGGCTGAGTTTTGAAAGGGCTATGGCTGCCACAAAATTACGGCCGTTATCACTAACTACCTTGCCTGCCTCAAGATGTACACTGCCCAGCCATGACTCAGTTTGTCGCTGAAAGTACTCGTCCAGCACCTCGGCGGTGTGTCTGTCGCCCAAACACATCATCTGCAACACAGCCTGCTGAAGCTTTCCACTAGCTGCTCGATAGGGGGACACCTCGTGTGCAACAGTGGCAGCTGGAGATGGAGTGCTTGTACGACTGCGCTCTGTGGCCAAGCTTTTGCTTCTGGAGGAGGAGGAGGAGGAGGAGGGTCGAATGCCTACAGCCAACTGTTTCCTATACCGTGGGCTAGGCAGCACTGTTCCACCACCGCTGTCCCCTGTGGACCCTGCATCCACCACAATAACCCAGTGCGCAGTGATGGATACGTAACGGCCCTGGCCATGCCGACTGGACCATGCATCAGTTGTGAGGTGCACCTTTCCACTCACTGACTGCTTGAGTGCATGGACAATGTGGTCTTTCACATGATGGTGGAGGGCTGGGATGGCTTTGCGAGAGAAGAAGTGGCGACTGGTCATAGCGTGGTACTGCATAGGCCATGAGTTTGCAGAAAGCTGCGCTTTCCACCAACCGATAGGGCATCATCTCTAACGAGATTAGTTTGGCAATGTGGGCGTTCAAACCCAGTGTACGCGGATGAGAGACTGAGTACTTTCTTGACCTACTCATAGTGTCTGGGAGGGTGAGCTGCACTTGAGAGCTGCATATGGTGGAAGTAGTGGTGGACAGGGCGGACTGAGAGAGGGTTGATGATGGTGATGGAGTTGGTGTTCTTTCTGATGGCCTAGATTCAGTCTTTCGTTGATATAACAGTGGGATTCCCTGACTGCTGTGGCCTTGCAACGACACCTCAACATTTGCTGCTGTGCTAACCAGTGGGCTTACAGTGGGGGAAACAATGTAGCGTTGCTGGCTACCTTCTTTGTGATCAGTTGCACATGTGGTACTTGAGGTTTGATGTTGTGTCCACGCTTGCAAGTGCATGCTGGTTAAATGTCTAAGCATGCAACTGGTATTCAAATTTTTCAGATTTTTCCCTCGGCTAAAGGTCTTTGCGCACTTCTTACAGATAACCTTGGCCTGATCATGAGGATTTTGTTAAAAAAAGTGCCACACTGCACTCTTCCTACTTTGGCAGACATTTTGCGGCCTAGCACGCTGTGATATTTTGACCCTCTGGACAAGCTGTCCAGCAACTCTTTTGATTTTTGGAACCTGTCTTTGGAGTGCTCCGGGCCTCCAAGATAACAGCTGTTGCGATGTCGATGTCTGCTGTGGATGCTCCTCCTCCTCATCTGATCTATTGAAAGCAGCACCCTCATCCCCCAATGGATGCCAATCTGGGTCAACAACTGGGTCATCCATCACCTCCTCTTCAATGTCATGTGCAACTTCCTCTGTGTCACCGTGTATGGTGGTATAGTGTGCGGGAAGGGGCACCTGAGTCTCATCAGGGTCAGAATCTGGCTCTGTACACTGTGAGGACAATGTAGTGCTCTGAGTGAATGTACCAGCAGAATCATCTATCAGTGGCTGTGCATCAGTGCACTCCATGTCAGATTCATCTTGGCCTGGGTAAATCACCATTTCACTTGATAATCCAGGCATGGTATGTGAAAACATCTCCATGGAGTAATCAGTAGTATGGCCTGTGTCATCCTTCAATCTTGGTTGGGGTGAAGGACACAAGGAAAGGTGTGATTCATGAACATGAGCCTCCAATGACGACTCAGTGCTTTTATTTTTTACAACTTCAGAAAAGGAGGCGATAGAGCTGGAGGCTGAGTCAGCAATGTAAGACAAAACTTTTTCCTGAAGCTCTGGCTTTAAAAGCGGTTTGCCAACTCCTAGAAAACTAAGCCTTCGAGGCCTTGTGGTGGCGCAGGCTCAACACCTCCTGCATTCGGTCCTATTTTGCTTTTGCCACTACCATCAGATCCACCACCAACACCATCATTACCAGCTGCCAACCCCCGCCCAATTCCACGGCCTCTTCCACCAGCCTTCCTCATTTTTGGTAGAAATGTAGACAAAATCCAACAAACTATATAGTAATTTAAAAAAAGGTACAAGGTGTCTATAGGACAGGGGAGATTTTGAATTTCTGCACACACTTGTGGACACTGGACACTTTTGGATTGTGTGAGGCCCACTGAATATCACAGCGCTATGTGACAGGCTCGATGTTGCAGGTGTGAAAAATGTCACTAGAGGATAACGGAGATTTTGAATTTCTGCACACATTTGTGGACACTGGACACTTTTGGATTGTGTGAGGCCCACTGAATATCACTGCGCTATGTGACAGGCTCGATGTCGCAGGTGTGAAAAATGTCACTAGGGGATAACAGAGATTTTGAATTTCTGCACACACTTGTGGACACAGGACACTTTTGGATTGTGTGAGGCCCACTGAATATCACTGTGCTATGTGACAGGCTCGATGTCACAGGTGTGAAAAATGTCACTAGAGGGTAACGGAGATTTTGAATTTCTGCACACACTTGTGGACACTGGACACTTTTGGATTGTGTGAGGTCCACTGAATATCACTGCGCTATGTGACAGGCTCGATGTCGCAGGTGTGAAAAATGTCCCTAGCGGATAACGGAGATTTTGAATTTCTACACACACTTGTGGACACTGGACACTTTTGGATTGTGTGAGGCCCACTGAATATCACTGCGCTATGTGACAGGCTCGATGTCGCAGGTGTGAAAAATGTCACTAGAGGATAACGGTGATTTTGAATTTCTGCACACACTTGTGGACACTGGACACTTTTGGATTGTGTGAGGCCCACTGAATATCACAGCGCTATGTGACAGGCTCGATGTCGCAGGTGTGAAAAATGTCCCTAGAGGATAACGGAGATTTTGAATTTCTGCACACACTTGTGGACACTGGACACTTTTGGATTGTGTGAGGCCCACTGAATATCACTGCGCTATGTGACAGGCTTGATGTCGCAGGTGTGAAAAATGTCACTAGAGGATAACGGAGATTTTGAATTTCTGCACACACTTGTGGACACTGGACACTTTTGGATTGTGTGAGGCCCACTGAATATCACTGCGCTATGTAACAGGCTCGATGTCGCAGGTGTGAAAAATGTCACTAGAGGATAACGGAGATTTTGAATTTCTGCACACACTTGAGAACACTGGACACTTTTGGATTGTGTGAGGCCCACTGAATATCACAGCACTATGTCACAGGCAGAAATTGGCTAGTGTATGACAAATTACAAGGTGTATATAGAATTGGGCAGAATAGGAATCTCCCTAGAGTGTAGGTCTGTAAGAACGGAACATGTCCTCGACTTATTCTTACAGAGTGACACACAGATAGCTTCACTGTGGCCTTGATAACAGCCGTTACACGGTACTGAAAAGGAGCGTGCACGTACACGGCTGTCCGGTGTATGTAAAATTGTCAAGCTCTGTGTTTTTTAAGTATACGGACTGACACACGCTGTCTCTCTATAGTTTTGAATGTGATCAAACAGCAACTATATTTAACTGTTTGAAAACTAGACAAAACTAGAAGGTGCAGGTCTGTAAGAACGGAACATGTCCTCGACTTATTCTTACAGAGTGACACACAGATAGCTTCACTGTGGCTGTGATTACAGCAGTTACACGGTACTGTGTGAGGAGTGTGCACCGCTGTATGGTGTGAAAAAATGCACGCTCAGTACCTCACCAGGACAAAAAAAAAATTGGGTTTGCTTTTAAAAAAGCAGTTTGCAGAGCAGTGGGAAAACAGCAATGCAGCCGTCAGGAAGCCTTAGAAGGCAGCCTAACAACCAACACCGCTGATCCAGCAAAATATAGCCTCCACTTGCACTGCACACACAGTGACTGGTGTGTTGTATAGGCTAAATCGCTAGCAGCAGAAGCAGTTTTTGGTGTCTTCTTCCCTGCGTAACTCTCTCCCTACAGAATCAGCAGCAGCAGCAGCTCTCCCTATTCTGAGATCAGCATGAGTAACATGGCGGTCGGCGTGCACGCCCTTTTATACCCCCTGTGACGCCCACCAAAGCAAGCCAATCACTTGCATGCCCTTCTGAAAGATGGTGGTGACCCCTGCCTATGTCATCACGTTGCCCACAGTGTCCGTGGATCCTGATTGGCTGAAAAAGAGCGCAAAGCAAACTTTTGAAAGGCGACTTTGGCGCTTAAGTCGCCGACCTCGTGGCCGACATCTTAGGGTCGGGTTTCGTTTCATGAAACCCGACTTTGCCAAAAGTCGGGGACTTTTGAAATTTTTCGACCCGTTTCGCTCAACTCTAGTGACTTTATGTTTGACCCCTAAGAGGAAGTTGCGCTATTCCTAGAAAGCACTTTAGAATTCCAACAATTCATGATGACCAATATCATATTTCCTCTTGGCAGATGAAAACTTGTGATAGGACAGCTCCAATTCCAACTTCAGTGGCATCTACTTCCACTATAAGACACTCTAGATCAAGCAGGACCAAAACAGGATGAGACTAGAAATATTATTTTTACTCAGTGAAGGCACGGATTGCCTCAATTTTCCTGTTAGTCACATCATTTTTTTTGTATCTCTTTGTTGTGGATAACATATGTAGTTACATACTCAGTGGTTGGTTTCTTCATCCGTTTTCAGCCCCACTCTGGTCGCTATGGCACCATTAAATAGATTTTATAAGCCGCTGGATCGCTGTGCATTCCAGAAGTCACTATTCTCAATACAAGTCTAGGATTCAGAATGAGACTACAGTGTCTTGTTCTGAGTTTTCATAGACTTGCACTCACGGGGTGTCAGAGTGGGATTAAAAATGACTAAAGACAGCTACCCGTGAGTATGCGACTACATGCATTACACTCACACAGATGATCCCTAGAAAAAGGATTAAAAAGAAAATGGAAATGCTGGAGTGGTGCTTTAAAGGCGACCTTGAGATCACCCACCTGCATCTGGTAATAAGCTTCATAACGGCAGACTAATTGCTTTAAAGAATATGCTAGTACAGATGTTGCACCACAAAAGACCAAAAGCAGATTAATTTTCCAAAGGAATGAAGTGAACAGTTTAATTACTGCACATTCAGCAAAGTTTACAATGTATTGTATCCTGGGGTTCTTCATATTCTATGTATCAGCTTTTCTGACTTTTCCCTTTTCCCTAGTTTTAACACAAAGAGCCAAAGAGGAATATTACAAATGTATTTTGTGCTAACAGCAGACTAACACCAGAAAAACACAAAAGGATTTATCTCTCTGGTACTGCTTATTTTCTGAATACAATGCAAGTGACTGATAACTTCCGCACTACAATTTCCGCATGTCCATGAGCTGTTTATTTATAAGAGAGAAGAATCGCATTACCTAAGAGATAACCTCACTAAACATGTATAAATTAATATCCCTAATCTGATAAGGTGCATACAAATCACTCACAAAATGCACCTTGCATTCAAGTTTAAAAATTATACCTTATGTTGATATCCTTTTAATTTACAGCAGAATTGACAAAGAAATAGGAAAGTGGGTATGCTAAGGATGGGTCATGGTAGACTAATCAGTTTTTATGCTGTGGTAGCTTGAAAAGGATCTTGAGAAGGTTGAAGTAAGTTTTGCACAAGAATAAGCAAAGTGTTTGTAGAGCACCACATCAAGCTAGTATGATCTTACCTGCCCCATGCCAGAGAAACTAAGAACTTGCACCTTCTGTTTCAAATATTCTCAGCCTTTCTTACCTTGAGAGGCACATTCAACTCTAAGAGAGGGTCATGAGCCACATCCAGAGCCCCCAGAAGTGACATCCAGCTCATGCTCGTTCTATCCCAAGTACTGACACTCCAGTATGACAGTCAAAGCTTCACCATGGAAATCACACTGAGGCAGTATACTTACATCCAGATGTTCCCACCTTACCCCCGTTTAGTATGTTAGGCACTCCAACACTATTGTAATGCCGTGATGCACTACTTTGCCATATATTACACACCATGTGGTGTGCAGATGTTACCACTTCACTATGGCAGAGGCAAAAATAAAAGAAAACGAAGTTCATGACGCCACGGTGCACTTAATTAACCTCTGTTTCCAGTCAGTGAGATTATTTGGTGCACTCCAAAAAGTCCAGAAGATAGGGAGGCCAGAGAGGCTATTGATAGATTTTTTTGCCACATGAATACAAAGGTACATCTAGATAAACGACGGGTTAACAGAGATTCTGTCACATAGTGAATACTTTCTAAGTGCATGGCCCCTATATGTAGACGTAACACTTGGACATCTTGAGTAAAATACTCCTGTCTCAAGGGTGCAGCGTCGAAGGCGATTATGAGTATAGGTCTGGAAAGTGCATGTGCTTTGAGGCCCTCAACCTGGACGAACCTAGCGTTGATCAAGTTAAACTCCACCAGACTTTCCAGAAAGGCAGACATAACCACCTTACCACCTTATTTTTGCCCAGATGGATTTCAGCTGACAGAAAAAATTGTGCCCTACCCATGGAGGAGATATGTACTTCCAGATTTCTAACCTCCCCGCAATCCAGGCTCCTTAGTTTTCCGGCGACAGTTTACCGTGAAATAGGGAAGGATACGTGCCCATGAAATGGCCCTTTCAACCACAGTAAAAACATGCTCCCCCCAAACAACAGACTATTTTTCAGAACAAGTTGCCCCACCTAACTGCATTGGTTCCTCAGATGACTCATACCCGGTTTCCCTTGGCTCCCGGACCCCCTGCACATTGGGGTGTCTCTTTATGTCTCTGGCGAAGATGGTGATCTACCCGGATAGTCAGAGACATGGCCTCCTCAAGGGAAACTGGAGTCTCATACAGAGATAAGGCATCCTTTACCCTTTCACAGAACTGGCTGCGGAGTGCAGTGTCATTCCACTTAGTGCCCGTGGACCACCCCCGAAAATCAGAGCAATACTTCTTCGCCGACTGGTCTCCCTGCTGAAGCTGAAGTAATGTGGACTCAGTCGGCGTCATCACTAGTGATGAGTGAACACTAAAATGCTCGGGTGCTCATTGCTCGGGTCGAGCAAATTGGAATACTCGGGTACTCGACTCGAGCAATGAGCCCAATGTTAGTCTATGGGAAATCCGAGCTTTTTTGCCGCGATTCCCCCCGGAAGTCTTTCTAGGGTATCAAAATGTCAGAAATGTATGGGGACAGTGCAAAAACGACATGGGAACATCATGAAGAATGTCCCTGGAAGCATTTCTGACTCCTAGGTCACTGCTGTGACCAATGTTGTCAGAGTGTGACACCACTTTTACAGGCGCACAGTAAAACATACAAAAACAAAATGGGTTTTACAGGGAAATATGTTAAGGGACATCCTTTCCAGGGCAATAATTTGTATGTAAGGCAAAAGAAATAACCCCCCAAAAATGCTCCTCCACCACTTTGGCTATATTCACATGTAGCGTTTTTGATGCGTTTTTCAACGTTACCATTGTTTTCAACCAATACTAATGCATTTACTGGGAAATGTCATTGAAGTATATAACAACCTTAGCTGGCCATGTGGTGTGTGATATATCATCAGACACATCTTGTTTCATTTATGAAGGAGTGACTCAAAGTCACAAAGCCTATTTTTATAGGGGCATCAGTCAGCACTACTATTCTTAGAATCATAGAATCATAGAATCGTAGAGTTGGAAGGAACCTCCTGGGCCATCTGGTCCAACCCCCTGCTCAAACCAGGATTCACTAAATCATCCCAGTCAGATGTCTGTCCAGCCTCTGTTTGAAGACTTCCATTGAAGGAGAACTCACCACTTCTCATGGCAGCCTGTTCCACTCATTGATCACTCTAACTGTCAAAAAGTTTTTTCTAATATCTAATCTGTGTCTCCTCCCATTCAGTTTCATCCCATTGCTTCTAGTCTTTCCTTGTGCAAATGAGAATAAAGTTGATCCTTCTATAATGTGACAGCCCTTTAGATATTTGTAGACAGCTATTAAGTCTCCTCTCAGTCTTCTCTTTTGCAAACTAAACATTCCCAAATCCTGTAACCTTTCCTCATAAGACAGGGTTTGCAGACCGGTCACCATTCTGGTCGCTCTTTTCTGAACTTGCTCCAGTTTGTTGATGTCTTTTTTAAAATATGGTGCCCAAAACTGGACACAATAGATGAGGTCTGACCAAAGAGGAGTAGAGGGAAATAATGACTTCACGTGATCTAGACTGTATGCTTCTGTTAATACATCCTAGAATTGCATTTGCCTTTTTTGCTGCTGCATCACACTGTTGACTCATATTCAGTCTGTGATCTATTAGTATTCCCAAGTCTTTTTCACATGTGCTGTTGCTTAGCCCTATTCCTCCCATTCTGTATATGCTTTTTTCATTTTTATTGCCCAGATGTAGTACTTTGCATTTTTCCCTGTTAAAAACCATTCTGTTAGTTGCTGCCCACTTCTCCAGTTTATTTATATCTTTTTGAATCCTCTCTCTCTTCTCTAGTATTAGCTATCCCTCCTAGCTTTGTGTCATCAGCAAATTTAATCAGTTTACCCTCAATTCCTTCATCTAAATCGTTGATAAAGATGTTGAACAATACAGGGCCCAGGACAGAGCCCTGTGGTACCCCACTTGAGACATTCTTCCAACTGGATGTGCAGCCATTTACAACCACTCTTTGGGTCCGATCACTAAGCCAGTTATGAATCCACCTAACAGTTGCCTTGTCCATTCCATACTTAGTCATTTTTTCTATAAGGATTGTATGAGAGACTTTGTCAAATGCTTTGCTGAAGTCAAGATATACTATATCTACAGCATTTCCTTGATCCACCCAATCAGTGATTCCATCATAGAAGGAAATTAAGTTAGTCTGACAAGACTTATTAGTTACAAACCCATGCTGTCTCCGTTTAATCACTTCATTCTTATCCAGGTACTGACATACATGTTGTTTAATAATTTGTTCAAAGATCTTTCCTGGTATGGAAGTCAAACTCACCGGCCAATAGTTGCCTGGGTCCACCTTCTTCCCCTTTTTGAAGATAGGAACAACATTTGCTCTTCTCCAGTCTTCTGGCACTTCTCCTGTTCTCCAAGAATTTTCAAAGATTATGGAGAGGGGTTAAAAAATTTCTTATGCTATCTCCTTCAGTACTCTGGGGTGTAATTCATCTGGACCTGGAGACTTGAATTCATTTAGGTTAGCTAAGTGTTTCCTCACTATCTTTCTGTTTATAGATATCCTGGGTTCTTCTATTCCCTTAATAGGACAGTGAAGAACAGTTGATGTTACATTTCCTTTCTGAGAGAAAACAGATGCAAAATAGGAATTTAAAAGTTCAGCCTTCTCAACATCCTGTCTTACCATTTCATCATTTTCATCCTGTAAAAATCCTATAGTATCTTTTACTTTTCTTTTACTTTTGACATATCCCCAAAATCCTTTATTATTGCTTTTGACATCTCTTGCAAGCCTCAATTCATTTTCAGCTTTAGCTAATCTGATTTGTGCCCTGCAGGTTCTGCAGACAGCATTATATTCTTCTTTAGATATGCCTCCCTATCATAGAATCATAGAATCATAGAATCGTAGAGTTGGAAGGGACCACCTGGGCCATCTGGTCCAACCCCCTGCTCAAAGCAGGATTCGCTAAATCATCCCAGTTAGATGTCTGTCCAGCCTCTGTTTGAAGACTTCCATTGAAGGAGAACTCACCAATTCTCGTGGCAGCCTGTTCCACTCATTGATCACTCTAACTGTCAAAAAGTTTTTTCTAATATCTAATCTGTGTCTCCTCCCATTCAGCTTCATCCCATTGCTTCTAGTCTTTCCTTGTGCAAATGAGAATAAAGTTGATCCTTCTACAATGTGACAGCCCTTTAGATATTTGTAGACAGCTATTAAGTCTCCTCTCAGTCTTCTCTTTTGCAAACTAAACATTCCCAAATCCTGCAACCTTTCCTCATAAGACAGGGTTTGCAGACCGGTCACCATTCTGGTCGCTCTTTTCTGAACTTGCTCCAGTTTGTTGATGTCTTTTTTAAAATGTGGTGCCCAAAATTGGACACAATATTCGAGATGAGGTCTGACCAAAGAGGAGTAGAGGGAAATAATTACTTCACGTGATCTAGACTGTATGCTTCTGTTAATACATCCTAGAATTGCATTTGCCTTTTTTGCTGCTGCATCACACTGTTGACTCATATTCTTTCCATTTTATAAACTTTTTTTCTTCCTTTTTAGCATGTGCTTAAGTTCTGTGTTCATCCATCCTGGTTTCCTTAAATGCTTCCTACTCTTCCCTCTTTTCGGAATTGTTAACAACTGTGCTTTGAGAATTTCATTTTTCAAGATTTCCCATCCTTCCTGGACATTTTTGTCTTTAAGGATATCCAGCCATTGGATCCCTCCAATTCTCTTTCTGAATCCCTTAAAATCTGCCTTTCTGAAATCTAACCTTGACGTCTGAGTCTTCACAGGTCTTCCGCCTCTAGTTATCCAAAATTCTAAAATAGCATGGTCGCTACCTCCTAGGGTCCCAGCCACTTTTACCTCCTCAACCATTTCCTCCCTGTTTACAAGGATTAGATCCAAGGGCCATTATAAAACAGTGGGTCTCCTATACTGTTATTGCCTATGCATTGAGTGGCTGGGCGGCAAAAATTAGGACACACTCCAATACCCCTTTTACGAGACGTACAGGAGGGCCTCCTGAAAAAATGTTCTCATTATAAGAAAGTAGGTCTCTCATAGTGTTTGTCTATGCATTGAATACAAGGGCTGCCTTGCCCCAAAGTTACACGCACCCCAATAACCCTTGGGACAATCGTACTGGATAGCCACATGAAACCAAAGTTCCAATTATTTTTCATTTGGTATTGCCATACTGTTAGCCTATGTATTGAATGCAAGGCCTGCCCTGCCACAAAGTCACATGCACCCCAAGAAGCCTTTGAACCCACGAACTGGAAGGCCACAGGAAAACCAAGTTCATACTATTTTTTTGGTACTGCCGTACTGTTAGCCTATGCATTGAATGCAAGGCCCGCTCTGCAAGAAAGTTACATGCACCCCAATAACCCTTTGAAATGACGTACTGGATGGCCACAGGAAAACCAATTTCACATCATTTTTATGGTACTGCCATACTGTTAGCCTATGCATTGAGTGCAGGGCCAGCAATATACCAAAGTTACATGCACCCCAATAAGCCTTTGAACCCAGGTACTGGATGGCCACAGGAAAACCAAGTTCACATTATTCTTTTGGCACTGCCATACTGTTAGGCTATGCATGGAATGCAAGGCCCGCCCTGCACAAAAGTTACATGCACCCCAAAACCCCTTTGAAATGATGTACTGGATGGCCACAGGAAAACCAAGTTCACATAATTCTTTTGGTACTGCCATACTGGTAGCCTATGCATTGAATGCAGGGCCCGCCCTGCACCAAAGTTACATGCACCCCAATAAGCCTTTCAACAGACGTACTTGAGGGCCTCATGACACAAATGTTCCCATTAGAAGAAAGTGTGTCTCCCATAGAGTTTGCCTGTGCATTGAATGCAAGGCCTGCCCTGCACCAAAGTAACATGCATCACAATAACCCTTAGAACAGACATAGAGGTGGGCCTTCTGAAACCAATGTTCCCATTATTAGTAAGTGGGTCTCCCATAGTATTTGCCTATGTATTGAATGCAAAGCCTGCCAAAAATTAGGAGGCACTCCAATGCCCCTTGAAAGAGACGTGGAGGAATGCCTAATCAAAAAAAATGTTCCCATTATAAAGGAGCGGGTCTCCTTTACTTGGAATGCTCATACACAAAGTGTATGGGCTGAAAAACATTTCCCCCTGTGGGGTATATATTTTTTTACATTTTTTGACGGGCATCATAAACAACCTGTAAGGTAGCGCTGTCATTCGTGTAGGGGATACTCGCTTAGCAGCCAAATATTCACATCCGGCACGGGTTTTCCACAAAATAACAACAGTCCATGCGGTTTATTCATGCATCAAAACCATCAAAGCAATAGAAAACGGCATAGCGTCCATGACAGAGCTTCCCTCTGTTAAGCCTGTGGTCACACAGGTTATGCAATGTTCCATACGCAGGCTCTTCAGCCTCCCAGTTATCTTCCCTCTCTGGGTTTACCTCATGGCTGCTTCACCAAGCTGCAGACGTCCATTCCCTCCAGGGAAATATCAGGCACGTGCAGCCATTAAACACAGCGTTCACTTGCTGTCAGGAAGACAGCCCCATCTTTCTCAGACGGGACCTTCCAAAACGGACCAACCAGGTCCCAGCATGCACCCCATGTGACCTACCCAGGCCACCTTATATGGTCTGTAGCCATGCCCACCGGGTCACATGGCTATGACCTCATCACAAGTCCTTTAGCTACTCATACACACTTTTCAATAGCGTTCTTAAACACACGCCCTGGGTGGGTTTGTAGGTAACTGGTCCTGCCCGTCTCACCAGTTACCTGGAGACTTCCCAAACACATTGAAACAGCACCTCAGCAGTATCACTGCTGATCAACACACACACATGTCTCCATCCCAAGGCCACCCACCTTGAGATACATAGCAGTCATTCAGTATTCTGCCACTCATCCTCTCTCCTGGAACATCCACACAGCGCCCCCTAGCGGACACAGTGGTCACTACACCACAACCGTTTCAACAAACTAGTGCAGCTGTAGCTGCATTCAACATGGTCACCCTCGTGTTCTAGTGGTGGTGGTCTGGTAGATGATGAGGATGAGGAGAAGGAGAAGGATGAGACCAAATAGCCAAAATCAGGAAGCTTATACCCATGTGTGAGTGTGAAGAGGTGCATGGGAATACACCTCCCAAAAAAAGACACTTTATTGGAGGTTAGGTTTCGCTGTTATCATTCAGTGGTGTAGAGAAGTCTGGCGTAATCCAGCCCTTGTTCATTTTTATAAGAGTCAGCCTGTCTGTATTTTCAGTTGACAGGCGAATGCACTTATCAGTTATAATTCCACCAGCGGCACTAAAAACCCACTCTGACAAAACGCTAGTAGCAGGGCATCCCAGGACCTCCAAGGCGTAGAGAACCAGTTCATGCCACATGTCCTGCTTGGATACCCAATAATTAAAAGGCACAGAGGAATCACGGAAGTTGTTGGTACGGTCAGCAAAGTACTCCCTCAGCATCTTCCAAAATGTTCCATTCCTTGTGTCATAACCCAGCGCCTCTGGGCCAGGGTGATGGGAGGAGGGTCTGGGAAAACTCTCCCAGAACTTTGCCAGTGTTCCCCTGCCTCAGCTGGATTGGATTAGTGTCACTCTCGTCTGTACTCCTTGGTTGTCCAACGAACTGTGACATCTGCCGCCAGCGTTTTCAGATGGGAATTTTTTTTAATAATTCTGCAACAAGGGCCCTCTGGTACTGCACCATTTTAATAGACCTGCCTGCCTCTGTCGCGTGGGTTTAGAAGTGTCACCATCCAGTAATGAGTGTCACCGTAAATTTTCATAATGCGAGCGTCACGGGAACGGCAGCACAACATAAAGTCAGCCATGCAGGCCAGACTGGTAACAGGCAAGCCTTCTATGTCCTCACCAACAGGACGACTGACCATGGTGTCCTCCTCCTCCTCCTCCTACTCGTCCTCATGCCATCCACGCTGAACAGACGGTATGACAGTTGTGCTTGTTGTTCCGGCTATAGCGCATGAAAGTAGCTCCTGTTCTTCCACCTCGGCAACCAATCCACTTGGAAATTACATGAGGCTGGGCTGTGTGTAATTACCCTGTATGCTTCCTTACTCCATGTCCTCGTGCTCCGCCTGCAATGCATCCTCTTTCATTTTGAGCAGAGAGCTTTACAGAATGCAGAGATGTGGGCTGGTGATGCTAATTATGGCGTCATTGCCGCTCATCATCTTGGTGGATTCCTCAAAGTTTAGGAGGATGGTACATATGTCTGACATTCATGTCCACTCCTGAGGTCTTATGTGTGAAGTCTGACCTGAATAATGATGGCCTTTCATGAAACGAAACCCGACCACAGTGTGAAGTCGGCCATGCAGTCGGCGACCCAAGCGCCAAAGTCGGGTTTCGCCGAATACTTGCACGTGACTTTTTTCAGCCAATGAGAGAAGCGGAGCAGAGTGGAGCGGAGCGGGAGCTAGCTGGAGTGGGAGTGGGAGAGCGAGAGGGAGAGAGAGAGAGGGAGAGGGAGAAGAGAGAGAGAAGTGAGACAGATATTTCGCCACCTCTAGGGTTAAATTTCATGCCAGAAGTGTTTACAGTCCTCCACTCACTGCCGACTTTTCTCCCCATTGACTTGCATTGGGTTTCGTGTTTCATGACTTTTCCCGACTTTTCCCTATAGTCGGCCGATTTCGTTCGACTCGACTTTTGAGAAAGTCGGGTTTCATGAAACCCGACTCTACCCTAAAAAAGACAAAGTCACTCATCTCTACTCTTCAGCATTGTGCGGTTTGTCACCTAAGTATATTAGCTTCAGTACAGCCTGTTGATGCTTGGCTGAGGCAGTGCTGCAATGCTTCCAGCTTGTGACTGATGTGCTCATTTCGGAGATGGAGACTGAAGAGGAGGAGGAGGATGAGGTGCAGGAGCTGTAGACTGTGGGGGCAATTCTGATTGACATAGGGCTCGCAATCCTCGGCGTCTGGAGGAAGTGTTCCATTCCAAGGTTCATCTGGGTCCCTGTTTCCACTATGTTAACCCAGTATGCCATCAGCAACATGTAGCATCCCTACCCACAAGCACTTGTCCACATGTAAGTGGTTAGGTGGACTTTCCCAGTAAAAACATTGTTCAGGGCACGGGTAATGTAGAGGGACACGTGCTTGTGTAATGTCGGGACGTCGGGAGAAATACGGGCGGCTGGGGATCGAGTACCTTGGGACTGCCGCCGCCATCAGGTTACGGAAAGCTTCGGTCTCCACAAGCTTAAAAGGCAACATTTTGACCACAAGCAGACAAGAAATGTGTGAATTTAGTACTGTGGCCTGTGGGGCGTTGGCTGTGTATTTACGCTTGTGTTCCAATTACAGGGGTATGGACAACTAAAGACTGCGCTGGGACAAGTGCGTGGACGTGCTTGATGATGGTAGTAGTTCAGTGTGGGCAATGACAGGTGCAGGGAAGGAGGCATTTTCGCATACACTGTGGACAGGGGATTGGCTTGCACGCACAACAATGGAAGAAGCAGTGTTTTCTTCCACAGACACTGTACCTGGAGCCTGGGGTTCGGCCCACAAAGTCGTGTGCTTTGCTGGTGGTGGTCAGGCTGTTAGGTTTGCTACCCCTGCTGATGCGAGCATGGCAGGTGGTGCAAATGGCCTGTTTGGGGTTATTGTCAGAGTCTTTAAAAAACAACCAGACTCGGGAAGACCTAACAGTTGTACTGTCAACTTCTGTTGTGCTGGTGTTACGAGGAACGGTTGCCCACCTTCTATCTGTGGCAAACACACTGCTTCTTCCTGCCTGTAGGAGTGCTACACCTCCCTCTGTGTGCTGCTGTCCTCGCTCTGCGTGTCCTTCGGCCAGTTTGAGGCAGTTACTACATCATTCACCACTTCGGATTTCACTTCCGCACCCTGGTCCTCCTCCTGACTTGCTGGCAATTGTGTCTCACCATCATCCTCCTCTTCTGACACGTTCCCACTGTTGCCTTCATGTGACCGTGGCTGCTCAAATATTTGGGCATCGCTACATGTGATCTTAACTTGCCCCGCTTCAAGTTGACCGGGCGAGAGGCCCGAATCTATAAATGGAAAAGTGAACAGCTCTTCAGAGTGTCCAAGTGTGGGATCAGTTGTCTTCGGGCACTTGGCATGGTGGTAGGAAGGAAGATCAGGTTGAGGAGTATGCGGTCCAGACTCACAGCTATTCAGACTTAACAGTGTGGAAGACAGAGTGGTTGTGGTGGTGGTGGTGGCAAACTGACCGGAAGCATTATCCCCTAACCAAGCAACAACCATTTCACACTGCTCTGGTTTCAATAGTGATGTCCTTCTGCAGGTCCCTAGTAATTGGGTCATGAAGGGTGGGCAAGAAAATGTGGATGTTTGTTGTGGCACAATTTCAGCTTGCTCACGGTCTCGGCATCTGCATGCACCATCACCATCACGTCCACTTCCTCATCCCTTGCCATGCGCCTTGCCCATTTTAAATGGACTACAATATTTTCCACATTTGCTACAAATGGCTGAATTGGAAACAAACTTGTATGTGATCCGTGTGCCGGAAAGCCACACTTTAAAATATCTGGAATGTAGGTAAAAAACTAATTTTTGTTATCAAACTGGTAAGACACAGCAAATACAGTGGAATGTAGGCCTGAAATGCAACAATTTGTAGCCCACAGATAGATGAGGCGTCTGATGGAGATACCACACTGTTCAATATGTGGCCTGTATTTTTTTATTTTTTATCCCAAAATAGTCTATAGAACTAGGCTAATACACAGCAAAAAAAGGTGAATGTAGGCCTGAAATGCAACAATTTGTAGTCCACAGATAGATCTGGCATTTGACAGAGATACCAGACTGTTCAATATGTGTCCTGTATTTTTAAATTTTGTATACCAAAATAGTGCATAGAAATAGGGTCACAGACAGCAAATACAGTGGAATGTAGCCCTGAAATGCCACAATTTGTAGGCCACAGATAGATCTGGCGTTTGACGGAGACACCAGACTGTTCAATATGTGGCCTGTATTTTTACATTTTGTACACCAAAATAGTGTATAGAAATAGGGCCACAGACAGCAAATACAGTGGATTGTAGCCCTGAAATGCCACAATTTGATCAGGCGTCTGACGGAGATAGCACACTGTTTTAATATGTGGCCTGGAATTTTTTTTTTGGCCACAAAAATTGTGTCAATAAGTAAGCTATGACACTACAAAAAAAAATTTTTGGAGGACTAAAATTGTAAAATATGATGATGTGAATAATATGCGATGCGTGTGGCGGACAAACCATAGTGTTAAATATATTAACTGTAGCTAAATATTTTTGGGGCAGCTAAATACTTTTTGGCCAGCTAAATATTTTTTTGGCAGCTAAATATTTTTTGGGCACCTAAATATTTTTTTGTTAGCAAAATGGTGTCAAAAAATGTTATAAGACACTCCAAAAAATACTACAGTACCACAAAAAATACCAGAATTTTCTACGCATTCAGATGTGATCCCTGGGACAGGCAAAGCAGTTTAAAATTGCTGGATTTTCACGCTGTAGTATTAAAAGTATCTGGCTGTAGTCTGCAGTGTAAACAAACAAATGGAGAAAAAAAGGGGGTCTGGATTGCTTTGGAATAAAATAATCAGATTTAAGGTGCAAAAAAAAATATTCCTAGCCACGGATACCAGGAGCTAAGTATATATGTAATAGGCAGCAGCAGCAGACAGTAATGTACCCTTTTGATGTATGCAATGATATCTATATAACCACATACAGTGCCCGCATGCCTTGCATTGATGTATATATATGTGGCACCCCTGAGGGTTCAGTCACCACAGAGGTACTGCACCTCATCCAGAGGTGTGGTATTCCACTCTCAGGTAAGGAGGGAGCACTACCAAGAACCCAGACACTTGTATCCAACACCAGACCTCTCTGGTGCAGGGAGGGACTAGGCAGAGGGTGTGGGTGGAGAAAGCAGCAGGGGAAGCTGAAGTAAGTGACAGTTAGGCTACTTTCACACATCAGTTTTTCGCCGTCAAGCGCGTTCCGGCGTTGAGCCGGAGCACCGGATCGGTCAAATGTTATGTAAAATTGGATGTGACGGATCCGGTTTTCTGACAAATCCATCTTGCGCATCCGATCAAAAACCGGATCCGTCTCATCCGTTTCATCTGTTTTTTCATCCATTTTTCGACGGATTTCCACGGTTCTGGTTTTTTAAACGCCCCTTGGGGGCTTCCAAACGTGATTGGCTACTGAAAACCTATATATAAAGTGTTCCTACAGCCCATCTTTGACAGGATGAAGAGGAGCAAGTGCAGGTTGGAGAGAAGAGCAAGTGACTGGCAAAGATGGATGTTGTGATAGGAAACATTTTGAAGAATTTGGTGGATTTTACAGTGGAGGCGAATCGTTTGAGGGTGATGGTTCTGGAGAAGGAGAGAGTGAGACAGCAGCGCATCATGCGTCAGCGACGTCGATGCCGTTTGTGGATCCACCCCATCACAGCCAACAGAATGACGCGTGGGGTGTATTCTACACTCTGCATGGACCTTAGACGAAACCCGGAGAAATTTTTCGCATATGTTCGGATGAAAATGGAGAATTGTGATTACTTGGTGGAGCGCATTGCAGACCTCATAAGAAAAGCGGACACCTATTGCCGCTTCTCCGTTTCACCTGCAGAGCGTCTGATGGTGACTTTAAGGTAAGACACATTTATTGGATCTGCTCGCTTCAGAGCACACTTTCACTGGAATGTTGTTGGTCGTAGTTTGTATCTCCAAGTGTTATAACTGAGTTTTGGATGCAATGCTGTGATTTTGAACTAATTTTTTTTTTTTTTAATCCCCCCTAAATTCTTTGCAACTGGAGAATCCCTTTCGTCACTCCATTTCCAGTACAGACTTGGGATTTCCACCATATCTGGAATTGTGAAGTACACATGCCGTGCACTGTGGGACTCTTTAGTTGATGAGTTTGTACCAGAGCCCACAATAGAGAGGTGGATTGAAATTGCTGACAAGTTTCTACAGATATGTCAGTTTCCGAATTGCTTGGGCGCTGTGGACGGGAAACATATCCGCATTGTAAAGCCAGCAGGATCGGGATCAGAATATTTCAATTACAAGAAATATTTTTCCATTGTCCTCATGGCCATCGCTGATGCGGAATACAAATTTATTGCTGTCGATATTGGGGCCTGTGACCGCTCCAATGACTCTCAAGTTTTGAAACTGTCTGCCATGGGCCGTAGACTGTATGGAAACACCTTCCAGTTCCCACCCCCTAGACCGCTGCCTCAAACATCTGGCCCACCTATGCCTTTTGTATGTGTAGGGGACGAAACCTTCCAGCTGTCAGAACACCTTTTGAAACCGTACTCTAGCAGAGGATTGACAACAAAACGCATTTTTAATTACCGCCTCACAAGAGCAAGAAGAATGGTGGAGTGCTCTTTTGGTATTCTGACAGCCAAATGGCGTGTCCTATTGACTGCGATCAACCTCAAGACTGAAACTGTGGATGAGGTGATCAAAGCTTGCGTGGTCCTGCACAATTTTGTTATCTGCAAGGAACCCATTTCCATTGAGGACCACTCTGAAGAAACCACCTTGCAAGATTACCATAACATTACCAATAGAAGTTCTGTGACGGTTTCACGAATGAGGGACAATTTTGCCCAATACTTTATGTCGCCTCAAGGAAGAACAGACTGTCAGGATGACAGAGTTTGATAAAGTCATGTGCCTTCTGTACCAACAGTATATCTTTGCCAACCAAAGTTGTCTATCTTGTTATGGTTTATCAAATTTTTTTACCTTTTAGTCACAGTTGTGCCTTGGTTGTGTTTTAGCCAAAGTATTTCACCTTTTATCAAAAGTTGTGTACATTGTTAGGTAATCCCCAACAAGATACACAACTTTGGCTAAAAGGTGAAATACTTTGCCTAAAACATAACCAGGGACACAACCGTCACCAAAAGTTAAAACTTATTTACCTTTTACCCAAAGTTTTGTACCTTGTTTAGTATACCCAATAATTTTTACTTTTTCTATACCCAGTATTTTACCTTTGGTTTAAACATATTTAGCCGCAGAAATAAATGACAGACAACAATTGTAATCCAACAATTTAACTTTTATTGAACCATTTTTTTTTAATAAAATGTTTGTACATTTCAATAGAAAATTTTTTAATAAAGCTTTAAACCAGAAAACGTGTATTTTTATTGTCGACGCACAATCATAAATTAGTGTAGTGTGGGGTGGAAATACTGCTGGAGGGGCTGCGGGACACTTCGACACTGGGAGTGTGGAGAGAGGACTGGGATGGTGGTGGGGAAGGAACAGTTAGAGGTGAAGGGGTGGAAAAAGAAATTGAATGGGTGGACATGTGGGAGGCAGAGCAGGTGGTGTGTGGTGGAGTGGAGGGTTGAGCAGGGACTGGAGTAGCAGATGATGTGGTTGAGAAGTGGTATGGGGCAGGAGTTTGGTATGGGGCAGGAGTTTGGTATGGGGCAGGAGTTTGGTACGGGGCAGGTTGCTGGAAGTGGAGAGGTTGCTGGTACTGGGGAGGTTGCTGGTACTGGGGAGGTTGCTGGTATTGAATAGGAGGGGGAGGAGGGACAGTGGCAGGAGGGGGTGCAGGTGGAGGAACTACTGGGGTGGGAGGAGGAGGTTGGGAGGTAACCTGCAGTAGAACAGCGTGGCACGAATGCATTACATGCATCTGCTGGCTAGGAGATAGCGTTTCCACACGCTCCACTACAGACCTGAAAAACATGTGGTTTGGCGAACTTCTTGCTTCTGAATGCATGGTTTGCAGAAGTGTCTTCAACTCCAGAATGGCGGAGTTGAGCTGCTGAAAGCCTGCGGCAATGTGCTCTGACAAGATTTTAAGACAGTTCTGGAAAGATGCATTCAGATACAAGAACTCGGGCGCATAAGTCTTTTCCTGACTCCTCTGCTGCTGCTGCCCAGTACCCGCAGGTGTACTAGAGGTGGCAGCGGCAGAAGGGTGGGGTAAAGGGAAAGCAATCTCCTCACCAGCGGATTCATGTAATGTAGGCGGCCACGATGCTCCAGCGATGGTGGATGGGAGAGATGGATCGAATGTGAGGGAAGGCTGGGAAGGTGCAGATGGGCCGGGGTGGTCGAAGTGTCCCTTGGTGCCGGTCTCCTCAGGGATTGCCCCTTAAGGGTCCAACCGTGCAGGCTCCCAAGTGCTGGTCACTGTGCTGTGGAACAAAGAGAAAAAAATACAATTAATATAGTAACATGGCATGGCCCTGGCTGAAAAAAAATTAGACTTGTAAACATTTTTATTTTACATGGAGTGTGTAATATTTACCTTCTGGTGACCATTGTTGCCCGGAGGAATGACAGGGCTCGTGCGTACTTGTACTTGCTCCTGCGTCCTCCAGATCCACTCGGGGCCCGCATCTCTTTGTTGAACTCCTTCTTGAAATGATCCCTCACAGACCGCCACCACTTCACAATTCTCTCCCAGAAACAACGAGAACGCACAAAGTGGTTAGTATGCAACATCAGTATTTCCCAAACTCCACTCCTGATGCCCCCCACGGGTCATGTTTTCAGGATTTCCATAGTGTTGCTCAAAAGGAAATCCTGAAAACATGACCCATGGGGACCACACGGACTGGAGTTTGGGAAACACTGCTTTACATCCAGCAACCGGAACTGTATATACTTACGCTCTTGAATCTGGGCCCGAGCATCGAGGTCCTCCCAGCGGTCCACGAGGAGCGAACAGATTTCCTCCCAGAGCCGACGGGTCACAATAAGATCGGCATGGCGGCGGTCCCCCATATTCCACAGCGGCTCCCTTTCTCTGACCAGATCGATGAGGAGGTCCACGTCAATCCCCCCCTCCTCACCGTCAGAGTCGGGAGCACGCTGTGAAGCCTGTTAAAGAAAAAGAGAAAAAAAAAACATTAGCCTCCACACTACTAAGAAATGTAAAAAAAAAAAATTATACTTACACGATGGTGACCGCTGCGTCGCTCACGCCGACGACCCTGGGAGGCACTGCGAGGACCTCTTGGCCGAGCACCAGATTCGGAAGACTAAAAAAATAAATAAATAAATTAAGTGCTTGGATGTAGGCATATGTGTTGTTTGCTGTGTGATGTCTGCGCTAAATTGTTTTCTATGTGTTGTGTGTAGTAGTGTTTCTGCGATTGATGCAGGAAACTTACCAATTGCGAGCACACTCCAGGTATCTGTCCACCCCTTTGTTCTTCTTCTGGGAGATCCTCTTCAGCTTGTGATTCCTGTTTTGAAATAAAAACCAATGAATAGACATATATTCCAGAGATGATGGATTGTGGAAATAAAAAATTACCGTTAAATGCTGACGATGCGAGGGAGGGCTCCCAGAAGAAGAAGATGTGGTGTCCTGCTGCCGGCCAGTCTCCGTTCATGTTGCTGCTGCTGGTGCTGCTGGTGCTGCTGCTTCTATAGGGCAGCTTCTGCTGGGGAATATAGAGAAACAAAGGGCAAATGAATATATTGATATCCCATGGCCCTGGCTGAAAGACAAAAAATTGGTAACATTTTTGAGGAATGGGGGATGTGATAATTACCGCCTGTCGTCTGCTGGTGGACTCTCCTCTGCCTGTTCAGCCAGGCCCCTTGACTCCATTTGGGGTGGTGCTGGTGGTGCGGTACTCTCCTGCCTTCTCCTGCGGCTGGCTCCTCTCTTGGCTGGCATATTGGCTGTGGCTGAGGGTCCCACTGTCATGGTTTATATATGTTTGCTGTGGGCAGGGCTACTGAGCATGCTCAGACCAAAAAAAATGGATCCGGCGCATTGCGGCGCTCATAGACTTTCATTGAGTTGAAAAGCCGGAAGTGCCGGCTCCGGCACTTCCGGCTTTTTCGCCGGATACAAAAAACGTTACAGTTGCCATTTTTTCCAGACGCCGGATTGAGACATATTGCTGGATCCGGTAAAAACCGGACGAACCGCATGACCATCCGGCGCGATCGGCGCTAATACAAGTCAATGCATTTCACCAGATCCGGTTTTACTAAAAATAGCCGGAACTCGCCTAACGGCGAAAAACGGATGTGTGAAAGAGGCCTTAGAGGGAGAGTAGTCAGTCTGAGCTGGGGAGTTGAGCACTATCTGGACCAGCAGATAGTGGAAAGAGAGAAAGAAAAGGGCGAAAACAACAGAAAGATAGCTTCAGTGGAAGAGAGGAAGAAGGGGTCCTAGGGGCACGGGTAGTGAGGAATCCACCCGTGGGGCCCGTATCCACGCCGACAGTAGTCGGGTGGAGGGACCAGGTCGCTGTAGGGGACAGGCCCCAGACTAGTGGAGTAACTAAGGACTCAGCTAGCTAACCGGAGGTTGCAGTATCTGCATGTGCTGCAGCCACATCTAACACATTCACTGAAAAGGCAGCCATATAGGATCAAGGGGACCTACAGCACATCACCCGACCAGACCCGGGGCTGCTGGCTTGGGACACTGTGTGTGAAGGCACAGGGCAGGAGAGGAGGGAGCCAGCGCAGTGAGACAGCCAGGAAAGGAACATCTGAAGAGAGTTCTGACACGGTGTACCCCAAATTACCTGAGAGCTGGCTGGACCACCTACAATGAGGACACTGCACTCTGGCTGGGGATTGTAACATCAGAACATCAGGTGAGTAAAACCTGTGAAGACTGCACACTGCTTTCCGAGTTTCAAAGTTGGCATCACGATTCACGAATCATTCCCTATAAACTTTATTTCCCCTTTAATCATCATTTTTTCATTGGACGCCCAGGGCCACGGACCAGGTCACTGCTGATGTGACACATCCCTTTAAGAACCAGCCCAGAGTATCCCCACTGCCCTGGCGAGTGCTCCATTTTGGCGTCACGAACAGGATACGCACCCTGGCATTGCCGGGTCCTGTGTGCCAGAGACTTTATTGAACCGTGAAATTGCTGCCATTACTTTGACCCACGGCACACAGGAAGAGAAAGGTGTGGCGTCATGGGCGGAATTTGACTGCAGGGCATGAAAAATCATGGCTGCCCACTGCAGATACTTCTATACAGCAAAAACATGTCCATCAGCAAAAGAGATCCACCTCCAGATCTGGGATGGTGAAAACAGAAAAAATAAGAAGGCCCGCCAATGAAGGAGAGAGCGGGACGTGCCAGTGCTGCTAGGAACCCGGAAAACAAGATGGCGAGCGGTGGTGACCCGGAAGGTGGGGAGGCAGCAGACGACTCCCCCATCCAACAAGATGAGGACCCGGACCAGCCGACCACCATAGATCCAGAGGTCCTTGGAGCCCAGGTGGAGGAGCTGAGCCATCAGCTTCTGAACACGCAGCTGGCCGCGGTGAGTAAATGGATGGTGGCCGGAAGTTGGAGGAGCTGAGTCCCATCCGGCGGCCAGCGTCCCTGACATTAGTGGAGGATGAGGAGTCCGGGATCGGAGAGTCAACATCAGCAGGTATTGCGACCGACCCTGCCCCGGTGACTGAGGAGACCCTAGTAGGCTCAATAAACCCCCCGCCAGCCCTCAAACCCGGCCAGGCATGCAAAAATCTAGCCTGGGACCGGATGGCAGACACCAGGAACATACTGGCGTTTCTGCTGCAGCCTGAACTTATGCCCTGGCTGCCCTGAAAGAAGAAGTAAAAAGCGGCAGAAAGAAATGTAAACAGTTAAAAAGTTAATTTACCTGGTCAGGTATCATTAAAGTTAAAGACAATGTGATCAATGTGATCATGGAAAGTGAGTGATCAGAACTTCCCTGTAAATAGTTAACACATCGTAAGTGCTCCTTATTGGTTTTACACAAAACCTCTAGAGTGTGGAGATGGCACTCTATCTTTTGCACTTGACCAAAGAACAAAAACCGTCTGAAGTGGCCGAAAACGTGGTCCAGCGAGGTGACCACCAATGCCCTATAGCCACACCCAGGGCCTACTTTGGGAGTTTGACAGGTTCCCCCATATTGCACCTAAGAAAAGAAAAAGACTACCTCAGTTCGGAAATACACTGAACTCTATTGCACCTAATAGAAAAGATTTATTGATAGACCGTTATATTCTATGTGCAGATAATTTCAATGACAAAAGAGCTACATTTCATATTTGTGATAGTTTTATGATGGTAAAGCTAAATAGGTAATAATTTTATTAAAGTTGCATAGCAGTTATTTGTAATGTTCAAGTAAAGTGCCTCCCAGAAAGGGAAGAAAGAGTTACCTATTTGATATGTTTTACTGTTTACCCTGTTGTAATGCATTACAGAAAAATATTTTTGTATGTTTTAACACCTGTTTGCTCTGTTCCAGCCCAAGGATGTGCTGTGTTTAATGAGGGAAGGGGGGTATGTGGCGGCCCTGAGGGTTCAATCACCACAGAGGTACTGCAAGTCATCCAGAGGCGTGGTATTCCGCTCTCAGGTAAGAAAGTAGCACTACCCATAACCCAGATGCTTGCATCCAACACTAGACCTCTCTGGTGCAGGGAGGGACTAGGCAGAGGGGGTGGGTGGAGAAGCAGCAGGGGGAGCTCAAGGAAGTGACAGTTAGAGGGAGAGTAGTCAGTCTGAGCTGGGAACTTGAGCAGTAAGGAGCCCATCCCTGGACCAGCAGACAGTGTAAAGAAAGAAAGGAAAACAACAACAGAAAGATAACTTCATTGGAAGAGAGGAAGAAGGGGTCCTAGGGGCATGGGTAGTGAGGAGGGGTTTAGCTCTACCTGTGGAGAGCTGTAACAACTCTGCTGCATCATCATCATCAGCCCCAGCGGCCTCCTCAAGCAGCGTCGGCTAACATCACCTATTTGCCGTGTAGCACAGGTGGCATCACATATCATCCGCTATAAACTTTATTTCCCCTTTAATCATCATTTTTTCATTGGACACCCAGTACCAAGTATCCCCATGACTAGAGATAAGCGACTTTACCTTTTTTTGGGCCGAGTCGGGTTTCATGAAACCCGACTTCCGCAAAATTCGGATCGAACGAAATCGGCCGACTATAGGGAAAAGTCGGAGGCTGACTGAAACACGAAACCCAATGCAAGCCAATGGGGAAGCAAAGTCGGCAGGGAGTGGAAGACAGTAAACACACCTACAGTGCCCATTTCAATGCCAAAAACATCAATTCTTATAACTGAAGCTTGTCAACCTTAATTTACTTCATAATAATAGTTACACATTGAAAACTGGGTGTGATTTGGCTAAAGTTGTGGGGGGGTTGGGCTGGCTCCAGGTTTTCGTGTGCCCTGGGCCAAAGAGTGTCAATGCGCCCCTTTAACACATACCACAACTCATGATGCTCCGATACGCCACAGAAATATAGGTATAGTACAATGACACATACTTCACTGCTTACATGACATGACTAATCTATTTTAAATTGTACAATAGCTCAAAAACAGGACATTATATTACTCCATGCAGGGATATGGCCACCACATTGTGTGCCATACAAAATAATGAGCCCCATATATTTCTCCATACCAAGTAATTAGTCACATATAATGTTCCATACAGTATCTGATGAGCTCCACATAATGCTCCATATATAATGGGTTCCATTTGTAATGCTCCAGTGTATAATGTGCCCCTTAGATGCTGCTCCAGTGTCTGATCTGCCCCATTTACATTGCTCCAGTACATGATGGGCCTCATGGATTCATGGATGATGCTCCAGTGTATGATGGGCTCCAATAATGCTCCTTATATAATGGGCCCCATTTGTAATGCTCCAGTGTATAATGTGCCCCTTAGATGCTGCTCCAGTGTCTGATCTGCCCCATTTACAATGCTCCAGTACATGATGGACCTCATGGATAATGCTCCAGTGTATCATGGGCCCTAATAATGCTCCATGTATAATGGGTCCCACTTGTAATGCTCCAGTGTATAATGTGCCCCTTAGATGCTGCTCCAGTGTCTGATCCGCCCCATTTACAATGCTCCAGTACATGATGGGCCTCATGGATGATGCTCCAGTGTATGATGGGCTCCAATAATGCTCCATATATAATGGGCCCCATTTGTAATGCTCCAGTGTATAATGTGCCCCTTAGATGCTGCTCCAGTGTCTGATCTGCCCCATTTACAATGCTCCAGTACATGATGGGCCTCATGGATGATACTCCAGTGTATGATGGGCTCCAATAATGCTCCATATATAATGGGCCCCCTTTGTAACACTCCAGTGTATAATGTGCCCCTTAGATGCTGCTCCAGTGTCTGATCTGCCCCATTTGCAATGCTCCAGTACATGATGGGCCTCATGGATGATGCTCCAGTGTATCAAGTGGCCCTAAAAATGCTCCATATATAATGGGCCCCATTTGTAATGCTCCAGTGTATAATGGGCCCCTTAGATGCTGCTCCAGTGTCTGATCTGCCCCATTTATAATGCTCCAGTACATGATGGGCCTCATGGATGATGCTCCAGTGTATCATGGGCCCTAATAATTCTCCATATATAATGGGCCCCATTTGTAATGCTCCAGAGTATAATGGGCCCCTTAGATGCTGCTCCAGTGTCTGATCTGCCCCATTTACAATGCTCCAGTACATGATGGGCCTCATGGATGATGCTCCAGTGTATCATGGGCCCTAATAATGCTCCATATATAATGGGCCCCATTTGTAATGCTCCAGTGTATAATGTACCCCTTAGATGCTGCTCCAGTGTTTGATCTGCCCCATTTACATTGTTCCAGTACATGATGGGCCCTATTTTTAATTAACCCAGGCATGGTATGTGAAAAGAACTCCATGGAGTAATCTGAGGTGTGTGCTTCCACATCCTTCACTTTTGGTGTGGGTGAAGGACCCAAGGAAAGGGGTTGCTCCTGACCAGAAGCCTGCAGTTACGACTCAGTGCTTGCATTTTTTACAACTTCAGAAGAGGAGGCGATAGAGCTGGAGGTTGTTTCAGCAATGTAAGCCACAAACAGTTCCTGATACTCTGGCTTTAAAAGCAGTCTACCTAATCCCAGAAAAGGGAGCCTTACAGGCCTTCCAGAGCTACACCATGATGCTGGCTCAACACCTCCTGCCTTAGCTGCTATTGTGTTTTTGGCACTGTTATGGAAATATATATGTATATGTATTTCATATAGATCTCACTTGCCTGCTATAGGCTATATACTCCATATACTGCTATATACTCATGTACTCTTATATATTCTTATATGCACACAGATACATATTCACAGTTTGAACCTTGTAACTAGTTGGTGGAAATGACCTACTGCCCCCCCATGAGAGAGTCTGGGGAGCAGATGGTATCTTATGATAGCATTGTCTTGTGATATTTGTCCCAGACATAGAAAGAGGAAGTTTAGGCCAGATGTGCCAGCCGATATCAGAACATTGCTGACATTGTAAGACAAAGAGCAGTATATCATCTGATGCTTAAGTCACCTTAGGTCGACGCCCATATATGTTTATGCATTAAAACTGACCAATTAGCTAAGAAGTAAAGCCTCTATGTTAATGAGTAGCCACTCCTTTTCTGTACAATTGATAAAACCAAGTATATTCAATAAACTTCCAGAGTTTTGCTGGGAGGTATTGCTGCCAACCAAGTCTGGCCTCTTTCCTTCTTTGAGCGCTCAATAAGACTCTGTCTAATTAGGACAGGCCACAGTATGCACAGGGGTAAATCTACCCAAATCAAAAATAAATCCACAACAAGTGGCGCCCAGCGAGGCCGTGGACGAAAACGCACGGGGATCCTGCTGACCGGAGAGGACAGAGGTGCCGGCCAAGGTCTTGGCTCATGGGAACGGAGATTTGCGCAACTCCATAAGTAAGGTAAGAAAATCTAGTTATCTTACCTGAATGTTCCCTGTGCCCAGTCCAGGTCAGCAACTCTAGCCGGTCAGTGTGGTCACCAAACCCAGGTAGTGTTGAAAAGTCCACGAGAAAATCCAAACCCTGGGATAAGCTAAGTGTCTACTGTGATCCTGTGTGTCTGAGATTCGGGTGAGAGAGTTGGTGGAGACTGTGACTTGATTTGTAGCTGCTGAGACACCGATAACAAGACTGAGTCTCTCTGACTAAGTCAGATCACGTCCCCGCACCATGCGGAGGTTTTGACTTAGACGGGATATCACAGGTGGTTTCCTCTGAAAAAGCTGTCACGGTCCCCGCACACACACACGGAGGTGTCAGCTTCAAGGAGGTATCACAGGTGAATCCCACCCCACGGCTGTCACGGTCCCCGCACACATACACGGAGGTGTCAGCTTCAGGGAGGCATCACAGGTGAATCTCTCGGCTGCCACAGTCCCCGCACACACGCGGATGCGGCAGACTGGGGGGATATCACAGACTGATCACTGGAGAGATTATCACGGTTCTCGGGTGCACACGGAGGGGTGATAATCTAATGGGATATCACGGCTCCCGTCTCCCAGCAGACGGAGGGTGATACATCCCGGTGCTAACCAAAGCGCCATGGGTGATTGGCAGTTACCGGTTGTCAGCAGCTGTTTGACGTGTCACAGAAGGGCTTTCGATCTCTCTCCCTGGACGTCTTTATGTGAATTTATTGCAGGTTCCGCAAAGATCTGAAGCAGAAAGAGTTTTGCCTTTTTTTTTATTGTAAACTTCCTCTTTTGCCTGCATGGTGTGGTCCCTGAGATAAATATATATTTCATATTGTTATATTTTGGACTCTGTTTTTCCCTATTTTATCTTTTATTTTGCATTTTTGGTAGAGGCTTTTGTTACTGCAGTGTGAGAATTTTCGGGAAAGCTGGGTCTTTTTGAGCATATCAATGTTTGTTTCCTCTTCATGTCACTGAGAGACTCAGGCAAGGGAAAAAAAAAAAAAAGAGGAAGTTGGGTGCCTACATTCTACATTAACCCTTTTATTGTTGGTTTAAAGTTTTATATACTATATAGTTTTTGATTTTATCAATTTTTTTGGGTTTCATCCTTTAAAAATCTTTTTAAGGGAAAAGAAAAAAAAGAAAGAAAAATCATTTTTCCCTTTTTTAGTTTTCTTCTACTTTTTGTGACATATTTTATCAGTTTTTTTTTAAGTTCTAGTTTTCACTTCTTTCTTCCAGTTTTTTTTGTTAAAAAAGAATTTTGAATTTTTACCGGCTTTGGTAATTCCTGTGTTATCTTGCCAATTTTTGATTTTCCTTATTCTTGTTTTCTTTTTGCTCCCTTTTAAGCAGGTTAAAAGGGGTTGCAAGGTGTTAAAAGGTTTAATCACTTTTTTGAAGTTTTTGGAACAGACACAGTAGGTGTTATTCAGAAAGTTAAGCATGTCGGTTTCTATGGGCAGCGCCGTATGCTCTAGCATGGCATAATGTATTGGAAGGAAAAAAGGGAAGTAGCTAGTTGAGCTCAATTGCAGTCTGCATTTCTTAAAGTGACAGAGCATTTAACACCGCAGTAGGTGCTAGCAGATAGTGTGAACAAGACAGGATTGTTTTTTCTTTGTTTTACGTGTAGGAAAAAGTGTTTTCATAGTAATCTGTGCCGTCTGAGGAGGACCACAGGTCGAAGAATGCCTTCCGTGATGGCAGGGGGGGGAGCAGTCTGCCCCCCCATCTTCTCTCTCCTCACTCTTCCCCCCTCCCATCTCCCTCCTCCCTCTATCTCCGCTATTTTCACAACCTCCTCCCCTCTCTCATCTATTTCTCCTCCCATACCTCGTCCTCCCTCACCATCTCTCCCTCCTCTATCTTCTTCACCTCCGCCTATCTCTCCTCCCTTTCCATCTTCATCACCAACGCCCACCTCTCATCCCTCTCATCCACTGCACCCGTCTCCTTTTTTCCCTCCTCCTTGTCTTCACCATCTCCCCCACCCTTTCTTTTTTCTTCTTTTTTCTTCTTCTTTCTCACCCACCTCTCAGTTCATTGTCACCTGCTGGCCCAGTGCCAGATCCAGACAATGGAGTGTCCCTAGTTCCACAAGGGACTCTCTCTAAAGAGACAGTTATGTCACCGGGAGAAGAAAGTGAATTACTCCCCACACATGACAACACAGGTGCCCTCCCGATACAGCAGATAGCAGAAGGGAGGTGTGGGCCATCAGACACTGCACCTGCTAACTCTGAGACTGAAGATCCTATGTGCCACACGGCGCTCCAGTCTCAAGGGGGGGGGAGTACACACACACACAGAAAGACAATCACACAGTGGCACAGTTCCTCCTCTGATGAACATGAAGAGGAGATTATGCTGCATAGTAGGCAGGGGCAGATAGAGCCAGAACTCTTACACTATGTGCCCTTCACCCCTAGTCAGGTGTTCAGTATTCTAAAATCATGAAGGAACACCTCAAGCTTCCATCAGAATTAGATGTGCATTCCTGGAAACCAGGATCAAAGCTAATTAAACAGCTTAGAGAGTGGGCCAACACCAGACAAGCACTCAGCCTGCATAACATGAGACAAGCCGAGACAGAGTCTCTAGACAGGTTTCATGGCAGAGTGAGGCAAGTATTCCAAATTTTAGGCTTCACTATTCATGATCAGTTACACGGACAGATGTTGGCACAGGCCTTTGTGCATGGACTAAGAGAACCAATCAAGAAACTACTGATAGTGGCCAGGCCTGAGTACAGGACAATAGCAGTAGATGTCCTGCTTACAGTAGCCAGAAGAATTGAGTCCCTCCCAGGAGTACGGAGGACAGGCCCTGCCGTGATGGCCACTGACGTGGAGGAGCAACCACCCTGCAGAGAGAGAAGACCTGTCAGGTGTTTCAACTGTGGCAACTTTGGCCATTTCCGGAACCAGTGCACAGCACCCCGGCAACCCAGGTCATCACGCAGAGGAGTAGGCCAAGAAAGAAACACAAAAGACAATGAAGAACCCTGTCCATAGGACAGAGGCAAACCAGGTCCGCCAGACGTCATGCCCCTGACATGTGAAACCCCATCAGCGAACCCAATACCTCAAATCACTGGGGGCTGTCATATCTTTCCTTGTGGACACTGGTGCAGTCAGAAGTGAAAATCCCCGACCCCACCAGTCTATCAGAACTCCGTGTCTTGTATGGGGATTAAAGGTCAAGACAGACGTTCCCCAGCTTGCAAGCCCCTAAGCATGAGGACACTGCCAGGACACTCCATCCTGTTCCAGTTTACGGTGGAGACCTGCCCACCCCACCTGATGAGCGCAGACCTACTGCAGGAACTGAAGGTGACCAAAGTGTCCCATGAAGATGTGACCTTGACCACTTCCCCACCTCAGACCCAAGAAGAATCAATCATGCTGGTGGCCCTACAAGAGCCTCGCTCGAACAACCGGTGCAAGCCTACCCAAGGAGGTGCTGGACATAGCACCCAGAAGCCTATGGCCCAAGGGAGACTTCAAGTTGCGCCAGTGCGGGTGTCACAAGTCTACAACCCCGGACGCTCCGAAGGCCCAGCATCCGCAGCTCATCACCCAGAGCTAAACTGACTCTGACCAGCTGGAGGTCTAAGTGGAACTGCTGTTCAAGAAACGGCCTAAGAACTTTGGCATGGGCCAGGAAAATTCTCAACCCAGAGGGACCACACCCGCTTCGTGGAATTGCTGCACTGCTTCCGGCTCCAGCGCCAGAGGATCATCTTGGACAAGATTCTGAAGGTGCTCCCTGAAGTTAATCCAGGCCCTGGACCAGAAGACAGCCACTCAGCTCCTCAAATTGGTTAACAAGATGCTGACCAGAAATCAAGCTGGGTGAAAGGAGCTGCTGCTGGCTGGTAAAGAAGATGCCCCAGCAAAAAGACCCCCTGTGAGAGCAAGAAAGCTCAGCTGAACATCACCTCTGACAAAAATAAGGACCCCAGCAAACGGTTTGGTTTCCTGCCAGCCCTGTGCCAGAAGATGGGAGTCGCTCACGGCACTGGAAGAGCAAGGCCAGATTGAGCCGCCTCACCCACGGGATTCATCATGCGGTCCCAGCTTCTCTCGATCAAAAGGAAGACTGTGAAAGGAGAACAAGACCAGATTGAATGGTGCATAACCTGAGGACTATGAGCGAAGCAACCGTGTTTGAAACCCCAGTTGTGCCAGATCTGCACACTCTGCTGACAAACGTGCCAGCCACAGCAACGGTGCTCACGGCAATGGATCTGCCCGAAGCTTCCCTCAATGTTCCCCCTCACATGGACGACCAGTTCCTGAAATCGCACAAGGGGGGTGCGGAACAAATGGACAGTGAGACCCAAGAGGGCCCAGAACAGCTTTTCACAGCTCGCCAGAGCATTGCCCTCCGTCCCCACCAACTGGATTGCGGAGCATGCAGAAGTCATCGACACCGCTACCTGCACAGCGCCTTCCATGTCTCCTCTACTCTGCCTGGCAGAGCAGCAATGTAAGTTCTGCAAAACAGAGTCCAGTGGTGTCAAAAGCAAGTTCCTGAAGACACTGTATCGCCCAATAGACGAAACACTTGACAGATGACCGGATGGCCGCGGAGGAGAAGGTGGCTTCCTCAACAACTCCGAAGATGCAGTCTTTCCTTAGTCTAGTCTCGTACTGCAGAACTTCGATCCCTGGTGCTCCAGGCCTAATGCAGCCTCTGTACAATTGCATCAATGCATTGCAACCTTCATCTCATACAGGAAACTGAAAGACTTCATAGTCTCTGCGCCAACTCTAGGCCTCCCTGACTACGAGAAGCCATCCCGTCCTGACCAAAACGGATAAAGAAGGACCAAGATGGAAAAGGTCATGCTTCTGGCCAGGCTTAAAAACAGACCCAAGGAGGAAAACCAGAGGCCTCTAGACTACCTCTCACCTGGCCTGGATCCAGTTGCAAGGAGGGGGGCCCTCCTGCATGAAAACAATACCCGCAGCACACGCCCTCCTGACAAGGCTGCTCTCCACCACTCTTCAGTGCTCTCAGCCGTTACCTGTCTCTACTCCCACTCCCAAGGGGGGATACGGATACGGACCCTCAGATGAAAAATCTGAAAGATACCGTACATGGCTCCAGCCTTGCAAATGATGAAGGAAAGTTCCACACGGGATGTGCAGCGACCAGCAATCAAGACATTCTATGGTCCAGAAGGTTGTCAGCCCAAGAGCCCAAGAAGCAGAGCAGATAGAGCTGACGAAAAACCTGCCAGATTGCGAAGAGCAAAAACTTCCAGGTACTCGCATGACATGGCACCTGACTTCGGACCCATCTGGGATGCAAGAAACTTCATCACAGCAAGCGGATCGACCGTGAAGCACCATGGAGCCATCAGAGACCTGCTGGACGCTCTTCAACTACTAAAAGTGGTGGCTGTGCTGAAGGCCAAGGCACACGGAAAACTGAACACAGTAGAGACACGGGGCATCAACAGCAGACGTGGCAGCCAAAGAAGCAGCCAAAGGAAGACAATATGGAAAATGGGAGAGGTCGTAGAGCCGGACGGCTACTACATGACGACTGAAGACGAGAAAACCTGGCAAACAGAAGTCAATGGGAAAACCATTGAAGATGCCATCTCTGAATTGGACAGAAGTGCTGCCTCCTCCTCCACCAGTCAACAAGCTGAATCACTTCCAGGACGAAGACGTAGATATGAATTCTGAGGCAGAAGAATGGTGCCCACCTTTACCAGAAAGGACGTATTTGATGGAGAACATTCCAGAAGATTGTCCTCCACCATCCTCTCGTGGGGAAGCTTCTTCTCCAGCACAGTCCTACAGTCAGCAGTCCACGGCAACACTTACCCCATCCCCCCGAGACGAGCTGCATGAGTCCGAAGGCATCCCAAGGCTACAACAGTTTGACCTTCCCCCTCATCCCCGGAGAATACCGGCTGGACTGGTACCAATGCAAAGAGTCCCAAGTCCTCCTCTGACGCAGTCTAACCCAAGTCTTCATACAGAGGGAGGCGCGGACATAGACGGAACCACAGCTAAAATACAAAATGACTTCCTGAAAACCTGTACAAGAAGTAACAGGATCAGACTCGGAAGGAGGAGGAGAAAAGCTGGATGCTGAAGGCCAAAAGCACTGGGCTCCAAGAAACCGTCTACCTCAAAACGTCTACCTCAAGACAGACCTAGTCTACCTCAAACTGTCTACCTCAAAACGTCTACCTCAAGACAGACCCAGTCTATCTCAAAGTGTGTATCCTACGGTGGTTCAATGGGCACATGGCCCCCACACAGAATTGAAGGCACAGATGAATGACCTGATTGGACTCAACTCACACTTAAACAGCGAAGATTCCCGGCAGCTGTTCGGCCACCGACAAATTTAACATCGGACAAGCGGGAAAAGTTCCCCCACATCGTCTGGCCTGAAGATTTCCCAGTAAGGAACCAGTTGGCGAAGACTACTGCAAAGAAGCTACTCTCAAAAATAGTGTGCAGATATGGGGTTTCCAGAATCAATAGCAAGTGATCAGGGACCCGCATACACAGCAAACCTAACACAAGAGATCTGATCAGCAGTAGGGTCAGACTTAGGCCTACACACTACTCACCATCCCACACCATAGAATAGGTGGGACACTTAAGAGCAGCATGCTAAAAATTTGACCAAGAGACAGACAAACCCTGGCATTAGACACTCCCGTAGGCTCAGAGAAAGCTGTCACCAATATGAGACTTTATTTGGGTAAAAAACCCAGTTTAGGGGTATTCTTTACTTAGCAGTTGACTATGCAATATGATACTTTGTCTGCATGTGTAGTTGAATTTATCAAGAATTTTGCAAATGTCCATTCTCGAGTTTCTCTCCTTCATTGCCAGGTCCAGATTCGATGCCTGGTATACACGTCCTGAAGTCAGGAGACTGAGTGTGGGTGGAGAAAAGTCCACAAAGAGAAGCACTCAATCCCAGATCCGATGGCCCTTCTCCAAGTGCTGACTCCACCGACCTGGAGGGAAACCCCGCCTGGATCCACGCATCGCATTGCAGGAAAAGGCCTTCATACCAGAAGATACACCTGAGCTGGAATGATGCTGTGGATGACCTCCCTGACTGAATAAATTACCTACCTGACGGAGAATACACATGCACTGACTGCATAGACTGCTAACTAAGAGACTTTGATTACATTGCACCACACCCCCTTTAGGGACAGATCTCCTGACTGCCCATTTGCGAAAAGTCTGTACAGAGGAGGATGTATGCACTAGGCATATGTCAGTCCATTGGCAGCATAAAAGAGTTGCAGCGCTTTGGGCCAGGAGCAGGGTTTTAGGGCAAGTGATATCTAAGGTGGGATTGTAATGGAAATATATATGTATATGTATTTCATATAGATCTCACTTGCCTGCTATAGGCTATATACTCCATATACTGCTATATACTCATGTACTCTTATATATTCTTATATGCACACAGATACATATTCACAGTTTGAACCTTGTAACTAGTTGGTGGAAATGACCTACTGCCCCCCCATGAGAGAGTCTGGGGAGCAGATGGTATCTTATGATAGCATTGTCTTGTGATATTTGTCCCAGACATAGAAAGAGGAAGTTTAGGCCAGATGTGCCAGCCGATATCAGAACATTGCTGACATTGTAAGACAAAGAGCAGTATATCATCTGATGCTTAAGTCACCTTAGGTCGACGCCCATATATGTTTATGCATTAAAACTGACCAATTAGCTAAGAAGTAAAGCCTCTATGTTAATGAGTAGCCACTCCTTTTCTGTACAATTGATAAAACCAAGTATATTCAATAAACTTCCAGAGTTTTGCTGGGAGGTATTGCTGCCAACCAAGTCTGGCCTCTTTCCTTCTTTGAGCGCTCAATAAGACTCTGTCTAATTAGGACAGGCCACAGTATGCACAGGGGTAAATCTACCCAAATCAAAAATAAATCCACAACAGCACTACCAGCAGATGCACCACCACCACCATAAGTACCAGGTGGCCCTCCATGCCCACATCTTCATCCTCTTCCACCATACTTCCTCATGTTTTTGAAAATGGACCCAAAATACCAGCAGATATATGGTACTGTATTAGAAGCGTACAGCTCTATACAGTCTATGGATAACAGTAAATCTCCGTATATATTTCATGAGGCATACATAGACGCTCACAGGCTCAGTATCGGTTACCCAATAAAATAACAAGTTGAAAAAGGGTACAGTATCACCAGATACAAGGTATATATAGTATAGTGTAAACATTCTGATTCTCCGTATACATTTCAGGAGGCAGACACAAACGCTCTCAGGCCCAGTATGGATTACACAAGTATATGAAAAGCTGTAAATGGGTTATGTAACACAAGCATACAGCTGTATACAGTGTTGGGGTAATCTTAAAGTTCCAAATATGTTGCCGGAGTAACAGACAGACGTTTACAGGCTCATTATGGATTACACCAGAATCTAAATAGCTAAATAGGTTACTACAGTGGGGCAAAAAAGTATTTAGTCAGTCAGCAATAGTGCAAGTTCCACCACTTAAAAAGATGAGAGGCGTCTGTAATTTACATCATAGGTAGACCTCAACTATGGGAGACAAACTGATAAAAAAAAAAAAGAAAATCACATTGTCTGTTTTTTTTTCATTTTATTTGCATATTATGGTGGAAAATAAGTATTTGGTCAGAAACAAAATTTCATCTCAATACTTTGTGATATATCCTTTGTTGGCAATGACAGAGGTCAAACGTTTTCTGTAAGTATTCACAAGGTTGCCACACACTGTGGGTGGTATGTTGGCCCATTCCTCCATGCAGATCTCCTCTAGAGCAGTGATGTTTTTGGCTTTTCGCTTGGCAACACGGACTTTCAACTCCCTCCAAAGGTTTTCTATAGGGTTGAGATCTGGAGACTGGCTAGGCCACTCCAGGACCTTGAAATGCTTCTTACGAAGCCACTCCTTCGTTGCCCTGGCGGTGTGCTTTGGATCATTGTCATGTTGAAAGACCCAGCCACGTTTCATCATCAATGCCCTTGCTGATGGAAGGAGGTTTGCACTCAAAATCTCACGATACATGGCCCCATTCATTCTTTCATGTACCCGGATCAGTCGTCCTGGCCCCTTTGCAGAGAAACAGCCCCAAAGCATGATGTTTCCACCACCATGCTTTACAGTAGGTATGGTGTTTGATGGATGCAACTCAGTATTCTTTTTCCTCCAAACACGACAAGTTGTGTTTCTACCAAACAGTTCCAGTTTGGTTTCATCAGACCATAGGACATTCTCCCAAAACTCCTCTGGATCATCCAAATGCTCTCTAGCAAACTTCAGACGGGCCCGGACATGTACAGGCTTAAGCAGTGGGACACGTCTGGCACTGCAGGATCTGAGTCCATGGTGGCGTAGTGTGTTACTTATGGTAGGCCTTGTTACATTGGTCCCAGCTCTCTGCAGTTCATTCACTAGGTCCCCCCATGTTGTTCTGGGATTTTTGCTCACCGTTCTTGTGATCATTCTGACCCCACGGGGTGGGATTTTGCGTGGAGCACCAGATCGAGGGAGATTATCAGTGGTCTTGTATGTCTTCCATTTTCTAATTATTGCTCCCACAGTTGATTTCTTCACTCCAAGCTGGTTGGCTATTGCAGATTCAGTCTTCCCAGCCTGGTGCAGGGCTACAATTTTGTTTCTGGTGTCCTTTGACAGCTCTTTGGTCTTCACCATAGTGGAGTTTGGAGTCAGACTGTTTGAGGGTGTGCACAGGTGTCTTTTTATACTGATAACAAGTTTAAACAGGTGCCATTACTACAGGTAATGAGTGGAGGAAAGAGGAGACTCTTAAAGAAGAAGTTACAGGGCTGTGAGAGCCAGAAATCTTGATTGCTTGTTTCTGACCAAATACTTATTTTCCACCATAATATGCAAATAAAATGAAAAAAAAACAGACAATGTGATTTTCTGGATTTTTTTTTATCAGTTTGTCTCCCATAGTTGAGGTCTACCTATGATGTAAATTACAGACGCCTCTCATCTTTTTAAGTGGTGGAACTTGCACTATTGCTGACTGACTAAATACTTTTTTGCCCCACTGTATATCAGAAGTGTTCTGCTGTATACAGTGTTGGCCAAATTGAAAATATCGGTATATATTTCCGTAGTCACCCTCAGACGCTCACTCAGTTTGGTTTTGACCATAATAAAAAATGTTGTAAAAAAGGTCCTGGATAACAAGATAGCAAGTATATATTTTTTAGGGTACAACAAGTTGTATCGAGTATAATGTAAAAATTTGTTTCTATGATTCACCGTATATATAGAAGGCGTAACCCACACACGCTCACTCACTATGGACGATGTTGGGAAGGTGGACTGACAGACAAACCAGCCTGTAGTGAGAAGCAGAGGTGTAGCACAGTGTAGGTGTGAAACCGCTAAGATAAAGAGAAAGGGTGCAGTGTTTTAGCTTGCCCATTGGAGGGCAGTGGAGTGTGTAGGAGTGAGACTGAATAACTGCCATTGGTCAGAGAAACTGATAGGTGATGGTGGGCGGAGTTACCAGAACTTGAAGTATAAAAGGCTGAGGGAAGGTTCTGGAAGAGTCAGTCAGCGAAGGGAGCACAATAAAGAGGAAGTTCTGCTGAGGAAATAGAGACAATGGAAAGGCTGCAGAGAGGACTGACAGTTGAGGCGGTCATGGGGAGGTGGCCCAGAGGACGGTAGCCGCAGACAAAGACGGCCTGGGGCTATCATACAGACGGTGTGGTCATACTGGTGCAGTGCTGTGGTGGTTGGGCCTAGGCCAGCCACAGTGGAAGAGCCACAGAGGATGTCACGATTATATTTACAAAGGAAGTGAAGGTACCAGGGCTTGTGTACAGAGAAATGTGAAACGGCTGTGGTGAATTGCTGTTGTCGACAGAAGGATGGGCACTAAAAACGGACCTGTTCAATACAAACTCTCAGTCTCATGTTTGTCTGCGGCAAGAAGTGGGTCCCCCCCACAGTTGGTTATCCTACAGATGATACCTTAATACAAATGTTTGAAACAAGGTACTGTATCAGCACATACCAGGTGTGTCCAGTCTAGGGTTAAATTTTCATCTATACTTTCGGAGTCAGACACAGACACTCACAGGCTCACTATGTATTACACCAGAATTACAAAAGTAGAAAAAGGGAAAGGTATTCATAGCGTACACCAGTATACAGTGTTATGGTACTTTTAAATCTTTGTATATATTTCAATCTCAGTAAGCCAGTCAAGAATCTCTGCTACTGGAAACTACATGGATGCAAGTATAGACGCAAAGTCGAGTGTTAGCAGAAATTTTGGAATTACTCATCGCGGGAAAACCTCCCGGTAGATGTTGCAGAGGCGATGCAGACCCTCAATTACTGTGTCTGTGGAGAAAGCGAAAAAGGTTCTTTGTGAAGAAAGGATTGCTTTATCGCAGTAGTGTGGATCACATCACCGTTACTCGTCTCCATCAAATTGTGATCACAGGGAGAGATGTACCCATGGTCCTCACTGCCTATCATGATGTGTCTGGTCATTTTGGAGTGCAAAAGACAGAAGCCACAGGCTGTAGGCGATTCTATTGGATTGGCATGAGAGGAGACATTGAAAAATGGTGGCAGGAATGTCACACGTCTGTGACTATCACAACTGTGAAAGGTGATCATAAAGCACCACTGCATCCGATTATAAGTTGACGTCCATTTCAAATGGTAGCCACTGATCATCTGAAGGTAGAGGCCAGCAGGACAGGCCATAGCTCCATTTTAACCATCATTGATCAATACACCAAATTTCTAGTGGCCGTCCCTGTGAAGGATTTAACTGCACAGACTACACAGCGGTGGAGCAGGGAGAGGTAAGTATTGCAACTTGCAAGTGCTGTGGCCATGACCAAGCAGGGGGGGCACAATCATGGTCGACGGTACTGGCACAGGGCCCCTCATAGTATGCTGGTGTGTCTGACGGCGAGTGGGCCCTCCCACCATCTGAGACACTGTATTGTACTTTGAGGGGCCCTGTGCCATTGCCGTCGGCCATCAGTGGGCCCATCCACATGTTCAGAGCAATGGCACTTGCCCAGGTGCGCGAGGTCTTGAACCCAGCCATTGGGGGAGGGGTGGGCAGCCCAGTTAGGGAGGTTTGAAAATTGGCATATGTAGATGTGTTGGGTGGACATTCAGCTGCTGCAAAGGGCGTAATTGGGCAAGTCCAAGGAAGAGGAGGAAAATGCCAAGGCACTTTTCTGGTAACCTACGTGTCATCAGGGGAAGGTGGGACAAAATCCTTTGAAACCCATGCATGGTTCATTTTAATGAAGGTTAGATCATCAACATTTTGGGTCGACAGACGGGTCCTTTTTTCTGTCAGGATTGATCCAGAAGCACTGAAGACTCTTTCAGATAACACACTAGCAGCAGGCCAAGCGAGCTCCTGTAAGGCATATTGTGCCAATTCAGGCCAGGCGTCCAGTTTAGAGGGCCAATAGTCAAAGGGGAATGACCTGTGAGGGCGAACATTGATATGGGAGGAAAAGTAGTTTGTAACCATAGGTGACAACTGCTGCCTCCTGTCACTTTTAATCGATGCAGTATTACCAGTCGTGTGAGCGGTACTTGAGAAATCATTCCACAACATGGTCATTAAAACCCTGTCTCCAACGCCACTTCTGCTGTGTGCACCACGAACACCTCTTCCATTGTGCCCACTACGGCTTGTGGGAGAACCAGCACCACTGCTGTGTGCTGGGAAAGCCTCAAACAAATGGTTTACCAGAGTTGCTTGTTTGCTTGCCAATATTATCTCTATGTTCTCCTGTGGCATGATGTTTTGTAATTTGCCTTTGTAGCGTGGATTGAGGATGCTGGCCAGCCAATAGTCGTCATCCCTCATCATTTTGGCAATGCGGGGGTCCCTTTTTAGGATCCGCAAGGCATAATTGCACATGTGGGCCAATGTTCCAGGTGACAATGATGCACTGCCCGTGGTGGGTGGAGGAGCAGTTTCTGGCAAATCCACATCCCTACAGTCACGCACAAACACTGTCCCTGACCTTGGAATGCCAAGAGATGGTACTGTATGAGGAGCGTCCAGCTGTGTAAGGTGTATTAAACAAATTAAATCAACGTATATATTATGCTAGTCACAGACGCTTTCACAGTATGTATTGGACCGTAATCCAACAAGCAGATATACGGAACTGTATCAGAAGTGTACAGCTGTATACGATTTTTGTGCAGCTAACAATCTCCGTATATGTATTTACGGAGTGTCACACACACGCTGACTAGGTATAAAAGTGACTGTAATGCGAACGGCAGATATACAATACTGTTGGAGAATCGGACAGCTCTATATGATGTGTGTAAGGAAAATTGTCAAGCTCCGTGTATTTGTATATGGACTGACACACGCTGTCTCTGTCTAGTTTAGACCGTGGTCAAACAGCAGATATACGAAACTGTTTGAAAAACGGACACGACTCTAAGGTGTAGGTCTGGAAAAATGGAAAAACTCCTCGTTTTTTTTTCCAGAGTCACACACAGGTAGCTTCTATTTGTCCGTGCTAGAAGGCGGTACACGGTAGTGTGTGAGGAGCGTACACCGCTGTACGGTGTGTGTATGTAAAATTGTCAAGCTCCGTGTATTTGTATACGGACTGACACACGCTGTCTCTGTCTAGTTTAGACCGTGATCAAACAGCAGATATACGAAACTGTTTGAAAAACAGACACAACTCTAAGGTGTAGGTCTGGAAAAGCGGACAAACTCCTCGGCTTTTTCTTCCAGAGTCACACCCAGATAGCTTCTATTTGTCCGTGGTACCAGACAGTACACGGTAGTGTGTGAGGAGCGTACACCGCTGTACGGTGTGTGTATGTAAAATTGTCAAGCTCCGTGTATTTGTATACGGACTGACACACGCTGTCTCTGTCTAGTTTAGACCGTGATCAAACAGCAGATATACGAAACTGTTTGAAAAACAGACACAACTCTAAGGTGTAGATCTGGACAAACGGACAAACTCCTCAGCTTTTTCTTCCAGAGTCACACCCAGATAGCTTCTATTTGTCTGTGATACCAGCCGGTACACGGTAGTGTGTGAGGAGCGTACACCGCTAGACGGTGTGTGAAAAAATGAACGCTCAGTAACTCACCAGGACAAATTAATAAAATTTGGAGTGCTTTGACAAAAGCAGTTTGAACAGCAGTGTGCACACAGCAATGCAGCTAGCAAGTAGCCTTAAAAGGCAGCCTAATCACCACCAGCGCTGCTGCACACAACAAAAATCCTCCCCTTTCACTGCACACAAACTGTACAGTGAAAAGCACTATCAGTAGAAGCAGTTTTTTTTCTTCTTCTTCCCTGCCTAACGCGCTCCCTGTTCAGAATCAGCAGCAGCACCTCTCACTATTGTAAGATTGGCAGAAGTAAAATGGCAGTCGGCGTTCACAGCCTTTTATACCCACTGTGATGCCACACAAAGCCAGCCAATCACTTCAATGCCCTTCTCTAAGATGGTGCTGGCCGCTGCGCATGTCATCGCGTTGCCCACAGTGTGCGTCCTCCATCATTGAGTGAGAAAAGGCACCGAAAGCATCATTTGAAATGCGACTTTGGTGCGCTGATCGGCGACCTCATGGCCGACCTCACGCTAGGGTAGGGTTTCGATCGGCAAAACCCTACTTTGGCGAAAGTCGGCGATTTTTGAATCTGACCGACTTGTTTCGCTCAACTCTACCCACGACCTTCTCAGTCGGCAGAAATATAGAAAAATGATAGCTCACAAAATAGGAGAATGCAAAAACTTTATTTTGCAAAAGAAGTCTTTTAGGGTATGCGCACACGTTGTGGATCTGGCTGCGGATCCACAGCGGATTTGGCCCTGCGGATCCACAGCAGTTTTCCATGCAGTGTACAGTACCATGTAGATCTATGGAAAACAAAATCCGCTGTGCACGTGCTGCGGAAAATTACGCGAAGAAACGCATCAGTTTATTTTCCGCAGCATGTCAATTCTTTGTGCAGAATCCGCAGCGTTTTTACACCTCTTCCATTATAGGAATTTGCAGGTGTAAAAATGCAGGCAGCATCTGCACAATATCTGCAGAATTTCCACAGGAAATCTGCACTACATCCGCAGGTAAAACGCAGGTCATTTTACCTTCGGATTCAGCAAAGTCCGCGTGGAAAAATCCGCAGCCAAATCCGCAATGTGTGCACATACCCTTAGTGTGTGATCCGGTGGTGTCTGTCTTTTAAAATGTGCATAAAAGCGCGGTCAGCCACAGTTTTGTACATTTCCGAAAAGAAAGACAACGCTGAACAGAGGATCTTTGCTGCCTCATTATTGTGAATTGGTCAGACGGGAGTTTCATCTGAATCACGTAATTCGGAGATTTAGATGGAAACCCTGATGTAAGTGCTCAGCATACAGCGCATGATAAATGTGATCCCAAATGTTATGCAAAATGTTCCCATCAAAAGCTTTACCTCAAGTCACAAGAAAAACAAGCCCCACTCTAGTCAGTCATCTGTCAATGGAAATATAGGGGGCTTCCACGCTACTGGTAGTACAAAGGTTCTGTAAAAGTGCTATGGCTCTTTGCCCCTTAAAAGAAATCTAGCAAATCTGTGCTTCCAAATCCAAATGCCCCCCTCCTCTCCAAGCCTCACAGTGTGCCCAAACTACAGTTAGCATCCGCGTTTGTATTTTCTGTAGTGATGATAGCCCGCTTAATTTACAGGTGCATATTTCCAGAAGCACAAGCTGGGAACAATGTACAGAAACTACAATGCACTGGGCACCACAGTCTACGGGCACTGGCAGATTTGCCATTTTCAGTTCATGAAAAAGAAAAAGGAGGTTATCTCCGGTCAGTGTGTCATTGGAGTTGCTTTACGGCAGCACTGCTGTGTGAGAAAATTCTCACGCTGTAGTGCTGCCGTAAGTCACAGGTGAACTCCAGTGACCTCCGACGGAGTGATACAGCGCTGGAGCCCCTGGAGAGCGGTTGCATCAGCTGATGCGGCTGCTCTCCATGGGAGATCGACGTGGGACCCTCGTTATTAATGGGTTTATGGCGGAAAGGTGAATATAGGTTGCTTTATTATTTTATTTTTTTACAGGAGACAAAGGCTTCGGGGAATTAAGTGTGTGCGGTAAGTATGTACTCTATGTTATGTGTTGTATGTTATGTGTATGTACTGTATGTTATATGTTGTATGTTCTGTTTGTGGGGTTTTTTTTTACATTCTCCACATTAGCAGGATGATGGAAATACTACTTTCCCATCATCCACTAATGCTGCCACTGTAGCAGGCATAGTGAGATGGGACCATGCCCGCACAGATCCCGCACTGGTCGCACAGGCCCCGAACAACCCTACAGAGCCCGCACAGGCCATGATCAGCCCGGTAGAGCCCGCACAGGCCCCGATCAGCCCAGCAGAGCCCGCACAGAGCCCAGCACAGGCCCCGATTAGCCCAAAAGAGCCTGCACATGCCCTGATCAGCCTGGCAAAGCCCACACAGAGCCTGCACAGGTCCCGGTCAGCCCGGCACAGGCCCCGCACAGAGCCCCACACAGCCTGGCACAGGCCCCACACAGCCTGGCACAGGCTGCACAGAGCCCACACAGCTTGGCACAGGCTGTACAGAGCCTGGTACAGCCCGCACAGGCCGTGTTCAGCACCGGCAGAGGCTGCACAGAGCCCGGCAGAGCCACGCACAGACCCCTGCACACACATAGTCATAGCCTATGACTCATAGGCTATGACGCTGCGTGGCCAGCCAATCACAGTAATGCCACAACAAAGAAGGCGGCGACTTTACTGTGATTGGCTGACACATACCGGACAGGACTTCCTAATATTCCGAGGCGAGTAGTCAAATTTGCTCGCTAGGATTCGAGTACCGCGAGTACCGCATTACTCGCCGAGTACCGAATCCTAACGAGTATACTCACTCATCCCTACTCAGGAATATTCACTGCTGCTTGTTTCTGCCAAGCACCCATGGAGTCAAAATTTTCATTACACCTGTAGATAAATTCCCAGAGCGGTGTAATTTTAAAATGGAGTAACTTGAGGGGGATTCTGTTCTTCTGGTAATTAGGTGCTCTGTACTGTATATGGAGGCCGCAAGATATTCTGCAATAATTTGCTCTCCAGTCACAAATGGAGTATTGCCACATTCAACAGAAATTGTGTAACAAATTTTGGTGCCATTTTTCCCATTTCCTCATGTGACAATGTTAAATCTGAGGCTAAAACAAAATTTTTGTGGTAAAAATATAATTATTTTTTCTTCATTGTCCAAGGTGTAAGGTTCTGTGAATGGTGTCAATATGATCACTGTGTAAGGACGTAGACCGGACGGCGGGTACCTGCATGCTGGGTCCGGAACTGAAAGGGCTGCATCCTCTGTTTCTTGTGGGAATCCTGAGAGAGGCGGACCTTCCCCTACTGCATGAGGGAAACATTAATGAGATGGAGCTTCCTGCTGACAGGAGGGGGCAGAGAGAGCCAAAAAACACGCTCAGCAGCGTGAGTTAAAAGGGGAAAAGCGCGCACTGCATGGGGCTTTTGGCGCCAGTGCAGAGCAGCATGCAATGAGAGAAGCGCTGCCCCCAATCCCTCCAGACAGTACCGGTGCTGCGACAGGCCCAACCGCTTGCAGAGAGGTCACAGAGGAGAATAGGGCCAGATGTACAGAGCAGAGCTGTACAGAGTAGAGTCGTACAGAGCCGTGCATGCATAGCAGAGTCAAGTCGGGTCACATGCCGCTGTTGTGGGTGCCACTGTTGGAGCGCAGAGACGATGCAATCAAGAAGACTACAGACTGATAAGTTTTTCCCTTTTCCTTCTGAACTATCTTTCATCCCTGTCCTACCCCATTCAAACTCCCTGCCCCATCCTCTGTCCTATTATACCCCTCCATGCCCTGCTACTCCCTGCGTGGAGTATATTTGTTGTTAATAAAATCCTTTTAACTCTTGATCTGTCTCCTGTTCGTGACAACATCTCAAGTTCCTGCAATATCTACAACTGCACCCCTAGATGAATTCATTGAGAGGTGTAGTTTGTAAAATGGGGTCACTTCTGGAGGGTTTCTGCCGTTCTAGCACTTCAGGGGCTCTGCTAATGTGATATATCACCCACAAGTCACTTCAGCAAGATGTACACTACACTATGGCGCTCTTTCCCTTCGGAGCATTTTACTGTGCCTTAAAAGTAGTTTTCCACCACATATGAAGTATTGACATACTCAGGAGAAATTATGTAACATATCTTGTTGTCTATTTTTTACTGTTATCACTTTTGAAAATTCAAAACTTGAGGCCAAAATAACATTTTAGTGGAAAAAATTGTAATTTTCCATTGACTCAGCGTAATGTTAGAAAATTCTGTGAAGTGCTTAAGGGTTAATAATGCTCAATACACCTCTATATGAACTATTCAATACATTGTTTCCAAAATAATGTCTTTTGTGGGGTTTTCTGCTGTTTTGGCATGTCAGGGGTATTCTGCTCCAGACAAAATTGGGCTTAAGAATTCAGTTGGCACTCGTTCTCTTCCAAGTCCTGCAGTGCTCCCAAACAGTAGTTTTCCACCACATGTGTGGTATCGGTGTACTCAGGAGAAATTGCACAAAAAATTGTATGGTCCACTTTCCTGTTCCCCTGAAATATTTGGGGCTAAAGCAACATTTTTGTGGGAAAAATTTATTTTTTCATTTTCATGTCTCAAAGATATAAAATTCTATGATTCACCTGGGGGTTTAAGGTGCACACCACATCCCTAGATAAGTTATTTGAGGGGTGTAGTTTCCAAGATGGGGTCAGTTGTTGGGGGTTTTCACTGTTTAGGCATTTCAGAGGTTCTGCAAACTTCTTATCTACTTCATTTTTTTTGGATTCCAAAAGTGAATTAGTGCTCCTTTCCTTCTGAGCCCTGGTGTTCTGCCCATTCATGAGCAGCAAGATAAAATTCATAGCGTAGTACCAGTTACAGCTTTTAGAGGTCATTAGTTACCCATCTATCCTATTTCTGTATACAAGAGTATTTCCCCTTTAAGATATAGTTCTGCTTAGAACCGCCCCCTTAGTTTCCCGAGCAGAGAAATATTTCCAGACATGTTTTCCCAGGCTTTCTGAGTGCTAGAAGTGAATCCTGGCTCTCTCTTTTCTACAATCACTGCTCCTGATCAGCGGATTCCAGTAAGAGTCCTAATGCAATTATATGTTGGTGTTAGGATCTGTATATGCAGCCACTGTGTAGTATATTTTGAAGGTATATTGTACTCTGTATCTTCTAGTTTAGTCATAATGCTCTTTGCACTGCATGCAGATAAATGCATTTCTGTTTAGAGTAGTACAATGCTGACAGCCTGAACTTTGCTCTAGATAGCCTTCATAACTGCATTTATGTGGTGTACTGTTACTGTGCAGCATGTGTAATGTGAGTTACTGATGTAATTGCACTCTGTATCATGCTGTTGTTTGTGTAATGTGCCAGTTTTGATATACCCTATTTATTTCTTTGTACTTTTTACCCATTATCGTCCACTGTTATTGTTTACATTGTCATCTCAATAAATATAGACTTAAGTTTCCATACAGTCTGTTTACTGGGAAGTGGACGAGGGTTTAGCCGTATGCTGAAATCCACACAGCACCAAACGTGGAGGAAGGCAGAACAGTAAAAACGGACCCCATGTTGCAGGTGGTGATTACACAGACTGTACGGGACCGCTACCACCCAGACTGCACTGCATACGGGTATTACAGCTGCCACCATACAGCTGCAGGGAACAAGAGTCCAGGGCCCAGTAAGAAAGGATTAGCCACTTTCAGTGAAACTAATAGCCGGTCGGAGGCTTTAGTTTATCAGACTGTATGGGACCGCTAACACCCACACTGCTCCGCATATGGGTATCACAGCAGCCGCCATACAGCCGCAGAACAAGAGTGCAGCCTACCATCAAGCACTACACCATTACAGCCATGCGGAAGCCCACCCATGCGTGGACTGTTTCCTGCCAAAGTACTCAGCAGTACACAGCTAAGAGCACAATGTTTCGAACCGACACATCCTCACACAAAATGAGGTCATGAGCAGGCTCTAACAAGTTGTCAATAGCAGAGCTCGCTGCTATCGCTTCTGCTGAAGTTGAAGCGGTCAAAGCAAGGTCCTCCTTTATTGAACAAGAAATAAATCCAAAAAATGGCGGAGAGTGTGTGCTTGCGAGCATCTCTAGAAAGACTTGTGACAGACAAACAGAGACAGCAGCTGCAATAGCTAAAGCAGAGTACTTGGAATCTATGAAGGATCCTGATTCTAAGAGATGCAGCAACGTTCTTGGAACAGATATAGAGCAGCAAGATCCAGCGCAACGCGTCGCAGAGTACGTCCTTCAACATTCCGGCATGGACGACAGCCCTGACGCACTACCTCGACCAGCCTATGCCAATTACCAGCGATCCAACCCCGAACTTAGCTACTACAAACAAGAAGATGCTACTGCTCCACCAAGCAGAAGGAACAGCTCCCTTCTGGCCTTAAAGAGACACCTCCACCGAGAAGGTACTGCACTGACTATCCGAAGCCAGAAGCATCTTACAGGTATGGCGATACACCACACACTAGACATGACTGTAACACACCGGCTCGTACCAGAGCTGACCAAGCTACCATGGTCTTTGCAAAGTTCTTTGCCCGCTGAGAACTGGTTAGAAAAGAACTTGTAAAGTTCACTGATAAAGCCGAGAGCCATAGGTCATGTCGAGCCTCGTTCCAGAACGCCATTCAGGGTCTGGACCTTTCTAGTAGTGAGGAGTTAGATCTCCTAGTAAATTGGCTCAGAATTGAGTTGGTCGAGCATGCCAAAAGACTAAGAGACATTAATATAAAGCATCCACACATAGATCTACGTAAAGTGTAGAAAAGACTTGATGAATGCTATGGGACTGTAGAAGTCATAGAGAATGCTTTATACAAAAGAATTGATGATTTCCCTAAGATAGGACCTAAAAGTTATCAAAAGCTTAGAGAATTGAGTGATTTATTGATAGAGTTACAGGATGCCCAAGAGGAAGGAGACTTGCCCGGATTGGCATTCTTAGACACCGCTAGGGGTGTCAATCCGATTATACAAAAACTTTGTTACAACCTACAATAAAAACCATAACCATCTCATGGACACGAAACCCATTAAAACAAATTATAATGACTCAATTAAATCACATGCACTAGGAAATAATCATGTATAATGGGTTTACATATGGACATGGAAGGACAATCGCCATAACATCAAAATATCAAAAGAAAAGAAACAATCAAATAAGGTCCAAACACCAAATATTTAGAAAAATATAGACTTCAATTTTAAGTGGGGGGGGCATGCTGGGATGGACCCCCACTTAATATCCAGACAGGTAAAGACTTTTAACTTCTTTTCTATTTGTAATGATCACTATACATACTTGTGTATCCTGTCTGGCTTTATTAGTTTTGATTAAGGGATAGGTGCAAAATACATATATATGAATCATGTTACTATAATTATGCCAATGTTACCTCTATTCCCTTGGTCCTTTTACCCCATGCATGCCCCATTTGCTTGCCCATGTGCTCCTATGGTTATTTTGACTTAATTCCCATGTTTTTCCATCTCCTGTTTAATTACAATAAAATTGAAGTCTATATTTTTCTAAATACTTGGTGTTTGGACCTTATTTGATCGTTTCTTTTCTTTTTATATTTTAACCTACAAGAAAAGTGGGTTACATATGGTTCACGGTATAAACAAAATCATAAAGCACCGCTCCCTTCTTTCACTGTATTCATAGATTTTGTCACCCAACAAACTAAGATCAGAAATGACCCTAGTTTTGATCTCACTCTGTCATGTTCCACTGCCCCAGTGTTAAACCAGTATGACACCCATGGCAGTCCACAAAACTAATAGTGTTTCCACAAACTCTCTTCAAAATGCGAGTAAGCCCCCTCCAGAAGAGAACAAACCTCAAGACGTCAGTAAGCAGTGTCCTTTACACTGGAAACCACATCCTCTACTAAAATGCAGAGCTTTCAGAGAGAAGTCTTTGGAGGATCGCAAAAAGTTTCCTCAAGGAAAACATCTGCTTGAAATTCTGTGCTACCACCTCTCACCTCGCCAGGAATTGTGAAGCTAGATTGAAATGTGCAGAATGCAACAGCACAAATCACAATAAAGCCTTGCACCTTGGAAACGTCCACGAGTGTTGTCACAATCAAAGGAGCATGATGAGAAGCAGAAGAACACTGATGAAGACACCCCTGTGGTCACCTCTCAAGGTACTGAGATCTGTAAGGGTCTTGCAGGAGGAAATCCTGTTAAAAAATCTGCCTTGTCCGAGTCTACCTAGCAGGCCACAGGGACAAAACGCTCAAGATATAGCAATGCTGGATGGCTAAACTAACAGGTCTCTAAACAAGCTGATCTTCTTTGACAACTTCAGCATTGTTGGCCCCAGTTCTCCCTACTCCTTGAGGATGTGTTCAGGTACTGTTGAGACGGCAAGGGGGAAAGCAACCGGATACATGGTTGAGTCCATCGATGGTAGACCTGCCTATCGCTACTGACCATCCTGGAGTGCAACCGGATTCCCGACAACAGGTCCGAGATACCTTCACCAGAGGCGGCGACACATCACCCCCACCTGAAGCGTATAGCCCACCTGATACCTGAATTGGATCCAGAGGTGCCAATAGCTTTACTCCTAGGAAGAGATATACTATGAGCCCACATGAATAGAGAATATATCAACGGCTTCCAAAATGCTCCATATGCACAGAGGCTCGACCTGGGATGGGTCATTATAAGAGACGTCTGTCTAGGAGGAGAGCACAAGCTGGCCTCAGTCAACAGTATGCTTACCATCACACTAGAAAATGGATGCCTGAATCTCTTTCAGCCATATCACAACAGTCTGCTGATAAAGGAATTACCGAACAGCACTCCCCTACCTTGCCCTTTCTCAGTTCCTACCAACAAAGACCACGCCTGTGAAGGTGAACAAGACCACATAGGATGTACAGTCTTCCACAGGACAAAGGAAGATGACAAGGTAGCGATGTCTATAGAAGACAGGAAGTTCTTGGACATCATGGATAGACAAATAGTCAAGGAACAGTTGGGTCACACCCCTACCATTTTGACCTCAGAGAAGACGCCTACCCAACACCAGGGAACTGGTCTACAGCTGATTCACCTCCCTCAGACACAAGTTTCAGAAGTCACCTAAGACGAAGGAACACTTCTTTACCTTCATGGAGAAGATATTCTAGAACAACCACACAGAGATTGCACCTGCACTTCATCACTCAGAGGAGTGTTGGTACTTGCCCATCTTCGGAGTGTACCATCCTAAGAAGTCGGGTCAAATAAGAGTGGTATTCAACTCAAGCACCAAATGCAAAGACGTCATTGAATGACATCCTATTGTCAGGCCAAGACCTCAACAACAGACTTCTACATGTACTACTCTGTTTCCGCAAAGATACGGTGGCATTTATGGCTGACATACAACAGATGTTCAACTGTTTTCTCGTCAAAGAGGAACACAGAATCTACTTGAGGTTCTTCTGGTACAGCGACAAGGACCCGGACAAAGACATCGTAGCGTACCGGATGAGGGTATACATCTTCGGGAACAGCCCTTCTGTCAGGAACAACGCACTTCACTTGCTCACTGAGCCAGTGCGCGTGTCCTGAGTAAGACAAACTGTGCTCAGAGATACCTGTGGAGCGGGCAGCAGCAGAGAAGATGTATGCTTCAGACCCATGGGACCTGAAGCACGTGACTGCTGGGGGCGTGGCCTAAACTCCAGAGAGCTAGGAGCTGCAGGAAAACTCCTAGAATGGTAACTATGGAACAAAGTTACTAATTGGCATAGGCAAGGACATAAACCAGATCAGGCCGGGGTCAAAGCACGAGATAGCATGACAATTACCAAAGGGCAAGAGAGAACGGTTAGTCAAGACGTAGCCGAGAAGTCAGAAACCAGAGAAGCAGATATACAGTACAGAATCAACAGGCAAACTCACAACGGGGGACAGAACCGGATCAGAACCATATAAGCAAGCTATAAGACAACGAACAGGCACACAGGGGTCACAACACTCGGCCAAAGGCAAAAGTATAACTGACAGGGATTGGAGTTTCTCAGGGCTATAAAAAGCTCTTCCTGAACCAAAGAGAGGCCACAATAATTAACCCCAGGTGTGCAGGTCAAAGCCTGCACTGAGCTCAAGACATTAACCCCTGACGTGCAGGTCAAAACCTGCACTGGGATCATGACACATTCAATGGCAGTCGTTACCTATGGCCTCCAAAATTCCACCAAGAGAGCGAAGAAGAGCATGGGTCAGATGTCAGATCCTTCGTAGAAAAGGACTTCTATGTAAATTACTGTTTGAAGTCCACACTGACAAATGAGGCTGCAATCAGTCTACTAAAAAGAGCTCAAGAAATGCTTGCTCAGTCTAACCTAAGGTTACACAAGATTTCCTCCAACAAGCCTTTCCCTCTCGAGACTATTCCAGCGATCTAAAGGACTTAGACCTAAGCATCGACTCCCTTCCCATGCAGCGGAGCCTTGGATTGTTTTGGGATCTGAAGACAGATGCCTTCTCCTTTCAAATCAGCAAAGATGAGAATCCCTTCAGGCGCAGAGGAGTTGTTTCTTTCGTGAATAGTTTATACAACCCCCTGGGGTTTGTAGCTCCGGTAACCATCCAAGGAAAAATGATGCTAAGAGACTTCACCCAAGACACATCTGATTGGAACGATCCACTTCCAGCAGAAAAAGCTGACCAGTGGGCAGAGTGGAGGGAGTCTCTCAAAGCCTTGACCGACCTTTGCATGAAACGACCGTATGCTCCTGTGCCATCCACAGAAGTCAAAACACAAAGACTTTGTATCTTCTGTGACACATCAGTCTAAGCGATTGCAGCAGTAACATACCTCAAAACTATAGCGGTGAACGAACAATGTCATATCGGGTTCGTGATGAGCCGGACTAAACTGCTTGGATACATGCCCATTTATCCCTTTGTTCATGAAGTTACAGTGCAACCTTGTGAGAATCAGAGAACATACCTGAACTTTCTCTTTATTTATAAATTTTTGTTTTTATTTTTTCATAAAAAAATTGTCATTCCTTTTTCCATACTGACTATTTTTGAATCTTGTAATTATTATGCATTATTATGCATTTTTTTAAGAAGTTCCTTTTAGATTCATTGTGAGACACTTTTGGCACCTTATATGAGGTCTTTAATTATAATCATATCCCATATGGCCTTCTTTGTATGGACCATTTTTAACCCCTTTATTCCCAAAGACCAATTTTTACAATTCTGTCAATTTATGAGGTAATAACTCTGGAACAATTTAACGGATCGCACTGATTCCTCAATATGACTTGCGTTTATTTGTGTAAAAAATGGAAATTTGGCAAAAATTTAGCAATTTTCAAATTTTGAATTTTTATACCCTTAAATCAGAGAGAAATATCACATCAATAAGTTAACAAATAACATCTCCCGCATGTCTACTTTACATCAGCACAATTTTTGAAACAAATTTTTTTTGTTAGGAAGTTATAAGGTTTAAAAGTTAACCAGCAATTTCTCATTTTTACAACAAAATTTACAAAACCATTTTTTAGGGACCACCTCACATTTAAATCCCTTTGAGGGGTCATATGATAGCAAATATCCAGAAGTGACACCATTCTAAAAACTGCAACCCTCAAGATACTCAAAACCACATTCAAGAAGTTTATTAACCCTTCAGGTGCTTCACAGGAATTAATGGAATGTGAAAGAAAAAAATGAACATTTAACTTAAATTTAAATTTAAACTATTTTTTTTTATTTTCACAAGAGTAACAGGAAAAAATGAACCCCAAAATTTGTAATAGAATTTCTTCTGAACATGCAAATACATCATATATGGGGAATAACCACTGTTTAGACACATGGCAGAGCTTAGAAGAGAAGCGCCGTTTGACTTTTGGAATGTAAAATTACTGGAATAATTAGCAGATGCCATGTCACATTTATAGAGCCCCTGATGTGTCTAAACAGTAGAAACCTCCCACAAGTGACCCCATTTTTGCAAACTAGACCCCCCAGGGAGCTTATCTAGATTTGTGGTGATCATTTTGAACACCCAAGTGCTTCAAAGTAGTTTATAACGTAGAGGCGTGAAAATAAAAAAATCTTTTTTTTCCACAAAAAAAGAAACAGAGACACCATTTGACTTTTTCAATACAAAATTGGCTGGAATTGAGATCAGACGCCATGTCGCATTTGGAGAGCCCTTGATGTACCTAAACAGTGGAACCCCCACAAGTGACCCCATTTTGGAAACCGGACACCCCCAAGGAACTTATCTAGATGTGTGGTGAGCACTTTGAACACCCAAGTGCTTTACAGAAGTTTATAACGTAGAGCCGTGAAAATGAAAAAATGATATTTTTTCCACAAAAATGATATGTTAGCCACCAATTAAATATTGTCACAAGGGTAACTAGAGAAATTGGACCCGAAAAATTGATGTGCAATTTGTCCTGAGTATGCTGATACCACATAAGTGGGGGAAAACTACTGTTTGGGCGCAAGTCGGGGGTCAGAAGGGAAGGAGTGATGTTTTGGAATGCAGACTGTGATGGAATGTTCTGCAGGCATCATGTCGCATTTGCAGAGCCCCTAATGTGCCTAAACAGTAGAAACACCCGACAAGTGACCCCATTTTGGAAACTAGACCCTCCATGGAGTTTATCTAGAAGCATGGTGAGCACCTTGAACCTTCAGGTGCTTCACAGAAAATTATAACATTGAGTTGTGAAAATAAAAAGTCACATTTTTTCCACAAAAATGTTATTTTAGTAAAAAAAATATTTTCACAAGGTTAGCAGGAGGAAGTGGACCTAAAAAAATTTTGTACAAATTCTTCTGATTACATGGATACCCCATATGTGGGAGAAAAACAATGTGTTGGTGAACGGCAGGGTTCGGAAGGGAACGGGTAACGGTTTGGAATGCTGACTTTGATGGAACGTCCTGCGGGCATCATGTTGCATTTGCAGAGCCCCTGATGTACCTAAACAGTACCCCCCCCCCCCCCACAAGTTTCCTCATTTTGGAAACTAGACCCATTAAGGAACTTATCTAGATGTGTGGTGAGCACTGATCTACTGTTTTCTGGTAAGTGAATTTCATAATGAAGTGGCATACGTGAATTGCATAATGTTTGTCAGGTTGTCATATGTCAGTTGTATAGTTTTCTTCCGGTTGTCATACGTCAGTTGTGTGCTGTTTTTTAGGCTGTCATACATCAGTTTTGTGAGTCAGAAATTAACTTAGTAGTCCATGTATGTGTGGTACATTCTGAAGCATACTTTCATACACTGGCCAGGTTTTTCGGGACAGGTGTTGAATTAATAAATGGTGTCCTTGCATATTCCCCTTCTGTGACACGCTCGGCACCTCTTTAGCCACTTACCATTTTTCCGCTTTGATGGACCTCCCCCATCAAATGTACCCCAAATGTTTGCCTGGAATGATACGAACACCTTCAGTTCCGGAATTACTGGGGCATGCTTTTTCCTGACTGCTAAATATCAGGGCCTTAGTCACTACCTCCTGAAACTGAAGGTACGAAGTAGCGGTCTGGCCTGCACATCATGACAGCAGAAAAGTGTTGTGCATTGCCATCTGTATGATGCGCACAGCCAGCTTCTTGCACCAAATCTTGGCCTTTCCCAAAGCACTGTATGGCTGGAGGACATGATCAGAAAGATCAACGCCCCCCATGTTTTTGTTGTACCCCAGTGCACAGTCCAGTTTGCAGGCCTGTGTAGTGGTACCTTGTGCAGTGCTGTGGGTACTGCCATCACCATGTATGGTGGACAAGAAAAAGACATCCCTCTTGTCCTTTTACTTGACCACCAGCAGGTGGTCACTTCTTTGGGCTTTGCTGTCAACCCTTCAGAGCATCTGCCCAATTAGCATTTTTGGGAGGCCTCTCTGGTTCTTGCAGACAGAACTGCAGGCTGTGGTACCTCGCTCAGAGAGGGACTTGAAGTGTGGGATGCTGGTATAAAAGTTATCCACATAGAGGTGATAACATTGAGCCATCAGTGTGTGCACCAAATCCCACACAATTTTCCCACCCACTCCCAGGACAGGGCAGCATTCAAAGGGTTCAATCCAGGTGTCTTTCCAGTTGTAAGCTCTAAACCTGTGGGTGTACCCTGAGGTACTCTCACACAGCTTATAGAGTTTAATTCCATACCTGCCCTCTTACTAGACAGGTATTGCAGGAATTTGAGCCTCCCCTTGAAATGGATTAGGGACTCATCCACGCAGATATCCCTTTGAGGCACACACATGTCAGCAAACTTTTTGTTGAAGTATTCGATCATCTTGGGGAGGACACCGTGCATTATCATTATAATACAGGAATTTGTGGATGGCCTTAAACGTGTCTGGTCCATGACCATTTGGAACACTGTAGTGCTGTATAAAACATGATCACTCCAATATTACTGAAGTTTTGGCAACTTCAGGATCCCAATGTGATGAACCAGGCCCCAAACGTCATAATTTCAACTGCATATAAACACAAGGGCCATGCACACAGTGATCAAGTCTGTAGGACACTGTTCACACCACCAAAAGACTGAAACACAGAAAAACAGTATAAGGCTGGTTTCACACTAGCGTTTTATCGCGCAGCGCATCGTGCGCTATCGGGCGCATTCGCAATGTTCCCCTATCTTTAACATGGCAATCGCAGGGTCTTGCGATTGTATGCGCTCATCAGTGTTTAGTGTGTGCTGCGCATTTTACAGGTGTGCGCCCAGACGCGCTGTACGCTACATGTTGCATTTTTTGTTCCGCCTACATCGTTAAAAAATCGCGCGCGCACGTTGTACGCCCAAAAATAGCATTACAGTCTATGTGGTCGCTGACGTGCGCTTGGCTGCACGCACGCGATTTGAGTAAACAATGTCTAGACACTTGTCTTAACCTCCCCCTAAACAAGCAACATTGTTTGGGAGGAGTGTGGATAAAAGAAGGTGTCTTCAGGGTCAGACAATTACTCTACATGTAGCCTTGCAGAGACCAGATAAGTGTCAGGATCCTGTCAGCGCCGGCGTTCAGCCTCTGCTGAGCAGGGACTCACCCGTACTGTAGTGGGGCCCGGGGTCAGGTACAGCCGGAAAGTACAGATACACAGGACCTGTGGACACTGAAGTTTAGCAAGCAGTCACAGGACCTACGGTCATGTGACTGCAAGGGGGCGGGGCTTAGCAACCTGCTTTCAGAGATGGCAGGACACTATACAGAAATGCTCAGAGTCAGGCAAAACGGAGGTCATACACAGAGATATCAGTAAAGTACCAGGGATGAGACAGAACGGATAGACAGGGCCAAGCAGAAGTCAAAACCAAACAGACATAGACGGTACCAAGCAGAATCCAAAGCAATATCCAGAGAAAAGACCGAGTCGTACACAGAGTATCAAGCAACCAGAACACAGCACAAACACACTCAGGGGTCACCACACAATGCCAAGGGCGAAAGTATAACTGACTGGGATGGGAGCATCCTGAGGCTATAAGAAGCCTCTCCCAGAACCAGGGAGAGGCCACAATCATAGCCCCAGGTGTGCAGGTAAGCCTGCACTGGGATCACAACCTTTAACCCCAGAAATGTCAGTCATCAGCACTGGTTCCAGACATTAACCCCACGTGTGCGAGTCAAACCCCCACTGAGATCATGACAACAAGAACATACAAGAGGCTTCCACCTGTGGATTCAAGCTTCTGGAGCCAAAATGTGAGTATTCTTCAACATAATGCTGTGTGTCCTGTACAATTTTATAATGTACTAATGTATTTTTTGTTTACATTTCAGCATGTCTTCTGGATCACTGTATTCGCCATCTCGGCAAGAACTGGCCCAAGCTGATCGTGAGGTGAGGATGTTGCTGCCTTTGGGTAAGTATAGCTGCCTATAGAAATGTATTTTAATTTTTTTTTTTCTTTACAGACATCGGACACAGGCAGTGAAGCTGAAGTGCGGGAGCAGTCTGAGCGGGAGCGGTTTGAGTAGGAGCGGTCTGAGTGGGAGCAGTCTGAGCGGGAGCATTCTGAGCTTGAGCAGCGTAGTCAAGTCGTGGCGAGGAGACGCAATGCTAGTATATAATATTTCTTTTTTTTGTCTTTATTTTCATCTTTTATCTTTCTTCTTCTCTGTTTCTTTTTGTATCTTTTTAATTCTCCAAAATTCCAAACATTCAAACATTTTTTTTCTAGGTTCCACAGCGGGATGACGAAGAAGTTTACATCGACAACGAGCACCTGATCCGCCTTTTGTTGAGGAGCGTATCCCGTTGTGGGACAGCCATGACCAGCAGTACAAAGACACAGTGGTGACCCGGCAGCTCTGGAATGAGGTGGCCGCAGCGATGATGGATGGCTGGGACAGCGCCTCTCCAACTTCAAAAAGGGCGTTCAGTAAGTATAAAGATGCTCTGTGATACTGCATTGATTTTTGGTCCAGATGGTGCTGATGTGTTTGTGGCAAGATATATTCTTGCATCAAACACACCAATGTCTTGTGGAAAACAGTGATTGATTTTTGTTTTCAACTGCTGCATTGATTTCTGGTCCTGATGGTGCTGTTGTGTTTTTTGCAAGATATATTCTTGCATTAAACACAACAATGCCTTGTGGAAAACAGTGATTGATTTTTGTATTCAACTGCTGCATTGATTTCTTGCCCTGATGGTGCTGTTGTGTTTTTTGCAAGGTATATTCTTGCATTAAACACAACAATGCCTTGTGGAAAACAGTGATTGATTTGTGTCTTCAACTGCTGCATTGGTTTCTGGTCCTGATGGTGCTGGTGTGTTTTTTGCAAGATATATTCTTGCATTAAACACACCAATGCCTTGTGGAAAACAGTGATTGATTTTTGCATTCAACTGCTGCATTGGTTTCTGCTCCTGATGGTGCTGTTGTGTTTTTGCAAGATATATTCTTGCATTAAACACAACAATGCCTTGTGGAAAACAGTGATTGATTTTTGTATTCAACTGCTGTCTTTAAGCTGCATTGATTTCTGGTCCTGATGGTGCTGTTGTGTTTTTTTACAAGATATATTCTTGCATTAAACACAACAATGCCTTGTGGAAAATAGTGATTGATTTTTGTATTCAACTGCTGTCTTTAAGCTGCATTGATTTCTGGTCCTGATGGTGCTGTTGTGTTTCTTGCAAGATATATTCTTGCATCAAACACACCAATGCCTGGCGGAAAAACAGTGATTGCTTTTTCAACTGCTGTCTTGATCCTGTTTTCACTCTTGCTCCGGATGATACTGTTGTTTTGGCTGCTACATATATTCTAGCAGGAAACATAACAGTGTCCTCAGGAACAACAACAACATTGTGTCTATAAGTTATTTCTGCTGCAGCATTGACAGTTTGCAAAGTTGTATCAGGAGTGTGTGCTGATAATTAAGTTGCCTTAAGTGCATTATCTAACATTTTTTTTTTCCCAACAGTGAACAAAATACGCACACGTTGGCGCTCGATGAAGGACCGCTTCAACACTGATGTTCGTGCTGAGGAGCAGGTTCGGAGTGGTTCAGCGGCAAGGCGCAGAAGAAAGTACTGCTATTATCGAGAGTTGGCTTTCCTGAGACCAGTCCTTGCCAGTAGAGCGTAAGGTTTTTTTTTTTGGTTTGTTATTACTATGTGCTTTTCAATTCCACAGGTGATGCTTCTTGTAAATGCATGATACTAATGTTTTCCCTTTCCTTCCACAGCACTTGGAGCAGCACCCTGCAACCTGTCCCGGGAGCGGTTCTTCATCGATCGACCTCGGACCCGTTCCAGCCATCTGACAGCCAGGAAGCATCTTGCAGGTCAGCAACACAGACAGCTGGTGACCAGGAAGCTGGTCCATCAGGTGTTCCCCTGTCCCAGGTCTCTGTCACTGGTTATGCGGGCACTACCCGCCAGCGGAAGAGGGCCTCGGACAGGCCTGTCATGCCCGAGTTCATGCTCTTGAGCGAGGCCTTTAAGGGCAGCCTCAAGGCGCTGTCCGCCAGAATTGAAAGCGGTTTTTCCCTGGTGGAACGTGGTTTTAACCACATGGAACACCGCTTCCACTCTGTTGACCAGCGCCTTGACCATCTGGAGGCCGACCTCAACAGACCAGCACACCATTTTTTCAGTAAAATTGAACAGGGCATGGCGGAACACCTTAGTCCTGAGCAACAGTTGAGTGTGTTACAGGCCTGCAACACTGCTTACTTGCAGGCTATGCAGCAGAATCGGTATGTTCAGCAGTCAGTGGTGTCATTTCCAACAGTTCCACTGCTGACTCGCTACACATCCCTACCGACTTCTGCTACATACCACTGCATGGCCACCTGCATTCCCAGCGAAGCCGGACACCACTACACCACCCCAAGTCTGAGTGCTGCTGGACATTCCTCCGCCACCACCACTATGGCCAGTGCTGCTCCTGTATGGAGCACCACCACCGCCACAGCACCACCAGCTTGGAGCCAAACCACCACAGAACCTGCTTGGGCCACCAACACCACCAGTCAACATGAAAGGAGCACCGCCAGCACTCCTCAGCAAAAGAGCACCGCCAGCACTCCTCATCAAAGGAGCACCGCTAGCACTCCTCATCAAAGGAGCACCGCCATCACTCCTCATCCAAGGAGCACTGCCAGCACTCCTCAGCCAAGGAGCACCACCACCACTCCTCATCTTAAGAGCACTGTCACAAATTCTTCTCCTCGGAGTCCCCCAAGAACTTCGGCTGAGATCCCAGACAGGCAGCCTCCTTCTAGGAGCACTGACACGACAACTTCTTTGAGCACCGACCTAACTTTGTCTCCCCTTCTAGGAGCACCGCCACTGCCACTTCTAGCAGCACCGCCACCGCCACCACAGAGCAGCAAAGGGGTGATCCCCATTCACTATTTTACAGGCCAACGCCACAGTCCACCATCACCAAGCGGTCGAGCAATGTAAGGCGGTCACAGGGTGCACGTCGGTCCGGGCAGGATACTCCAGCGGCAAAGAAAAGGAAAAAAAAAACTTTGTTCGTCCATCCACCCTCTCCTCCTAATGTGTCTCAACCTGCCTCCATGTCCATTCCAGAGCTCCCTTCCCCCAGTACTTTCATCGCCCCTTGTCCTAGAACCCATTCCTCAACCTCCAGTCGTTCCTCATCACTCCATACACCCAAATTATCCCAATCTTCCACCAAACGTCATTCCTAATAAAAAAAAATTTATTTTATTTTTTGTTAAAAAATAAATGTGCAATTGTGCTTTCAAAATATTTGGATTGGTTACTGTGTCAATCGCCGACTACACACACTGCGCCGTACACTTAGCATTTTTGCCACCAGATATCTCCATTACTGAGACAGGTTCCTTGTGTCAGTCTTGGAGATGTGTGTTGGCAACGAAACCAATCTACATGACTTGTCTTTTCCACAGCAGTCTCTACATTCTTGTAATATTGCACAGACTGGATCCAGCAGGGTTCCCCAACTCCAGTCCTCAAGGGCCAAAAACAGATCATGTTGTATGGAATCCTCTTTTTTTAGCTCTTGTGAAGCAGTTATCAACAGAGCTATGGAATTTCATGACAACATGATCTGGTGGTGGACCTTGAGGACTGGAGTTGGGGAACCCTGCTGGATCCAGCCTGTGTAATATTACAAGAATGTAGAGACTGCTGTGGAAAAGAAAAGTAATGTAGATTGATTTCGTTGACAACACATATCTCCAAGACTGACACAAGAAACATCAGTAATGGAGATATCTGGTGTATTGCACACACTGACTTGAGCAGAGTTCCCCAACTACAGTCTTCAAAGCCAATAAGCAAATCATGTTTAAAGTAATTCCATTTGAGGGAAGAAAAAAAAAACTTTAAACATGATTTGTTGGTTGACATTTAGGACTACATTTTGGAAACCCTGGCAAAGAGGATGGTGTTGAGTGCAAGGCATATCTATGGTTAACTTGCCTTTTTTGTACCATCCTCATTTAACTATTAGAGAAAAGGCAAGGAACTATAGATATACCTTGTAATTTACCACATACTCTATTACGTGTTTATTGAAGAAACATATTAATGATGGTGAAAATAAATGTTCTATCTAGTTGACAAATACCCTGACCTTGCATCACTATGACACCTGGGCAAGTGAATAGAGTTTGAACCTGCAGCGTTGCTTAACTCTCCATATATTTTGCAGAAGAGTGTAGTGATGCTGCAGTTTAATCTTTATTGTAATCCCCATTTGATAAGTATTCAGCATGACACAAGGCCTGGGTATTTTACCAGTGTGCTTTCTAAATGAAAGCCATAGTGGTGTTATATTTTTGTAAAATCACCCCATGTGACACAGTTGCATTATCCCCACCATCGCTGTTAATTGAACACACACTGTAGAGATTATAAAGGTCGTACAACTTGTGTGTGTATGTATAGTTACCTACTCAGGAGTATTAGTGAATTCAGGATGCACAAAACACAGCACCATAAATTCACTGATATACCTGGATACTTGCTAATGGTTTTGGGAGTGTAAAAACAGAGAATGCACTCATTACAGGTACCAAAACATTTTTTTTATTAACCCCTTCACTACCAAGGGTGGTTTGCACGTTAACTACCGGGCCAATTTTTACAATTCTGACCACTGTCCCTTTATGAGGTCATAACTCTGGAACGCTTCAACGGATCTAGGCGATTCTGACATTGTTTTCTCGTGACATATTGTACTTCTCTTTAGTGATAAAATTTCTTCGCTATAACTTGCGTTTATTTATGAAAAAAATGGAAATATGGCGAAAATTTAGAATATTTTGCGATTTTCAAAGTTTGAATTTTTATTACCTTAAACCAGAGAGTTACATGACAGAAAATAGTTAATAAATAACATTTCCCACATGTCTACTTTACATCAGCACAAATTTGGAAACAACATTTTTTTTTGTTAGGAAGTTATAAGGGTTAAAAGTTGACCAGCGATTTCTCATTTTTACAACAAAATTTACAAAACCATTTTTTTTAGGGACCACCTCACATTTGAAGTCACTTTGAGGGGTCTATATGGCAGAAAATACCCAAAAGTGACACCATTCTAAAAACTGAACCCCTCAAGCTACTCAAAACTACATTCTAGAAGATTATTTACCATTCAAGTGCTTCACAGGAGCAGAAGCAACATGGAAGGAAAAAAATAACATTTAACTTTTTAGTCACAAAAATGATCTGTTAGCAACAATTTTTTAATTTTCCCAAGGGTAACAGGAGAAATTGGACCCCAAAAGTTGTTGTCCAATTTGTCCTGAGTACGCTGGTACCCTATATGTGGGGGGGGGACCACTGTTTGGGCGCACGGCAGGGCTCGGAAGAGAAGCAGCGCCGTTTGACTTTTTCAACCTAAAATTGGTTGGAATTGAGATTGGACGCCATGTTGCATTTGACGAGCCCCCAATGTGCCCAAACAGTGAAAACCCCCCACAAGTGACCCCATTTTGGAAACTAGACCCCCTAAGGAACTTATCTAGATGTGTGGCGAGCACCTTGAACCCCCTAGGGCTTCACAGGAGTTTATAACGCCCGGGCGTGAAAATAAAAAATCATATTTTTTCCACAAACATGATCGTTTAGTCCCCAATTTTTTATTTTCCCAAAGGTAGCAGGAGAAATTGGACCCCAAAAGTTGTTGTCCAATTTGTCCTGAGTACGCTGGTACTCTATATGTGGGGGGGACCACTGTTTGGGCGCACGGCAGGGCTCGGAAGGGAAGCAGCGCCGCTTGACTTTTTCAACCTAAAATTGGCTGGAATTGAGATTGGACGCCATGTTGCGTTTGACGAGCCCCCAATGTGCCCAAACAGTGGAAACCCCCCACAAGTGACCCCATTTTGGAAACTAGACCCCCTAAGGAACTTATCTAGATGTGTGGTGAGCACCTTGAACCCCCTCGGGCTTCACAGGAGTTTATAACGCCCGGGCGTGAAAATAAAAAATCATATTTTTTCCACAAACATGATCGTTTAGTCCCCAATTTTTTATTTTCCCAAAGGTAGCAGGAGAAATTGGACCCCAAAAGTTGTTGTCCAATTTGTCCTGAGTACGCTGATACTCTATATGTGGGGGGGACCACTGTTTGGGCGCACGGCAGGGCTCGGAAGGGAAGCAGCGCCGCTTGACTTTTTCAACCTAAAATTGGCTGGAATTGAGATTGGACGCCATGTTGCGTTTGACGAGCCCCTAATGTGCCCAAACAGTGGAAACCCCCCCACAAGTGACCCCATTTTGGAAACTAGACCCCCTAAGGAACTTATCTAGATGTGTGGTGAGCACCTTGAACCCCCTGGGGCTTCACAGGAGTTTATAACGCCCGGGCGTGAAAATAAAAAATCATATTTTTTCCACAAACATGATCGTTTAGTCCCCAATTTTTTATTTTCCCAAAGGTAGCAGGAGAAATTGGACCCCAAAAGTTGTTGTCCAATTTGTCCTGAGTACGCTGATACTCTATATGTGGGGGGGACCACTGTTTGGGCGCACGGCAGGGCTCGGAAGGGAAGCAGCGCCGCTTGACTTTTTCAACCTAAAATTGGCTGGAATTGAGATTGGACGCCATGTTGCGTTTGACGAGCCCCCAATGTGCCCAAACAGTGAAAACCCCCCACAAGTGACCCCATTTTGGAAACTAGACCCCCTAAGGAACTTATCTAGATGTGTGGTGAGCACCTTGAACCCCCTCGGGCTTCACAGGCATTTATAACGCCCGGGCGTGAAAATAAAAAATCATATTTTTTCCACAAACATGATCGTTTAGTCCCCAATTTTTTATTTTCCCAAAGGTAGCAGGAGAAATTGGACCCCAAAAGTTGTTGTCCAATTTGTCCTGAGTACGCTGGTACTCTATATGTGGGGGGGACCACTGTTTGGGCGCACGGCAGGGCTCGGAAGGGAAGCAGCGCCGCTTGACTTTTTCAACCTAAAATTGGCTGGAATTGAGATTGGACGCCATGTTGCGTTTGACGAGCCCCCAATGTGCCCAAACAGTGGAAACCCCCCACAAGTGACCCCATTTTGGAAACTAGACCCCCTAAGGAACTTATCTAGATGTGTGGTGAGCACCTTGAACCCCCTCGGGCTTCACAGGAGTTTATAACGCCCGGGCGTGAAAATAAAAAATCATATTTTTTCCACAAACATGATCGTTTAGTCCCCAATTTTTTATTTTCCCAAAGGTAGCAGGAGAAATTGGACCCCAAAAGTTGTTGTCCAATTTGTCCTGAGTACGCTGATACTCTATATGTGGGGGGGACCACTGTTTGGGCGCACGGCAGGGCTCGGAAGGGAAGCAGCGCCGCTTGACTTTTTCAACCTAAAATTGGCTGGAATTGAGATTGGACGCCATGTTGCGTTTGACGAGCCCCTAATGTGCCCAAACAGTGGAAACCCCCCCACAAGTGACCCCATTTTGGAAACTAGACCCCCTAAGGAACTTATCTAGATGTGTGGTGAGCACCTTGAACCCCCTGGGGCTTCACAGGAGTTTATAACGCCCGGGCGTGAAAATAAAAAATCATATTTTTTCCACAAACATGATCGTTTAGTCCCCAATTTTTTATTTTCCCAAAGGTAGCAGGAGAAATTGGACCCCAAAAGTTGTTGTCCAATTTGTCCTGAGTACGCTGATACTCTATATGTGGGGGGGACCACTGTTTGGGCGCACGGCAGGGCTCGGAAGGGAAGCAGCGCCGCTTGACTTTTTCAACCTAAAATTGGCTGGAATTGAGATTGGACGCCATGTTGCGTTTGACGAGCCCCCAATGTGCCCAAACAGTGAAAACCCCCCACAAGTGACCCCATTTTGGAAACTAGACCCCCTAAGGAACTTATCTAGATGTGTGGTGAGCACCTTGAACCCCCTCGGGCTTCACAGGCATTTATAACGCCCGGGCGTGAAAATAAAAAATCATATTTTTTCCACAAACATGATCGTTTAGTCCCCAATTTTTTATTTTCCCAAAGGTAGCAGGAGAAATTGGACCCCAAAAGTTGTTGTCCAATTTGTCCTGAGTACGCTGATACTCTATATGTGGGGGGGACCACTGTTTGGGCGCACGGCAGGGCTCGGAAGGGAAGCAGCGCCGCTTGACTTTTTCAACCTAAAATTGGCTGGAATTGAGATTGGACGCCATGTTGCGTTTGACGAGCCCCTAATGTGCCCAAACAGTGGAAACCCCCCACAAGTGACCCCATTTTGGAAACTAGACCCCCTAAGGAACTTATCTAGATGTGTGGTGAGCACCTTGAACCCCCTGGGGCTTCACAGGAGTTTATAACGCCCGGGCGTGAAAATAAAAAATCATATTTTTTCCACAAACATGATCGTTTAGTCCCCAATTTTTTATTTTCCCAAAGGTAGCAGGAGAAATTGGACCCCAAAAGTTGTTGTCCAATTTGTCCTGAGTACGCTGATACTCTATATGTGGGGGGACCACTGTTTGGGCGCACGGCAGGGCTCGGAAGGGAAGCAGCGCCGCTTGACTTTTTCAACCTAAAATTGGCTGGAATTGAGATTGGACGCCATGTTGCGTTTGACGAGCCCCCAATGTGCCCAAACAGTGGAAACCCCCCACAAGTGACCCCATTTTGGAAACTAGACCCCCTAAGGAACTTATCTATATGTGTGGTGAGCACCTTGAACCCCCTGGGGCTTCACAGGAGTTTATAACGCCCGGGCGTGAAAATAAAAAATCATATTTTTTCCACAAACATGATCGTTTAGTCCCCAATTTTTTATTTTCCCAAAGGTAGCAGGAGAAATTGGACCCCAAAAGTAGTTGTCCAATTTGTCCTGAGTACGCTGATATTCTATATGTGGGGGGGACCACTGTTTGGGCGCACGGCAGGGCTCGGAAGGGAAGCAGCGCCGCTTGACTTTTTCAACCTAAAATTGGCTGGAATTGAGAATGGACGCCATGTTGCGTTTGACGAGCCCCCAATGTGCCCAAACAGTGGAAACCCCCCACAAGTGACCCCATTTTGGAAACTAGACCCCCTAAGGAACTTATCTAGATGTGTGGTGAGCACCTTGAACCCCCTCGGGCTTCACAGGAGTTTATAACGCCCGGGCGTGAAAATAAAAAATCATTTTTTTTCCACAAACATGATCGTTTAGTCCCCAATTTTTTATTTTCCCAAAGGTAGCAGGAGAAATTGGACCCCAAAAGTTGTTGTCCAATTTGTCCTGAGTACGCTGATACTCTATATGTGGGGGGGACCACTGTTTGGGCGCACGGCAGGGCTCGGAAGGGAAGCAGCGCCGCTTGACTTTTTCAACCTAAAATTGGCTGGAATTGAGATTGGACGCCATGTTGCGTTTGACGAGCCCCTAATGTGCCCAAACAGTGGAAACCCCCCACAAGTGACCCCATTTTGGAAACTAGACCCCCTAAGGAACTTATCTAGATGTGTGGTGAGCACCTTGAACCCCCTGGGGCTTCACAGGAGTTTATAACGCCCGGGCGTGAAAATAAAAAATCATATTTTTTCCACAAACATGATCGTTTAGTCCCCAATTTTTTATTTTCCCAAAGGTAGCAGGAGAAATTGGACCCCAAAAGTTGTTGTCCAATTTGTCCTGAGTACGCTGATACTCTATATGTGGGGGGACCACTGTTTGGGCGCACGGCAGGGCTCGGAAGGGAAGCAGCGCCGCTTGACTTTTTCAACCTAAAATTGTCTGGAATTGAGATTGGACGCCATGTTGCGTTTGACGAGCCCCTAATGTGCCCAAACAGTGGAAACCCCCCACAAGTGACCCCATTTTGGAAACTAAACCCCCTAAGGAACTTATCTAGATGTGTGGTGAGCACCTTGAACCCCCTGGGGCTTCACAGGAGTTTATAACGCCCGGGCGTGAAAATAAAAAATCATATTTTTTCCACAAACATGATCGTTTAGTCCCCAATTTTTTATTTTCCCAAAGGTAGCAGGAGAAATTGGACCCCAAAAGTAGTTGTCCAATTTGTCCTGAGTACGCTGATACTCTATATGTGGGGGGGACCACTGTTTGGGCGCACGGCAGGGCTCGGAAGGGAAGCAGCGCCGCTTGACTTTTTCAACCTAAAATTGGCTGGAATTGAGATTGGACGCCATGTTGCGTTTGACGAGCCCCCAATGTGCCCAAACAGTGGAAACCCCCCACAAGTGACCCCATTTTGGAAACTAGACCCCCTAAGGAACTTATCTAGATGTGTGGTGAGCACCTTGAACCCCCTAGGGCTTTACAGGAGTTTATAACGCCCGGGCGTGAAAATAAAAAATCATATTTTTTCCACAAACATGATCGTTTAGTCCCCAATTTTTTATATTCCCAAAGGTAGCAGGAGAAATTGGACCTCAAAAGTTGTTGTCCAATTTGTCCTGAGTACGCTGATACTCTATATGTGGGGGGGACCACTGATTGGGCGCACGGCAGGGCTCGGAAGGGAAGCAGCGCCGCTTGACTTTTTCAACCTAAAATTGGCTGGAATTGAGATTGGACGCCATGTTGCGTTTGACGAGCCCCCAATGTGCCCAAACAGTGGAAACCCCCCACAAGTGACCACATTTTGGAAACTAGACCCCCTAAGGAACTTAACTAGATATGTGGTGAGAACTTTGAACCCCCAAGTGTTTCACTAAAGTTTATACTGCCCAGGCGTGAAAATAATAAATCCTATTTTGTGCCCACAAAAATGATCGTTTAGTCCCCAATTTTTAATTTTCCCAAGCGTAACAGGAGAAATTGGACCCCAAAAGTTGTTTTCCAATTTGTCCTGAGTACGCTGGTGCCCCATATGTGGGGGAAAACTACTGTTTGGGCACACGTCGGGGCTCAGAAGGGAAGAAGTGACGCTTTGGAATGCAGACTTTGATGGAATGGTCTGCGGGCGTCATGTTCCGTTTGCAGAGCCCCTGATGTGGTTAAACAGTAGAAACCCCCCACAAGTGACCCCATTTTGGAAACTAGACCCCCTAAGGAACTTATCTAGATATGTGGTGAGAACTTTGAACCCCCAAGTGTTTCACTAAAGTTTATACTGCCCAGGCGTGAAAATAATAAATCCTATTTTGTGCCCACAAAAATGATCGTTTAGTCCCCAATTTTCAATTTTCCCAAGCGTAAGAGGAGAAATTGGACCCCAAAAGTTGTTTTCCAATTTGTCCTGAGTACGCTGGTGCCCCATATGTGGGGGAAAACTACTGTTTGGGCACACGTCGGGGCTCAGAAGGGAAGAAGTGACGCTTTGGAATGCAGACTTTGATGGAATGGTCTGCGGGCGTCATGTTCCGTTTGCAGAGCCCCTGATGTGGTTAAACAGTAGAAACCCCCCCACAAGTGACCCCATTTTGGAAACTAGACCCCCTAAGGAACTTATCTAGATATGTGGTGAGAACTTTGAACCCCCAAGTGTTTCACTAAAGTTTATACTGCCCAGGCGTGAAAATAAAAAATCCTATTTTGTGCCCACAAAAATGATCGTTTAGTCCCCAATTTTCAATTTTCCCAAGCGTAAGAGGAGAAATTGGACCCCAAAAGTTGTTTTCCAATTTGTCCTGAGTACGCTGGTGCCCCATATGTGGGGGAAAACTACTGTTTGGGCACACGTCGGGGCTCAGAAGGGAAGAAGTGACGCTTTGGAATGCAGACTTTGATGGAATGGTCTGCGGGCGTCATGTTCCGTTTGCAGAGCCCCTGATGTGGTTAAACAGTAGAAACCCCCCACAAGTGACCCCATTTTGGAAACTAGACCCCCTAAGGAACTTATCTAGATATGTGGTGAGAACTTTGAACCCCCAAGTGTTTCACTAAAGTTTATACTGCCCAGGCGTGAAAATAAAAAATCCTATTTTGTGCCCACAAAAATGATCGTTTAGTCCCCAATTTTCAATTTTCCCAAGCGTAACAGGAGAAATTGGACCCCAAAAGTTGTTGTCCAATTTGTCCTGAGTACGCTGGTACCCCATATGTGGGAAAAAACTGTTTAGGCACACGGCAGGGTCGGAAGGGAGTGACGTTTTGAAATGCAGACTTAGATGGAATGGTCTGTGGGCGTCATTTTCCATTTGCAGAGCCCCTGATGTGCCTAAACAGTAAAAAAAACCCACAAGTGACATTGATTTGGAAACTAGACCCCAAGGAACTTATCTAGATGTGCCCCAACTAATCTAATGTTTCCGGTAACGAAATTTAGTAGTGCATTGAGGTGTGGTACAATTTGAAGCAATCCTTCATACACAGGCCAGGTTTTTTGGGGCAGGTGTCGCATTGATAAATGGTGTCCTTGCGTATTCCATTTTTGTAACACACTCGGCACCTTTTTTGCGATTTACCTCTTTTTCCAGTTTGCGGGACCTCCCCCGGGAAATGCTGACCTGGTACAATACGAGCACCTTCAGTTCCGGAAGTTCTGGGGCCCGCTCCTTCCAGAGTGCCAAACATCAGGGCCTTAACCACTACCTCCTGAAACTGAAGGTACGACGTATCGCTGGGGCATGCACATTGTGACAATAGGAATGCGTTGAGCATTGCCAATTGGACGATGTGCACGACCAGCTTTTTGTACCACGCCTTGGCCTTTCTCAAAGCATTGTACGGTTGGAGGTATTGATCGGAGCGATCAACGCCCCCCATGTTTTTATTGTACCCCAGCACACATTCAGGTTTGCTGACCTGTACCGAGGTACCCCGTACAGTGCTGAGGGCGCTGCCATCACCGTGTATGGTGGTCAAGAGAAAGACATCCCTCTTGTCCTTGTACTTGACCACCAGCAGGTGGTCGCTACATTGGGCCCTGCTCTCACCTTTTCGGAGCATCTGCCCAAGTAGCGTCTTCGGGAGGCCTCTCTGATTTTTGCGGACAGTACCGCAAGCTGCGGTACCTCGCGCAAAGAGGGCTTTGTAGAATGGGACACTGGTATAAAAGTTATCAGTGTAGAGGTGATAACCTTTATCCAGCAGTGGGTGCACCAAATCCCACACAATTTTCCCACTCACTCCCAGGTCAGGAGGACACTCAGGGGGTTCAATCCTGGTGTCCTTTCCTTCGTACACTCTAAACCTGTGGGTGTACCCTGAGGTACTGTCACACAGCTTATAGAGTTTGATTCCGTACCTGGCCCTCTTACTGGGCAGGTATTGACGGAATCCGAGCCTGCCCTTAAAATGGACCAAGGACTCGTCCACGCAGATGTTCCTTTGGAGCACGTACATTTCAGCAAACTTTTTGTTGAAGTGTTCGATGACCGGCCGAACTTTGAACAGACGGTCAAAGTTGGGGTCATCTCGTGCGAGACACTGTGCATTATCGTTATAATGCAGAAACTTGAGGATGGCCTGAAAACGCGCCCGGGCCATGACCATTCGGAACACTGGAGTGTTGTATAAAATATCAACACTCCAATATTGCGAAATTTCAGGCTTCTTCAGGATACCCATGTGGAGGACCAGGCCCCAAAACTTTGTCATTTCAACTGCGTCCACAGGAGACCAGTTAGTATAGGATGAAAGCGGGTTTTGCTCCAAAAATTGCCGAGCGTACAAATTAGTTTGCTCCACCATGTGGTTAACAAAATCCTCAGAGAAAAAGACTTTGAAAAAGTCAATTTCTGTGAGGCCGGTGGTGTCAAACTTGATTCCTGATTCTGCCACAAAATCAGGAATCAGTGGCTCGTAATTTTCGGGGGGCGAGGTCCACACAGGGTCTGCTGAATCAGCTGCGGGAATGGTGGGCGCTGCCTCATCTTCTGTCCTGGAGCGTCTGCGTGGCGGTTCCGCAGGACCCGAGGAGGAAGATGGGAGGGGGAAGAGGAAGAAGAAGAGGATGAAGAATCCGAAAAATAAAGAAAAGTCGGATCGTCATCCTCGCTATCAGTGTCGGAGGCAAGGTAAGAATATGCCTCCTCCATTGAATAGCGCTGTTGGGAGGAACGTGATGGGCGGGACATTTTTTTGTGTAAATATGGTGCTTGGGTGTACTTTATTTATAACTGTGTATGTGGTGGGGGGCTAGTGATTGGTGCACACTATCCTGTAAGAAAAAGCTAAAAGGAAATGTGGAAAAAAAAGTCTAAAACAGCAGGACCTAGATATGGTAAGTGAACGGCGTCACTTACCAAAATTCAGTGGCTGCTGGATGTGTGCACAGGGGTGGCTCAAAGGGGGGGGAGGTGAAAAAGAAAAATGGAAAACAGCCGGCACGAACTTTTATAAGTGAATTGCGTCACTTAACAAAATTCAGCGGCTGCTAAATGTGCACACGGAAACGGCACAAAGGGGGGTAAAAAGAGGGGGCTGGGGGATTGGGGTGGATGAATAGAGATCGGACAGGGATCAACAGTTAGGGTTGTAGTTACGTGGCACAAAAAGGGGAGAAAAAAATTTAAAACGGCAGGCAGGTGGCGCAAAAGTGGGGTGGAGGGGGGTGGGGGATGGGGGGATTGGGGTGGATGAAGAGAGATTGGGCAGGGGTCAGTTAGGGTTGTTGTTAGGTGGCACAAGGGGGGAGAAAAAAAATGAAAAACGGGATGTGTGTGCGAAGGAAAAAAAGCGAGCACGAGTGTTGATCGGTGAACTGCGTCACCGATCAACGCTCAGTGGCTGCGCACGGAGGTGGCGCAAAAGTGGGGTGGAGGGGGGTAAAAATAGGGGGAAGGGGGATGGGGATTGGGGTGGATGAAGAAAGATTGGGCAGGGGTCAGTTAGGGTTGTAGTTAGGTGGCACAAGGGGGGGGAGAAAAAAATGAAAAACGGGATGTGTGTGCGGAGTAAAAAAAAGCGAGCACAAGTGTTGATCGGTGAACTGCGTCACCGATCAATGCTTGGCGGCTGCACACGGAGGCGGGCCAAAAGGGGGGGTGGAGGGGGTAAAAGGGGGGTGAGGGGGGGTAAAAGGGGGGTGAGGGGGGTAAAAGGGGGGACGGGGGAATGAAGATAGGTGGGGGGGTGAAGATAGATTGGGCAGGGGATCAGGGATCAATTAGCACTTACAGTTGTAGTTTTCTTTCTTCTTCTTCTTTCTTCTGCAGGGATTGTGATGCTACAAGCTGTGGCACCACAATACCCAGCACAGGAGCTCTTGCTGCGTCCGACCTCTCTGCAGGAATCCTCAGCTAGAGTGAGGACCCCTGCAGACAGGTTAGACAGGTCAGAGGCAGGTCAGGGGGCAGGTCACAGAGCGGTCACTTCGCTGCTGTGACCTGTCATTGGTGGGATCGAATGATTACATCGATCCCACCAATCCCTGATCTGCCTGGTGACCATGGTAACTGCCTAGGATCGGAGCTCACAGCTCTGATTCCTAGGCAGGTCATGGCCAGGTCATCAGCAGGGCACAGAGCGGTAACGTAGTGACCGCAGCTGTGCCCTGTGGCTGGCGCGATCGCCGATCTAATCGATCGCGCCAACCACTTCCTGCAGGCCCTACTGGGCCTGTCCTAGGCTCTGGCCTAGGATCGGTGCTATTACAGCACCGATCCGGGCCGGTACCGGCAGGGCACAGCGGCGATATTGCGCCGCTGTGCGCTGCGATTGGCGCGATCGATTAGATCGGCGATCGCGCCAATCTGGGGGCTTTTCTCCAGGCACCGGTCCTAGGATCGAGTACATCGGTACTCGATCCTATCCTAGATTCCTGTTGTTTCAGCCAATCTGATTGGCTGAAACAAAGAGAGTTGCTGTGATTGGTTGTTCTGAATTGAACAGCCAATCACAGCTCAGAGAGGGGCGGGCCAGGGCGGAGACTGCCCGGGATGCCGAGGCCATCTATCCTGAGGTAAGATGGCATCGGCATTTTAATGCGATCACCGCGACTTAAGTCGCGATGTCGCATTAAAGGGCATGACGTAATATTCCGTCCATGGTAATTAGGTCCATGGTCACATGGACGGAATATTACGTCAATTGTAGGTAAGGGGTTAACATACCAACATGTATCAAAAACTTTTTTTTTATTAACATACCAACAAGAAATTTTTTTTACACCATTTGCTTTTGCCATTCCACCCGTTCTACATCTGAGTTGAAGTAGGCCGCAAATTGGTCCCTCATTTGGCCAACTTCAACGGATGACCTGAGAGGCTGCTGTGTAAATTCAGGCAATGGATTAGGAGTAACAACATCAAGATCTAAGTTCGGGTGCTCTCGAGAAATTACAAAATTATGTAGAACAACACAGGCCTTGACCACCTCATCCACTGTTTCCAGTTTCAGATTAATAGCTGTGCCAAGAATGCGCCATCTAGATACAAGTATACCAAATGCACACTCAACTGTTCTCCTTGCCCTGGTGAGCCTGTAATTAAAAATTCTTTTGTTGAGGTTCAAGTCACGGCTGGAGTAGGGTTTGAGCAGGTTTTGGCACATCTGGAATGCTTCATCACCAACCATTACAAAGGGCTGTGGCGGAGCTTCGGTTTGGGGAAGAGGCCGTGGCATGGGGAAATTGAAGTTGTTGCCATACAACCTCCTGCCCATGTCCGAGTTCTTAAAAGCCTGGGAGTCATTCCCACGGCCAAATGTCCCAATGTCCACTGCAATAAACATACAGTCTGCATCCGCAATGGCCATCAGTACAGTAGAAAAGTACTTTTTATGGTTGTAGTACTCAGAGCCTGTTCTTTTGGGCTTGATAATCCGGATGTGTTTCCCATCCACCGCTCCCAAACAGTTGGGGAAATTGCAGACAGTCCAGAATCTTTCGGCGATTTCCAACCACTTTTCTGCGGTTGGCAGGGGCATGAATTCGGGACAAAGAACGTTCCACAAAGCCTGGCAGGTGTCCGCTACAATTCCAGACAACGTGGAGATTTCAATCTGGTACTGGAAGTGCAGTGATGAGAGGGTCTCTCCAGTAGCCAGAAATCAGTGACACAAAGAAAAAAACAAAAATTAATATTTGTGTATATGGATTTTTTTGCACACGTTAATTAAAAAAAAGAAAAAAACAATTATATATCTGCAGCCTTTGGTTCAATACATGCCATCAAAAAAATTACCGCTGCCTTTAGTTAACTACATGGCAGAACTATAATTCTGCCAGATCTGGAAGAGTACATGCCACAACCAAGAAAAATCTGCAGGCATTGGTTTACCAAAACAACGTACCTTAATGTGACCAGGAGCCGTTCCTCAGGAGTAACCGCACGCCGGAGCTGCGTGTCCTGTCTCCGGATTACTTCTTTTACCCGACCAAGCAAATAGTTAAAGGTTTCTTGGGCCATCCGGGTATAATCTGTAAATTTCTCCGGGTTTGCCTGGAGCTCGCTGTAGAGAGTGTGGTACGCTCCACGGCTCTCCCGGAGTTCAATAATGGGATGTATCCACATACGCCGCCGCTGCCATCTTCGCTGCCTCTCTCTCTCCCTCTGTTCATGGCAAGCAACTGCATAAGCCTGAGCCATCCTCATGTCCAGATCCAAGTCAAAGTCAAAACTCTTCCAGCGCAGATCCATGTTTCTCAAGTCAAATGCAAGCAAATGTGAAGAATTCAGCTGTAAACAGGGGCTATATAAAGAATTTCCATAAGACATGCCCACTGGTGTCCCATTGGTGGCGTGTGTTGCAAGAATTTTTCAAGGATTTTTTCTCCTGTTTATTGCGCATAAAAAATGCAAATGCATGAAAAATGCTTACAAACGCATAAAAACGCTGCGATTTTTTGTCGTTATGCGCACAATAATGCAAAAAAGCGCAGCGTTTACAAGCGTTTGCATGTGCTTTTGACATGCGTTTCATGTGCGCTCGATACACTGCGCAAAAATGCGCAAGTGTGAAACTAGCCTAACAAACCTATAAAAATACTCTGTTGTAAAAAAAGTAACAGTAAACAACAAGTGCTAGTAAAAAGATGATAACAAAACAGGGTATATGGTTGATAATTTTTTTGCAAAAAATGTATACTAAGCCGCTCTACCAAACGGACATTACCGATAATGCTCGGTTAGGGACTGCTCTGATATGGGAATACCTTGATGTTTGGTAGAGCGGCTTAGTATAGACTTTTTGCAAAAAACGTATCAACCAAATACCCTGTTTTGTTATCATCTTTTTACTAGCACTTGCTGTTTACTGTTACTTTTTTACATCAGAGTATTTTTATATCTTTGTTATACTGTTTTTCTGTGTTTCAGTCTTTTGGTGGTGTGAACACTGTACTATAGACTTGTTCACTGTGTGCATGACCCATGTGTTTATATTTAATTGGTTTCTTGTTTCTGCCAGATTAGGGAGGTCTCCACCCCTCCCTTGTGGGCGATGCACATATAAGCCGTCTTCCACAGCGTGTCCACCTCGGGCATTACCTTTCTGAATCCTGCTCATATAGGTACTGTTCACATGGTCAGGTTTTAAATACATCGGTTGGGGACTGCTCTGATATGGGTATACCTTGGCATTTGGTAGAGCGGCTTAGCATACATTTTTTGCAAAATAACATATTAACCAAATACCCTGTTTTGTTATTATCTTTTTACTAGCACTTGCTGTTTACTGTTACTTTTTTACAACAGAGTATTTTTATATGTTTGTTATACTGTTTTTTTGTGTTTCATAATTTCAACTGCGTCTACATAAGTCCAGTTAAAATGATGAATCAGGGTTTTGTGCTAAAAATTGTTTTGTGTACAAAATAATGTGGCCCACCATGAGATTAACAATATCCTCAGAGAAAAAGACTTTGAAAAAGTCTATTTCTGTGAAGCCGGTGGTGTCAAACGTGATTCCTCATTATTCCACGAGATCAGGAATCACTGGCTCCTAATTTTAGGGGAAAAGGTCCATACGGTGTCATTAATGGGGGACACTGGCTCACCTTTTGTCCTAGGGTGTCATTGTTTTAGTTCCCCTTATGTTATGGGGCATCTTCATGGCGGGTCAACCGCACCTGAAGAGGAAGAGCAAGAAGATTAGGAGTCAAAGCCTGAAAAATAAAGAAAGGTGAGATCCTTTCCCTCATTGTCAGTGTCAGAGCCAAGCATTTTTTGGACTTTTTTATGTATGTGGTGTTTGTGTCATTATTTTATTCAATTGTGTGTGAGAGAGTGCTTAGTGTAAATTTTTTTTTTTTTTTTTTTTTTTTTAAAGAAAAAGGTGAAAGAAAAAAAGCAGCAACCAGGGAGAAAAAAAGTCAGTGAAAAAAAAGTGTAAATCAGCAAACATGAGTGCTGAACAGTGAACTGCATCACTAATCAATGCTCGGTGGCTGCTGAATGTGCACACGGAGGTGGCGCAAATGGGGAATAAAAATATTAAGTGACAAAAGTGTAAAACAGAGCATAAGTGCTGATCAATGAACTGCATCACTAATCAACGCTCGGCGGCTGCTGGATGAGCGTATGGAGGTTGTTCATAGGGGGTAATAGTGAAAAAACGTGTAAAACAGTGAGCATGAGTGCTGATCAGTGAACTGCGCCTCCAGCCAACGCTCAAAGGCTGCTGGATGTGCGCACAGAGGTGGCGCAAATGGGGAGAAAAAATAGTAAGTGAAAAAAGTGTAAAACCGAGCATAAGTGCTGATCAATGAACTGCATCACTAATCAACGCTCGGCGGTTGCTGGATGTGCACTCGGAGGTGGCGCAAATGGGGAGAAAAAATAGTAAGTGAAAAAAGTGTAAAACAGAGCATAAGCGCTGATCAATGAACTGCATCACTAATCAACGCTCGGCGGTTGCTGGATGTGCACACGGAGGTGGTGCAAAGGGGGAGAAAAAATAGTAAGTTATAAAAAAGCGTAAAACATACAGTATAAGTGCTGATCAATGAACTGCATCACTAATCAATGCTCGGCGGCTGCTGGATGAACGCACTGAGGTGGTTCTAAGGGGGATAATAGTGAAAAAAATAGTAAGTGAAAAAGTGTAAAACAGAGAGCATGAGTACTGATCAGTGCACTGCATCACTAATCAATGCTCGGTGGCTGCTGGATGTGCGCACGGATGTGGTATTTAGGGAGGGTGGAGGGGGTAAAAAGAGGAGGAAGGTGGGGATCAGGCATGGATCAGGGATCATAAAACTTACAGTTGTCTTCTCTCTTCCTTCTTCTGCATTCTTCACTAGCAGTGATTGTGGTGTCACAGACTTCTATGCCACCACAACCCTTAGCAAGGCCCATGATTGGACAGCATGACCACAGAAAAGGTTAGGAAAGAGGGGTGAGGGGAGTAAAGAGGATGCATGAGGAGAGATCATGCAGGGATCTTCTTACAGATGTCTTCTGCCTTCTTTCTTCTCTGTTCCTTCTGCTGTGAGGGGGAGGGAGGGAGGTGTGAAAGGGGGACTGGCGTGGATGAGGAGAGAACAGGCAGGGATCGTACAGATGTCTTATGTCTTCTCTCTTCATTCCTCTTTCTTCTCTCTTCTTTTTTATTCTTTAGCAGCAGGAGCAATAAGTGATTGTGGTGGAACAGGCTTCTGTGGCACCCAAAGGTCCTGCACAGTACAGATTGGAAAGCTTGACTGCCCTGTACAAATGGTCAGCTACTAAGAGGACATGCAGGGTTTCCACAGACAGGTCACAGAGTGGTCACACCGCGTCTGTGCCCTGTCATTGGTGCAATCAATGTCATCAGAGCTGGTTGAGGTGATCCTGGAATTGCCAATCACCAGCCTATGGTGGGTGCTCTTACAGCTCCGATCCTAGGCAAGTCACAGGGTAGCCACAGAGCGGTCACACCGCGTCTGTGCCCTATGATTTGTGCAATCAATGAAATGGTTGATCGCACCAATCAGAGTGGATTCAGATGATACCTAGGATCGGTGTTCTTAAAGCAGTGATCATAGGCTGGTACATCAGTTTTTTAAGCAATCTGATTGCCTGAAACACTGAGAACTACTGCTATTGGCTGTTCAGAATTGAACAGTCAATCACAGCGATCGTAATTGTGGGGAAGGGGCGACACCCCCAGAATGACGACATAATCCACCTTGTCAGAACTTTAGTGAGATCATCGTGACTTTGGTCGCAGTGTCACATTAAAAAAATGACGTAATAATCCATTCCACGTCAATAAGTAGCAGGGTGCAGGGACGTATTATTAGGGAGTATGTCAGAAAGGGATTAAAGACGCGTATGCATTTTGTATTTTTTAGGCTGGTTTCACATTTGCGCATCTGTACTCGGTGTTTGATCTGCATAGATTTGCATTTGTCATGCGTAAATATCTTTAACATGGTGTATGCAGGGACATGCGTTTGCATGCGTTTACATGCGGATAAGTACGCATGCGTCATTTCGCGGTGTGCAGCAGGGCACGGCGAACACAACATGTTGTATTTTTGAGGCATCAAAAATCCGTCAAATATGCGCAGGCATGCGCATGCAGGTGAGTGCATCAAAAAAACGCATTACTGTCTATGGAAATGCATTGGTATGCAAGGACATGCATACGCATGCGTTCGAAACGCATGCGTACTTCAGACTGAACATGTCCAGGAAGTTGTTTTCACTTCCACTCCTAATGTTTCCTCTTCCTCCAATGTGTCATCTGACCCAATCCTCCAATTGACTGCCACTTCCCCTGTAACAGCTTCCCCAACCATTCCTAGCCAGCCCTTCCCAGCCCAACACCCCCCAGGTCCACAATGTAACTCCCTCCCGCAGATCCCAAAAGTAAAGCCCTTTTTTTTTTCTTTTTTGTTATTTATTTGTCAAATTTCCTCTTGTTGTTATGTTTGTTAATAAAAATTATTTTGGTTCACAATACCTGTTTCTTTATCTCTTTATTTAAACATGCGTGTATTGTTGAGTGAAGTATAAACGGGTGTTACAGTAAAGGTGTTTATTATTAAAGTTACAGTCAAGGTGTTAGTATTAAAGTCAGCAAACATTACAGGTACATAACATTATAGGTACATAACACAGTTCTTCGTGCCCTTGTCAGTCGATAGTTGTAAATCCTTTTGGTGTGATTCAAGTTCCGACTTGAGTACGGTTTTATGAGGTTGGCACACATTTGAAATGCCTCATCCCCAACCACAATAAATAGCATTGGCGGTCCTTCAGTGTTCGGAAGAGGTCATGGCTGTGGAAAATTGAAATCATTACCATGCAAATGTTGGTCCTTGTCAGAGTTTTTGAAAGTCTGTGAGTCATTTCCTTGTCCAAATGAGCCAACGTCCACCACAACAAATCGACAGTCAGCATCTGCAATCGCCATGAGAACAATGGGAAAGTACTTTTTGTAATTGAAATACTCGGATCCACTTCCAGCAGGTTTCATAATCCAAATGTGTTTGCCGTCCACAGCCCCCAAACATTTAGGAAATTTGCAAATGTCCTGGAATTTTGCAGCATTTTCCAGCCAGAGTTCAGTTGTGGGTTGGGGGAGGAATTCTTCATGCAGAACATCACATAAAGCCCGTCAGGTGTCTCCTACAATCCCAGAAAGCGTGGACACTCCAATCTGGAATTGAAAATGTAGAGATAATAAGGTCTCTCTTTTCTATGCACTGAAATATTTCTAAATTATGCACAAATATTCAGAATTGAGAGTCCTCAGTGGAACACCACACACTGCTATGACACTTGCTTTATATATGATAATTTTGCTTGCTGTTAGTAAAGGTACTGTCACACTTAGCGATGTACCAGCGATCCCGACCAGCGATATGACGCGGTCAGGATCGCTGGTACATCGCTAAGTGGTCGCTAGTGAGCTGCCACACAGGCAGATCTCACCAGCGACATCGCAGGGGTCGGGGGTTGCAACTTACCTGTCAGACGAGGCGATCCTGACGTCCTCCCGCCCGCGTCCACGCGTTGCTCGTCGTCACAGCAGGAAGCTGATGACGGGAAGCGGCCCAGGACGTTCTCGCGTGATCAGCGATAACCAGCGGGGGAGCGGTCGGAGGTAAGTATCAGATATAGCGATATCGCTATAATGTCACAAAAAACAGTGACGTTATAGCGATATTGCTAGCGATATTGTTTAGTGTGACAGGCCCTTAACCCTGCACTTAGTCTCCTTGTAACGCTTTATATATTCATTGTTGTTCTCTTTTGTCTATGTATTTTATACAGTCTTTTGTGAGTATAAATAAATAATGAAGTAATTTTATTTTTAGATACAGACTCCTTCTTTTCTGGTGTGCTTATATACTGTATGTATTGGAGTTTTCCATGGGCTAATGCCTGTTTGTGGTGTAGATTACCTAGTGTTCACCACATGTGTTATGATCTCTGCTGCTGGGATTTTGTATTATTGACTGACTGATGAATGACTGATGAAGAGCCCTGAATAGTCTTCAAAGCTTGCAATTTGTTACCATCTTTTCAGTTAGCCATTAAAATGTATCAACCACTGAGGACTCTCAATCTAATATATAAAGCTCAAAGTGTGTATGTATGTATGTATGTGTGTGTGTGTATGTCAGGGATAGGTATCCGCACCATCGCAGCTACAGCCACAAAATTTGGCACAGTCACACGTCTGGACCCCGAGAGCGTCCTAGGCTATGTTGTGAGGCAAAATTTTAACCCCGCGCGTTCCAATTCACCAAACAATTTTGCCCCTATCTAAATACTGGGAAAAAGTGTGAGAGCGTGTGTGTGCGTCAAGCCCCGCCCCTCATTATGATGCCATAATGCCCCTATCTACATAATGGGGAAACAGTGTGTGTGTATCAAGCCCCGCCCCTCATTATGATGTCATAATGGTTGCCATGGCGACGCTGATAGGTTGCAAGCCCCGCCGCTCATTATGATGTCATAATGGTTGACTATGGGATGGAGGATGTGTGATGGGTATATGGGTACTGGACTATGGGATGGAGGATATGTATGACGGGTATATGGGCACGGGACTATGGGATAGAGGATAATTATAATTTGTTATAACTAATCACAGTTAGTTACTATGCCCGGGCTGCGCCGGGCTCTTCAGCTAGTTCTGAATATTTTTCTATTTACTGGCTAACACGATACAAAGACATACATCTTTCCTGTGCTAAATTATGCACACACATTTTTACAGAAGTTCACTTATACGAGGAATATATGCTGCTTAGTTTACATCATATTGCATAGACAGGGTTATCAACATTCGCATACTTTATATGGATATATCTATTTACTTGTATTTTGTACAAAAATGTTTTCACTTTTTCTGTATTTCTATTTATGTATATTTATAGCTGTACACCTCTGTTATGGATTTATTTTGTACAAATCTTGTATATGACTATAGTTGATCACAGGTACTCTATTTTGCACTGTTATAGGTTTATCACACTTGGTCTCACAATTCACTAACTGTATTGTGAATTCCACATTTCCCACTCTAGCCACTAGTTGGCTGTTTGCACCAGTGCCTTTGTTTTTTTTACTAGGGATATCTCTCCATCCTATTGTTTGTTTTCATCATCATTGTCATAACTGTTAGATGAGATTTTTAGCTGCGTGAGAGTATGCAACTATTATGGTATTTAATAAATTCTTGTTAATGTCATTGTAAATGTGCAGACATGATTAGGGTAATGTAACAACAGTTACATACTTCTCTCGCTCCAGTGGTGTGGGTGCTTATGGTCATCTACATTCCCGATCTCCTTAGCAATGTGTGCTTTAGCCTCTCTCCTCCCTGTTCATACAATGAAGCGTCTGGTATGGGTGGGTAGATGGGACGTCTGATGCCAAGTCATCGCAGTTCTGGGATTGAGGCCAGGGTCAAAACAAACCACCATTCTATTGGGTAAGACTGATTTAAATAGCCAGTGCCGTGGCCCTTGCATTACCCTTCCGAAGAAGCACCATGCGAATTGCGCGTCAGGGGTATTTTCCTCAGGGTCCACACAAGTTGATATAGTTATGTTTATACAAGCCTTGTAGTATGTGTCTTGCTGACAAACCTTTTCTTTGCAGGTATGTGCAAGCTTATCGCTAAGAGTTTATTTGTATGAATAGTGCCACATCTGTTTTCCTTAGACCAAGGTAATCTCCATATACAGGGTGGGCCATTTATATGGATACAGCTAAATAAAATGGGAATGGTTGGTGACCCAGATCTGAGCGCTGAATTTGTAGAATGGGCAAAACAAAAATTGGAACAAGACCCTCAGTTATGTTCAATGATGAGGCAAACTTTTTTGGGTGGGCCATTTATATGGATACACCTAAATAAAATGGGAATGGTGACAGTTTTCTTGCGTAGGGTGTCTTGCATTGAAATCTGCTGCAATGACCTGGGTACTGTGTTCACCAGACATCAACACAATTTCTATCCGCTCCTCACGTGTTAACCTCTCCGACATGTCAATGGCTGTAAACAAAGAGAAACTTGTAAATAACTCATTAAAGAATAAAGTTATGTTAAAACCAAGCAAACAATTGTTTTTCTTGTGAAATTCTCAATAAGTTTGATGTGTCACATGACCCTCTTCCCATTGAAAAAAATAAAGTTGGATCCAAAATGACTGACTTCAAAATGGCCACTATGGTCACCACCCATCTTGAAAAGTTTTCCCCCTCCCATATACTAATGTGCCACAAGCAGGAAGTTGATATGACCAACCATTCCCATTTTACTTAGATTTATCCATAAAAAATGGACCCTGTACATCAAGGGTCAATATTTTTAAGCAGGACTATGTCACTGCTATTTAGTTTAATGTTTATCATAAATCATCACTATCACTAATCTATATTATACCTTAAATGGAATCTGTCACCCCATTTTTGGCCTATAAGCTGCGGCCACAGACATCAGGGGCTTATCTACAGCATTCTGATGAGAACAGCCAGTAACCCAAAAGGGTCTGGCTGCCTAGTGGAAAAAATGCACACAAATAGGGCTTGCATAGGACATCAGTCACACAGAGAAGTGTGGTGCAAAGTGTCTGAACAGCCTATTAATGACGTCCATAGTATTAGCAGGTGGGCTGCTCAGCACTATATATATGCATCACACAGAAAAAAACAAGCCAACATGAAGAGGCCTAGCTGCATCCTGCAAAAATGATAAAAAGTGCAAAAAGATAAAAAGATATGGAGTATTAGTTATTATTTTGGCCAAAGCAGATAAGCTCACAACCCATCGTCAAGGGTCCCCAAATTTTGTGAGTCCCTAACACTAAATCTAAACAGTGCACATAAGGAAAAAATTCCTAAAAATTAAAAAAAACCACATTTGAAAGGATGACTCACCAAAACCCTGACTAATGCACTAGCGGGATGCAGCAGACCTCCATTGATAAAGGCTGGGGCAGCACAGGTGCTAACCACTGATGAGAACAGCCAGTAACCCAAAAGGGTCTGGCTGCCTATTGGAAAAAATGCACACAAATAGGGCTTGCATAGGACATCAGTCACACAGATAAGTGTGGTGCAAAGTGTCTGAACAGCCTATTAATGACGCCCATAGTATTAGCAGGTGGGCTGCTCAGCACTATATATATGCATCACACAGAAAAAACCAAGCCACTGATTTGGATGAACTGATCTAATTCATAGCACTCTGTTGTTGACATAAATGTAGAATCATCTAATTTCATTGTGGATGTATCCAAGGACTACTTTGCTGTCTGATGAATCCAATGTGGCTCTGACATTTGGAGTCTACAGTTTTGAGATAGGCAACAGCAGCAATTGCTTTGACAGAAGCATCTGCAAATGCATGCAGTCTTTGACTTTGTATTTCTGTAGACGGCACAGGGGTGTATGGTCTTGGAACATTCAGGTTGGAGAGGGGTGCTAAAGAGTTCTTCTATACTTCCCACTGGACTCTCTTATCAGGTGGCAGAGGTGCATCCCAGTCAGATGTTTCCTTAGTTAAGTCTCTTAGTATGGCTTTGCCTTGTATAGTAACAGGAGCTGCAAAACCCAAGGGATCATACAGGCTGTTGATGGTAGGCAGGACATCTCTGCCTGTGAAAGGCTTTTCTTCCTGGCTGACCTAAAAGGTTAAAATGTCTGTCTGTAGATTCCTGAGAAGCCTGATGCTGCGATGCATTGGTGTGGGGTCTGACCCCAAGTCCAGGTCTCTGAGACAGTTACATAAGTCTTGTGAAGGGAATGCTTTCATGAGTTCTTGGCTGTTTGAAGCTATTTTGTGAAGCCTGAGGTTAGAGTAAGCAAGCATCTCTTGGGATCTCCTGAGAAGACTGATGGCAGTCTCGTTTGAAGGCATGGCTTTCAGACAGTCATCAACATAAAAGTCTTTTTCTATGAATTGTCTGACATCTGATCCGTATTCTGTTTCTCCTTCTTGAGCTGACCTTTTGAGTCCATAAATGGTGACTGCAGGAGAAGGACTATTGCAAAGATGTGCACTCTCATGTGATACTCTGTGACCTCTTTAGTAGGATCATTGTCTCTGTACCAGAAGAATCTTAGGAAGTTCCTGTCTCTCTCTCTCACAAGGAAACAATAGAACATTTGCTGGATGTCAGAGATGAAGGCAATGGAATCCTCATGGAAGCGCATAAGTACTCCCAGCAGTTTGATATTGAGGTCTGGTCCTGTCAGTAGAACATCGTTCAGGTAGATATAATCAAACTTAGCACTGGATTGAAGCACCACTCTAATTTGGCCTGGTTTCTTTGGGTGGTATACTCCAAACAAGGGTAGGAACCAGCATTCTTCAGAGTCTTTGAGAGTGGGAGCTAGTTCTGCATGGCAGTTCTCAAAAATCTTTGACATAAAGGAGAAAAAATGATCTTTCATGTCTGGTTTCCTTTGTAGATTATGTTTGAGAGAGGAGAAACGTTTTAATGCCTGATTTCTGTTGTTTGGTAGACATGGTCTGTGGGTTCTGAAAAGGAGAGGTGCAGCCCAGCTGTTTGTCTCATCTTTTACGAGTCCCTTGTCCATTATCTAAGAACAACTTGTCCTCTACTGACATTGCTAGTTGGTTGTCTTGCTTAGTTCTCTGGAAGACTGTGCACCTCAACTGATCCTCATAGCTTCCTGACACCATACTGCTGTCATGAGTAAAGTCAATTAAATGATTGGGCAGTTGGATGCTGTGTGGTAGTTCCTTGACATGGAACTTGTTGTTGCAAGGTTGAAATAGAGATGGGCGTCCTTACTCCAATGTATTGGTTTGCACCTGTGCTGCCCCAGCCTTTATCAATGGAGGTCTGCTGCATCTTGCTAGTGCATTAGTGAGGGTTTTGGTGAGTCATCCTTTCAAATGTGCCTTCACTTCATACAATGACTCCAGCTACTCTCCTATCCCAGAAAACAGGACTATCCATTGCCCCTCCAGGAAGATTCGACGCTAAGGACCTCTACAAGCGCCAATGGAGACAGGTAAAAAGTCTTGCCAATACATTCTGGGACAAGTGGCGCAAACAGTATTTGTCTACCCTGCAACCACGGTTGAAGTGGCAATCTACAAGGCCTAATCTGAGCATTGGTGGCCTCATCCTTGTGAAAGACTGTCAGGCCCATCGAAACCAGTGGCCACTTGGACTAGTGACTGCAACATTCCCGAGTAAGGATGGCAACGTCCGCAAAGTCGAACTTAGGTTGGGCCAAAGGGAACGAACTTAAGACATTCTTCAGACCAGTAACTGAGCTGCTCCTATTGTCTTCGGAGAATAGGAATAGTGACATCCGTTTGATGCCAGACGGGGAGTGTTGTGTCTACGACATCTAATTCACAACCTTTGACTGCCTACTTGATAATATTTCCAATGATGTATTGAGAATATATAGGATGTTTAGTTTTCTATAGATTCTATTGTTTTCATTGTTTCTGGCTCCACCTAGTGGCCAGAGTCATATCCGCAGTGTTATTGTGTGTCTTAGTTTCACTTTCTAATCTTTTTTCCCTCCGTTCACAATGTATTCTGGGAAAGCTTGCAAGGCACCCTGGTAAGTTTTCCCTCCAGTTCTCCATTTTCTCTCAACCTGTATTCTCGAAGCATCTCATTTCTCTTCTCCCTTTGTGACAGCATCGCTGGTAAGCTAACATGCTTCCTATATCTAATTCATGTCTCAGATCAGCCTGCTCAGTTAGTTTCCCCTCCTCAGCTAGTAGTGCAGATGTTGATTCTTAATGTGTTATGTATGATATGTATCCCTGATGTACCCTGTATTGACCCAGTGTATATATATATGTTTTTGTTTGTAGTTTCACCACGCATCAACATACCACCACATACAATAAAATACAGATTCCACCTACAGTCTCCTTATTGGAGCCCGGTATAGCGGTTTAGCTGCCTGTTTAAGCTACATGAAGTCTGTTTCAATTAGTGAGGACAGAACAGACAGGCTGCTCAAGCACAGGGGTGGGCACAAAGTGTGGGAGGGGACAGCCTAGGAGATAAGACAGCTGCTCATTTTGAGCTCTGTGTTTCTAATGACCATAGGATACATTAGCTGACGCAGCCAGAAAAGCCTGTAAGATTTGGACCTGTGATCGATCAGTGCCTCCCTGTGGCCACATGCTACATAACATGGTATTTGCAACCTATATATACCCTATCCTTGTACTACACTTGTGACTGCATACCTGTATATTGTTCTTGTAAATATATACCTGTATATTTCTTGTGCGCCTTTTCGACTATTAAATAAAAAATTAATCTTGGGCTGCTCTTTTATCTCGATTCATGAATCCCCATGTCCGCACTCTCGGTTGGTCAATTGTACGCTACCTGAGTTGGTTTCTGATATAAGCCTGTTTTCAGACGGGGATTAAGTCAAACAAGGACCTGGTGGCAAAATAGCATATTGTCTTAGTGAGGAACTCAGGCAGTGATGGCCAGGAGGTTTAAATATATGTCCCCAGCCAGGACTGGTGATATATATCCCCCCTCAATTGGAGCACCTCACTAACTTGTACCTATAGGGGAAGTCTTTCCGGTGACTATTTGCCCTCAGTGCAGTTCCCTGACTGACCTGGAGAAAGTGGTGGCGCCAGAGAGACGATCCCTGTGGGTCCTTCTCTCCCCTCCCCCGAGGTAAGTGAAATTGATGCCCCCTTCCCCTATGAGATCCCTCACAGATTGGTGGCAGCACGGTGGGATTGAAATAGTAGCTTGTGTGGGATCCCTACTCCCAGACACTAAGGATTACCAGCTGTAGATTTTGTTACTGGCGTCTTAAGAACAGCTCAGCACTAGACAGGCTGAGTCCAAGTACTGTAGAGGTATGGGTGCTCGGGTTGCCGCTGTATCCATGACCGATGGCTGAAAAGACTGGCTACCACTCGAAAACGGACAAGAATGATGGCCGCGGAGTTAGCCCGTAATGCAGAGTGACTGTATAGGTTCTGAAGAAGGGGTGAACCGGGGGGCCCCGCTTGGGCTCCCCAAGCATCTTGGTGCCAGGGCAATATCCTGCAGAAGAACGCCCTACTACTGCCCTTCTCCCTGGATAGCTCAGGTCGGAGGCTCTCTTTCAAGCTGCCCTGGCGAGTTTTGAGGAGGGGTGCAAGGAAGAATCCGCAGCCCACTTGAAAGCGGCAGAACGCCAAGCAAAGCAGGAGCATAAGGTAGTGGAACACCAATAAGCTACAGAGTGACAGCATCAGCTCGAATTGGCTTGGCAGGGTCTCCTACTGCCCACCACAGCACCTCCAGAACCCAAGACAGCCAAGGTCCAAGCCGAGGACTTCCCCTTGCTGGAGAAGGATGGAGACTTGGATGCCTTTCTGCGAGCCTTTGAGTGGACCTCCTGACAGCACCATCTGGCCCCGGAGCAGTGGACCAAGTATCTGACCCCCCCATTTGAGGGGTAAGTCTCTGGAAGTTTTGAGGGACTTACTTGCCAGGGTGGAACAGGACTAGGAGAGCATCAAACAGGCCCTGATCCAGCAGTTCATCCTCACTCCAGAGTCTTACCGCAGGAAGCCTGCAAAAATACCCCAAGGACACGTGGGCTGACCACATGAGGGCCCTTATGAGAGCTGCAGAGCACTGGACCAAGGGTCTAGAGCACACCATCGGCCAGGAGATCCACGAGGTGTTTGTCACGGAACAATTCTTGTGGAACTGCCCAGAGGATCTTCAGCAATACCTCGACCGGAAACCACAGGGGGCAGTTGCTACAACTGCCCTGGCAGATGACTATGCCAATAACTGGGCCCCAGAAGCCAAGCGGGCCAACCACAGCCCCTGGAGAGGGGGTAAGACTCATCCTGCCCCTGTCTCCCCAGCCCCTAGAATGCAAGGGGTGTCTCCCCTGTTTCCCTCTCCAGGCCAGGGGTAAATCCCAGGAGGTGTCACCTCTGCAACCAACCTGGACACTTCAGAGCCATGTGTCTCCAGCGCCACAATGCCCCATCCCATCCTCATCCCAAAAACCATTCCCTGTATTGTGTGTGAGGGAGGTCGCATGACAATTACCAGACCGGGACACTGTAATCGAGATGACCCTCATGCGGACTGAGATGGTGTCCCCCAGGACTTGTTACCTGGAAAAACCTTTGCCATCTCTGGGATTGGAGGCGTCAAAATGGCGCTGCCCGTCACCAAGGTCCATCTGGACTGGGGTGCTGGGAGGGGAATGAGGGAGGTGGGAGTGTCAGCGAATATTCCTATGAGTGTTTTACTTGCGACAGATTTGGGGTGTATAGTGTCACAGTGTGTGGCTACTGAGAGCCCAAGTCCAAGACCTACTGTGTCTTGATTTGCCTACTGCTGATTATGTTGTGTGTTGTCTATTCCTTCTGCATCAAAGGGGGAGGTGGGAGCTGAGGGTCAATCCTGTGCTGACAGGACACATGCAGTGTGTGCAGATGAAACAGCCAGAAGACCTAGAAAGGTGTGAGAATGCCCCCAGGTGTGATGAGACAGAGTGCTCTGGAGGGAGAGGTAGGGGCAGATAGCTGCAATGACAGAACCAAAGTTGGTGGGAGGGGCTGCTGCAGGGATTGTAGGGCCACTAGATGAGTCCAAACTGCTGGGTTCTGTGCAGCTGCAGGAACGGGAACGTGCCAATGGGGTTTGGGCTGTCAGAAGAGGTGGAGCTTCCAGGTAAGGCCCCAGGGCAGGAGGTTCCCACACCCGGGATGCTAGGAAACCAGGTTGGTCAACTGACTTGGCAACTTGTGTGGAAGTCGAGGGGAGGCAGGCACTACCCAGGGTTACAGCGGTCGTGGCCGCTGTCACCAGGAGTAGGAGTACTGGAGCCCAAGGAGCCTCATGGAGGTCCGACAGCCTTCCCCCTTCCGACCAAGTGGCGGCTGAGCCAGAGTGAGGCCTGGAGATGGGTCCCGGGGAACTGACAGAATACATGGCAGTTTCATCCATTCTGGCGACATCTAGTCATGGGTTTCAGGTAGCATTGGAAGCCAATGACAGCCTGAAGGCCTTTAAGGAGCAGGCGGCACAGCCTTTCACAGACTCAAACCTCAATTGGGTGGTCTGGGACCAGCAACGTCTGTACCTGGTGTCGGTTCAGCAAGAGTTACCAGAGGCTTGGCCTAGTGACCGAGAGTTAGTGGTATCCTATCCTTTCTGGGAAGAGTTGCACATGAGGTTCCGATGGCCGGATACTTAGGGATCGCTAAGACCAAGGCCAGGCTAGCCCAACATTTCTACTGGCCTAAAATGGGGACCGATGTGGCTGACTACTGCCGCGCATGTGACACCTGTCAGAGAGTGGGGAAGGTGGGACGGCGCCCCCAAGCCCCACTGGTGCCATTGCCCATCATTGACGAGCCTTTCCAGAGGGTGGCTGTGGATCTCATCGGACTACTGTCCATTCCCAGCCGCTCAGGGAAACGCTACATGCTAACACTAGTGGATTATGCCACCCGGTACCCAGAAGCGGTTGCCTTGTCATCCACTCAGGCCGACAAGGTGGCCACCACTTTACTGGAGATTTTCTCCAGAGTGGGACTTCCCCAGGAAATGCTCACTGACCGAGGGACCCAGTTCATTTCGTAGTCCCTTTGTAAGCAAACACAGGTGCAACATCTGATGGCTAGCCCATACCATCCACAGACTAATGGTCTGTGCGAGCAGTTCAATGGCACCCTCAAGCAGATGCTTAGGATGTTGGTTGACAACCATGGGAGCGACTGGGGGCGGTACCTCCAACACCTACAATTTGCCTACCGGAAGGCTCCACAGGCCTCAACAGGGATTGCCCCCTTCAAGCTCCTGTATGGGCGACATGAACGAGGGCCCCTTGCTCTGGTGAAAGAGGCATGAGAAGGAGACTTGGCCACTCCTGTAGAATCAGTCATTGAGTACGCCGTGCGCTTTTGGGACAAAATGATGGCCTTTTCGCAGCTGGTGCAGGACACTATGGCCCAGGCTCAGGCTGACAGAAGCGCTGGTACAACCAGAATGCTTGTGAAAGGACCTACCAGGTGGGTCAGAAAGTGTGGGTACTGGTCCCCGTACCACAGGACAAGTTTCAGGCTCCCTGGGAGGGCCCATACCTCATGCATCAGCAGCTCAATGACATCATGTAGCTGGTCACCCTAGACCAAGCCAGTGGAAGGAGGAAGGCCTTCCATGTGAACATGATGAAGGCCCATCATAAGCAGGAGGCCTGCACCCTCCCTGTGTACAACCTTCCCAAGGAAGGAGAGGCCGAAACCCTCCTAGATCTGCTCAGCCAAGCCAAGGTGGGTGGATTCATTGAAGACATAGAGGTTGACCAACAGCTCACGAGGACCAACAGTCCCAGCTGGCGGATACTCTACACCCCTTGCGGGAGCTGTTCAGCAGCCTTCCGGGAAGGAGGATCAATTGCTGAAAGCGGCATTTAACAAGTGCAGACAGGAAGCGCATCATTGAACCTGCCTGCCGATCCCTCTGAAGCTCTATGTTTAGCACAGGCAATCCGATGATCGCAGTTTCAAGTTTCCTAAGGGGACTATTAAATACAGTGAAAAGTAAAAAAAAAGTTTTAAACAATCTAAAAAAAATTTAAAAATCCCAAAAGTTCAAATTACCCCCCTTTAATAACAATAATAATAACAATAATCTTTATTTATATAGCGCCAACATATTCCGCAGCGCTTTACAGTTTAACAGTTTCAAAACACAAGTCATAAGTAACAACATTAACAATACAATAATTAAAGCAAAATAAGACAAAATAAGATGACCCTGCTCGTGAGAGCTTACAATCTACAATGAGGTGGGGGAGATACAGAGTACAGGGGTGTATTTACAATGGTGTATTTATAATGATGGTCCTGCTATCTTGAGGGAGTGAAAGATGGATGGAGAAAGTGAATGGGCTACACACGCACCCTTACACATAGAATGACTTTGATTAGTGAACGTGATAAGCCGTTCTGAACAAATGTGTTTTGAGGGAGTGCCTAAAACTGTGCAAATTGTGGTTAGTCCTAATTTCTTGGGGTAGAGCATTCCAGTGGATAGAAGGATAGGAGCAGCACTGGAGAAGTCTTGGAGTCGGGAGTGGGAGGTACGGATTAGTGCAGAGGTTAGTCGAAAGTCGTTTGCGGAGCGCAGCGATCGGCTAGGCTGATAGACAGAAATGAGGGAGGAGACGTAGGGGGGTGCCGCACCATGGAGAGCTTTGTGGGTGAGAACAAGTAATTTGAATTGGATCCTATAATGAATGGGCAGCCAGTGTAATGACTGACGAAGAGCGGACACGTCCGAGTATCGATTAGCCAGATGGACAACCCTGGCTGCTGCATTAAGTATGGACTGGAGAGGGGATAGTCGAGTGACGGGGAGGCCAATTAATAGAGCGTTGCAGTAATCCAGCCGGGAGTGGATCAATGCTACAGTGAGGGTTTTTGTCGTTTCCATGGTGAGAAAAGGGCGGATTCTAGAGATGTTCTTTAGGTGTAAGCGGCAAGAGATTGTATATGGGATGTGAAGGAGAGATTGGTGTCAAACATAACACCCAGACAGCGCGCCTGCTGCCGGGGTGTTATTGAGGTGCCACACACGGAGAGGGAAATGTCAGATTTATGGAGGTTAGTAGACGGCGGGAGCAGAAGACATTCAGTTTTGGAGAGGTTGAGTTTCAGATAGAGAGTGGACATGATATTGGAGACTGCGGACAGACAGTCACTGGCGTTCTGTAGTTCAGAGGAGTTAAGGTCGGGGAATGACGTGTATAGTTGTGTGTCATCAGCATAAAGATGGTACTGAAAGCCAAATCTGCTGATGGTCTGTCCAATTAGGGCTGTGTAGAGAGAGAAGAGAAGGAGGCCAAGGACTGAGCCCTGAGGTACCCCGACAGCAAGAGGAAGAGGAGATGAAGTGGAGCCAGAGAACAAAACACTGAAGGAGTGGTCAGAGAGATAGGAAGAGAACCAGGAGAGAGCAGTGCCCTTAATGCCTAGTGACTGGAGCTTAGAGAGGAGGAGATGGTGGTCAACAGTATCAAAAGCTGCCGATAGGTCAAGAAGAATGAGCAGAGAGTGGTGACCATTACGTTTTGCTGTCAGAAGGTCATTGGTCACTTTGATGAGTGCAGTTTCAGTCGAATGTAGGGGGTGGAAGCCGGACTGTGAAGGGTCTAGAAGGGAGTGAGTGGAGAGGTAATGGGTAAGGCGGGAGTAGACAAGGCGCTCCAAAAGTTCAGAGATGAAGGGGAGATTGGAGACTGGTCTGTAGTTGTTTGTGCAGGATGGGTCGAGAGCGGGTTTCTTTAGTAATGGAGTAACGATGGCGTGTTTGAAGGAGGATGGGAAAATGCCCGAGGAGAGGGAAGATTAAAGATTGTAGTTAGGTGGGTTGTGACGACTGGAGAGAGAAACTGGAGGAGATGTGAGGGAATGGGATCGGTAGTGCATGTAGTCGGACGAGAAGAAGAGAGGAGTCTGGAGCCTTCTTCTTCTGTGATGGGATCAAATGTGGAAAGTGAGCCAGGGGAGATGCATGAAGGGATGGGAGTCACAGCACTTGGTGGTTGGGAGCAGATTTCCTGACGGATATTATCTATTTTTTCTGTAAAGTGGGAGGCCAGGTCATCAGCACAAATGTCTGTGATAGGGGCTTGTGCTTTTGGCCTGAGGAGGGAGTGAAAAGTGTCAAAAAGTTTCTTGGGGTTTTTGGCTAGTGAGGAGATCAGGGTGGTGAAGTAGGTCTGTTTGGCGAGGTGAAGGGCAGCATTATAAGTTCTTAACATAAATTTGAAGTGGATGAAGTCTTCTGGTGTGCGGGTTTTTCCTCCATAGGCGTTCAGCACTCCTAGAGCATCGCTGGAGAAGTTTAGTTTGCGATGTGAGCCAAGGCTGTTTTACTCTGTGCTTGGAGGTTCTGAGGGTGAGGGGAGCTACTTGATCAAGGGTGCTTCTAAGTGTCATTGTAGTGATGAACAGCCAGATTATGACAGGAAGAAGAGGAGATTGGGGACAGTGATGAGTGTAGGGAGTCTGAAAGTTTCTGAGGGTTAATGGCTTGTAGATTTCTGATTGTGTGGTAGGTAGGAGTGAGCTGGGGTGGGCGACGATTTGTGAGCGTGAAGGAGAGAATGTTGTGGTCAGAGAGTGGAAGCGGTGAGTTATTTAGATGGGAGATTGAGCAGAGCTGGACAAAGACCAGATCAAGGGTGTTACCGTCCTTGTGTGTCTCAGAGGTTGAAAGCTGTGAGAGGCCTAGAGAGGTGGTTAGTGATAGAAGTTGGGATGCAGATGTGGAAGTAGGGCTGTTAATGGGGATGGTGAAGTCTCTCAGGATAAGGGTTGGAAGTTCTGAGGACATGAAGTGCGGCAGCCAGGCTGAAAAGTGGTCAAGGAAGTGGGTGGGTGAGCCTGGGGGCCGGTATATGACCGCTACCCTGAGGGAGAGGGGACGAAAGAGCCTGATGGTGTGGACCTCAAAAGAAGGGAATAAGAGTGATGGAACTGGGGGGATGACCTGGAAAGTGCATTGTGGGGACAGGAGTATGCCGACTCCACCACCATGTCTGTTTGTGGGTCTCGGGGAGTGGGAGAACTGTAAGCCACCGTAGGAAATGGCAGCAGGAGAGGCAGTGTCAGAATCCTGAATCCAGGTTTCAGTGTGGGCCAACAGATTAAGAGATTTAAAAATAAAGCAATAAAAAACACATATTTGGTATGAGAAATGTTCGATCTATCAAAATATATAATAAATAGTGTTGAGCGATACCTTCTGATATCGGGAAATATCGGATCGCATTGGATCGGACCGATACTTTTTGGGTATCGGATATCGCCGATTCCGATACCGGAAACCAATGCAAGTCAATGGGACAGAAATATCGGAATTAAAATAAACCCTTTCTTTCCTTGTTGGTTAATTCTACATGAAGGAAAACAACTAAGAATAATGTAGAATGTATTGGGGGAGGTGGAGGAGACATTAAAGGCATAGAGGTTTAGCCCAATCAAATGGAATAGCAGGAATTAATTTTTTTTTTAAGACGTTCGGAGTTACAAAGATATTGACTATGTTAAAGGGGTTGTGTAGCAATAGAGGGAGACGTTCAGAAAAGGCACATGTTGACGGAGTGTTGGAACGGAGTGCTTCATCTAGCTTGGAGGTTGACTGAGCCCCTGACCTGGAGGACACGGTACCGAGGCGGGCACCTGTATGCACCATAGACTGTGAGTAAAGCTTTGGAACTACATGCCCTGGTGTCCTCCAGTTATTCCTGCGCCAACACACTCAGCACTGCTACATCTCTGTGCCTGGCTCTGCACCATCTATGTCTCTTCACTACCTCTCCATCTACACTGCCCTGGGACTACAGCCCTACCTGTGGAGGGCCACAACATCATTGCTGCACCACACCATCTGTCCCAGAGGATCTGCCTGCAGCGTCGGCTTAACATCTTCATTGCCGAACACCACAGGTGGCGTCACAAATCATTCACTCATAAACTTTAATCATCATCCACACGTTCAACATTTCCCTTTTACAATGGATGCCCAGGGCCACGGACTGGGTCACGGGAAACCAATGGGCTCGGTACCGAGTACCCCACCAGCCCTGGCGGGTGATCCAACTTGGCGGAAATACATAACAGAACAGGTTGTCCGGGCTTTTCACATAATCTCAGTGCATATCTAGGCTGCAGAAAGCTGACAATAAGTAATTTACCTTCTGTGGCAAGTCTGCACGGTTTCCAAGATATCATCTCCTGCTTCTAAGATAAACGTCCAGGGGGGGGTGTTCTGGCATTGAAATGAGAACTGGTCGTTTCCTCCTCCCTCACTAGTTTCACTTTCCATAGATCACTGTTCAGCGTGTCTGGGGGAGGAGCAGCTGGGTGGTCTGCTTGCAGCCAATCACAGCCATGCCATTAGTTAACATGCCTACATGCCTAACAGGATGTGCCCACACTTCTTAGGATTCCTCATTGGCTGAATCAAATCAAACTGGCTCATAGCATTATGGGAACTTCCGATTCCGGTATTCGATATGCAAAAAGTATCGAAACTCAGTATCGGAATTCCGATACCGTGAATATCGGCCGATACCCGATATTTGCAGTATTGGAATGCTCAACACTAATAATAAATTAAACTGATAGGTAAATGGCATATTGAGAAAAAAAAATCAAAATGTTAGAAATACGTTTTTTGTAGCCACAACATTGAAGTAAAATGCCGTAAGAGGAGATCAAGACATCGTACATACCTAAAAATGGAGTCAACAAAAACTTCAGATCAGGGCACAAAAAATAAGCTGAAAAAAGAGAGAGGACAGCACCTCCATAAATCATACAATGATCTAATGCCTCTAGACAAAAATATATGTAACAGAACATGAGGTTCTTAGCTTAGCATTCTGATCAGACTGTATGAAGCCCACTGCCACATCACGGCAAACCTCGTAGTGGGTCCTACCACCCTAGTGGAGCGGAACCATGTGCCGACCACCACCACAGCGGCCATGCACAGGCAGAGCAGACGGCTTGAAGTCTCCAGACCGCGCTGCTCCACCTGCACAAAACCACAGCAACAAATGCCGCCATAGGTTGCATGTTCTGTCCTTTTTTTTCTTCAGATGTGCACTCGTCCCATTTGGCACAGGTGATTTTAATTAGCAGGAGACTGCAAAGTAAGGGGTCTTTGCTCTCACTGAAGAGCTTGATGGAGGTGAGTTTCATTGCTCCTTACACTTGGTGTTGGTGCTGTGTGGTGGCCATTGTTGCTGTGGTTTTGTGCTGGTGGGGAGGCGCGTCCGGAGTCATGGGGACTCCATCTTGCAGCATGGGTGCTGTGAGACACCAGACTGTCTGCCCTGCCGGTGTATTGTCGCTGTGATGGTTGTCAACGAGCGGCTCCACTCCATTTGGGCTACAGGGACCTCTTTCTTTTGGTGTTAGTGCTGTGGATTTGTGTTGGTGGGGCAGCACGGTCTGGCGACACCGGGCCATCTGCCCTGCAGTGCATTCCTTTGTGGTGGTGGTCGAAGCACGGCTCCGCTCCGTTAGTGTGGTAAGACCCACTACGAGGTTTGCTGTGACGTGGCAGTGGGCTTCATGCAATCTGATCAGAATGTTAAATTAAGAACCTCATGTTCAGTTATATAAAATTTTGCCTACCGACATTAGATCAACGTATGATTTTTGGAGGTGCACTTCATATTCCTCTTCTTTTTTTGGCATATAGCCCAAAAAATAAGACCTAACTCAACCTCAGATCAGAAAAAATTTAAATGTTATGGGTCTCGGAAATGGCAACAAAAGCTAAAAAAAAATTTCAAATTTCTGAATTTTTTTATGATTTAAACTAAAAAAAAAACTATAGATCTTTGGTATCTCCATACTCATACTGACCTTTGGATCATATTACCAGGTCAATTTTACTATATATTAAACATGGAAAACATAAAAAAATTATGGAATTCCTTTTTTTTTTCGCAATTTCACAACACTTGATTTTTTTTCCCATTTTCCAGTACACTTTGTGGCAGAATGAAGAATGAATAGTGTCATTCAAAAGTACAACTTGTCTGTGAAAAACAAGCCCTCATATGGTTATATGACTGGAAAAATTAAAAAGTTATGGGAAGGTGAGAAAAAAATGGAAAATCACCTTAAGGGAGAAGGGGTTAAAACTAAGTGTATAATTTTAAATTGTCTTTTACTATTATCTTCTATTTTTCTTTTTATGCGTTTTATGTTTTTTTTTAGTGTTTCATAATCTCTAGTTCCATCATTATTACTAGATTCAGTGTAGCCTCTGTGGAACAGCAAAGTTTCTTTGATTAGTTGCCAAGCAGGCAGATGTTAGAGGAAAGGCAATATTTGTATAGTAATATTAGAGATAATCATAGGAAACTTGATTTTTACAGCTCTAAGCAAAATATATGCCCTCTTACCTAAGAGTCCATAATATTGCAGTAGATCTTCGGATAATAATAATAATAATTTTATTTCTATAGCGTCAACATATTCCACAGCATTTTAGGATACAATGCAGTCAAAGCTATGATATTATTTATGACACACAGGTTTATTTAGCATTATCTCTATAGCTGTATAAGAAATTGTGTTTTATGGAATATACAGTATTTTTAATGACACTATTTTAGAGCACATATCATGTATTAGTACACTGCAGGATAAAGAACATGGCAATTCAATTGTGAAAGTCGCTATAGTTGTATCATTACTAAGGATGAGCGGTCCACGTGGATGTTCAGGTTCGTTGGTTTTGGCCGAACTGTAGTTCAAAGTTTTGTTCAGGCATCAGAACTTGACCCAGAACCCAAACCCAATCGAAGTCAGTGGGGACCTGAACTTTGCTGCTTTAAAATGGCTGTAAAATTGTCATAATAAGGGTTAGGGGGTTGCAAAAGGAAGCAAAATGGGCTTTAGAGCAGGACAATTGCGAACAAATGTGGGTAGAATAAAAAAATAAATAAAAATAATCTTGAACCAGAAGGCGGAGATCCAAGTGGAGGAAGACGTTGAGGAGGAGGTGGACATGGAAGAGGTGGAGGAGCAGGTAGCCAACACTGTTCTTGTGCTTTGTTTTTTTCATTTATTTTTTTGGGGGTACTCTGAAAACAGGCTCTGCGGGAGCATTCTGCATACAGTCAGTGTAGTAATTTGATGGTCACTCGCTCTCTATTTACAAGCAGTGTAATACTCTTTTTGTGGTGCAAAGAATGTCGATCATCAAATGACTTAGAGGGGTTTTTCCACGAGCAAAACTAATTTTAAAGTTGATATTATTCAATAATTCTCGGATTAATAATAATAATTCCACAATCGGAAGTGTCTAAAAAAATGTTCCTGTGCTGAGATAATCTTATAAATGTGCCCCTGCTGTGTACTGTGTAATGGCCGTGTCTGACCGTTCAAGAACATGATATGATCTTACCACAGCTTCTGTACATGGGAGGAAGAAAAAGAGAGTATACAGATAACACCACATGGGATCACAGCTGATTCTTTTTGTGAGGCAAAGCATTTCCCTTTCTGTTTTTAAAAATGTTTTACCTCAAAAAAATAATTATTTGTTATCCTGTACTGTAATGTCTGCATACTTTTTTGCTTCCAACCCTATCCAGAAGATGGAGCAAGGCAGTGATTGGGCCAGAAGTGCACACAACCTTAGGGCTTGTTGATAAGCTGTGCTGCAGCCTTTCAACAAGCTTTATAAGGCTAGTGATCCCAAAGAGTAAAACGGACTTCCGTTTGGAAGTCTGTGTTCGGGGTTCAGTACCGGAAACTAGGTGCCTGGTACAAATACCAAAATTTACCATTCTGGTTCGCTCATTCCCAATCATTACCTGTAACTGCTTTACAAGGGATTGCTTTTTGCAGAGCAAGTTGCATTTTTTTAGTGGCACCATTTTTAGGTATAGGCCGGAGTCACATTACAGCGAGATACGGCCGAGTCTCGCAGGTTAAAACCAAGCTCTGGCACCGGCACTCCGGAGCGGAGCGTGCAGCTCCATGTATTGCTGTGCAGCTGCACTCTCCGCTCTTGAGTGCCGGCGCCAGAGCTTGGTTTTAACCTGCGAGACTCGGCCGTATCTCGCTGTGTGTGATCCCGGCCATATACTGTATAACTTATTGGTTATCTTCTATTAACCATTTACCACGGAGCACAAATATTTATTTATTATATGGGTTTTTATGTTTCCTTTCTTTAGTACAATATTATATTTATTGATAATTATCATACATGTAAATTAATAAAATATCTATCTATCTATCTATCTATCTATAGGGAAAGGCTCAATGCCATGAATAAGGCACTACCAGGGACCAAAATTTACAATATAATGCAAATACATATGCAAGGGTACTCTAAATAAATAATTAATGAATAGTAAATAAATACAAATATAAAGTGACCGTGCAATGATGTACTACCAAAAAAGTGTTAATAAAGTGCGTAGTGCAAAAAATAGTGCAGCAAAAAAGATTATCATGCAGCCAAAATATGTATATAAATAGTGCTACAAAACATATATTTTTCATATATGTTTTGTAGCACTATTTATATACATATTTTGGCTGCATTGCACGGTCACTTTATGTTTGTATTTATTTATTATTCATTAATTATTTATTTAGAGTACCCTTGCATATGTATTTGCATTATATTGTACATTTTGGTCCCTGGTAGTGCCTTATAAATGGCATTGACCCTTTCCCTTTATGTATATAAATATATATATTTTATTAATTTACATGTATGATAATTATCAATAAATATATTTTTGGACAATTTTTCGGTGTTTTAGTTGGTTTTATTTTATTCTACCGATTTGTCTTTTTATATTCCATGTGTGTCAATTCATACTAAATTGCCATCTTAGTATTGCACTTTTTCCTTGAGTATATTTTAATATTAATTTAGTACAATATTAGCATAGTTTATGGAGAAAAATGTTTTCAGGCTACTTTCACACAATTAGTATTTGGTGCATATTTTCTGCGGCATTTCTGCACCCATTAGTTGAATTTGGTTACTTGTGTTTTACATTACACTAATGAGTGCGTTTTTTACATGCCTTTTTATCACATTTTATCTGTTGCAGTTTTTGCCTCTTTTTGATATGACATGTTTTAAACATTAGAACTACCGCATGTTTCATAATACCTACAGTATAAGTACCATTAGGGGTCATTTTGACCCCCATTCAAAAGTACTGACTCTGGAGTAAAAATAACTTTTTTGTTGCCAACAAATTAAAGAACATTTAATTTAACTTAGTAGGAACAGTGTTAAGATCAAGTACAGCCCGCATTTTCCTTTTACATGGTCATAGCATGCGGTGTCCAACAGTTAACACAAACAGTACTTTCTTCCACTTTCCCAGTGCATTTTCCACAAACTGGTTTGTTACAGCTTGCGCAAGTTTTAGTTGTTTTGTTTTCATTGCATCTTCCAACTTTCTTATCCTTTTGTTTGTGGTTCAGACATTGCGGATGATAGACCACTTCTTCTGACTCATTTTCAGATAAATTCTGAAGACATTTTAAAATTTCATCACTTGTCAGACCCCTCTGCTTACTCATGCTTGAAATATACGTCGCAAAAAGGGACTTGTAAGATCGCAGAAGTAATAAAACGACACTGTACAAACATGCAGAGTTGTAGCTTCAACTGTAATGTCTGCTACTGAAGTGCACTCAGAAATCGCTACAAGAGACACGGATCAAACATGTTTAGACAAAACAAAATGCTGATTCATCCCTGATATGCAAAGATACAATTACACTCTACAACTAGGGAGAAGCACTGTGATTTTCTGTACTCTGTAATATTAGGTGACTTGCCTACTACTACTTTTATGTATGGGGTCAAATTGACCCCTTCAGTACTTATAGGTATGAATTGTAAAATCCGGGCCCCTGAAAAAGTTTCAATTCATTTTTGTGTCCTAAAATATACACTACCATGAATAAATAAAAGTCACAAAAAGTCAGAACTCATTTGCTAAAATTTTAGAAATTATAGGAAAAAGAAATAGCATAAGGGTCAAAATGACCCCTCCGGTAGATCTATTGTTAAAAATAAAACTAGTTTGTTTTGGAAACTTCCTGTGCGTGCAGCACAGACATCTGAATGAGGCCTTACTGAAGCTTTGATAGAAGTTTATTTATAAAGTCATTTGGGATTGCATACATTTTTAATGCAGAAATGCACTAGAGAAGCACATGCGCATTTTACCTTCAGATTTCCCTCATCTTATTCAAGTCCAGGAGGAAAATCCACAAAGAAAACACATATTTACTGCAAGGGAAATTTACCTGTTCTAGATTTCAAAATTGCACTGCAGGTCAGAAGCAATTAAAAAGATGCTATAGGATTTTTACAAGATGAAAATTATGAAATGGCAAGAAAGGATGTTGAGGCCAAACTTTTAAATTCCTATTTTGCATCTGTTTTCTCTCAGAAAGGAAATGTAGTATGAACTGATCTTCACTGTCCTATTAAAGAAATAGAAGAATCCAGACTTTCTATAAGCAAAAAGAAAGTGAGGGAATACTTAGCTAACATAAATGAATTCAAGTCTCCAGGTCCAGATGAATTGCACTCCAGAGTACTGAAGGAGATAGCAGAAGACATTTTTGAACCACTCTCCATAATCTTTCAAAATTCTTGGAGATCAGTAGAAGTCCCAGAAGACTGGAGAAGAGCAAATGTTGTTCCTATCTTCAAAAAGGGGAAGAAGGTGGACTCAGGGAACTATAGGCCGGTGAGTCTGACTTCTATACCAGGAAAGATCTTTGAACAAATTATTAAACAACATGTGTGAAAGGCTCCTGTCATTTGTGATCTGACTACTATAGTAGAATACCATCGATGGGTGACATCAAACCATTTTTTAATGAACACTGGTTGAGCACAAGCACTTTATTCATGTTGTGTATGTTTCCTGTCCGGAATTACAACATTTTATAATGAAAAGAATAAAGGTTAGATTTTAGACATTTATACAAGGAGACCCTCCTAGCTAATCTCCGAATAATCCTGAGGGTATAAATAGTGTTTAAAAGAATATTAGCACTATAGCTGTATTTGATCAGGAGAAGTCCCAGAAGACAGGAGAAGAGTAAATGATGCTCCTATCTTCAAAAAGGGGAAGAAGGTGGACCGAGGGAACTATAGGCTGGTGAGCCTGACTTCTATACCAGAAAAGATCTTTGAACAAATTATTACACAACATGTATGTACATACTGGGATAAGAATGAAGTGATTAACCAGAGTCAGCATGGGTTTGTAACTAATAATTCATGGCAGACTAACTTAATTTCCTTCTATGACAGAATCACTGACTGGGTGGATCAGGGAAATGCTGTATATATAGTATTTCTTGACTTCAGCAAAGCATTTGACAAAGTATCTCACACCATCATTATTGAAAAAATTGCTAAGTAAGGAAAGGACAAAGCAACTATTAGGTGGATTCATAACTGCCTTAGTGAATGAACCCAAAGAGTGGTTGTAAATGGCTGCACATCCAGTTGGAATAATGTCTCAAGTGGGGTACCACAGGTCTCTGTTCTGGGCCCTGTATTGTTCAACATCTTTATCAATGATTTAGATGAAGGAATTGAGAGTAAACTGATTAAATTTGCTGATGACGAGCGGGTCAGGCACGTGTGTCCCTGCAGCATAAGTATCACTGCAGCAAAAGTATCTTGAAGATGCAGTTATTACTACAGCCGATAATTAACATCAAGCTCCTCTCCTCTCTTCACACAGGTACAATCTCTGCTCCTGCTACTGCTACAATCCCTGTTTGCTGTCATCTAGTGCAACCTTTCATTTAATGGTACAATCTCTGCTCCTGCTACTGCTACAATCCCTGTTTGCTGTCATCTAGTGCAACCTTTCATTTAATGGTACAATCGCTGCTCTTGCTACTGCTACAATTTCTGTTTGCTGTCATCTAGTGCAACCTTTCATTTAATGGTACAATATCTGCTCCTGCTACTGCTACAATCCCTGTTTGCTGTCAACCAGTGCAACCTTTCATTTAATGGTATATAACCGTGCCTACTGAATGTTTGCTAAATTCATTTGTTGCATTGAACTCAATACTTACTGCTGTATAGCCCTGTTGGGGCCAGTAGAGATGTTATCAGGTGTAAGGTGTTGCTAGCATATGGATGTAGCCAGACCCTGTGCCTTTGATTGTCTAACATCCCCTGGTGTGCTAGGCAATTGGTAATTTATTCCAAATCATTTCCCACAATCCCTCTCACCTGATCCTCTACTCAGTCCTATATATTCAGATGCCGCCTAGGGTGGCACGAGTGCCGGTCAGGCACGTGTGTCCCTGCAGCATAAGTATCACTGCAGCAAAAGTATCTCGAAGATGGAGTTATTACTATGGCCGATAATTAACATCAAGCTCCTCTCCTCTCTTCACACAGGTGCAATCTCTGCTCTTGCTACTGCTACAATCCCTGTTTGCTGTCATCTAGTGCAACCTTTCATTTCGTGGTACAATCTCTGCTCCTGCTACAATCCCTGTTTGCTGTCATCTAGTGCAATCTTTCATTTAATGGCACAATCTCTGCTCCTGCTACTGCTACAATCCCTGTTTGCTGTCATCTAGTGCAACCTTTCATTTAATGGTACAATCTCTGCTCTTGCTACTGCTACAATCCCTGTTTGCTGTCATCTAGTGCAACCTTTCATTTAATGGTACAATCTCTACTCCTGCTACTGCTACAATCCCTGTTTGCTGTCATCTAGTGCAACCTTTCATTTAATGGTAAAATCTCTGCTCCTGCTACTGCTGTAATCCCTGTTTGCTGTCATCTAGTGCAACCTTTCATTTAATGGTGTATAGCCCTGTTGGGGCCAGTAGAGATGTTATCAGGTGTAAGGTGTTACTAGCATATGGATGCAGCCAGGCCCTGTGCCTTTGATTGTCTAACATCCCCTGGTGTGCTAGGCAATTGGTAATTTATTCCAAATGAGTTCCCACAATCCCTCTCACCTGATCCTCTACTCAGTCCTATATATTCAGATGCTGCCTAGGGTGGCATGTGTGTCCCTGCAGCATAAGTATCACTGCAGCAAAAGTATCTTGAAGATGCAGTTATTACTATGGCAGTTAGTCTCGGCAGGAGTTAGGACCCCACACTATCTACCTGTCTCTTTTGAGTATGTCTGCTGAGTAAGCCCTTCTTATTACTTGGACTTAGCTTTTCTTAACCTATCTTATTTCTTCACCATGTTTACATATGCCCTCACAGTGTTTGCTCCTTTAATCCTCACTCTCCTTCGCTATCCCCAAACTCCAGAACCCTCTATCCAAATAATCATCTCCCCTTCCCTCTTTCCTCACCACCTGGCCTCCTCTGCTGAACTGCTCCTCAAAACAAGATTTCTCCCGCACATCCCCTCTACTCTGGAACTCTCTACCACAACATATCAGACTCTCGCCTACCATGGAAACCTTCAAAAAGAACTTGAAGACCTACCTCTTCTGACAAGCCTACAACTTGCAGTAACCACCGATCCACCAAACCGCTGCACGACCAGCTCTACCCTCGCCTACTGTATCCTCACCCATCACGTTGTAGATTGTGAGCCCTCGCGGGCTGGGTCCTCTCTCATCCTGTACCAGTCGTGACTTGTATTGTTTAAGATTACTGTCTTTGTATGTATTATGTATACCCCTCCTCACATGTAAAGCGCCATGGAATAAATGGCGCTATAATAATAAATAATAATAATCTCAAATCTGTCCAAATGAAACATAAAACAAGCTGCCCATTCTCCTTCTCCCATCTGCTCTCCCTTTCTCTGCTTCTCCTCACTTCTGGCGACATATCTCCCAATCCTGGACCCCCACAGCTCATACCCCCCATTACTTCCCCTTCCTACCGCTCCCTATCTAATAAGAACTACCACAATCTTTCCAACTTAAAACCTGTGCCATTGACACCCAACCCCCTGCTCCCTCTCTCGGGAGCACTTTGGAATGCCTGCTCCATCTGCAATAAGCTCCATGTGATTCATGACTTCTTTCTCTCTTGCAATCTTGCCTTCCTCGGCCTCACAGAAACATGGCTGACATCCTTTGACACTGCCTCCCCTGCTGCGCTGTGTTATAGCGGCCTCCATTTCACCCACACTCCTCACGCTGGCAACAGACACGGTGGAGGAGTGGGTCTTCTCCTTTCTTCCAACTGCACCTTCAACCCAATCCCACCTCTTCCCTCCCTAATCATCCCCTCTTTTGAGGTCCACTCTGTCCGCATCTACTCTCCCTCCAACCTCCAAGTGGCCATCATATCCCGACCTCCAGGCCCGACTACAGCCTTCATTGACCAATTTTCTATCTGGCTTCTTCATTTTCTTTCAACTGACATCCCCACTATCATCATGGGTGACTTCAACATCCCCACTGATACCCTTCAGTCAGCAGCCTCCAAACTCCTGTCCCTTACTTCATCCTTTGGACTTACTCAGTGGTCCTCCTCAGCCACCCACACAGACGGACACACATTAGACCTGGTCTTCACCCGTCTCTGCTCTCTTTCTTACTTCAACACCTCCCCTCTCCCTCTATCTGACCACCATCTACTCACTTTCTCATCCCTATCCTCCTCACCAGGCACCGAGGTCCATCAACCTGTGCATCCCCGCAGAAACCCCTCCTCACCAGGCACCGAGGTCCAGCAACATGTGCACCCCCGCAGAAACCTTGCGCACCTAGAACCCACGCGCTCTCTGACTCTATTCTACCACTGGCATCCATATCATCACTTCATGACACAGACGGTGCCACTGCTTTCTACAATGCCACTCTCGCATCAGCTATGGACGCAGTTGCCCCTCTCGTTCATGGGAGAATGCGACGTATCAACAGTCAACCCTGGCACAACAACACCACTAAAAAGCTCCGGCAAGTGTCCAGGATTGCAGAGCGGCGCTGGAAGAAAACAAATTCGCAAGATGACTTCACCACATTCAAACAGGCAACACTTGATTTCAAATCTGCCCTCACCTCTGCTAAACAGGCCTACTTCACAACCCTCATATCTTCTCTATCTTACAGCCCCAAACAGTTCTTTAAAACTTTTAACTCCCTCCTCTGCCCACCACTGCCTCCTCCAACCTCCCTCATCTCTGCCGAGGACTTTGCCACACACTTCTAAAACAAGATTGACCAAACAAGGCAAGTCTTCATCACTCAACCAACACAACCCCTTTGCATCCCAGACCAATGCCCAAACCCCATAACCTCACTCTCCAACATCACTGAAGGGGAGCTTAATCGTCTCTTCTCCAAATCGCACCTCACAACCTGTGCACTCGACCCCATCCCATCCCACCTCCTCTCCAACCTCACCACCACACTTTTCCCATCCCTAACCCACCTCTTCAACCTATCACTAACGTCCGGTACCTTCCCTTCTGCTTTCAAACATGCCACAATCACGCCTATCCTTAAAAAGCCAACCCTTGACCCAACCGCTATGTCCAGCTATCGCCCAATATCGTTGCTCCCATTCGCTTCGAAACTCCTGGAACAGCACGTCCATGCTGAACTTTCCACCCACCTATCGTCTAACTTGCTCTTTGACAATCTACAATCTGATTTCTGCCCCCACCACTCCACTGAAACAGCCCTGACCAAAATTACTAATGACCTACTTACAGCCAAATCAAATGGACAATACGCTATACTCCTGCTTCTAGACCTGTCCTCTGCATTCGACACAGTTGACCACTGCCTCCTACTACAGATCCTCTCCTCCTTCGGCATCAAAGGCCTTTCCCTATCCTGGATCTCCTCATACCTTTCCAATCGCACATTCAGCATCTCCCACTCCCACACCACCTCCTCATCCCATCCTCTCTCTGTTGGAGTCCCCCAAGGCTCTGTTTTAGGACCCCTACTCTTCTCAATCTATACACTTGGTCTGGGGCAACTCATAAAGTCCCACGGATTCCACTACCACCTTTATGCTGATGACACCCAGATCTACCTCTCTGGCCCAGACGTCACCTCTCTGCTGTCCAGAATCCCAGAGTGTCTATCAGCCATATCCTCCTTCTTCTCCTCTCGCTTCCTCAAGCTCAATGTGGACAAATCTGAACTCATCATCTTTCCTCCATCTCTCAGATCTTCCTTACCCGACCTAGCTATAAAAATGAATGACATCACACTTTCCCCAGTACCGGAAGTCCGCTGCCTCGGAGTAACCTTTGACTCTGCCCTGTCCTTCAAACCGCACATCCAAGCTCTTTTTACCTCCTGTCGCCTCCAGCTCAAAAATATTTCCAGAATCCGTCCTTTCCTCAACCCTCAGTCTATTAAAATGCTTGTGCATGCCCTCATCATCTCCCGCCTCGACTACTGCAACATCCTTTTCTGTGGTCTCCCTGCTAACACCCTCGCACCTCTCCAGTCCATCCTTAACTCTGCCGCCTGACTAATTCATCTCTCTCCTCGCTACTCCTCCGCTTCTCCCCTCTGCAAATCTCTTCACTGGCTCCCATTCCCTCAGTGTATCCAGTTCAAATTACTAATACTGACCTACAAGGCCATCTATAACCTGTCTCCCCCATATGTCTCTGAACTAATCTCCTGATACCTTCCCTCACGTAATCTCCGGTCCTCCCAAGACCTCCTTCCCTCCTCCACACTTATTCGCTCCTCACCCAACCGCCTCCAAGACTTCTCCCAAATAGCCCCTATTCTCTGGAATTCTTTGCCCCAATAAGTCCGACTATCAACCACATTTGGATCCTTCAGACGGAACCTGAAAACCCACCTCTTCAAGAAAGCCTACAACCTGCAATGACACTGCTACCTCCTTCTCTCTGACCACAACCGGTGATATCACCTCAACCAACACCGGAACTGCTGCAACCCACCAACCTACTGTCTCCTTCCCCACCATCCTGTAGCATGTAAGCCCGAAAGGGCAGGGTCCTCTCTCCCTTCTGTATCAGTCTGTCATTGTTAGCTTGTTTACTGTAAGTGATATCTGTAATTTGTATGTAACCCCTTCTCATGTACAGCACCAAGGAATCAATGGTGCTATATAAATAAATAATAATAATAATTACACAAATTTAGGCAGGATAGCTAATGCTAGAGAAGAGAGAGGGAGGATTCAAAAAGATATAAATAAACTGGAGCAGTGGGCAGCAACTAACAGAATGGTTTCTAACAGGGAAAAATGCAAAGTACTACATCTGAGCAATAAAAATGAAAAAAGCATATACAGAATGGGAGGAATAGGGATAAGCAACAGCACATGTGAGAAATACTTTGGTATACTAATAAATCATAAACTAAATGAGTCAATAGTGTGATGCAGCAGCAAAAAAGTCAAATACAATTCTGGGATGTATCAACAGAAGCATACAGTTTAGATCACATTGAAGACATTATCCCCCTATACTCCTTTTTGTTCAGACCTCATCTGGAATATACTACGTCTAGTTTTGGGCACCACATTTTAAAAAAGATATCAACAAACTGGAGCAAATTCAGAGAAGAGTGACCAGAATGGTCAGTTACAGGATTTGGGAATGTTTAGCTTGCAAAAAAGAAGACTGAGAGGAGAATTAATAGCTGTCTAAAAATATCTGAAGGGCTGTCACATTGTAGAAGAATCATTTTTATTCTCATTTGCACAAGGAAAGACTAGAAGCAATGGGATGAAACTGAATGGGAGGAGACACAGATTAGATATTAGAAAAAACTTTTTGACAGTGAGGGTGATCAATGAGTGGAACAGTCTGCCATGAGAGGTGGTGATTTCTCCTTCAATGGAAGTCTTCAAACAGAGGCTGGACAGACATCTGTCTGGGATGATTTAGTGAATCCTGCTGTGAGCAGGGAGTTGGATCAGTTGACCCAGGAGGTCTCTTCCAACTCTACCATTCTATGATTCTATGAAACATTATCTTGTCTCTGTATTATGGGGCTTCTTGTCTGTTTGTCTGTCGCTTTAAGAGCATTTTCACTATCCCTTTCAGTGGAATAATTTGTTTTGCTCTTTCCTTCTATGATATTCATCTATAAGTCTGGTCTTTACAAACTCTAGTGTAATGTCTGCTTCAGGTCTTGTCTCTAGTGCATTTATCAGAGCAGTGTATGAATCTGGTAAACTGCACAATAATATTGCTGCAATATGTTTTTCCTTAATGTCTTCACCAACTGATCTCAGCTGTGTTACCACCTCCATCATAGAGTTTATATGCCCCTGCATGTCTTTCTTTGCACTTAATCTCATCTTTTAAAGTTTTCTTAGCAGGAATAGTTTGTAATTTAAGCTGGATCTTTCATGTAGCTTTGTCAATGTTTCCCACATTCTCTTTGCTGTATTCTCATTCCTTACAGTATGTGTATTAAATGATCATCCTTCACTAATAAGCTGATAGTCGCTCTTGCTTGTCTGTTTTTCTTATCCAATGTCTAATTATTATCATTTGGTCTGTCTTTAGTGATTACCTCCCATAAATCATCTTTAGACAATAATATCTCCACTTTGAACTGCCATAACTGATGGTTCTCATTGTTCAGCTTAGCCACTTTGAGTCTCAGCTCTGAACTGCTGCTCATCTTTAACTTATTTGTCTTACTTGTTTGCAGAGAATTGCTCTGAAGTATTCTTTTGCATTCCCCAAGTCCTTTTTGTCTTCTATGCTGATCCCATAAACTGTTGCATACTTTGGTCGCAGAAGAATCTTGTGAGAGTAGATTATATGGTGTAATTCAACTTTTATCCTCACAGAACATGAGGTACATGCATCAGCTTCTTAATACAGCATAACAGGAAGTCTGAAAGGACCTTTTACCAGAGAGAAAATGAAACCAAAGTGCAATTATATGCATTACATTCAACTAAGTATTAAGCAGTAACAACATCACCATCTACTGTCCGAAAAGTGTAAACTCCTCCTGCACATAAATAAGTCTGTATCTATTGCTTATCTGCCATCAATAACTTACGACAACATTGACCCAATAGTGAACAGGTGGATTTTGATCACATAAATCAAAAACCCTTTCTTAATCTGTCACCCAATGAACTGCAAAACCTTACTAGTGGTTGATGGTGTTTATCTTTCCCTACATACCTTTTTTTTTGTTCAAGAAAAATAATCATACATTTTCACTTTCATTTGTCTTATTCCACCTCCATTGACTTTGGTGAGCGATATATTTGATGTGATGTTGGAGTACTGGAGCTGAATGATTTTTCTAGGATTTAATTGTAAAATACAGTTTCTCATGTTGCATTGTACAGATCACATAAAAGTAACACATAACTCTTAATATAGTAAGAATAATAATGTGATTTAGTAATTTCCTAATTCATGACTCAGTTTATTTTAATATTCACAGTATTACTTATGACATTAATAAAGCACTCTTATAACCTATGCCAATGTCATAAAACCAAGGCACAGCTCTGCAGACATCAGAATAATTAGCTAATGTCTGAACCAAGCATGGTTTCTTTTCTATTTCCCATTGCTAAATGGACTTAAAAGATGTGTCTGTGCATCAATGGTGTCTTTTTAGTAGCGCATTCAGCTTGCTATTTCCTGGATTTTTTCCAGCATTGGCAATAGACACAAGCTAACTACATTAAATAAAATTGCTTTTAGGTGTTTGCATTGCAGAGAGCACACAGATGAAAAGAAAATATTTTGTTTCATATTGTTATAACCCAACCCGCCATTTGTTGCTTTTATGTAAAACAATTTAATTGCTGACAAGATTTGAAAGCATTAATTCAGGCATGTATAAAAGAAATACTTTTTAAATGATCAAATTACCATAATATTCTATTGTGTTCTTAAACTCAAAAGTACTGTTTTTCATGGAGAACTGAATTTAAAAACAAGAACGAGGGTAATTTACATCTTAACCTAATGATGAACTATTTAAAAAAAAAACAAAACATTTTTTTCTAATAGGTATGGCTAAACCCTTTGCCACATGGCCATTTTTCAGTTTTTCATTGTCTTTCACCAAAAGCCATAATTTTCCACTTTTCCAACATTAGAGTACTATTTTTTGTGTAACAGCAGCATTCATTTTATCATAAAATTTACTTAAAAAAATTAAGAAAAAAATTTTGTGGGCTGGAAAATTCATACTTCCGCTATTGATCATTGGGTTTGTGCATTAATAATGACCTGGTTTTGCTAGTCAGGAGTACAATTATGGTACCAAATTCATATAGTTAGTTATAAATTATAGTATTAAAGGGAATTTGTCACTTCAATTTGGCACGGTATGTAAATGAGTTGTGTCCTGTCCGATGGGCGGTGTTTTGGCTCCTTCCCTCCACCCCTCCTTGGCTGCTGTACGCAATCTTTCAGGTAATTTCAATAGTTGTCGTACAGATTACGCACGTGCGCATTGCAGTCTCCAATCGAGCATGCGCAGTATGCTTTGCCCAACTGCAGGCAAAGCCGAAAAGCATTAGTGCGCATGCGCCGGTGAACTATGTCCCGGAACACAGAAATTGCAGCGAAATACTTCCGGGACGCATGCGCACTAATGCTTTTTGGCTTTGCCTGCAGTTGGGCAAAGCATACTGCGCAACTATGCAGGTTTCCGTCCTTGTTTTGAACTAGGATGATGGGAGCTGCTCAGGGGCTCTGGCTTTCCCAGATAACTCCACTCCTTTACGCCTTGGTACATTTGAGGCTGGATTTGGCAATACAGTTGTGGCCAAAAGTATTGACACCCCTGCAATTCTGTCAGATAATTCTCAGTTTCTTCCTGAAAATGATTCCAAACACAAATTCTTTGTTATTATTATCTTCATTTAATTTGTTTTTTAAATGAAAAAACACAAAAAGAATTGTCCTAAAGCCAAATTGGATATAATTCCACACCAAACAAAAAAAGAGGGTGGACAAAAGTATTGGCACTGTTCGAAAAATCATGTGATGCTTCTCTAATTTGTGTAATTAACAGCACTTGTAACTTACCTGTGGCACCTAACAGGTGTTGGCAATAACTAAATCACACTTGCAGCCAGTTGACATGGATTAAAGTTGACTCAACCTCTGTCCTGTGTCCTTGTGTGTACCACATTGAGCATGGAGAAAAGAAAGAAGACCAAAGAACTGTCTGAGGACTTGAGAAAACAAATTGTGAGGAAGCATGAGCAATCTCAAGGCTACAAGTCCATCTCTAAAGACCTGAATGTTCCTGTGTCTACAGTGTGCAGTGTCATCAAGAAGTTTAAAGCCCATGGCACTGTGGCTAACCTCCCTAGATGTGGACAGAAAAGAAAAATTGACAAGAGATTTCAACGTGGATGTTGGATAAAGAACCTCGACTAACATCCAAACAAGTTCAAGCTGCCCTGCAGTCCGAGGGTACAACAGTGTCAACCCGTAATATCCGTTGGTGTCTGAATGAAAAGGGACTGTATTGTAGGAGACCCAGGAAGACCCCACTTCTTACCCCAAGACATAAAAAAGCCAGGCTGGAGTTTGCCAAAACTTACCTGAAAAAGCCTAAAATGTTTTGGAAGAATGTTCTCTGGTCAGATGAGACAAAAGTAGAGCTTTTTGGGCAAAGGCATCAACATAGAATTTACAGGAGAAAAAAAGAGGCATTCAAAGAAAAAAACACGGTCCCTACAGTCAAACGTGGCGGAAATTCCCTGATGTTTTGGGGTTGCTTTGCTGCCTCTGGCACTGGACTGCTTGACCATGTGCATGGCATTATGAAGTCTGAAGACTACCAACAAATTTTGCAGCATAATGTAGGGCCCAGTGTGAGAAAGCTGGGTCTCCCTCAGAGGTCATGGGTCTTCCAGCAGGACAATGACCCAAAACACACCTCAAAAAGCACTAGAAAATGGTTTGAGAGAAAGCACTGGAGACTTCTAAGGTGGCCAGCAATGAGTCCAGTCCTGAATCCCATAGAACACCTGTGGAGAGATCTAAAAATGGCAGTTTGGAGAAGGCACCCTTCAAATATCAGGGACCTGGAGCAGTTTGCCAAAGAAGAATGGTCTAAAATTCCAGCAGAGCATTGTAAGAAACTCATTGATGGTTACCGGAAGTGGTTGGTCGCAGTTATTTTGGCTAAAGGTTGTGCAACCAAGTATTAGGCTGAGGGTGCCAATACTTTTGTCTGGCCCATTTTTGGAGTTTTGTGTGAAATGATCAATGTTTTGCTTTTTGCTTCATTCTCTTTTATGTTTTTTCATTTAAGACAAATTAAATGAAGATAATAATACCAAAGAATTTTTGATTGCAATCATTTTTAGGAAGAAACTGAGTATTATCTGAGAGAATTGCAGGGGTGTCAATACTTTTGGCCACAACTGTATCTCTCACGGATTGGTGCGGCGCTTCTTGTAGGTATCTCATGGGTTATGGCTGTGGTACACCTGAAGTCATCGTCATGACGGGCGAAAATGTCCTGGAAACGCTCCAGCACAGCTTCCACCTGTTGCACCTGTTTGTGGGGAGAGCCCCATCAGTTCAGCCTACATATGCTCCAGGATTCGATGCCCTTCTTTTATGCTTCCAGGCGACTGTACCAAGGTCATTGTAACAGCTACAGTCAATGGATCTCCTTGTTTTACTGTCAACTGGATGGCCTCCTGTCGCATCAATTCTTCCGACATTCCCAACACCTGTGCCAATTCACTCTTGGGCAGGAGAGTAAGATTATCCTCCCCCAGTTTGAAGCACCCCACCACAACGTTACCATTATGGATGATGGCTAATGTCCGAGCAATGAGGAGTCCTGCGGGTTGCTGATCCATTGAGGTTGGCTCTATCTGGACTTCCACTCCTTCGAGGGGCATACAAGCTTGTACAGGCAACGTGAGCACAGTCTGTCCAGGCGGGAGGACGAGTTTAGCAGCTGCAGGGACTATCACTTTTCCTAGAACTTTCCCTTAACTTGACGTTTCTTGGGGCTGGGCGACCCATATCAACTGTTGAAACACATTCCTCTGTGGGGTTCATGGGCTCCACTGGTCCAGAAAAGTGTTTGAGAATTCGCTGATTAAGAGGGTCCTGAGTTCTTTCAACACATTTATCCTCAGAGTCACTGGAGGGCTGTTGCTATTTTCTCCGGTGGTCAACATGACTCCTTTCCGACCCACATCTTTGCCGCACATGCTAATCTGCATCCAGACTGCCCCTGCGACTAGGATAGGCAATTGATTGGCCACAGTTAACTTAATCACCAGGCCCCATTTAGGGCTGTGTCACCTCAGAAAAATGATGTCGGAAATAGATTTCTGGCATGGTGGTCACAAGGGAATCAGTATCAACTAGACAGTGGATGCCCTGACTATCCATTTTGGACCATACAAGGGGGCTCAAACTTGCGGAACTGCCTTTTCTCCTCCTTGGCTGCTCAGGCTCCGGGCATCGTCCCCCAGCCATGGAGCCCACTAGTGTCTGAGATTGTCCCATTTCCTGGTGAGGTACAGGAGGCAAGCGGGAGTCAGGGCTACTTCTGTCTAGTGCGTTTATAGGTAAACTGGGCAGTTGCCGTCTTTGACTTCTTAGACTCACTGTGGGACTGACAGATTCACCACTAGCAGGGGGTAGATTTTTGCATTCCACTGCAGATGTGGCTTCTGTTACTTAAGCTTGCAGATCTTCAGGCAGGTCTTGAATTATTTCTCTTTCTGGCACTTCCAGCTGGGGAAAGGTTAAGATGGCCTGATTCCCTCTTGTCCAATTTGAAGGGAACTCACCGAGCACAGTGCTGATCTTTTCTTCTTCTTTTACTGGCTGAAGAATATCTTTATCTCCAATCTTTTTCTTCAGTTGGTCAGGGCACGGCTTTAGATGATCTCTTGACACTGCTGCTGAGGTTTCGCCTCCATATTTGCTGATGAGGCACACCTTGGTGTTATTGAAGTTTAAAGGTAAAATAATGTAGAGCTCAGCCTCCCATTGCTCGTCTAGTTTGTGCACTCGTCTCTTCCTTTTGAGTACCCATTCTCCAGGTGACAAGGGAACTGCGGGGGTGTGCTGATTATAATTTCTTTCTTGCTTTTGTCTTGCTTGGGCTAGATTCTTCTCTTTGCATTCTTGCACTTTGCGATACTGCCACTAATGCCCTGTAGTCATGTCCAGGGCCTACGTTGAGGGTTTGAAATGGGTTTCTTCATATTTTTCTTTGTTAGGGTGAAAAGGACACCCCATATCAGGACTTCGCTGAATTTATATATCTGTTGTTAAAATTCTGTAAAAAGTTATGTTTTATTTCTTTTATGTTTCCTCAGTCCAGGAGTACTGAATTGTACTAGGGGGAATGTAGAACCCCAGGAGTTCGGTTGCCACAGTGGCCTTGCCTCCCTCCAGGGTGAGTGATGTCACACCTGGAAGCAAAGACAGAATCTCCTTACCAGGTAATTCCAGCATACAACACAGTTCCTGCTCCAGGCCAGCAGAGGGAGCTCTAACCTCAACTTCAGGGGAGCTGCTCTCACTGGTCAGAAGGAGAAAGTTATTGAAGACTTAGTGCCTGAACAGAGTTGAGACAGGACTTGTGGAGAGGAGCTGGGGGACAGGAGCTATAGCTGAGCTCACCCCCAGGCTTGAGCACCAGAGACCGGGCCCCGGAGCCCGAGGCTGTGTGGGTACTAAAGCCCCAGCAGCAGAATCTGGTTGACAGAAGACCGCAGATCCTCTGTCCCCAACTGATGCTCAACGACACAGCAACACGTGTAAACCGGAGACGCCAGATAGGATCGATCCCTAAAGCAGGCTACAGCTGCCTGTCATGAGAGTGGAGTTCTACCTAAGTTGCAGACAGAGAGAGGAACTTGAATAGAGTTTACAGCAGCAAGTACCTCAGAGAATAGCGCTAGAAAGGAGGTCTCACCACCGACCTGATTAAGGAGATTCTCAAATTGCTTTCAGGCTAACCAACTCCAGAACCATCTGTAACCTGAGACCTGGACTGTACCTGCACAGCTCAGTAAAAGGTAAAGGAAACTGCACTCTGTTGTGTCCTCTAATTATTCCTGCATCACCTATCAAAGTCTGCTACAGCTATCATCATCAAATACAACATATTCTCTATCACAACTGCCCTGGGACAAAAATCTGCCTGTGGAGAGCTGTACAAACTTGGCTGCATTACCACTAGTCCCAGAGGATCTTCCTTGCAGTGCTGGTCACCTCTGACCAGAAACCACAAGGTGGCATCATGAACACTTTATCATAAACTTTATTACAAACACTTTATTTTTCCCTTCTTTCACTATTCCCCTTTTAGCTGTGTGGGCACGTAGTCTCATGTTCACTCCTGCCTTAGTACTATAATACCGTATGTAAGTAAATATGTCATATTGTAAGGAAATAACCTTGTGATACTTGCATAATAAACTAGAGACTCCCATAAACTCCCAAATGGAAGGACAACTCCTATGTAAATCAAAGCAACCATGTGTCTTTATAAAACAGAGGGTAAATAACATCTTACTTATAAATGTATTAAGTCTCGGACTCTTGCAGACTGTAAAAAGTTTGCAGAAAAGTGACTTTTTTCTCTCTTGTGACCAAAAGGGGCACAATGGAACCATAGCTTAAGAAGTATGTATAAAATTCAAAAAGACAAAGAAGACTAATGTAAGCCTGTAACAAAAAGAATTAATGATTAACTAGATTGAATGCTGATTTATTTTGTACCAATAATTGTTTACTTAATAATGCTGTCATTTTATTTGATAATTATAATTTATTATTTCTTGGGTGAAAGCTAACAAAAGAGCATGTTGCACTTTTATTAATATGTATTATTTGAACACAGAGTGACAAATTTGGGACCACGAATTGCATAGATCTTCTAATTTTCTATTTTCAGAAGTGCACCACACCCCTGCCTCCCATCTCCAGTCTTAGGGCTTATGCAGACATCTGTAGCTCATCTTGGACAGCTCAGTAATGCTGAAGTCAGAAGACCAACGGTCAGCCTGTGGTTGGTTGGACCGAGATGCACGGACATCTACATAAGCCTTTACTGGGGGATGGCATCATGCTCTTGAAGATTGACAATACAGGCTACTGGCATGGTCGCTATAGAAATAAAATTATTACTATTATTATTTTTTATTAATATCATTAAGGAAAAATAGATGAAAATCCCTCAAACAAGAATTGAAAGATTCTTGGCTGGCTGCAAAACGTGTTTACAATTTGTGATACTTTCAAAGGGGGGGTTCTACTAGGTACTATCCATGCAGGGTGCCTAAACTTTAGCATCAGCCCATTTAACTTTTTGTAATTTTTAAAATGTAAAGGATGACTTTTTTGGCCTAAAATACAAATGAAATGTGTCATCTTTAACTTTAGACCTTTCGAAGATCATTTAATCTTCAACTTGCGTAGCTGTTCACAATAATAGTAATTTTGACCAGGGGTGCCCAAACTTTTACATGTCACTGTAAAAGTAGTTAACACAGTTCAAAGCGGTCAACATACTGTACAGCCCAATCCACAATAATATCTCTCTTCCTGTTAATAACTTCTCATTTCCCTTATCCTCTGTTCTTTTTTCCCATGTATTGTTCCTTTTACAGCTGTTTTGAAATTATATATGTTTTCCTTTTTCCATAATGACTGCAGCGAACAGACACAGGAATCACATGTCCGTAAGGAGCATCATAACTACTAACCATTTGCCTATATAACTTACCAAAGAAGGAAGCACCAAAAATAATTAACCTAGTTATAAAAAGCTAGCAAAGTACACAGAAGAGAAATAATACAACAAAAACTTCAGTAACACAGAAATGAATAGTCCAATAAATCATCTTTGATTTATTGGTCTAATCATTTTTCACTACCCACAAGGGTCGGTCCAGCGGACAGCACAACAAACATCAACAACAGGGATGGAAAAAGAGAGAGGAAGGGTCTAACAATAGAGAACAAGGGATGAGACACCTCTTAACACAGCCTGTGCCTATCCCTGAGCTCCCCTAACACCCTATGCGGATCATTCCCCCGGCCACTGTCACATACCTTCTCCCTAGCTGTCACCTCACTATACCCTGGCTAGTGCGCTAGCTAGCAAGGCCACTAGCCTCACCACTGCAGATGGTACAAGCACAGGGGTTAGTGACAAGCACAAGGCAGACAAGGTAAATAAACAAGTAACTTACCTCCAGGCTCTGCTGCCAAGCTCCACACAGCAGAGGATACAGAAACAGGACTCCAAACTCCACAGAAGTGGCAGATTCAGCACCGACACCAGAGAGCTGCAACTCCAAGGCTGGTCTACATAGAAAACTCTATTACCAACAGTCAGCTGATGCATCATTTGACTGTTTAAAGGATGGTGGGAGTGGTCACCACCCACATCAGCTGGCCAGCAACACAGCAGCTTCCAGCAAGGAAACTAACATTAACACTTGCTGGCACAAAAGCAGAAAACGTTTAAATTAAAGCAGAGCCAGAGCTTTCACGAATCTGCACGTGCAGATGCTGTCTGATTCCCTTGTTCTGTAAAATTGAAGTTTTTTTGCATTATCACACATTATCTTAAGCCATAAATTAGCCCATCTCTCTCTCTCTCACATCTCATTTCCAACTTACAGAGTAAACATTCTGTATGTATAAACATTAGAAGAATCAGAATACACTGCCGTTCAAAAGTTTGGGGTCACCCAGACAATTTTGTGTTTTCCATGAAAACTCATGCTTTTATTAATCAAATGAGTTGCCAAATGAATTTAAAATCTAGTCCAGACATTGACAAGGTTCGAAAAAAAAGATTTTTATTTGAAATAATAATTTTCTCCTTCAAACTTTGCTTTCGTCAAAGAATGCTCCTGTTGCAGCAATTACAGCATTGCAGATCTTTGGCATTCTAGCAGTTAATTTGCTGAGGTAATCTGGAGAAATTTCACCCCATTCTTCCAGAAGCCCCTCCCACAAGTTGGTTTGGCTTGGTGGGCATTTTTTGTGTACCATACGGTCAAGCTGCTCCCACAACAGCTCAATGGGGTTGAGATCTGGTGAATGCGCTGGCCACTCCATAGCAGATAGAATACCAGCTGCCTGCTTCTTCCCTAAATAGTTCTTGCATAATTTGGAGGTGTGCTTTGGGTCATTGTCCTGTTGTAGGATGAAATTGGCTCCAATCAAGCGCTGTCCACAGGGTATGGCATGGTGTTGCAAAATGAAGTGATAGCTTTCCTTATTCAAAGTCCCTTTTACCTTGTACAAATCTTCCACTTTACCAGCACCAAAGCAACTCCAGACCATCCCATTACTTCCACCATGCTTGACAGATGGCATCAAGCACTCTTCCAGCATCTTTTCAGTTGTTCTGCATCTCACAAATGTTCTTCTGTGTGATCCAAACACCTCAAACTTGGATTCGTCTGTCCATAACACTTTTTTCCAATCTTCCTCTGTTCAATTTCTTTGTTCTTTTGCCCATATTAAACTTTTCTTTTTATTTAAAAGTCTCAGATATAGCTTTTTCTTTGCCCTGAACACCAGTATCCTGGAGTCGCCTCATCACTCTAGACGTTGACACTGGCAATTTGCGTGTACTATTTTATGAAGCTGCCAGTTGAGGACCTGTGAGTCGTCGATTTCTCAAACTACAGGCTCTAATGTACTTGTCTTGTTGCTCATTTGTGCAGCGGAGCCTCCCACTTCTCTTTCTACTCTGGTTAGAGCCTGTTTGTGCTCTCCTCTGAAGGGAGTAGTACACACCGTTGTAGGAAATCTTCAGTTTCTTGGCAATTTCTCACATGGAATAGACTTCATTTCTAAGAACAAGAATAGACTGTCGAGTTTCACATGAAAGTTCTTTTTTTTCCTGGCCATTTTTAAAGTTTAATGGAACCAACAAATGTAATTCTCCAGATTCTCAACTAGCTCAAAGGAAGGTCAGGTTTATAGCTTCTCTAATCTGCCAAACTGTTTTCAGCTGTGCTAGCATACTTGCACAAGGGTTTTCAAGGGTATTCTAACCATCCATTAGCCTTCTTACACAGTTAGCAAACACAAAGTACCATAAGAACACTGGAGTGATGGTTGTTGGAAATGGGCCTCTATGCACCTATGAAGATATTGCATTACAAACCAGATGTTTGCAGCTAGAATAGCAATTTAACACATTAACAATGTATACAGTGTATTTCTGAATCATTCCATGTTAACTTCATTGGACAAAACTGTGCTTTGCTTTCAAAAATAATGAAATTTCTAAGTGACCCTAACCTTTTGAACGGTACTGTTCACTTCTAGAAATCCTCACACTCTTAGCCACATTATTTCATCACAATTTAACTACCTGCAATTTGTTCACTGCAAATTGATTATGTGGAAAAAATATCACCAAAAATGACAAATTTGAATTTTAATAGTTACTTTTGTCAGTAAACCTATTAAAAATAAAAGGCGGTGGTACTGTAAAATTATTACTCCTGAGCAAGTCATCTTGATTCATATCCCAGAAACATGTTGATTGTTTTTAATTAACATTAAGGGTGACCTATTAGTGAAAACTTCGTAATTAAATGCGGGATTGACTGTTTGCTGTGCTGGGATAAAAGGAATATTAGTGTAATAGTTAAGAACCCTCTCCTGTTTTTTTTTTAGTTTATTGTTACATCAAAGAACACTCATAAGCTGTGTGTAAAAGTATTGTATCTTTTGGACTATAAGACGCCTCACTTTTTAGCAAGAAAAAATCTTGCTAAAAAGTATGTCCATCTTATAGTACAGAGGCAGCTTCTTGTGATGAAGAAGAATGCTGACACAGTATCCTTCACAATTATAAGAACTGCTATTTTCTCCTCCTGCCCCACACTGATATATAAGATCGATGCAGAGTGGGAAAGAAAGCTGTCAGGACTTGCACTGAGAAGGCTGCACATTAGGGTGACCGCAAAAAATCGATGTCGGAATTTTGTCCGTCTGGACCCCACAAAACGATTCCCCTTTCCAGATATTGAGATAGCCAAAATTTGAGCTCGATCAAACGACGTTAACCCGTGCCGCTCGTCGCTCAAAGTTTGAAAAAATCCAAATTGAGGTATTTTAAGATTTAGGTATTTTGCATAGTCTGTTAGACTATAAAGAATGTGACAACAACATTGCAGAAATAGCCCTGACCAAATTTTCGAACCATTTGTGGTATTTGAATGCAGAGTTGGTGGGATTAACCTTTTTTTGATCCCACCATTACAGACAATGAAAAGTTATTAATGGCTAATAAATTGCTCAGTAGCACAGATGAACCATCAGAGCACGCTAGGGTTGTAAATCCAAAAGTTAGGAAAGAAAAATTAAAAAAGGTAGGAAGTAACCGACTTTAACGACCTTCTGACAAAAGATGAAGAACAAAAGCAATATGTCCTGCAAGTTGTAAGCAAATGCCGAGCATTATATTCTGACGTTTCAAAAACTACTTTAACAAAAGCTCTAGAATAGATTAGATAAGTATGTAAAATTATCAACTCATGTAGGTTAGCGTGCTCTGATGGTTCATCTGTGCTACTGAGCAATTTATTAGCCATTAACAACTTTTCATTGTCTGTAATGGTGGGATCAAAAAACGATAATCCCACCAACTCTGCATTCAAATACCACAAATGGTTCGTAAATTTGGTCAGGGATATTTCTGCAATGTTGTTGTCACATTCTTTATAGTCTAACAGACTATGCAAAATACCTAAATCTTAAAATACCTCAATTTGGATTTTTTCAAACTTTGAGCGACGAGCGGCACAGGTTAACGTCGTTTGATCGAGCTCAAATTTTGGCTATCTCAATATCTGGAAAGGGGAATCGTTTTGTGGGGTCCAGACGAACAAGATTCTGACATTTTCCCCCCCCCCATATGAGATTCGGTCACCCTACTGCACATCCTGAGAACCTTCCATCTGACTAGCTCCCACACCTCTCAGTTTTTTTGATGAGTCACATGCCTGAAAATAACTGCAAAATGTGGTTATGAATAGTAAGTATGAATGTGTTTCTGTCTGTCTATAAATAAGCTAATAACAGAGCTGTGTGTGTCTATAAATGTACATGGAGCAGAGCTGTGTCTATAAATATGCATGTAGCAGAGCTGTGTTTGTCTATATGTGCATGTAGCATAGCTATTTGTGTCTATATGTGCATATGTAGCACATCTGTGTGTAAGTGAATTAGATCTATTTTCTCCCTATTCTAGCCCAGTGCATTAAAATATTAAGATGTTAATTTTAAGATGGTGACCCTTCCACTTTACAAAACCAGAGTCGTTTAACTAGTAGGAAAAATGTTTCTACTATTTTCTGCTGTCTAAATCTGTGGTGCATCTTATGGTAGGGTGCATCGTATAGTCTGAAAAAATACATAACTTTTTTCTGTCTTTTATTGCTTGTTTTTGGCTTGGAGCTGTGTATTTGCAATAATTTGAATCATATGATTTGCTTCAGTTCTTCTGATATAGAACATAGTGCCTGAAAGTAGATATTGTACATTATTCATGACAGATTAATATAGAGACCTCCAAGAGTATGAAATTGCAGGTACGAATCAGTTGACCTAAAGGCCTCCGTATTTTGCTATGGATTAGTGGTGTGTGAGGTTGCTTTACCATCACTGTAGAGTTGTTAAATATCATATAGGGGACATAACCCTTATTAAAACCATACTGATGCTGCAGGTTTCTCTTATTTTGATTATTATTTTTATTATCTATATACAGTTTTATTACATATGTTAATGAGGCTTCCATACACCATTCCAACCCCTCAATTACCATCTTCCCCCTCCCCTTTTGCTAATTAAATTATCATTATGCAATCCTCAGGCCTGAAAAGACTGACATTACAGGGGCCGAGAGCTCACACAATGTCAGCATGTGCAGATGCCGTCTGATTCCCTTGTCTTGTCTTCAACGGCTGCTCACTGCATACAGGATTACACAGCAGCGGGCAGACAAGGCTGAGAAGAAAGAGAGATGAGTGCGTGCTCACACTGACATTGTGTGCACTCAGCTCCTGCAATGTCAGAATGCATTCTCAAACCTGTCTCCTGTCAGCATTGACCTCACACTGTTGAATGCTCCTGTGTGCAGTGAGCAACCATTGCAGACAGGATATGCAGATCAGTGTGCGCCGGTACACACTGACATTATGTGCGCTCTCAGCTCCTGCAATGTTTGTGCATGCACGGTTGAGGAGTCAAAACAGGAAGTGCTCCTTGGAGTGCTGTCAATCATCACAAGGGTAGAGGGGTGAAGATGGTAACTGAGTTGACGACGCCGATCACTTGGCCACATCATGAGTTCACTGTATTGATGGGTGAATGTGCTTGGATATTGTCTTATCCGAGCATCCTCGGGTGCTATCCGAGCATCTTGAGCCTACTCAAATATTAGGCTCGCGTCCCCTGGCTACATGATTTGTGATTCTTAGACAGCCTTAACACATGTGGGGATTACCTAACAAACAGGCAATCCCTGCACGTGTTCAGGCTATCTAACAGCCACAAATCATGCAGCCACGGGGATTCTAATACAATATACGAGCACACCCAAGATACTCGAATAGCACCCGAGCATGCTCGGATAAGACAATATCCAAACACGTTCACCCGTCATTAGTTCACTGATGCTCCCTCATTTATACATGAAATAAAAATATTTTTACATAATACAAAATAATTAAAATTTGTATCACAAATATGATTGTTATAAAGGCTAAATCCCTTGCATGATTGTATAAATGGTTCAATTTGGGTATTGGGGTGACAGACTTCTTTTCAATAGACTACAGTTTTTTTTCGAATACTGTTCATAGCAATTTTTACAATACCTCATTGCTATTATATTCCCTCTTTTATCTTGCTTATATAATGATACGTTGGTAAAGAAATGTTCTAAAGAAAACCGGTTTAAAATAACAAAAAAGAAAATTTCAAAATAACTTTCTCCTTTTTTATGTGAAAATTATTGGAATGGTGTTATGTCCTAAGCTGTGAATAGTATGACAGCATGTTTGCTATATTTGCTTATGATTACCTAGAGTTGTGGCCAAAGTATTGCAATCATTTTCAGGAAGAAACTGAGTATTATCTGACAGAATTGCAGGGGTGTCAATACTTTTGGCCACAACTGAATATACTGCACATAGTAATTGCTTATTTGGCAGTACTATAAAATTGATATCCATTTTCTTAATAATGCAACATAAAGTGTGAGAAAATTGATGTGGTGACCTAAACAACGAGTGCATCGGTTGACATGCAAATGATCTTGAATATTTCTAAGTTAACTCCCAATTTTGACATTTCAGAACAGCTGAGGTTCATGTTATACTGTACATAATTTGGACAAATGATCCACCGATGCCCCATACATTCTACCTTTAGAAAAATTGTCAATTTAAAAAAAATAGAGTATGTAAAGCCAGTCACCATAACAAAATCATTTTTCAGTAAGAAGAAAGGATCACTCTCTATGACAATAAATAAAATGCCATAGATATTAGGCTTTTTTATCTATTGAAAGTGAGCAATAATTTCTGCTGAAGCATTGTGCAGCTCGTTTCTTCCTTTGTAAGCACAAAATGTTTGCATTAGAAGCCTGTGTTGAGCATCTTTTTTATCTAAAGCGAGACGTACACTACCTAGTCTGTAACAAAATGTACAAATCATGTTTCACACTAGTCATTTTAACTTTCCATTATCATATAAAGTTTCCATGGAAACCAAGCTGTCAGGGGTATTGCAAAATTCTGAGAGAACAAACTAAAGTGATGACTGAATTCTTTGTATTTTCACACAAAGCATTGCAACTAAGCTCCACAGTGCTAATGGATAAAAGGAGAGAAACACAATGCAGGTGACCATTTACACGTTATACCACCAATATAAACAAATTCCCTTTATATTGATCATATCTTCTTCTGCATTACTAACGAGAAAATATCCCACTATAACCAAGCAAGTCATTGAGAATTTTTTGTACAAATATGGCTGGTTTCACATTAGCGCTTTTGTGCGCAGCGCATCGTGCGCACCCGTGCGCATGCGCACTGCGCACCTATGTTTAACATGACGTGCGCATGGTCTTGCGCACACTTGCATTTTCGTGCGCATGCGTTTTTTTGTCTTTCGCGCCAGGCGCGCCAGACGCAACATGTTGCATTTTTTGGTGCGCCCTGCCTCGGCAAAAAAACGCATGCGCACGGAATGCGCAAAAACAACACATTGAAGTCTATGGGAACGCATGCGTGCGCATGGTCTTGCGCACGGTTGCGGATTTTTGCGCATGCGTTTTTGAGTTAAACAAGTTTAGAATGTTCTCTAGACAATGGAAAAAAAGTCACACCTAAAAACGCATGTGCATAAAAAACGCAAACGCATGCAAAAACGCATGTAAAACGCAAGCAACGCATGACGTTAAAAAAACGCGCGTTTGTTTTGCGTTTTTCTTTGCGTTTTTTATGCGCCCGATGCGCTGCGCAAAAAAACGCTAATGTGAAACTAGCCTATCGCTGATACATCCAATTTTTCAAAAGCTCACCGTATAAAGTATCTGTTAAAATATAAAGAATGACTACTAACACCAGTTAAAGGTTTTAAAATGCCAGATCTGACATCATGATGTAGTTCAAATTTGCCAATAAAGTACTGGACATTAATAGGGCACATTCAAATCACATAGATTACTTTGTCGGATCCATGATCCACCTTGCTTTGCTGGAGAGGGTGGCACCCCAAGTTCGCAAATGGCAGCCCCTGCTCAACAACGGCTGGCCCTATCAAAAGCTAGAACCCCCCAAAAATTGGTGTTGGTAATTATTCTTTCTATATACCATATGTTACAAATAATAGTATTTTAAAGAATATTGAAATGAAATTTTATTTTAATAGGTAGATTATATGGTGAACTAATTTTGGCTGACTGTCGGGGAAGGTAAGAATGTGGCAGTATATTTGAATTCTGTCTTCCAGTCCTTTTTAATCACCTGGAGATATAAGCAGTCACCAGGCATAAAATGTAGAGAACACAAGAGTGATCATGTATATTGGAGAGATGGTTGAGTTGGCTGCAGCTATCATTCAACCGAACAGCTATCTGATGTGTATGGTGGGCTTTTTCTGCTTCTACTTCTGGCCTAGAAAACAGGTTCGTTACTGCACCTATTGCATGTTATCCCTCTTTTGTTGGCTCAATAAACTTGTTGGTTCATAGTGTTCCAACTATGTTTTTAAAGGTAAAACTCTTCGATTCATGTTGGCCAAGCCCTCAAAAAACAACCAGGATATTCCAAATTTTGATATTCCAAATTTTAGATTTGGCTGCCCTCCTTCTGTACAAACAACAAAGATAATTACACTCCCATGTTAGGGTCTCATTTTAATAAAGGGGATGGTCTGGGGAAAAAAATCACAGCATTTTGCAATTGCCTGCGCCTATCAGACGGGACTCACCAATGCAAGTTTATGGGTGCAAGAAAAAATAACCTGACCATGCGTGCGTCTCCCTATATTTACGCACCCATCTCAATGAAACCCGAAATTTCATTAGCCAAGTACAGTAAATTTACAACCCGAACCGACAGTATAGAGATATAGAATAGACAGGTAGATGTTCTGTAGATATATAATGTCACAAGCCCCCTACATGTGGCACTAAAGGGTGTTTAGCGTTATTTAACCTACTAAATAAATAATTAAAAATTAATGATGTGGGGTCCCCCCTATTTTTTCAATCAAGGTAAAGCAGACAGCTGCAGGCTTATATTGTCAGGCTGGGAAGGTGCCTGGTTTTTGGGCCCTTCTCAGCCTAAAAATACAAGCCAGCAGCCACCCCAGAATCGGCGCATCACACGAGATGTGCCAATTTTGTCACTTTGCCCATCTATTCCCGATTGCCCTGGTGCGGTGGCAAAATCACAGCTGCCATCAACCCCTGGGGTTAGTAATAAAAAGGTGTCTGTCAGAAAAATAAAAAAAAAATAAAAACACACACACAAAAAAACACTTTATTTGAATAACGACTGGCACACTATCCCTCATTCACTAATTTATTGAAAAAAAAATCCCATGCAGGTCCACCATAGTCCAACAAATTCAAAGTAGTCCAGAAAAGGATACTTGAAAAACATAAAAATACCTACATTTTACATCACCAATGTTCAGGTCACCATTGTCTTATATGAGGTTTGTGATTAAGTTAGGGCCAAGCTCTGGTACCCGAACTGAACTTTGGACTAAAATTCGGCCGAACCTGATGAACCTGAACTTCCATTTAAAACCTTAACTTTTCCATTTAAAAAACAAATATTTAATCAATTCTTTTAAAACCACCTAACCCAGTGTTAATCGGTACATAAACCAGCAGATACAAATTATAACTGACCAAACACCTGCCTGCCAAATCCCTACAATATGCCTAATCTCAGTCCTTCCTTGCTGTGGAGGTTGGTACCCTAGGAAACGATTTTTTGGCGCCCCCACTCAACGTAGACTATCCCTCTCTACCCTGATAAAGCCCTATAAATATATGTGGGAAAACAAGATAGTGAAGGAAAGAAATGAAAGGAATAGTTCCTTATGCAATATGTAATATCTCATAGGTTGCTTTATGGAAGTGGTAGAACAGGAGCAAAAAACAAACAAAAATCTCTAAAACATGCCCAAAAACTGCCTGCTAAATGGCTAACCGGCAGATCTTAATACAAGTATCCTACATAGATTAAAACATCAGAACAAGGTATAGCCCAAAAATAAGTAGAACTTCAGATATATTGAGGATAGCTAATAATGGCCACTCAGCAAATCCTCATACACCAGCTCTATATGCAATACAAAGAAATAATAGAGCAATTTAAGTAGGACCTAGCATGAGTTGAGGACACCCCGACGCGCTTCCCCAGTGTCACGGTTCATCAGGAGGACTCGATAATGCAGATGCCGGATGCCATGATGATGCTTGGAGAGAAGGACCCAGCAGGGATCGGCTCTCTGGTGCCATCACTTGCCTCTGGTCAATCAGGGAACTGCACCGAGGGCAAATAGTCACCGGAGAGGCTTCCCATATAGGTGCAAGTTCAACATAAGCCCCGTCTGACAACAGGTTTATATCAGGTCGGAAACCAACCTGGGTAGCGTAAAATTGACCAACAGAGCATGGTCATGCTCCTGCTCACTCATCTGGTAATGTCATTTATAGATGATTAACTATTCATGTTGCAGATAGTTTTGTTTGTTTCATTATGTTTGGCATTATGGGGAATGTGCAATACTATTACTCAGCAATATTATTTTGATATGTATCCCTACCTAAGAGAGATAGACCTAAGATTAACAATTTGTTCCTTGAGCGCCTCACTTTAACATGTGCTGTTTGGTGGAACTCCTCCCCTCCCTCTACCTGTGTATTTAATAAAATTATTTGATTTTTTGCATACATCTTTGTACTCTTGGAGTTTTTTATCACAATTTTTTCTCGTGTGTGATGGCTTTTTGTGCGATTTTTCCAACAAACTGTCCCATTTGACATATAATCATACTTTAATTTCTTCATAACTGCAAATATTGTGGGTGTGATGTGTTTCATGAGGTGTTTATACTATAGGACATGGTAATTTGTGTATCGAGATAAAAGAGCAGCCTAAGATTAATTTTATATTTAATAGCCGAAAAGGCACACTAGAAATATACAGGTATATATTTACAAGAACAATATACAGGTATACAGTCAGGAGTGTAGTACAAAGGTAGGGTATAGATAGGTTGCATCACAGGTCCAAACCTTAGTTACAGGCTTTCCTGGCTGTGTCAGCTGATGTATCCTCCTGCCAGTAGAAAACTATGTCCAACATGAGTGGCTGCCTTATATCTCCTAAGCTGCTCCCTCCCACACTTCATTCCCACCCCTGGGCTTGTGCAGCCTCTCTCCTCCCATATCTGAGAATATGATTTCTATCCAGAACCGTGGATGGCCCATAACGCTCTGCCTGAAGCTCTGAATGGGTTGGCGGCACCGTCACTGTGTTCCACTGGATTTTATCTGCGCATAGAGACTAGATATGCCTACCATATGTAATTCCTGGTAGCTATGCTTCATAACTTAACAACTCAGAGTGCTACAGGTGGCTGCTGGGCATGGGTGTGTGGGGGAAGTGATGCCGATTTGGATTATGTGCTCGGCTAGTCTCAGAGATATTGCATTCTGTTATTATAGGTCATTTCCAAGATTCAATACCTCAGAGCTTTGCGTTGACCTATAGTGCCACAAGATCTCCATGTGCTTGGTCAGACAAAGGGAGCCAGCTGGGTGTAGCTGCAGGAGAGTTCACACCCTTGTGCTAATTGCTAGTCCGCCCCGAGCTTCAAAGAGCTTGTTCCTTGGAGTTAATTAAAGGAAAATAATGCATTGCCTTTTAAGGCCTGGGGGAATGCAAGGATGGGGGCACATTCTAGGAGAAGATGGAGATGTCCTGAACCTATAATCCAAAATTGATTCTCCCTCGTCCCCAGGGACCTTGAGCAGCACTGCAGGATTTTAAACCTTTATGGCGTAATGTGCTACCAATGATTTTCTTGGTGACTCTGGTACCAGCTGCATTGAGATAATTAACAAGTTCCCCCATGAAGGTTTAGGCTTATCTCTCACCTTCCTCATGATCAAGACTTGCCCACGAAGAGAGATTTTGTATGGCGCCTAAGATCGATGTCGATTGACAGTCATTTTGTATTTCTTCCATTTTCTTACTATTGCACTAACAGTTGTCTCCTTCTCACCTAGCATCTTACTTATGGTTTTGTAGCCCATTACAGCTTGACATCCTTATAAAGTTCTTTGGTCTTGCCGGTGTTGTAGAGGTAAGAGTCTGACTGATTGAGTCTGTGGACTGGAGTCTTTTATATAGGTGACTATGTTAGACAGCTGTCTTTAAGGCAGGTAACGAGTTGAATAGGAGCATCAAACTGGTCTGTAGGAGCCAGAACTCTTAATAGTTGGTAGGGGATCAAATACTTATTTCTCACTGCAAAATGCAAATAAATTTAAATAATTTACACAATGTGATGTTCTGGATTTTATTTTTGATATTCTATCTCTCAATGTTAAAATTAACCTACCCTTAAACCTATAGACTGTTCACGTCTTTGTCAGTGGGCAAACTTACAAAATCAGCAAGGGATCAAATACTTATTTCCCCACTGTAGATGGATATTGAGACAAAAGCTTATGGAATGGCACCATTTAATAGCTACCTACACATGGGTGTCAGGCCTCCAAGCAAATGTCCAATTTGTTCCATAGTATAAATTATGTAGAAGACAGCACTCCAAGCAAACAGGATTAGGGTGAGTGCACACGCTGCGGATTGGGCTGCAGAGTTTTCTGCGTGGATTAGCCTGTGGTTTAGTCCTGCGGTTTGACACCTGTACAATGGAGCAAGTTTGAAACTGTTGTGGATTCCGCACAAAAAATTGACATGCTGCGGATTTGAAACCACAGCAAATTCGTGCGGAAAAATCTGCAGCATGTGCACAGCGTTTTTTGTTTTTCATTGATTTTAATGGTACTGTACACCGCAGCAGAAACTGCTGCGGATCCGCAGGGCCAAATCCGCTGCGGATCCGCAGCAGAATCCACAGCCTGTGCACATACCCTTAAGTTGAAAAAAGTAGACTTTATTGAGCCCAAATGGCTTGTGCAAGGTTTTATGAACCAAAACATTGCCATTTGGGTCCACTAAAGTCCTTTTTTTCAGCGTAATCCTGTGTGCTTGGAGTGCTGCCTTCTATGTGATTTATAGATAGATATGAAAAAAGAAAGAGAAGAAGCAGCAACTGGCAGCAATGTTTTCAGGTGCAGTGCCACCCAGGCAAATACCAAAAGTTCAATATAGAAGACAAAAAAAGAGGCAGCACACCAGTTTTAAAGGTGAGAAAAGTGCTATTTAATAACTCAAAATGGCGCCGTTTTGGATCCAAGTCTGAAATCCTCAATTGTTTTTGACAAATTCTAGATAAATAGATAGATGATAGAAAGATAGATATTGGATAGATGGAAAGATAATAGATATATAGATAAGAGAGAGAGATAGATAAAAATCACAAAAGAGCAGCACAGAAAAACAATTTAGGGTGCAAAACCCCCCAGGCATTTACCAAACCTCATGTAGAAATTCAAAAAATGGAGGCAGCACAACATTCAATTGAAAAAGTAGAAGTGCTTCTGTTTAATAGCCCATCACGGTGACATTTTGGCTCACTCTGAGCCACGCCATGTGAACCTAATAAAGTCCCCCTATACTTTTGAAAACTTTGGAGTGCTGCTTCCCATTTTTTCTTCTTAGATAGATAGATACACTCCTTAATATTGAAATTGCATCACCAAGAAGGATGAGCCATAAGATTATGCAAATTGAGGAAGTAGCACGTGTTACTAAGATCTGCAAATGGTCAAATTTTCAAGCTCTAATCTGTGGCATGTGGGAAGGGCATAAAAGCCAATTTGAAAGCAATTTTTTGTTAACGACATGAAACCTCAAAAATTGGATTAAATCTTGTAGGATGCTTGTGTGATGTTTCCTGTTTGTTATCAGTGCTTATCGTAAACTAAAACGAATGGAATCCTTGAACCAAGAGACTTTGGTTTATCACTCAAACAAATCACAAAGAGCATAGGCTAAGATGTTAGCTTTGTTCAACAATGCATGTCCCTCTGGTTGGGGGAACTGGAATGACTAGGAAAGGTGCAAAGAGGCGAAACCTCTGCATGAACACAATATTAGATTTGAAGAACGGCGTGTAGTGATCCATTCTGTGCTGCAAGTGAAATTGCTGTCACATACCAAGTTGAAGGAATCAAACGGTGTCTAATTGAGATTGGCTAATTTTTTCAAGTAAAATTGAATTCTATTGAAATTTTACAAAAATTCTTATTCTCCAGAAAGTAGATTTTATGTAATTCATTTTCGTTTGCAGCCACCATTTTGCTGGATCATGAAATGCCATGAAAACAATTGCAAAAAAAATAATTAAAATGCATGTGTTGCCAATCACTTGTCTAGCCACCTCCATAATCTATTGTACAGTCCTACATGCATCTACTTTTCCCTTTCACTATTGTGCATATTCTCTTCAGCCATTGTGTATGTGCATATTTTAAAAATGTTTTTATGCATGTTTGTACTACATACTCATATATATGAGTATAATGAGTAAATGTGTGTCATGAATTAGCAAGTGCATATTTTGTGCATGTATTCATTTGTATGCCTAATGAAAATATTCATGTAAATGTGCATGTGTCTATTTGGGTGAGGTATGGAAGAAGCAGACAGGTTCACAAACAGAAGTCATGCTCAGGAGCCTTTTTGCTTTTAGTGCCTTCCCCTTGTAAAGCCAATGTGTTGAAAAATTACCATGGTTTTTGTGTGGGAGAACAACTTGACTGTATATTTTTTTTCAATTTTAAAAAATCACAGAAAAAAGTGACATTTATACGGTATTTTAATGCAACTTCAATTACAGTTTTGATGGAGGGAGGTTTATTTATACAGTAGGGAAAAAAGTATTTAGTCAGCCACCAATTGTGCAAGTTCTCCCACTTAAAAAGATGAGAAAGGCCTGTAATTGACATCATTGGTAGACCACAACTATGAGAGTCAAAACAAATCCCGAAAATCGCCTTGTCTGATATGGCAAGATTTATTTAGCTAATTATGGTGGAAAATAAGTATTTGGTCATCTATAAACATGTAAGATTTCTGGTTTTCACAGACCTGTAACTTCTTCTTTAAGAGGCTCCTCATTACCTATAGTAATGGCACCTGTTTGAACTTAACAGTATAAAAGACACCTGTCCACAACATCAAACAGTCACATTCCAAACTCCATTATGGTGAAGACCAAAGAGCTCTCGAAAGACAACAGAAACAAAATTGTAGCCCTGCACCAGACTGAGAAGACTGAATCTGCTGTCACGGTCACGCGTGGCTGAACACAGCGCCTCCAGCAGGGCGGATTTAGATGACACACGTGACCCTGGATACACTGCCTCCCATGGGGTGAATTTAAATAATAAAACATGCAGCTGGATACGCCGCATCCAACAAGCGAATTTAGGTAATACACGTAACACGTAAATCTGGAAACCCCGCCTCCAGTAAGGCGAATTTAAACAATAAGGGAAAACCTGGGTAACAATAACAATGGTGGCCCTGCGATAGGGAACAGGGAAGTGGAGACCTCCTGCACTCCCCTGAGTCAGTGTCTCTACATTCCTAATGTTCCCTAGGCCGGTTCCACATCGGGCGATGATCAGGAACCTAAAAACCCTGACTTGCCCTGCACCTAAACCCTCACTAGGGAAATGGTGTGGAAACTAATCTGCACTAAACACACATAAGGAAAAATGACAAAACAGGGGAACACCACTTAGCTTTGCTCTGTTGCTTACCCTCCCAGCAACAGAGCCCAGCACCTGCGTGCATCTTTTCCTCCAACCGGATCTATCACCATAGTGCAGACTTGGAGCAAACAGAGTCCACCACCTGCATGCAGCTGTCCAGAAACAGAGTCCCGCCAATGAGTCCAGCTTTTCTGCCAAAAAGTCCAGCATGCTTGAGTCCAGCTCTCAGCAACAACGTCCAGCATTTTGAGTGCAGCTCTACACCATAGCTGCCACTCCACCAATCCATGCCCGAACTCCTTGCTGACACCATAGCTGCGACTCCACCATGCCATGCCAGCCCTCCTTGCGGACACCATAGCTGCTACTCCCGGAATCTCACTGAGCTGCCCGTGACTCTCCTTTAGCTCCATCCTTCACCCAGGCTAGCTTGCAAATGAGGAACTATCACCAAACGATTGACACACCTGATACTCTTTTATAGAGCAATCACACCTGTTACTTAATCACGTGCACAAACTAAGGTAACCAGAGTGTAATGACCCTAATGGCCACCAGGGGGGGAAAACTACAACTGAAACCACCACAGTGCAATGACCCTAATGGCCACTGGGGGCAAAACCATCTTTGGCAACCAGCCAAAGTAAAAAAAGTTACTTTGTGCATTTAAACTGTCAGAACCAACCTGGATCATGACATCTGCAATAGGCAAGCAGCTTGGTGTGATGAAATCAACTTTGGAAGCAATAGTAAGAAAATGGAAGCCATACAATCTACCTCAATCTGGGGTTCCATGAAAGATCTCACCCCGTGGGGTCAAAATATTCGCAAGAATGGTGAGCAAAAATCCCAGAACCACACGGGGGACCTAGTGAATGACCTGCATAGAGCTGCGACCACCGTAACAAAGGCTACTATCAGTAACACACTACGCCGCCAGGAATTCAGATCCTGCAGTGCCAGACATGTCTCCCTGCTTAAGTCAGTACATGTCCAGGCCCATCTGAAGGTTTCTAGAGAGCATGTAGATTATCCATAAGAGTATTGGGAGAATCTCATATGGTCTGAAAAAACCAAAGTAGAACTGTTTGGTTGAAACAAAACTCGTTATGTTTGGAGGAAACAGAATGCTGAGTTGCATCCAAAGAACACCATGCCTACTGTGAAGAATGGGGGTGGCAACATCATGTTTTGGGGCTGTTTCTCTGCAAAGGGACCAGGAGGACTGATCCGTGAACATGAAAGAATGAATGAGTCCATGTATTGTGAGATTTTGAGTGCAACCCTCCTTCTATCAGCAAGGGCATTATCAGCATGATCATGATCCCAAGTACACCACCAAGGTAACGAAGTGGCTTCATAAGAAGCATATGAAGGTCCTGGAGTGGCCTAGCCAGTCTCCAGATCTCAGCCCCTTAGAAAAGCTTTGGAGGGATATGAAAGTCCGTGTTGCCCAAAACATCAGTGCTCAAGAATGGGCCAACATACCACCAACAGAGTGTGCCAAACTTGTGAAGACTTACAGAAAACCTCTGTCATTGCCAACAAAGCATATATAACAAAATATTGAGATTAGCTTTTTTCAATGACCAAATACTTATTTTCCACCATAATTTCAAAATAAATCTTTCCAAATCAGACAAGATGATTTTCTGGATTTGTTTTCTCATTTTGACTCTCATAGTTATGGTCTACCTATGATGTCAATTATAGGCTTCTCTCATCTTTTTAAGTGGGAGAACTTGCTCAATTGGTGGCTGACTAAATACCTTTTTTGCCCCCACTATAGATTGCTTATATGGAGACTAGAATTTAGGCATATCTATCCCATCTGCAATGAGGGTATCAATCATCTAGTTACATAAAGACCACTTTCTGTTGAAAAAGAATTTCTGCAGCACCTACGATATATGTAAATAACTCAATTCACTTTTTAGCAGCAATACATTCTCATAATGCAAATTCCAGCTTCTCTATAGCCCTTTTGAAAAGACAGCGAAGTACTGTACTCCATGTCAATCAATCCTTGGCAAACATGAAGCATCTCCTTTATATTAGCATACCCAACCCTGAATCGGTAAGAACGATACAAGAACTCTGAGCTGTGTGACAATATCACATATATGGCCAGATAATTCTTTGTTTTCTGCTATTATAATAATTTATGTGAGAAACAGTTCTCTTCTGTTCTAAATATAATACTATAAAAAAATAAGAATTTAGATGTCTATTGTAATCTTTATTATTCATTACCCTTCTCAATATTCAATATTTTCAGACGTTTCACATTCGGTGTTTAATATATTCCACATGCAAAGTGAAAATCCATTTCAGCTCTTAACTTGCAAGATTAAGCAAGGGTCTTCAACTTCGAAAGACCAATAACTGTTCAGACCAAGAATGATCAGCATGATCAATACCTATAACCTCAGAGCATATTCATCTGGAGTATAGATATTTTGTGATGTTAGCAGTTAAATGTACCCCTTTATGCACGCTGAACAAATATCGATCTGTTTTCCTCACGTTCAGGAATGAACTTTAAAATTGCACAAACACAAAAGATCTAATGTTTAAACCATTTCACATCTCCATTTAATTAATAATACCAAGATGTAACTAGTCTTTCTTATACTATTAGAATGAACAGAACACATTTAATGCTGCGAGCATAGTCCTATCATAAACTTGAATTATGGCAAATAAACAAGCACAAAGTGACTACAGTGTTGGAATAATTGGCACAATTTTCAGATGCACCATTAAAATATCCTTCTAAGCAACCAGGCATTTTACAGATGTATGTCAGAAAGGCAATTTCATTGCCATTTCCATAATGTTCTCCGAAAATGCTTCTTTTCATTATTGCATGCTTATGGTAGTTGGTTTTCCATGTACACAACAAAATTGGAATTAAAATGCCATAAGCATACCAAGTTCATAGTCAGTGAAATAACAGATCCAAATTGATCACTTTCCCTTAGACCTGGACAGAATCTAAAACTTGTGAATGCAGAGTGTATCATGTTTGCAACAAATATCAGTTCTGTCTGTTTAGCTATCACAGCACAATTTATTTTATCAGTGGAATAAATAACAGAGTTACGATTGTTGCAGTTGCAAAGCCATGGCCCTCCCCACACATCCTTTCACCATTTTTGTCAGCAGAGGACTTATGTAGCTTTAACCCAGTTAAAACTACACAAATGAAATTACACAAGTGTCAGTTACAACAGTGGCCCCTGTGTCATATAGTAGTGAAGGTCAGAGGGATGGTTGGGCCAAGTGCCAGACTTTATATGGGCACAATTTTTAATTCTCTTTTGCATGCCAACTTCACTGTCTCCCTTCTTGGAAAAGGCAACAGGAGAGAAGGAAGGTCATACTCAGCCCCCCTGGGCACCAGAGGGAGGCCGGCATGACACGGTTTATGAGTGAATTATAGTGAGCTGAAAGGTTATTAGTATTGTCAGCGTTGTCAAGGGATTGAAGTTGGGCACGTTAGTTATTACTAAGGGGTAGGGACATCTAGGGGGGAGGAGTAAGTTTTATAAGGGACGGCCATGTGGGTTTGGGTAGCCATTTTAGGTTCCCAACAGACAGTAAGGATCTCTTATACTATCACTGTTTGTTCCTATTATGGAATTATTTGATATTATGCTGCAGCAGCTTAGGAGTGCTACTGATCTGCATGGAGCAGACTAGTCACAGGCTTCTGTACAAAGCCTGTTAAGGGGTGCTGGGGCAGGACCCAGCATACCGCTCCTGGAAGAACGCTGGCTACAGTGTGCTAAGCTTCCTGCACCTAAGTCCTGATGAAACCCTCCGGGTCTGGTGCTGCATTAATTTAGAAGTCCCTCCGGTTCGGAGAACGGCCCACACTGCTGCTGCCTGTCACTCTAGTTCAAGGAGGAATCCTCCCACTCGGTGGGGCCTACAACAGGGGGAGTATATGGTCTCCCCTGCAACATCATTGGAGCATGTGAAGTCTGGAGCAGAGACTTCAGGTCTCCTTGTCAGGAGGGGACCTGCTCGGCGAAGGGAATCACAGCGGGTAAGAGGATGGGAGCCTAAGGCCATGTGCACACATTGCGTATTTGGTGAGTTTTTTTACCCCAGTATTTGTAAGCCAAAACCAGGAGTGGAATGGTCAGAGGAAATGCATAATAGAAACATTTGCACCACTTCTGCATTTTTCACCCACTCCTGGTTTTGGCTTACAAATACCGGGGTAAAATACTCAGCAAATATTCAATGTGTGCATGTGGCCTAACCTGGAGGCTCCTCGGTGTGTGTTCATGAGCAACAGTCAGACAACTCCACCCCCTGCGGTGTTGCAGGCCACAAGTCCAGTGATGCTTGCTGTTTTTTGGTGCCAGTGAGCGGCTGGCCCCACCCATAGTGTGGCAATGTAGGTCGCAAGTCTGGAGAGGTTTCCCTTTCACAGGCAACTGGATGCTGGCTCTGCCATGGTATACTGTTACCTCCCACCAGTTATAAGGGGCATGTGTATCACAGGCAGCATGCAGCTGGCCCTGTCATCAGATCGGCTGCAATGGCCATGCAGCAGACATCTTGTGGGCAGCAAACGGCTGGCCCTGTATCCATGTGGGGTCGTAATCTTGAACTACTGCTGGGTCAGGGGCAATAATCGGCTGGCCCTCCATGGTATCCAGGACTGGATTGAGGACATTCATCACAGGTCACTGGACCTTTGGCTGCTGAGAACACAGCACCTAGGCAGCTAGGTAAAGCATTGCAAACTTTTTCTGTCAGGTCTCCGTTAACCACATTGATTAGTAGTGGCCAGGATCTAAATTTGTGGGGAGTTAGCAGGCGCATGGGTTTAGAAATGTACAAAGGCGATGTAACTGACGATGTCATGGGTAGGTAATAATAGTACTATGGAAGGGGGGCTCATTAGCGAGGTAGTTGAAGGGTCAAGGGGTTCAGAGGTAGTGGGTGCTCGTGCCTTATCTGTGGCAGCTACCAGGTTGAATGAATTTCAGGTCAGTCCTTTGGGGACTAAAAGAATAAGGATGACACTGCAAGGCTAGATGACGCAGCTAAAGTGGAAGTGTATGTATGCTTTGAAGGGCCACTGGGGACACATTTAAAGCAAGAAGTGAGGGATAGAAGCTGGAAAGGGGGATACGTGGATTTTTTTCTTTAGTGCCTTTATAGCGTTTTAATCTTGACAGGGCTATAAAGGAGGATTCAAAAATCAAAGTTGATGAAAAGCAAAGGTACCACTTAATACCAAGGATCTTTGTTAACTGGTTACAGGCATTCGCCATTCTAGCCAGTGTAATCGGGGAAAAGGCTCCTGAGAATTGTTTGGGTTTATTTTGCTACATGGATGCGATCGGATAGGCGTATAGGGTGCATGAGGGGCAAGGTTGGCTCTACTAGGACAAACAATTTTGTCAGCGGAAGGCAATGCGGTCCATCATTCGCTGGGACCATAAGGATATTGCCTTATGGCTGAGGATGATGGTGGTTAGAAGGGTAGGTCAAGCTAGTCAATTGTTTCCAGTGTGTACTGGTGATCTCGGACAGTTGAGGCACTCAGTGGCAGTACAAAAGTGACTGTGTTTTCTATTCAATGAGGGAGCTTGTAAATTAGTGGGAATATATAAGTTCAAGCATGATTGCTCAGTCTGTGGAAGTCATAGTGTGTGTAAAAACTTTAAGGGGGAAAACACACAAATGGAGAAGGTAGTGATAAAAGAGGTGACTAAGGTACGGCTGGCAGAGATGATGCTGTTTCTAAGTAGATATCCAGATAGGGCGGCTGCTCTAGTTTTGTTGGAGAGCTTTGTTGTGGGCTTTAAAGTACCGTTTGAGGAAAAATAAGTCAAGTGACATACAAAAAATGTTAAATCAGCAGAGCAGTTTCCTGAAGTAGTCACAGAAAAATTAGTGAAAGAGGTGGAATTGGGTAGTATGTCAGTACCTTTAGTTTTGTCTCCTATAAAAAATCTGCAGGTGTCTTCTTTAAGTGTGGTTCCTAAGAAGGAACCAAACAAATTCAGATTAATTCACCACCTGTCCTTTCCGAAGTGCTCAGTGGCAGCGGGGGTGGAAGGTGGAGAAGGGGTTGGGCTAGATGGAGAAAAAGGAGGGAACGGGGAGAAGGGGATTGGGGTGGATTAGGAAATATTAGGGATCAGGAGCAGATCAGAGAAGGATTAGGAATGGTGTTATGAATGAGTCACCGGAGGAGGAAAAAACAAAAATACAAGCTAAGTCCAGAAAACCGGAGAGGTTGGTAGCTAGCGGATTGCAGACCCCTGATCCTATTCACAACAACTAACAGTAGCCGTGGGGTGTTCCTACGGTGGTCCTAGACACCTCGCTCACAGTCGGAGAACGAAATAAACCTAAAGAAAGAAAGGGGAAATCTAAACTGCCCCAGAGCAGACCCCAAAGCAATAGACAGCCCCCAACATGTATTGAGAGTGAAAACAGATGAAAACACAAGCACAGGCAGAAAGACAGGCTGAGCAAACGGTGGGGCCCTCACTAACTAGCTAGGACAGGAAAGAAAAGCAACTGTCTGCAATCACGCAAAAACCCTGCCAAAAATAATGTCCAACACGTCTGATAGAAAAGGCCCTGAAGTCACTAGACTTCAAAATCACTATATCAGCACTCAGGTATATTCTGAAAACAGAGCAAAGAGATCAACTGATCAGAGACAAAAAATGGAGTTCAGCCAGTCCCAACCAGGGCTGGCTGAACACAAACACTAAGTAAACCAGACAAAATCTCATGGAACAATAGCAGAGCAAAAACTTAGCTTTAGTAGACAGGACTAAACTGGAGGCCAGAGCTCAGAGCAGAGAGGAACACCAGCAACCCAGCAGGGCGTCGGCGGCCTTATATCCACTCAGAGATTCCGGATGTCCAATCACACTCCACCTGTTCAGATGACAGGTTTTTCCCATCCAAATCAATTTCACTACCTCCTTTCACCAGCAGAGGGAGTTCATCGGACATCAAAGGTGAAGGAGAAAATTAACTCATAACAGAATGGCTTCTTTCGTATTTCTTCAACAGCAGCAACACCAGTAATGATGGCACAGGCTTGAAAAAGTCTGTGGCACCAGAAAATCCTAGCATAGCTTGACAGATCAGCAGTATGACTGCTTTGCACATGTCTGAAGCTAGAACATAGGGTAGTCATTGCATGGTCAGATTGAGTCTGAGCAATCGGATGATGACGTTGATCACACCAACCAGAGATTGACCTGGTGACACTGCTGTTGCTAGGCTCCAACCTATGATTGGTGCTGTTACAGCACCAATAATAGGCTGGACATCAGTGTTTCAGGTAATTTCATTGCCTGAAACACTGAAATTGTTGCTATTGGTTGTTCAGAATTGAACAGCCAATCAAAATTAGCATAGTTGCGGGAAAGCTGCCCCATCTACTGTGACGATGACTCCCTGTTGTAAGATTCAGCAGTCATCTTAATGTGATCACTGCGACTGCGGTCACAGTGTTGCATTACACATAGGACATATCTATAGGTCCAAGGTCGGTAAGTACATATCAATCTGGATACGTCCAAGGTCGGTAAGGGGTTAAAGTACACTAAAAAAAAGAGATTAAATTATTACAAAAATATTTGGATTAATATCAATTTTAGTTTCAGACCAACTCTTTAAACCCCTATTTAAGAGTGCAGCATGTAATTGTAAGAGATAGAACAATGATCTGCATCCCCTGATGATCATATAGTAATTGTAGCTGTGTTATGATGATGCATTTCTCCTCAACTTTTAGTAGTGTAATGGCGGTCTCTCTTTCATCACCGCAGTCTTTTACTTCTGCTCCATCCTTTCGTGGGCCATACCTTCAGCGTCTTAGCTGTGTCACTCCTCTCTTTTTGTGTCTCTGCCTTCAGCCACTCCTACTGTGCTTGCTCTTCTTCTCCTGATGGGTAGACCTTTTCAGTTGCATTTTCTTCTGTTGTATACCTCTCACAAGGACATTTCCTTCTCTGGGCTATACAATGTTCAAGCTCTTCTGTGCCCTCCACTCCCATGATGGGCAGTTCTTTCCTTCTGCACCATGACACCAATCGCTGTCTTAAAAAACATGTCAGGTGCCATCTTGACTGGTCACATTCTCATGTCTAGTTAGCATGCAGAGGTGTTGATCCTGCTGACTATGCCAAGTTCAGGTGTAAGGTTTTGTTTGACCGAGTGTAATTTGAAAACCCTGAACACCAGGGAAATATGTGACTAAGGCTAACTTCACACTAGCATTCGGCAGGGCTGCGGATAGCAGCCTACTTCCTTCTTTCTTCCTCCATTAAGCCCCGCCCACTGCCACACCTCTTCCTTCATCTCCTTCTACGTCTGCATGCATCCTGCGCACCCTATCTTTAACATCAGCATACATCCGCATGGCCTGCGTACCCAATGTTAAAGATTGGGTACTCAGGCCAAGCGTATGTAAATGCTGATGCATCCGCATGCGTCGTTTTGACACTGCGCCGAATGCAACGTGTTGCATTTTGTTGAGGTCCGTGGGTGTGTCAAAGCGACGCATGCGGATGCATCAGCATACATCTGCATGGCCAGCTTACCCAATGTTAAAGATAGGGTATGCAGGAAGCATGCAGATGTAGGCGGAGCTGAAGGAAGAAGTGCGGCAGTGTGCGGGGCTTAACAGAAGAACTACACAGCCCTCTGCAGCTCTGCATTACGCAAGTGTGAAACCAGCCTTAGTGACTATGTCTTCCCTTACACTAATGGCACTGCTACCTTGGGGGCCGGTGTAAGCAGCCTGAGATGTATTGTAATGGAAGTAGGAGAGGCCATAGTTAACACCATAACATCTTTTACTGAGGTAGATAAACTTGAAAGAACAAAACATATAACTGACATCAGATATTCAAGCTATTTAGTTAGATTATGCAGTGGTAAAAAGTTAACAGAACAGTGCATGCAGCAAATCTGCAAGTCTTTTGACATATCTCCTTAACACTTAAGGACTAGCGCTTTAATTATTTTTCTGCTTTTTCAGGTTTAATTGTAGCTTTGAATGACACCAATTCTTTTAAAATTGTAATAATAGGGGTAGCTTGATGGGGATATAAGTAATATTTGATGGATTACAGTGCACAAGTAAACTCTGACATCCAGCAGAGAAAGGGGAATTTCACATAATATGTGTAATTACTGCTACTTGTAGATCCACCCAATAATGTAACATAGGCACAAAAATAAAATATTCTTTAATACAATCTGTATATAAAATACTACAACTAGGCCCACGTGAGAGAATTAATAAATATGTAGCAATCAAGAATTTCTATAAATTAAAATGCCAGAAATTAAAAGACACAAGATTCTAATATTAAAATCGCACTAAGAACATATAGTTCAATGAGCCAAGATCAAAATGAGTTTACAGATAAAATATAGTTGCTGGGATAATGTTCAATTTAAATTGGATATAATACCACTAATTGAATGAAGTGCTTGATAAAGCAGTGCTAGGACTACAGAAAAATGGCGTAATATACATTATGTACACACTACATGAAATTTTGGCTATTTGCTTACTAGCATTTGAGATGGTTACAGCAAAGAGTGGATATATGATGAAAAGCAAAGGCACCACAATGGTGTGAAGGTGGCTGACTCTTACTGTGCTTCTCAATAATTTTGGCAGTTTAAGATGAATGGGTCCATCCTAGTAATCCACAATATGCTAGTAGAGGATCATGCTGATTGCCTGATATGATTCAAATGGAAGCAGCGTCCGATTCTGGAACCATATGAACACTTGTTTTCCTGATTTAGTCTCGTTGTGATGATCGCACAAAATAAATAACTAAAACAAGCAGAGCAGAGAGGGAATGGTAGGGACTTTTTAATTAAAGTATTTTAAAAAAGTGATTAGATGATTACATTAAATAGATAGACAATTAGGATTAAAATCATTTTTAGCATAGTATACAGTAGGCTGTATCATTGCAGTGTCAGTGCCGTGCAGTATTTAAAACAGCATACAATTTGAATGTGATGTCAATAATTAGAACAGCAATGCATCAGGGCCGGACTGGGCATCTGGCAGTTCTGGAATTCGCCAGATGGGCTGGTACTTGCACTGGGCTGCTTTGCACTTGGTTTCTTCTGTTATCTTCAGCTGTGCAAGGATCAACTCCACACCCCTTCTTCCACGAGTCCCATGTGGCCTCCTTTTCTTTATATACACGCTATGGATGGATGGATGGATGGATGGATGAAAGTGATGGATGTGATGGAAAAAGATACTGTGATGGATGAAAGAGAAGAAGACACCTAGACCAGTCAGCATGATCATTACCCATGGACAGCCAACCTCTCAGGAGCAGTCTGAGGTACGTAGAGCAGCAGCACGTTAGTGCAGAAACCCTCCCCAAGTCAATCTGGTGAGAAGTATTTTTTCCCAGTGTGTGGGAGGACGTGAAACACTTGCCCTGTGTCTGTCCATAAGCTCCTGCCTCTGATCTGCTGCTCCCATATTGCTACATCTGAGCTGCAGTGTGCAGGCCATAGATCATGATGTCACTACCATGTTCCCCCATTCAGGGGCACACCGACGTCAGCTGCCAGCCTCTGATTGGCCAGCAGCAAACACGGCAGCGTAGGGAGCCGGCGGGTTCCCAGCATCACAATACATTTCAGCTGGATGTCAGCCCCTGCCATTACTGATCCCTGTACACCCTAATGTTAGCTTTACCGTATGTTTACTATCACTGAGCCAGTTTTTAACCCAGTTACAAATACTTTCCACTGGTCCCACTGCTCTCATTTTATGTACCAACTAGTGATGAGCGAGTATACTCGTTGCTCTGGGTTTCCCAAGCATGCTCTGGTGTCCCACCAGCATTACTGTCGCAAAGCAAATGTGGTACCAATTTTTAGGAAGAGGACAACATCTGAGCCTGGAATTTATAGGCTGGTCGGTTTAAACCCTTTGCGGGTTTTATAAGAGATGCTATCCTGGAGTATTTCAATAAGAATAACCTAATTTCCTAATATCAGCATATGTTCATGAGAGTTCTGTCCTGCAACCTAATTTAATCAAATTCTATGAGAAGGTAAGTTCTAAATTGGACCAGGGAAACACAGTGGATGTAGTCTATCTGGACTATTCAAAAGCATTTGATACGGTGTTAAACAAAAGGTTGGTACTAGTCATGAGCGATTATACTCGTTGCTCGTGTTTTCCCGAGCATGCTCGGGTGTCCTCTGAGTATTCTGGTGTGCTCGGAGATTTAGTTTGTGTCGAAACATCTGCATGATTTGCAACTGCTAGACAGCCTGAATACATGTGGGGATTTCCTAACAAATAGGCATTCCTCACATGTATTCAGCCTGTCCAGCAGTCGCAAATCATGCAGCTGCATCAACACAAACTAAATCTCCGAGCAAGCCAAAATACTCAGAGGACACCGAGCATGCTCGGGAAAACCCGAGCAACGAGTATACCAGGTCACCACTAGAACCAACCTTTTGTGTAACACCGTATCAAATGCCTTTGAAAAGTCCAGATAGACAACATCCACTGTGTTTTACGATTTTGAACTTAGGTTGGATGAACCAAATAAACCCAGGAAGTTTTACATGGATTTCTGGAACTGGACAAACTTTACTGAAAAAACTGTGACAATATAAGTCAGATGTCAGGGACCAATGTCAATGTTTTCTATACTTTGCAACTAAATCCATGTCATGAGGATGTAGATACAGGTAAAAGTTGAACTTGTTAGAAATTCCATGTATTGGCGCCATTCGGATCCAGAGGCAATGAAGCCCCTACTGCCACAATCTGTACATCACTATATAATCTCCAGTTTCCCATATGCATGTGTAAGGGGGTGAGATAGAATTACCTCCTTGCTTCCCTTCCTCTAAGTGTTTTCCATGTGCTGATGTTTACATATGCTAATGTTGGTAATGTTTATTATTAATATTTGCGGTACTGCTACATAGTAATATGTATTATCGCTCACATTTATGGTACTCATACATGTGTTACCATTCTTTGTAGAACTATATTATACTAGCTGAAGAGCCTGGCGCTGCCCAGGCATAGTAACTAACTACAGTTAGTTATAACAAATTATAATGATTATATCTATATACAGAATATATATAAAGCTGAGTGTAGCGCCCCGCCCATTCCGCATAGCCATATTCACTATAATATCCCACATCATCCCATCAGCCAGAGCTACCGGACTACTACCCATAATATCCCACATCGTCCCATCAGCCAGAGCTACCGGACTACTACCACTAATATCCCACATCATCCCATCAGCCATAGCCACTGGACTACTACCATTAATATCCCACATCATCCCGTCAGCCAGAGCCACTGGACTACTACTTCAAATATCCCACATTATCCCATCAGCCAGAGCCACCGGACAACTACCACTAATATCCCACATCATCCTGTCCGCCTGGAGTCAGAACCAGAGCGCTGAGTGGATTTGCCCTAACTTCCATACCGGGGATCCCTTTAAGAGAGCCTGAGATCAGAACCAGAGTGCTGATTGGATTTGCCCTGACTTGCATACCAATGATCCCTTTAATAGAACCCTGGGGTCAGAATCAGAGTGCCGAGGGATTTGCCCTAACTTCCATACAGGAGATCACTTTAAGAGAGCCTGGGGTCAGTAACAGAGCATTTGAAGGCAATTGCCCTGACTTCCATACCGGGGATCCCTTTAAGAGAGGCCTGGGGTCAGAATTAAAGCGCTGGATGGATTTGCCCTGACTTCCATACTGGAGATCCCTTTAAGAAGGGCCTGGGGTCAGTACCAAAATGCAGAGTGGATTTGCCCTAAATTCCATACCAATGATCCCTTTAAGAGACCCTGGGGTCAGAACCACAGAGCTGAATGGAACTGTCCTAACTTCCATACCGGGGATCCCTGTAAGAGAGGCCTGGCGTCAAAACCAAAGCACTGGATGGATCTGTCCTGACTTCCATACCAATGATCCCTTTAAGAGGGAAGATGTGCCTACGGGATGGAGGATGTGTGATGTGTATATGGGCATGGGAGGGGGGGATTCATTTCTGTCATGTACTCACTGCTCCTTTCTGGGGGGCAGACAATGGCTGGAAGCTTATGTTCCCAGGGATGCTATATTTATCCCACCATGTCAGTGTCTGCTGAGATGTTGTCAAGTGGGAAAACTGTTGGACATAGCAACCAATCACAGCTCAGTGAATTCCATGATGTGCCAACTGTGGATGTAATGTGTGAACAATTAAATAAAGAGAATGTTCAAGTTATCCTGGACTGTGTCTCCATTACTGGGGGTCGCCTGAAAGAGGAACTGTCGTTGCCTGGGAAGTGCCCAGGGGAACCTGAATTTGAAGATGCAGGTACGCTGAGTTGAAGAATACAGTTTTCTGTAGGGGAAGGTCGGGACACAGATACTACAGTATCTCTGGTCACGACTACAGTCCTGTCCTCTCCTTACACATGAAATCTAAACAACAATCCCTTACACAAAGTTTATAAAGAGACCCCAGTCCTCCAGGGGTCAGAGTTCTCCTCTTCATCCTGGAGTGAGGTTTAGGCTTCCAGTGGATGCTACTGTAGGGAGAAGGGCCCCCACAGAGTGTCTGGGCCAGAACCAAGGGGACAGCCATCTAGGTTCCTAAGGGAACTGTACCTGGGGAACGGAGGAGGAGAGTGCACTGCTGGGAGTGACAGGACAGCAAGGGGAGGGGTGAGTATAAAAGGGACAGGGAGCACGCAGGGGAGTCAGTTGGCGGTACGGCAGACACAAAGCAAGAGACTGTAGGAGATTGAGAGAGCCAGAGTGACAGACGGTGACCAGAGAGGAGGGGAGACTTACGGTGGCCTGCGGAGAGTAAGCGCCAAACTTACCAACAAGAGACTGCCGCTTCACTCCAGTCCGGGGTCACTACCTGCCCATGGTCGTCCGCAGCTGTTACCGCTGTTCTCCAGCCTGTTGCAGCCTGTCCGCCGCCCCTCGCAGCCACTGCCGCTTCACTCCAGCCCACGGCTGTGGCCTGCCCGTTACCGCCCCCTGTTCATCATCGCCCAGAGTTGACGTCACCCCACTGCAGTCGGCAGTTGGGGCCTACTCCTCGCATACAGAGAAACTCTTTGCCTAAGCCCAGGCCGTGCACATGACCTGCCAACTGCCACTCCTGGTAACTGCGACACAACCCTGCTTGGAGACTGGAGTCTTATTGAACGCGCTTACGAGCAGAACCCCGCTGTTTCTACAGGGGGTTACGTCATCAAAGGACTTCCTCAGGGCCTGTTGTGCCCCAACTCCTCTTGGGCGCCGGGGCACCCAAAGATTACGACAGTTCTTCAGCAGCTGGGCCCAGCGGCTGTGACACCAAAGCAGCCTCATCAGAGATGCCGAGGGACATCAGGACGGATAAGTGACACTATAGGAAATAAGGACCCGTAGTCGGCCATATCGCGGCCCTATAGAACCGGCCTTTGCCGGGTTAGTCGTGTTCTCTCTGAAAGTGATTGCTTGTGCCAAGTCCCTGCGAGGACAATAGCTTTTATTGTGTCTTAATAATAATAATAATAATCTTTATATAGTGCTAACATATTCCGCAGTGCTTTACAGTTTGCACACATTTTTCATCACTGTCCCAGATGGGGCTCACAATCTAAATTCCCTATCAGTATGTCTTTGGAGTGTGGGAGGAAACCGGAGTACCCGGAGGAAACCCACGCAAACACGGGGAGAACATACAAACTCCTTGCAGATGTTGTCCTTGGTGGGATTCGAACCCAGGACCCCAGCACTGCAAGGCTGCAGTGCTAACCACTGAGCCACCGTGCTGCCTGGTTGCTTAGCATAGCCCTAGTGGCTTAAATTTATAAAAGTTCTCTAGCCAAAGTTCAATCCAGTCTCACTCCTCGTCACTGCATCCTGCGTACCTGCTGTTACCTACATTTGGTGTAGTCGGCAGGATGCAGTCTCCGAGCACGGACAACGATGCCCCAGACCAGGGCAGGGCCGTGAACTCAACAGATAGCGAGGGCCCCTGCTCCAGCATTTCGTTGGGGGCTATGCTGAGCAACCTGCCTAGGTTTTCTGGCTCTAATAGCATGCTATGGAGCTGGACAGAACAGATGCGGGGGCTCTTTCGGATGCAGCCGATGACTCCTGACCTTGAAGCCGAAGTAGCTCTCGTGGCGTTAGATGGGAGGCTTGGAATTCAGTAATGTTGAGGCCCATGGGATACCGCAACACCTTTGATAAAGTTTTACAGATTTTAGAACAGACCCATGGGGACCCAACCAGTGTGGGAGAGTTGAGGAGCCGGTTGTTCAGTCGGATGCAGGGAGAGGGGGAGACCATCACCCAGTATGTGAATGTCCACCAAGAGTTGCATATGGCCATCGAAAGGAAAGACGGCGTAGGGGTAGGACCTATTGACATTACCCTACGTGACCTGTTGGTAACTGGACTGCGGGACCCGTTAATAAAGCAGGCATTATGGGAGCAGGACAGAATGAATCCCCGTATAGACTTTTCAGAGGTGGGAAGTCAAGCACAAGCTGGGGAGCAGGAGCAGGGGATGGCGGTCCCCGTGGGAAAGGTCCGGAGTGTGGAGGCTTCCATGAACGCAGTTGAGGAGCCTCAATGGGTGGAGGAGATGAAACAGGAATTGAAGAACATCAAGGGCGAGTTGGCCAAAGTGAAGAGATGGACTGAGTCCAGGACTGGACGGCCTAGTTTCAATCCCGGCCCCTGGGGGCCCCGCTCCACCCAGGGCGATAGGTCTGTGCAGGCCCGGTGCTATGAGTGCAGGGAGCCGGGCCACTTCGCCCGAGAGTGTCCGCGGCGTGGGAGATACCCACCTCGGCGGCCATTAAACTAGAGGGCTCCAGGCTGGGGGGATGCCACTCGGAGCCAGAAACCACGATTAGGGGTGGTGGAAGTCCTGAAGATTTGGTCACAAAATGTCTGGTGGTATGGGCAGAAATAGAGGGCTGGGCCGTCCGGTGCCTAATGGACACAGGGTCACAAGTGATAACTATGTCTACTACTTATTAATGGCAAAATTTCCACGAAGCAGCAAGACCCCAGTGGGGACCCATGATCAGACTAGTAGCCGCCAATCAACTACCGGTCCGTACAGGTGACGCTGTGCGGTGAAACCCTCGGCCGCAGAGGAGTGGTACTGACCCAAGGGGAAACCGATAAGCAGCATCCAGTAATTCTGGGCATGAACATACTACGGGAGTTCGGCAATCTGCTCCTCAAGGATCCCACACACAACATCCTGAAGCAGTGGGGTTCTCGCACAGCCCAAGGACAGGTTTTCCAGCAGTTGGTGCGGGAAGCGCGAGTACATCAGGACTGCCGGGAGGGAGAGGCTCTGGGCAAAGTCATCGCGTCAGTGGCTCCCCTGCTTGTACTGCCCCCTGGGCAGACGGTGATGGCCCTGCCAATTCGAGCCTCAATACCCTTGGAGGGCGTAGAGATGTAGGTGGAGTCATGCTACTCAGAGCACTTGCCTCCTGGCATACTGGTGGCCCGCTCCCTGACCACAGTGTAAAAGGGGACCGTCCTGGTGCGCTGCATCAACCTTGAAGACCAAGACATCATCCTGAAGCCCCAGACCGAACTGGCCAAGCTAGTAAGGCCTTTGAAAGAAGTGCTGCTGGTCCCTGCGGTTCAATTGAGAGTGCAATCCGAGGACCCTTGGGAAGTAACTATCCGGACTCTACAGGCTACAGAAATCTCGACTCAGGAGAAGGGTCGAAACATCCTGGAACAAATGCGGGCCAAGCTCTCCAGACTAACTTCAGCTCCGCTTTCCCAGATAAAAACAGTGCTCGGACAGTACCACGAGGTATTTGCTAGTCATGAGGAAGATTTTGGATGTACCACCGCCATCACCCATGGAATTCCAATGGCAGGAGCGGCCCCCATCCGCGAACGATATCGACAGATTCCTCCACAGCTCTACCAAGAGGTGAAAACTTTGCTGGCTCAAATGCTACTGAAGGGAGTTATTCGAGAAAGTCAAAGCCCCTGGGTGGCTCCCATTGTGTTGGTCCACAAAAAGGATGGCACCCTATGGTTCTGTGTGGACTATCGAAAGCTGAATGCTTGCACCATCAAAGACTCGTACCCACTACCCCGAATAGAAGAATCCTTGTCCGCCTTGGGGAAGGCAACATATTTTTCGACTTTGGACCTGGCCAGTGGGTACTGGCAGGTGCCCATGTCAAAAGAAGACAGGGCTAAGATGGCGTTCATACATCCTATTGGACTATTTGAGTTCAATCGAATGCCGTTCGGACTGGCCAACTCCCCAGGGAACTTTCAGCGGTTGATGGAGCGGTGTCTGGGAGATCTAAATTTCGAGGCCACGTTGATATGCCTGGACGATATCATTATCTATGCTGCCACGTTTAAGGACCACCTGAAGCTGTTGGGGCAGGTACTCGGCTGGCTGCAAAAGTACGGGTTGAAGGTAAAACCCCAAAAATGCCACCTATGTTGCACCCAAATCGAATATCTGGGCCATATTGTCTCGGCGGAGGGCGTAAGGCCGTCCCGGGAAAAGGTTGATGCCATTCAGGGATGGCCTACCCCCCGAGACGATAAAAGATGTGCGGGCCTTCCTGGGGTTGGCCGGATACTACCGTCATTTCGTAAAGAATTTTGCATGTCGAGCTCGAGCCCTGCACTACCTGCTGAAGGGGGCTCCCGCTGGGCAAATGGACCAAAAATCCAGTGGCTACAACCTCAAAAAGATGTCTTCCAAGACCTTAAGGCTGTGCTCTCGGATGCGCCGGTGTTAGCTTATGCGGATTTCTAGCAACCGTTCATCCTGCACACTGATGGGAGTCTTCACGGGCTGGGGGCTGTGTCGTCACATGTTCAAGACGGCCAGGAGAGAGTGATCACATATGAAAGCCGCTCACTCCATGATGAAAAACGGAGGTCGATACGCGAGGAAACAGAAATTAGCACCTCCAGGCTGGTGGGGATCTCTCTAGTTGAGAGAGCATCCTTAACATGCCCCGCTAGTCCACGCCAAAAAACGGGGATAAGGGCCTTGTCGGACCACTCCAGCTCTGACGCCAGTGTCTGAAAACGGACGGCATACTGGCTAACCGAGAGCAACCCCTGAGTCAGTGCGAGTAACTGCAGAGACGTGTCATGCGTGACCCGTGGGCCGAGGAAAACCTGCTTGATGGCCATTAACAGGTGCCCTGCGGTCCATATCTCAGGATCACCGCGCTCCCATAAAGGCGTAGCCCATTCCAGAGCCTTGTCCGACAGTAGGGATATAACAAATGCCACCTTGGCTCGTTCTGTGGGGAATTGCGCAGCCATCAGCTCCAGGTGGATTAAGCACTGGCTGATGAAACACCTACAGGAGGCGCCATCCCCAGAGAACTTATCGGGTAACGGGAGGCGGGTGACTGTCAGTGCAAGGGTGGACATGGACATACGGTCTACCACATCAGTTAGAGCCTGTACAGCAGCATCCGTAGCCTGTGCAGCAGCGACAGCCTTCTCGAGGGTGAGTAACCAGTTCTCAATCTGCCGTATGCACTGCATAAGTTGCTGCTGATCTACCATCACTAGCCAGACCCTGGCGCTAGTATAATATTAGGAGTGGCGGAAGGCACTAAATAAAATATTATTAAAGTGCCTTCGCCACTCGGGGTCCACCGTGCGGGAGCTGGAAAAACCACAGCTAAGTGAAGGCAGAGCAATCTGGCGGCAGTGTGCAAAGAGTTAAACTGCACCCAATTGCACCTAGCAAGCTCTGTTACAATCACAGAGTCTGCCAGCAAAAAGCAAACACAGAAACGCTGAGTCTGTTTAAGGTCACAAACCCTCGGCGATGCACATTCGGTAATTATGGTCACAGGAGTAGCCTTAGACTGCAGGACTACTCCGTCTAGACCTACCGTAGAGACACGTGTGCGTGGCGTTGCAACTGCGAACACCCGGCAGGACTGCAAACGCAGTGCGGCGATAATTGCGAATGTTAGGAGTGGCGGAAGGCACTAAATAAAATATGATTAAAGTGCCTTCGCCACTCGGGGTCCACCGTGCGGGAGCTGGAAAAACCACAGCTAAGTGAAGGCAGAGCAATCTGGCGGCAGTGTGCAAAGAGTTAAACTGCACCCAATTGCACCTAGCAAGCTCTGTTACAATCACAGAGTCTGCCAGCAAAAAGCAAACACAGAAACGCTGAGTCTGTTTAAGGTCACAAACCCTCGGCGATGCACATTCGGTAATTATGGTCACAGGAGTAGCCTTAGACTGCAGGACTACTCCGTCTAGACCTACCGTAGAGACACGTGTGCGTGGCGTTGCAACTGCGAATGCCCGGCAGGACTGCAAACGCAGTGTGGCGATAATTGCGCCGCTGGCAAAACGCTGCTATCATGCTGGAGCAATGCAGACGCTAAGCTGCTGAGCTTGATGGAGCAAATGCGCGCTGGCGCTAGCGCTGCTAAGGGCAGAACTCAAACACTCACACAGACGTAGTATCAGAGGAATGGGGTTTCAAATGAGTCATTCACCAGTCCAAGCATCCATCAACAAACATACAGCAGCAAGTATGAATATACTAGCGCATGGCGGAACAGCCATGTGCGCTTTTTATAGCGAACGGGACCTTCCGGAAATCTCCAAGGCTCCAGGAAGAGCCAATGGGATTCCACACAGGAGCTTAGCACCTGACTCCCGAACTCCAATGGGAGTTCGTCCCATGAGCATGCTCAGATGAGGGAACAAAGGACTTAGCCTCTGGAGAGAGTTGCCGCAGGGTAATCTCCTTTACAGCAGGAAAGGCGCAGGAGACTGCAGCATGTGAGGATCTAGATTTCAGCAAGGGAGAGGCAGAAATCTGACTCCTAACAGTAGCTATGTGATCACCAGAACACTGAACACCTACAGAAAGTCCCGCATGTCCCAGTGACAGATTTGACAGCAGAGCTGTCAGTCAAGGCACCGACAGCCCAGCAAGCCCATCACAGCATTGGACAGCCAAGTTGTCAATCAATACACAGACAGCTCGGCAGGACAGTTTCCATAGAACAACATAGCAATCATTCAATGAGCGGAGGAATTGTGGCAGCAGCAGTACGATTACTCACGCTGCAGTGCATTACTCTAAATTTATTAACATTAAACTTTATCTACCATGTGTTTGCCCTTGCAAAATCTTTTCCAGATCCTTTTGTTATATTATCATGTTAGAAGTTAATAATCAACATATGCAGTTTGGAGGGTGCCTTGATCCATTGGAAAATGTAGGGAAATACAGCCATTTTTTGAATAAAAATATTAAAACAACTTTATTAGTAGAATTGAATAAAAACAGAACATTTTGGAAAAGGTCTCACATTTACTGTGAATCTTTTTTGAATTCTACAAAAAAATTATTTGGATATTTTTATTCAAAAAACGTCTTGATATCCCTATCTTTTCCTTTGGCTACCACCAAGCAGGAGTGGTTTTTCATCCAAGCTGTTGATTTGATGGCTAGTTTAATGTGGGATCGCTGAATCGCTGGATCATTCTCTCTTATTCATTGCCTTGATCCGTTACTTTTAAATTCGAAAAAGCTGCGGGATTAAAATTATTTTTACTTAAGGGGAATCTGTCAGCAGTTTTTTTCTATTTCATCTGAGAGCAGCTTAATGTAGCAAAAGAGACCCCGATTCCAGTGATGTATCACTCAGTTAACTGGGGCAGCCATTCTGACACAATCAGAGTTTTTAGATTCAGCATGAAGCAGAGCTAAGAAAGCTGACCCTATCCACATCACAGCTAACCCTGCCCACAGCAGTGTCTCATGCACATAACTCTGGAAAGTGAGGCGCTTATCAAAGAAGGAAGTGAAGTTGGACCAGGACTCACAAGACCAGCTAATCACAGCAATGTTAATCACAAGGTGATTAAACCTTCAGTCTAAGTAAACAACAGCACACAGCCAGATATGATAATTACCTTCATAGAGGGGTTATGATCATTTGTAAATTGCCTTCATAGGTGTGATCTCCAGGATTAGCAGGGCTTGGGAGGGATTTTGGGGTGTAAACTTAACAAACAACGGATAAAACATCAAAGCAAGCAGAGAAAGGGTGTGCGACCGAAACTGGTAGCTAAGACCAACTGGCCCCACATTATACGAGGTCACAACCAAGTTCTGCCTGAGAAAGGCTGCACTAATTACTCCTCAGAAGCACATAACCCTGAAATATGCAGTGATTGTACGCAACTCATAATAAAAGTGTCTAATTTGCTACTTACTGCCATTTTTTAGTAAAGATATATGACATACTTGCAAGCAAAGATGAAATAGGTAATGGGAGATGCCATAAATATACTGAGGAATTCTGTATAACATAAAATATAAGCAAAAAAGAAAGGGAAGAATAGCTGGAACATCTGTTCTCAGACATATTGTAACCATTATTTTAGAAAAGATGGAGTCTAAAACCTTTAGAATGAGTTCAGCGAGTCCAAACAGTGAGGGGATAAAACCATATTGGCCCAAGGATAGAAAAAGTAAGACTACCTAAACTAAAGCCCCCTTCACACATAGCGAGATCGCTAGCGATATCGCTAAAGCGTCACCGATTTTTGACGCAACAGCGATCTCACTACATGTGACACTTACCTCCGACCTGGCTCCCCGCTGGATATCGCTGATCGCGCGAGAACGGGATGGTCCATTTCTTGTCGTCGGCTTCCTGCCGGCGCCGACAAGAGACTCCATGGACGCGGGTAGAAGACGTCACCCTCGCTGCGTGTGACAGGTAAGTGACGACCGCTGCTGCATCGCTGGTGAGATCTGCTTGTTTGGCAGCTCACTAGCGACCATTTAGCGATGCACCAGAGCTCCTGACTGGGTCGTATCGTTGTCGAGATCGCAGGTGCATCGCTAAATGTAACGGGACCTAAAGGCTCTGTTCACATGTCCAGTATCATCAGTTAAAATGGATTATGCAGCAATCTGTTAACAAAAAAGTTGTGCAGATACAATTGTTTTGTCTGGCTAAAAAAAAATGGTTTCAATGGATCCGTCTTTTTAACAATGAAGTCAATGGAAAACTGATCAGTAAAACAGTCTAGCCCCTGTGCATCCAAATTTTATTAGCAGAAAACTCCACCTGATGATTAAAGAGAAACCACAAAGTGGATATTTTCACTGGAGATATAAGGTGTATTTACCTTGGCTGACCACAGCTGTAAAGGGGTTTTTCACCCCAAAGGAAACTTTCAGCAACCAGTACAGAGTACAGAAAAAATGACAGTGTGTATTATACACAATGTCAGGATTCGGCTCTGCTTGTCAGTTGGAGCGCTTTTCACGTCACTTAGGAATGTGATTTACGTTAAATTGTGGTCACGTTCTGACCAGATTGTCATCTGCTTTACTCAGCAGAACAGTGAGAGAAGATGATGAGAATCTATTCAGCACAAAACTTCAACTGTGGAAATCATATACCTAGAGTTACATGACAAATCGGTGGATGCCGTGTTAATGGCTCCAGTCTGGCAGTGTAAATTCACCTTTCTCCTGTCCAAGATAATTGTTTAAGTCAGTATCTAGTAAAGATAAAAAAGTGGTACAAAACCACAACCAGCTCACCAACTAGACCCGCATGTGCACGGAACTCCATCTTCACTAGATGTCATGATTCCAACAGTGAAAAAAATCTTGAAAATTTTATTTGTGCTTCTCAAAAATATTATCTTGTGCAGTAAAACTCCATAATCAGTGTGCATACAGGGAATGAAGCAACGCGTTTCGATCTGGAACTCACAGTCATGGATATTTAAACTGTCCAAAAAAACAATCAAACTGAGCTCAAGTTTTTGAGTAGTTTCTAAACAGATTACCAAAACAGACAATAAGATAACATAAAATAAACCAATATATACATATAAAATGATAATACTTTAATAATGAAACATGATCTCATTGCGCTTGTTTAAGCCATTTGGTACTCTAGTATCCAGGTGATATATCTAGAAGGCTTCCCGTGTAAGGAGACGTCTTTTGATATCTCCTCCACATTCAGACCTGACAATTTGTTCTATCCCACTAACCTGCAAAGAATAATATTAATAAGCTTTATTTATACAGCGCCAACATATTCCGCAGCGCTTTACAGTTTAACAGTTTCAAAACACAAGTCATAAGTAACAACGTTAACAATACAATAATTAAAGCAAAATAAGATGACCCTGCCCGTGAGAGCTTACAATCTACAATGAGGTGGGGGGAGATACAAAGTACAGGTGTGTATTTACAGTGAAGAAGAAGCTGTGCTTCCTCCATGTTCTAAAATAAAGTGCTTTGCTGCGCCTGACAAATTGTGATTCATTTTGTTATTATTTATATCTCTCAAATGCTCTGCAATGCGCGTCTTTAACTTGCGTGTTGTACAACCTATGTATGATACATTGCAGATAGAACAATTTATTTTGTATACTACATTCATGGAATTGCAGTTGATGTATCTTTTAATATTACATTCTTGTGTACTATCCTGATTATTAAATATTTTTGTAACCAATGCATGTGCACACGCTGTGCATTTATTGCTGCCACATCTATAAAACCTCTAACTTCAAGCCAAAGGTTTTTTCATATTTTTGGAACTGAACTCACTAGATGAAACTGAATTACCTATGGTTTTGCCACGCCTAGCTACTATATTATCTCCACTATTTAACATTGTAGCCAAAATGTTATCCTCATAGAGAATTGGTCAGAATTTATTAATAATATTTTTTACTTGACCAAATTGGGAACTATATTGCAAAGACACATATGGTTTGTTCATGTTTTTTAGTTGCTGTATTTCTAGTGGTAGTTGGTGTAACTAGATTATCACATATTTTTTTGTCTGCTATGTTACGTGCTCTTGTAAGCATTCAATTTTGATATTTGCATTTTTTTTAATTTTTCAGTTACCATTTCAAACTCAGGTTGTACATTATTTTCATGACTGCAGTTTCTTTTGTGTCTGACACATTCCCTTACTGGGACTGACTTTATGGCTGCTTGCAACATGCAAGATGGTGTTTGCACTTAGAGGTTTTTTGTGTGTTTCAGTAATAATGACATCATTAGTAATTCCCTGAAAATCCAAGTCCAAAAAACAAATTGCATCCCTACTTTGTTTATATGTAAATTTAATGTTACAATCATTAGTATTGATGTATTCAAAAAAATTTGGCATGGCAGATACATATCCCCCCCAAATAATGAGGATGTCGTCGATGTATCTGCCATACCAAATTAATTCCTCAGAAAATGAATTATTATGAGAAAACATGAATTTAGACTCCCAAAATGCCATAACCAAATTTGCAAGCGATGGGGAAAATTTGGGCTCCATCGCTACGCTGTTTTTTTGCAAATAAAAATTACCATCAAATGAAAAAAATTATGAGTTATTAAATAGTAAGTGGCTTGAAGAATGAAGTCAATGAGATTTGAGAATACACACTATGATTTTGCAAATAAAAATGTAGAGCTTGCATTGCTAGTTGATGGTGAATGTTAGTGTACAGAGAGATAACATCACAGGAAAGCCAAGAATAATTAGAAATCCACTTTTTTTGAGAAAAATCACTTAGTACATGTCTGAATCCCTAATATAACCTGAGATTTTACTCACCAAAAGCTGTAGAAGAGAGTCTATCCACTCCCCTAAATGCTCATTAGCTGAGCCTATACTTGATACTATGGGTCTTATAGCTGGTATCCCTATTCCTTTATGGATTTTTGGAGAGCCATATATTATGGGAAGAACTGGATCAGTGACATTAAGACATTCCGCTTGTTTTTTAGTAAGTACTCCTAAATTCAGACCATCCATTATAATTTCATTTATTTCTCTTACTAATCTGGATGTAGGATTTATACTCAGTTTCTCATATGTTCTTACATCTGATAACGTCTCCATAATTTTCCTTCTATAATCCTCTGCATAAAGTACCACCACTACTCCCCCTTTATCTGACATTATCTAGTAAAGATAACAGCTCATAATCTGCAGTGTTTACTGGTAATGAAATGACTTTGTATGTGCCCACAATAAGTATTTGCTGTAGACATTTCTGCATCAAAAACATGTTTCTTGACCAGAAAACACCTGGCAGGAAAACACTGCTGCGTTTATGAGATTTTTTTTCCAAATGGGTGAAAAACAAAGCAAAACTGCTAAAAATATAGCTGCTGCTGACATGAAACTGCTTCAAATCTGCAAGGAAAAAATAAGCTGCTGTTCTTTGAGATTTCAGACATCTCATTCACTTTTCTGGTACTATCAAACATAGTTTTGGGATCACGGAGCCCTTTATTACAAATATATTCATCCCTCCATTTGAAAGAAATTTATATTCTACATTATCTCAACTCAGTTTTGTCTGTCAATGATAAAGTGCAGTTTACAGCAATTTGTACTTGAAAAATGTGACAAATACCCTAATCAGCTATAACTCACAAGTGTACAAAAATATTTCATTCACCGCACAGCTGGTGGGCCTGGGTGCCTTCAAATGCCAGGGCTGAATTTCAGTTCCAGTCCGGCCCTGCAATGCATTAAATTTATTTATTTACTAGATGCATTTTTCGAAACTGCCCAGGTTTGCTTTTTCAATGGATTTTCCTTCTTGCGCTTTTGTTTTTCCTACGCCTTCTTCCACGAGCCATGTCTTTTTATTTTTCCAATGAAATAGGCATGTGAGGTCTTATTTTTCAGGTCCAATTGTAGTTTTCAATGACACTATTCATTTTACTTTTCAATGTACCGAAACACAGAAAAAAGACTAAAAGGACAGAAATGGTGAAAACATGCAAATCCGTCATTGTTTTTTTTTTATTTTGTTTTTACCGTACTCATTGTATGGTAAAAATAACCTGAACCTGACAGTATGATTCTTCAAGTTAGTAGAAATAAATAAATTGAAAAATTTGAATAGATTTTTCTGTGGTAAAAAAAATAAAAAGTTTGAAAATGGCAACATAAATCAATTTTTTTTTTTTTTTTTTTACAAATAAACCGTAATGTATTTATTTTCTGTCGATGGAGTTGTATGAGAGCATTTTAGCACCAAGATCTGACATTTTTCAATCTTACCATTTTGGGGTACACTAAATATTTTGATCTCTTTTTATTGTACTTTTTGGGTAGGTATTACATTTTTTTTCTCTTTACATCGTTTACCATACAGGTTAATTAATTTAAGAATTAGCTAGACTTTTACAGATGCAAAGATATCAAATGGAATTAATTTTTTAATTGTATTTATATTTAAAGAGCGAAAAATGTGGTTGTTAAAAATGTTTTAAATATTTTGAAAATAAAATATAATTTGTGCACATGGATACTGTAAACTGCAACCCATAGGTATATATTATTACAGCTCTGGCAAAAATTAAGAGGCCACTGCAAAATTTTCAGTTTGTCTGATTTTTCTCTTTATATTTATATTTTTGAGTAAAATGTAAACTGCTCTTTTATTCTATAAACTACTGACGACATGACTTCGAATTTCCAAGCACTAAATTTTGTATTTATTTTCAGAAAATGAGAAATGGTCAAAAGAACAAAAAAATGCAGTGCTTGCAGACCTCAATTAATGCTAATAAAACAAGTTCATGATCATTTAGAAACAACAATACTAATATTTTAACTCAGGAAGAATTCAGAAATCAATAATTTGAGGAATAGCCATGATTTTTAATCACAGCTTTCAAGCATCTTGCCATACTTTGCACTAGTCTTTCTCACACTGCTTTTGGGTGACCTTATGCCACTCCTGGTACAAAAATTTAAGCAGTTCTACTTTGTTTGATGGTTTGTGACTATCCATCATCCTCTTGATTGCATTCTAGAGGTTTTCAATGGGGTTCAGGTCTGGAGATTGGGCTGGCCATGACAGGGAATTGATGTGGTGGTCCTTCATCAACACATTGATTGACCTAGCTGTGTGACATGGTGCATTGTCCTGCTGTAAATGAGTCCTCAGAGTTGGGGAACATTGCCTGAGCAGAAGGAATCAACTATTTTTCCAGGATAACCTTGTATGCGGCTTGATTCATTCGTCCTTCACAAAGAATAACCTGCCCAATTCCAGCCTTGCTGAAGCATCCCCAGATCATCACTGATCCTCCATCAAATTTCACAGTGGGTGAAATACACTCTGGCTTGTATGCCTCTCCAGGTCTCCGTCTATTAGGTGAACAGTTGTTAGGCAATGCTGAAAATTAGACTCATCAGAGAAGATTACCTTACTCCAGTCCTCTATGGTCCAATCCTTATGGTCTATGGCAAACTTCAGCCTGGCTCTTCCTTGCTTCTCATTGATGAAAGCCTTTTTTCTAGCTTTACATGACTTGAGCCCTGCCTCTGGGAGCCTGTTACGAACTGCTCTTGCCGTAGACTTTACCCCAGCTGCCATTTGCCATTCCTTTTGTAGGTCACTTGATGTCATCCTGCAGTTGCTGAGTGACATTCGAATAAGATTACCGTCATCCCAGTCAGTGGAGAGTTGTTTTCGCCCTCTGCCGGTCTGTAGCTTTGCTGTCCCCAATGTCTGCTGCTTGACCTTGTTGTAATGGACTGCCATCTTAGAAATTTTAAAGATAGAGGCAACATGACCTTCACTGCATCCCTCTGCTAGTAAAGCCAGAATTGAGTCCTTCTTTTCCTCACTCAAGACTTTTCTTTTCAACTCCTTTCTCATGGTTAAAATTTATTTTTCCATTCCTATTACTTTTGGGATATTACTAGCACTTGTTTTGTCATCCAGCTCATCCTATTGCAAGAGGATTGTGAACATCACAGAAGGGTTTTTTATACTTTCCTTCATTAAATAAGATTTGGCTCAGGTGATCACCTAGTCAGAAGCACATTTAGTACAATAAGAATAAGACATCAGTACCTAACCCAAGGCTACTGCCCCACACCATGTTACATATGGAAAATACAACTTACGAAAAGGTAGACATCAATGCATTTTTTAAATCCTTGGCTTTAGAGATAAGTGAACCCGAACTTAAAAGTTTGAGGTTTGTACCTGATAGTGAGTGTTCAGTGCTAAATGGCGAACTTCTCCGTTACAATGTTTGGAGTTCCAGGGGAAGGAGAGAAAGATTTCCAGCTCAAAAGTTCGGATCTCCATTCTTTTCAGTGATGTTTGGGTTCAGATTTATTTTCTGGTACAGTTCTGGTACCCAAACCAAGCATTGGAATGAAGTTTGAGTCAGGTAACAGAACCCGAACTTCCACGGGTCCGCTCATCTCTACTTGGCTTCCTTTGTAAGGGAGTATGGGGACTCGGATGGATTCTCTCTATACAGCCATCTTTGATTGTGGCTACTGCTAATTCAATTCCTTTATGTCAATATCCCTTTTTTATATTAAACTTTGCAATGATTTGTCAAAGAAATTAAAATCATAGTTTATTTATTTTACGCACTAATTTTACCGACATTTTCGGCTCTGTTCCCTTTAGGGCTCACAATCTAAATTTCCTAGCAGTATGTCTTTGGTTGTCTAAGAGGAAACCAGACCACACCCACTCAAACACGGGGAGAACATAAAAACTCCTTGCAGTTTTATTATTTTATTGCTCCTTGTACTTTTATTCATATTAATTTACAACAATCTAATAATCCAATAAAACAAATAATATATCCGTAAGTAAATATAAGCATAAATAAGATTAAGAAATAGATAGATAAATATTTAAATATATATACCCCAAATTTAATGAAAATGAAATGTGCAGCATACTGGATAGTTATCTGTATCTAAGGGTCACAATTTACAGTTTCTCAATACACAGATAATATTTTGTTGTCATACGTATTTTATATTTAGCTGGAGTGCAAATGTCCATTTTATATAGGGCTATGAGATTACCTTGTTTGTGGAGGTTAGTATATTTTTATCCATATTTCTGTTTATTTGGTAATTCATGTGTACACTTTTACTGCTGCCCCACTTGTTCCTTCTTATCTGCAGAACGGCCACGACAGACCTATCGTGGGATAGGAAAGAAGATTACCAGCCTTCAACATTTATTTCAGATAAATTGTGGCAATAGGGATATAAAGAGTAATAATAATAGCGTCAACATCCATGAGAGAGTGAACTTCTCCAAAAGCTGAAAAAACTATTAATTTAAAAAATGAGAGACCTCTGGGAAATCTGCTCATTGGAAAGATATCTAGTGCACAACACTATACCAAGAGGTCTGGTGGTATAAAAAAAGGCCTTGTGGATAATCCTAATGATATAGCTGTCATCAATGAGTAGAAGGCTATGTTGTTTGTATTTTCAGTACAAGCCATCTAGGTAATCATTAAAAATATAAAACTAATGTCTGCAATATGAACAAAGATATGAGGGACATTTTCTGGCCAATTATCAGACCAGAAAACAAACCTTTCTTGTAATATATAATGGTGAATTAAAACTAGAGATAGCAAAATTATAAATAAATAAAAAAAATAAATAAAAAGGATTGAATATCGTTCATATGTGAACCCAATGGAAATAGTTCCATAAAATCACAATACTGTGATTTTTTTAATCATTTGCCACTGTGAATGATACTATGTAACCTTTCTTACCATATTGGCTTTGGTCGGTCTTCTATGAGGATAGACCAGTTCATAGTGGTTGAAGTTCTTTGCTCTATTCTAAGCGTGTTTCATGCTTCTTCTACTCTATCCTCGATCAAGAAATCTTCTTTTCTTTCTTTCCACATGTTCCTCAAAATCCGTTTCAGTAGAACAAATGTGTCTGATTCCGAGGAATTGGCTCACAGGAACAGATCTCACAACATGGCTTGGTTGGGATGAGAATGCATGCAGCACCGTATTGACGGCCATCTCTTTCCAAAATACATCTGATTGCAAAAAGCTATAATCATACCTTTTAATCAAAACATTCAAAAAGTGAGTTTGTAAGTGAGGTTAATTTGTAATCAAATGTCTAGGTTAATTGAATGTTTAGATTATTGAAATGTCCTTAAAAATGAGGTGCAGTTCATAAGACGAGCTCTGCAAGATCAAAAACACATCTTCGATCCATCAATGAAAGTCAATCTGACAATAATAGGTCCCTCTCTCATAGCCCCAGGAACAGATTGGCATAGGAGGGCACGCAAGCTGCTCCCATGGCTGTTACTTGGAGCTGTAGGTAGAAGGACCCATTAAAAACAAAAAAATATGAGTAAGCAGAAACTCCAACAATTAGAGAATAAATTTGTTTTCGTCAGAGGAGAACTGCGTCCTGGCCAAAAATTGTGATGTTGCCCTGAGTCCATTATTATGTGATGAAGATCATGTTCTCTTCAATGTGTATGGAATAAATGTTTTGTAATAATTCTGAGGTGTCACATAATAATGATGGAATTACTTCTACCAGCAGTTCGAGGAAAGAATCAATGTATTTTCCAATGTTCTCTGTCAATGCCTGCAATGATAAGCCTACATGGAGGAGTTTGGAAGTTTTTATGGAATTTTAGCAACAAGTACAATGTAAGGATGGATCCTTGATCAGAACTAGTTCCCCCAATTCCTGAGTGATAATATTCTTCTCCAGAGCTATCTGAAGGATCTTACTCAATTTTTCCCTGTAGGAGGCTAAAGAGCTGATTGTAAATTTTCTATAACAAGATGGAGCTTTTAACATTCGGTAAGCCTCTGTTTCATACATCTTGCACGGCCACACAATCATGTTTCCACCAGCTGGTTTAAATACTACATCTTTACGTTTTATCAAACGTGTTAACCAGTGTGTTCCAAAGGAGTCAAGTTATCGTTGCAGATGGATGTAGATATTCTGTCAAAATCATTACTGACCAACTGAACAAATATTTCCACATTTGGACATAACAACAGAGGTGGAAACTTTGTTGATTTTTAGCAAATCAATTTGGGAATCTTACGTAAAGATGATTTTTCATGTTATATGGCTAATTCCTCTAACATTTGCAACTCTGCTTTCTATTCTGGCAGTGGAAAATTATTTTATGTCTGCTCATTATGAAACCATTTCATCAATACCAGAGCCCTGGCAATTATATGGAGGTCCTTTAAGGATGTAAAATGATCAAAACGCATGCTCGGTGACAATGTGAGACGTCTAGACAGCAAAGACAACTCAATTGGAGAAAAAGTATGCTGTCTTAAGTTAATTACCTTAGACAAGTTCTTTGCATCATTTTGTATGCGCTTATTAATTGTCTATGTTTGGTCCCATTTCGGCTCGCCATTTTTACCAAACTGTGTTTTCATTAAATAATGCGAGTATTGAGAAGTGTCTGAAGATTTACCTATAGATGATGCGGACGAGACCAATGCTGATTGTTGATTACAAATTTGGGAAGGGGCACGCCTCCACCTGTATAGATGTTTCTATTGGTAGTTAATGTTATAAATTGAGTTTTTTTGGCTTGTGTTTCTTTAATTTCTTGTCTCCCATTTATTTGAATATTTATCCAAGGATGATACAATTTCGGATGTGGAGATGTTTTTAAACGTTGTATATAACTCATCAGGTTCTGTCTCCAAGCTTGTGATAGATTTCCTATTTAGTTCAATGAGGAGTTCCATGAATTGATTGGAGCTCTTAGTACATATGTCTTCCCATCTAGAAATAATGGACTCATCCTCCACTGGAAATGAAGGGAATACCTGTAGTCTGAGACCACATGGAATTAAATGATTTTTAATATAGTTCTCAAGAAATGCCCTATTCTACTAAATTTTATTCCTTTGATGTAATACCCATTTGACTTCAATATGGAATATGCTCAGGTCTCTCGGATCGCTTGACCCCATACTGGCTGACTCACCACCAAAAACCTGAGCCACCTGTGTTTGCCAGACACTATCTCTGGCTTTAAAGTCTATGTTTACCAGAGACTAAAAATCTATGAAAATATGCAGCAAAAAAATATAATTAGATAAATCAAAGAATAGTCCGTGCATGTGGTACTAACTTAAGACATGTAAAGTAAAACTTACAATTAGATAATAAGTGCTGTGACAAAGTCACTGGCAAAGTCCTGGAGGATAGATATGTTTTACTGAGGCTATTCGCTCCAGTGATTTGAAATTAAGAAGGTTTACTCCAGCATGGGGTTAATCAGCCATCTTGTTTAAGGGCTGGGTTTTTGTGGATAACCATAGAGCAGGTGGCAGGTTGTCCACCTTATCTCTTCCTCAGGGTGTGGTCTTGAGACTAAATAACCAGAATCCAGAAGCATTTGTTGTTCAGTGTGTTTGGGAGAGAGTAACTCCAGTAAAGTGCTTGTGTTGGTGCTAAATTGAACCATTTGTTTTTGCTTACCCTGAGCAGGTGTATCCCGAAAAAAATATATATGTTTTATCAACCATGTAATTACCTTTCCACCCTGATGTCACTGAGTAAATTGTCCCTGTATTCTATCTCTATATTGTAATGCTGTGCTCATTATCTATGAGTGTGAGTCAAAAACAATCTTCACTCTAGCCGTAGAATGAATTTTAATCTATTTTCACAGAAAACAAATACATAATTTTTCAACATATTCTACCTGCTTACCAATGCAGTTATCTGTCTTTCAGCAAACTTTCATATTCCTGCATTAAAAAATATTTTTGGCTGAGCTGCGAGCAACGAATGCACTGCGGTCTTCAACTCTTCCTGGGACAAGATCAGGAATAAATAATTTGTGTGTCTCTATCTGAGCAACATCTATAGCAGGCTGCTTCTCTCATACACAGACAAAGGAAAATCAGGAAATACAGTCACATGCTCTCCCTGTGTGAGCCTCTGGGAATTTTTTTAAAATGCAGATCTAGTAGTGCTTATTTTAGGAAAGGATTTTCTGGACATTTTCCCTTTAAGACAGCTAGTGTACTTCATCATTTGACTACACTGGTTGATTTCAATAGCATTTGCAAGTTGAGATAGCTTCCTTACTGCTTCTGAGTCTCTGTGCCCAAGATGTCTGTTCCATACATGGATACAGTTCTTATGTAGATCTTGTTTAGCACTGTACACTCTTTCTTTGCATTTTAGCTGATAAAGTTCATATTGGATTTTTCCTTCTGCAAGAGCGTGACCCTTCTTTGAGATGATGCAACTGTTCTCTTGAAAAGTAACTACATTCCCCTTTTTGCTTGAGCTTCTTTACTGACAGAATATTACTTTGAAGGCTGGGAACATAGGGAACATTCTTTATTGGGATCTTTCTGCTTTGTGCTGAGGAAACTGGACAGTGGAGGTAGCAATCTCCTACTCCTTCTGAAGTGACCATTAGCTAAGATGACCTTTTCTGACTTGCTTTCATTAAGGTCAGTGAAGAAATCCTTTTCATTTGTCATATGGCTGCTTGCACCAGAATCTATATGTAAGGAGAAGAACCAGGTCAGCCATACTTTTTCTGTGATGGATCCGAAACTGTTGGGGTTGTCACCTTTGTTGCATGGGGGAAAGCTTAAGGCCCCGGACCGGCTTTTGCACTCAGTGAAGGGGGCACCGCTATGATTTAAAAGCCGTGGCGTGCGGGAAACGAAGGAGTCTTGGCGGGAACGTGCAGCGTGCAGGAGGACAGTGTGAGTGCTCCGACCTTGGAGCACTGCATCAGAGCAGACCCAAGCCTGAGGGGCTGCAGTGCCATGACCAAAGACTGTCGACAGAGACTTGTCCCATGTTCACTGACACCGCTGCTACTGCTGACACCACTGACACCGCTGATACCGCTGACTGTGAGTCACAAGGCCTGTGGGAGGAACATAGACATGCGCCCGTTTTGAACTGTGCCCTGATAAATCTGGATACAGTTGCAGTGCAGCGATAACATCTGCCCAGTATAGAGACTTTATCCTCTCCGTCCCTTCATCTCCCAGACCCAGGACCCTCGCCAGGACCACGAGGAATCGCCAGGATGCAGGGCGCCATCTTCTCCAGGACTATGCCAGACCCCATATGCACCATGGCCTTGGCCCCAACGTTTATACCGAGGACTCCAACTGCTGAAGTCGCTGGTTTCATAGGTTTATTACCTCTGAACTTCTTGCCTTATTTACCTAAACCTGTTTTTCTTAGTTATAATACCACTGCTGAAGTGAGCCCTTTCCCCACTTCTCCCTGCATGGAGTATCCACTGTATTATTAAACCCCCTTTAACTCTTGCTTTGTCTCCAGTCCGTTACTGCATCCCGCTTTCCTGCTGTATCTTATATATACACCATATATGCTTTGCAGAAAGGCCTGTATGTTATGATTGCGTCACCGAGGAGGAAAGCAAGATCAAGCTATGCCACAGAAAACCAGAGAGGTTGGTAACTAAGCGGATTGCAGACCCCTGATCCTATTCACACAACTAGCAGTAGCCGTGGATTGTACCTATGATGATCCTAGATGCCTCGACACAGCCGGAGAACTAAATAAGCCTAAAGCAAGAAAGGGGAAATATAAACTGCCCCAGAGCAGACCCCAAAGGAATAGATAGCCCCCAAACATATATTGTCGGTGAGACAAGATGAAAACACAAACGCAGGTAGGAAAATAGACTGAGCAAACAATGGGGCCCACACTAGAAAGGACAGGAAAGGAAAGACTCTGTCTGCAATCATGCAAAAAGCCCTGCAAAAAATGCCCCACACGTCTGATAGAAAAATACTGAAGTCACTAAACTTCGCCCACTATATCAGCACTCTGGTGTATTCTGAAAGCAGAGCAAAAAGAGGCCAATCTAATAAGGGGCAAAAACAAACTGGCACAAGCAGTAACATCAGGATGAAAATTCAGCACAGCCCCAGCCGGAACTGGCTGAACACACAAAACTGAAATAGACAAAACCAGATCAAATGTGAACAGTAGCAAAAGAACACTTAGCTGAGCATGCAGGGACTGAGCTGGAAACTAAGACCTCAGGAGGCAGGAAAAAAATCACCAGTAGGGATAGAGGGAGTGGGCTGTCTTAAATCCAGTCAGAAATTCCAGATCTCCAGTCATCCTCCCCATTATCAGGTGGCAGGCCTCTGTTAATTTGATCAGCTCCATTACCTCCAGTAACCACCAGAGGGAGCCCGGAAAGAGAACTCACGACTAGTGTTGAGCATTCCGATACCGCAAGTATCGGGTATCGGCCGATACTTGCTGTATCGGAATTCCGATACCGACTTCCGATATTTTTTCAATATCGGAATTCGGCATCGGAATCGGAAGTTCAGTTGATTGACGGCCTGACGTCATCATGATGCGCGGTGTGTGCGCATCATGATGCGCCGTCATTTCGGGCCTTCCGGGGGTCTCTGCCGGCCTGCCGGGGGGCTGTGCGGGCCTGCCGGGGGGCTGTGTGGACTGCCCGGGGTCTGTACCGGCCTGCCGGGGGGCTGTGCCGGCCTGCCGGTGGTCTGTGCACCCTGTGGGGGTCTGTACCGGCCTGCCGGGGGGCTGTGCCGGCCTGCCGGGGGGCTGTGCTGATGTCCGGGGGTCTGTGCAAGCATCGTCCGATGGGACTACAAGTCCCATCGGGCGATGCCTGCTACCATGACAGTGATTGACACATTAGCCAATGATGGGACAGTAGTAGTCCCATCATCCGGCTAATGTGTTAAATGTTAAAAAAAAAAAAAAAAAAAAAAAAAAATACTACATACATACTACATGCATGCTACATACATACTACATGCTACATACATACTACATATATACTACATACATGCTACATGCTACATACATACTACATATATACTACATACATACTACATACTACATACATACTGCATGCATGCTACATACATACTACATACATACTACATGCATACTACATACATGCTACATACATACTGCATGCTACATACATACTACATACATACTACATGCATGCTACATACATACTACATATATACTACATGCATGCTACATACATACTACATATATACTACATGCATACTACATATATACTACATACATACTACATACATGCTACATACATACTGCATGCTACATACATACTACATACATACTACATACATACTACATACATACTACATGCATGCTACATACATACTACATGCATGCTACATACATACCACATACATACTACATGCTACATACATACCACATATATACTACATACATACAATACATTCATACAATACATACATAGACATACAGTACATATAACATAGAGTAACATACTTACCAATACTTGTCACATTGTTCCCCGAAGCCATTGTCTTTTCCGGGATAAATATTAACATAACAAACCACAAAAATACTCACCCACGATCCGAAGCAGTCCACGAGTGTGTCCCACGACGATCTTGGGTAGAGAACTGCAGCATCAGATGATGCTGCCGTTCTCTACGGGCTGCAGGAATCCAATGACAGAAGGTAGGTATCCTTCCGCACTGTATTCCTCCGCCACTTAAAAAAAAAAAAGTCCCTAGTCTCACTTTATGCCATTGCTGTGTGGGAATTTCCCACACAGCAATGGCATAAAGTGAGACTAGGGACTTTTTTTTTTTTAAGTGGCGGAGGAATACAGTGCGGAAGGATACCTACCTTCCGTCATTGGATTCCTGCAGCCCGTAGAGAACGGCAGCATCATCTGATGCTGCAGTTCTCTACCCAAGATCGTCGTGGGACACACTCGTGGACTGCTTCGGATCGTGGGTGAGTATTTTTGTGGTTTGTTATGTTAATATTTATCCCGGAAAAGACAATGGCTTCGGGGAACAATGTGACAAGTATTGGTAAGTATGTTACTCTATGTTATATGTACTGTATGTCTATGTATGTATTGTATGAATGTATTGTATGTATGTAGTATATATGTGGTATGCATGTAGTATGTATGTAGTATGTATGTAGCATGCATGTAGTATGTATGTAGCATGCATGTAGTATGTATGTAGCATGCATGTAGTATGTATGTAGTATGTATGTAGTATATATGTAGTATGTAGTATGAATGTAGTATATATGTAGTATGTATGTAGCATGTAGTATGTAGCAAGCATGTAGTATGTATGTAGCATGCATGTAGTATATATGTAGTATGTATGTAGCATGTAGTATGTATGTAGCATGCATGTAGTATATATGTAGTATGTAGCATGTAGTATGTATGTAGCATGCATGTAGTATGTAGCATGTAGTATGTATGTAGCATGCATGTAGTATATATGTAGTATGTATGTAGCATGTAGTATGTATGTAGCATGCATGTAGTATATATGTAGTATGTAGCATGTAGTATGTATGTAGCATGCATGTAGTATGTATGTAGCATGCATGTAGTATATATGTGTTATGTATGTAGCATGTAGCATGCATGTAGCATGCATGTAGTATGTATGTAGTATATATGTGGTATGTATGTAGCATGCAGTATGTATGTAGCATGCATGTAGTATATATGTAGTATGTATGTTGCATGTAGTATTTATGTAGTATGAATGTAGCATGTATGTAGTATGTAGTATGAATGTAGCATGTATGTAGTATGCATGTTGTATGTATGTAGCATGTAATTTTTTTTTTTTTTTTTTTTTTTTACATTTAACACATTAGCCGGATGATGGGACTACTACTGTCCCATCATTGGCTAATGTGTCAATCACTGTCATGGTAGCAGGCATCGCCCGATGGGACTTGTAGTCCCATCGGACGATGCCTGCACAGACCCCCGGAGCCTGCACAGACCACCGGCAGGCCGGCACAGCCCCCCGGCAGGCCGGCACAGCCCCCCGGAGCCTGCACAGCCCCCCGGCAGGCCGGCACAGCCCCCCGGCAGGCCGGCACAGCCCCCCGGAGCCTGCACAGCCCCCCGGCAGGCCGGCACAGCCCCCCGGCAGGCCTGCACAGCCCCCCGGAGCCTGCACAGCCCCCCGGCAGGCCGGCACAGCCCCCCGGCAGGCCGGCACAGCCCCCCGGAGCCTGCACAGACCCCCTGGCAGGCCGGCACAGCCCCCCGAAAGGCCCGTACAGACCCCAGAGAGGCTGTACAAGGGCAGGAAAGGGTTTTTCTTATTCCGATACCGGAAGTCCCATAGACTTGAATGGGACTTCCGGTATCGGAATCGGCGATACCGATACTTTTTTTAGAGATCGGCCGATACCATCCGATACGATACTTTGAAGTATCGGACGGTATCGCTCAACTCTACTCACGACCCCTCTGTCAATATAACCAGCTCCACTACCTTCACTAGTAACCAGAGGTAGGCCAGAAAGCAAATTCACAACACCTGTACTGGCATTAAATGCAGCTTCAACACATGCAGAATCTTCTTTTACAGCTGTTTTAACCCTTTGATGACTGTTCTGCATTTTAAGATGACTCATTCTTGCTTTCTAAATTCTGCAGTCTCCTTTAAGGTGGCCAGGCTTTTTACTGACAAAATATTCACAAGTTTCTCTTAGATTGCTCTTATATTTAGGGAAATCCTGTGTCTTTAATGCTGTTTCTGCTCTGGATTCGTTACTGCTGCTTACATGCTGCGTTTTTTTCTTGAATTCATCCACAAGTTTGCCTTTAACATATTCTTGTGTTAGCTCATCATCTGGCCAAAAATCTAGTGCAGTCACGAGGGTGTCATAACTCTCTGGAAGACCACTTAAAAGAAGTGCTGCAACATGAAAATCTTTAATTTCTTCTCCAAAACCCCTGAGATGCTCAACAATCTCTAGGGTGTTTCTTATACAGTCCTGCATATTCTGTCCATCCCTTAGCTCACACTGATACATCTTTCTCATGAGATAAAGCTTATTGCTGAGATCTGATCTTTCATGCACTTTTTGTAACTCATCCCACAGCTCCTTTGCAGTTGCATACTTACATATATGCACAATCTGATAATCATTTACACTATGGGAGTGTTATGAATGGGTCACCGAGGAGGAAAAAACAAAACAAGCTAAGTCACAGAAAACCAGAGAGGTTGGTAACTATGCAGATTGCAGATCCCTGATCCTAACCACACAACTACCAGCAGTCGTGGAGCGTTCCTACAATGAACCTAGACGCTTCATCACAGCTGGAGGAATAAATAAGCCTAAAGCAAGTAAAAGGGAAAACTAACTGCCCCAGAGCAGACCCCAAAGGAAAGACAGCCCACACATGTATTGACGGTGAAACAAGATGAAAACACAAACACAGGCAGGAAAATAGGCTGAGCAAATGATGGGGCCCAAACTAACTAGAAAGGATAGGAAAGGAAAGACACTGTCTGCAATCTGCCAAAAACCCTACAAAAATAATGTCCAAAACTTCTGATAACAAAATTAACCCTGAAGTCACTAGACTTCTCACACTATATCAGCACTCTGAAATATTCTGAGACAGAGCAAAAAGAGGCCAATCTAATAAGGGACAAAAAGCAAATTGGCAAATACAGATAAATAAGAGTGGAAATTCAACACAGCCCCAGCCGGGGCTGGCTGACCACACAAAAAACTGAATAGACCAAGAAAATCAAGTGTGAACATTAGCAGAAAAACTTAGCTTGAGCTGACTGGAACAGAGCTGAAAACCAAGACCTGACAAGCCAGAAGGAATCACCAGCACCAGAATAGGGCGCCGGCAGTCTGAGATTCCTGAGGTCCAATAGTCATCCTCCTTATCAGGTGGCAGATCTCCACTGATTAAATCAGCCTCACTACCTCCTGTTACCACCAGAGGGAGCCTGGAAGGAGAACTCACAACTGGTAGACCTGAAAATGAACTCACAACAGGGAGATTGTGCTTTGTGCTTTCTGATTCTTCTCTTGCCAATCATCTGGTAATGGATGAGGCACTTGTTCATGAGTATAGAATCATAGAATCATAGAATCATAGAATCGTAGAGTTGGAAGGGACCTCCTGGGCCATCTGGTCCAACCCCCTGCTCAAAGCAGGATTCGCTAAATCATCCCAGTTAGATGTCTGTCCAGCCTCTGTTTGAAGACTTCCATTGAAGGAGAACTCACCACTTCTCGTGGCAGCCTGTTCCACTCATTGATCACTCTAACTGTCAAAAAGTTTTTTCTAATATCTAATCTGTGTCTCCTCCCATTCAGCTTCATCCCATTGCTTCTAGTCTTTCCTTGTGCAAATGAGAATAAAGTTGATCCTTCTACAATGTGACAGCCCTTTAGATATTTGTAGACAGCTATTAAGTCTCCTCTCAGTCTTCTCTTTTGCAAACTAAACATTCCCAAATCCTGCAACCTTTCCTCATAAGACAGGGTTTGCAGACCGGTCACCATTCTGGTCGCTCTTTTCTGAACTTGCTCCAGTTTGTTGATGTCTTTTTTAAAATGTGGTGCCCAAAATTGGACACAATATTCCAGATGAGGTCTGACCAAAGAGGAGTAGAGGGAAATAATTACTTCACGTGATCTAGACTGTATGCTTCTGTTAATACATCCTAGAATTGCATTTGCCTTTTTTGCTGCTGCATCACACTGTTGACTCATATTCAGTCTGTGATCTATTAGTATACCCAAGTCTTTTTCACATGTGCTGTCACTTAGCCCTATTCCTCCCATTCTATATATGCTTTTTTCATTTTTATTGCCCAGATGTAGTACTTTGCATTTCTCCCTGTTAAAAACCATTCTGTTAGTTGCTGCCCACTTCTCCAGTTTATTTAAATCTTTTTGAATCCTCTCTCTCTCTTCTCTAGTATTAGCTATCCCTCCTAGCTTTGTGTCATCAGCAAATTTAATCAGTTTACCCTCAATTCCTTCATCTAAATCGTTGATAAAGATGTTGAACAATACAGGGCCCAGGACAGAGCCCTGTGGTACCCCACTTGAGACATTCTTCCAACTGGATGTGCAGCCATTTACGACCACTCTTTGGGTCCGATCACTAAGCCAGTTATGAATCCACCTAACAGTTGCCTTGTCCATTCCATACTTAGTCATTTTTTCAATAAGGATTGTATGAGAGACTTTGTCAAATGCTTTGCTGAAGTCAAGATATACTATATCTACAGCATTTCCTTGATCCACCCAATCAGTAATACCGTCATAGAAGGAAATTAAATTAGTCTGACATGACTTATTAGTTACAAACCCATGCTGACTCTGTTTAATCACTTCATTCTTATCCAGGTATTGACATACATGTTGTTTAATAATTTGTTCAAAGATCTTTCCTGGTATAGAAGTCAGACTCACCGGCCTATAGTTGCCTGGGTCCACCTTCTTCCCCTTTTTGAAGATAGGAACAACATTTGCTCTTCTCCAGTCTTCTGGCACATCTCCTGTTCTCCAAGAATTTTCAAAGATTATGGAGAGGGGTTCAAAAATTTCTTCTGCTATCTCCTTCAGTACTCTGGGGTGTAATTCATCTGGACCTGGAGACTTGAATTCATTTAGGTTAGCTAAGTGTTTCCTCACTATCATTCTGTTTATAGATATCCTGGATTCTTCTATTCCCTTAATAGGACAGTGAATAACAGTTGATGTTACATTTCCTTTCTGAGAGAAAACAGATGCAAAATAGGAATTTAAAAGTTCAGCCTTCTCAACATCCTGTCTTACCATTTCATCATTTTCATCCTGTAAAAATCCTATAGCATCTTTGACTTTTCTTTTACTTTTGACATATCCCCAAAATCCTTTATTATTGCTTTTGACATCTCTTGCAAGCCTCAATTCATTTTCAGCTTTAGCTAATCTGATTTGTGCCCTGCAGGTTCTGCAGACAGCATTATATTCTTCTTTAGATATGCCTCCCTCTTTCCATTTTATAAACATTTTTTTCTTCCTTTTTAGCATGTGCTTAAGTTCTGTGTTCATCCATCCTGGTTTCCTTAAATGCTTCCTATTCTTCCCTCTTTTCGGAATTGTTAACAACTGTGCTTTGAGAATTTCATTTTTCAAGATTTCCCATCCTTCCTGGACATTTTTGTCTTTAAGGATATCCAGCCATTGGATCCCTCCAATTCTCTTTCTGAATCCCTTAAAATCTGCCTTTCTGAAATCTAACCTTGACGTCTGAGTCTTCACAGGTCTTCCGCCTCTAGTTATCCAAAATTCTAAAATAGCATGGTCGCTACCTCCTAGGGTCCCAGCCACTTTTACCTCCTCAACCATTTCCTCCCTGTTTATAAGGATTAGATCCAAGGTAGCAGTTCCCCTTGTTTTCTCCTTTACCTTTTGGAAGATAAAGTTGTCAGCAAGAGAGGATAAGAATTTCCTTGACCTGTTAGTTTTGCCTGAGAGAGATTCCCAACAAATGTCTGGATAGTTGAAATCTCCCATGACAACTATGTCATATTTTTTGGAGAACTTGGCCATTTGATGCATAAAGAGTTCATCCATATCTTCAGCTTGCACAGGCGGCCTGTAGTAAATGCCTACAATGGTGTCCTTTCCATTGTTCTGTCCTTGTATTCTTACCCAAACAGTTTCCACAGAACTCCCAGTCTCTGAAGCTTCAATCTCTGTGCAGATATACGCATTTCTAACATACAATGCGACACCCCCTCCTCGTTTATCAAGTCTGTTTCTTGCAAATAAGTTGTATCCTTCTAGTCTTGTATTCCAATCATGTGTATTGTCCCACCAAGTTTCAGTGATTCCAATGACATCATATTTTTTTTCCTGTGTTAGTAGTTCCAATTCTCCTTGTTTGTTGCCCATGCTTTGTGCATTAGTATAGAAACATTTTAGTTTGTGATTGGTTTCTCTTTCTCCAATATTTTTATTAATTAGATTCTTTCGTCTTTGTTCTTCCTTTCCACTTCTAATAGCAGAGTTCTCAATAGTATTTGTCAGGTGTATGGCTTTTTCTGGTCTTTTGCTTCCCTTCCCATGTTGTTCTAGTTTAAAGCTCTCCTTACAAGTGTAGCAAGGCGACTTCCAAATACCTGCTTTCCAGTCTTCGTAAGGTGCACCCCATCTCTAGCAAGTAGTCCATCGTATAAGTAGTTCACTCCGTGATCCAGAAATCCAAATCGTTGCTGACGGCACCATCGACGTAGCCAGTTGTTCACCTGCAGAATCTTATTCCACCTCCTTGTTCCATGGCCATCCACTGGGAGGATGGAAGAGAAGACCACCTGCGCTCCCAGTTCTTTCACTTTCTTGCCTAAGTCTTCAAAGTCTCTGCAGATGGTTTCCAGGTCGTTTCTTACGGTGTCATTTGTCCCCACATGTAGTAGCAGGAATGGGTAGTCATCTGTAGGTCTGAAGAGTCCTGCTATCCTGTCAGACACATCTTTAATTTTTGCACCTGGAAGACAGCACATTTCTCTTGAAGTTATATCCGGTCTGCAGATAGCGGCCTCTGTTCCTCTCAACAGGGAATCCCCCATGACCACCACTCTCCGTTTCTTCTTCACAACATTTTTCTTTCTCCATCCAGGAGGACTCTGAAGGCGTACAAGGTTGCTGTTTGTTGGCAAAGTCTTATCCTGATGTATTTCTTCATCGTTTTCCTGCGTGAGAGCCTGGTACTGGTTTCTGAGCAGTATGGGTGCTGACTGCCTCCTGATCCTCCTGCTTCTCTGGGTCACATGTCTCCATTCCTCTGTTTCTTCAGGTGCACTTCGAATTTCTTCTCTTTCTGTAACATGAAGAGATAATTCTGCTCTGTCCAAGAACTCTTCACCTTCCTTAATGATCTTCAACGTAGCTAACCTCTCTTCGAGATTTTGCAACTTTTCCTCCAACAGGGTCACAAGCTTGCATTTGTGGCATGTGAAGTTTGGCTTTTCCACTGGTAAATCTGTGAACATGTAGCAAGAAATGCAGCTCACCAAATGGCTCCTGGCCTCTTCCATCTTGAGATTTCTTAAAAACGATGAAAGATGAGCCAAAATTTTATATTTATCTGTACCTTCTCTTACGGTGTGTGAGGCTTGGCACTGAGAACTTGACAGGATTGTTTCTAGTGGACATCTCTCTTGCTCTTTGCTGCTTTTGCTTTGGGCTTCTGCTGCTGTGTTACTCTGGGGTTCTGTGTCACTCTGGGCCCATAACCAGTTGGCATCAGATTATTCAGGATACTCTCCAAGTGTGTGACAACAGAGCTTCTTTATTAAGCTTAACAGATCAGGATTAAATCATATGTGTGTCTCTATCTGTGCAGCATCTATTGCAGGCTGCTTGTCTCATACACAGACACAGGAAAAACAGGAAATACAGTCACATGATCTCCCTGTTTGAGCCTCTGGGAGTTTTTTTTCAACTTTATAAACAGCATACAAATCTAGCAACTGAACACTCATAGACAGGAATGAAGTTGTTTCACCAAACATATTCCAGCACACTCATCTACAGAAATATAATCAGTTTAGGTGCATGCTTACTGATTCATCAGCTGTGGACATGGATGGGCGTGCACTTCCACCTTCCTGGCTGACATTTGTGTGACCTTCCTTGAACTTTTCTATCCATTTATACATGCTTCTTCTTCTCCACCACACATATTATACACAGCTGTCTTTTGTAGTTTTATCATAATAAAATGAAAACCTTTAGTGCTTTGTGGAACAATTTATTGTAGTACCAGAAAATGTTTCGGTCAATTTAGACCTTCATCAGTTACTACAAAGTGAAAAAATGAACAAATAAACAAACAAAATAGGGTATATACAAATATTAAATTTTGGTCGTAATAGTATAATAAGTACATAGTATACAATGTGTTTTCAGAGACCCAAGATATTGCAGAAATGGTCAGAATAGAATGATAGAGAAATAGGACGTACCGTGCTGAATATTAAATGTAGTTAATGGAGGGCGTATTGTGGATGTCCCTATGTAGCCTTTAAGGAAGATGGGTGACATTGTTAGAAGTGTTGAAATTAAGGTTCATGTACTTCTCAGAAGCAGATGAATCTGTGAAGTAAATGCCATATATGATGCTGTTAGCTAGCAGTAAGGTATACTGGATGTAAATAGCAGTAAATGCTAATGTGAGGTAGTTAGGGGAATTACCTTAACATATGGCAGGGAGAGCGCGAGCCTGCTCCTCCTGGATGCGGATTTCCACCGCTTGTCAGAGGGGACAGAGGCGCGCTTGGATAAGTGAAGGGTGGGCGGGACTACAGCCATGACAAGCACGGGGGTAGGGCATATGGGCGAGAACTGAATGGTGACGTCAGCGGAAATAAGATGGCCGTGCACTCCATCATAATCAAATGTGTGTTTCACCGCAATTGGAAGGCATTAAAGAAAAATGAAAGGGATTATGTGGGATCTTTGTTAGCGATGTGGGAGAGCAGAATGAAAGGAATGTATGGGTAAATATAAGGGCCATTGTAGCGTTATGGGTGTATGGCTGGAATAGAGATGGAAACCTAGGAAGTCTGTTAACACTATGTGGGGGGGAAATATACCATGCATGTAAGTGGTATAGTGGACAACATTGCGGTGTGAGGAAAAATGAGAAGGTAAATACATCCAATAGGGATACATAGATTGGACATGGATCCAAGTTGGTAGTAGTAGGATCCTTCAGGGAGATACACAATGTAGGATGAAATGAAGTCCAAAAAGAGCCATAAGTGCAGACCATATCAGTATAAGCGACTCTAAAGAAAAAGAGACAAAAATTAGTCATCATGCATAGAAATACTGTCATTATCATTATCATGGTATGGAGAAGCTAAAAAAAAGTGGTATTATACAAAAGACAGTAAATCATTATCACGATTGAGACCTTTCGGTTCGAGTGTTTCCAAGGTGTGTATCCAAAATGCTTCACGGCGTTTAAGGATGATGATCCTATTAACCCTCATCTGGGTTGTGGGATATGTTCAATTACCTGAAATTTCAGCTGAGAGATGTTGTGACCAAAAGTGATAAAATGGAAAGGAATGGGGAGCAAAAGGTTTTTACAACGTATAGTGGATTTGTGCTTGGATATCCTATCGCGAATTGCATGGGTAGTTTTGCCAACATATAGTCGTCCGCATGGACATTTTATGAGGTATATGACAAATGAAGTATCACAAGTGAATAATTCATGTATTGGGAAACTTTTGCCAGTAATGGGATGGTGGAACTTGTTACCTTTGAGGACATTACTGCACTGCATACAGTGAAGACAGGGAAATGTGCCAGTCTTAGGTCTTTGTAGAAAATGTTGAGATCTATTAAGGCTGGTACCTATATCAGCTTTAACAAGACTATCCCTGAGATTTGGTGCTCTTCAAAAACATGGTAAAAATGGATGCTGGAATTCTGGGATGTCAGGATGGGCGGTGGAGAGAAGATGCCAGTTTTTCTAATGGATTTGTGAAGGATATAGGAGAAGGGATGGAAAGAATAGACAAACGGGATGCGGTTGGTGGATCTGTTCTTTGGGGATGTTCTTTGGGACCTAGCTGCATGAAGTATAGAAGAAGGGTAGCCCCTTTCTGCGTAGTTTTATCGACACAGTGTTAAATATGGCTTTGTAACATTATGAAGGTGCCTCTGTCTGCCATATTGATTGAGGCACTTTGGTTTTCCTTTTGTTACTTGTCCAAATACGAAAACAGTAAGTTCAGTAGCATTGTTTATAAATGCACAAATTAATATTAATGGCACTATCCAGATGTTCTTTAATATTTTAGTAATGATAGATAACACAAGACAACACAGCAGACATAAGACTGAAAATACTATGCAAGAAACGTAACTCGTATTACCTGCATTTGCCGCACAAGTTCCACAGATGTATTTATGAAATGATTCAAGTGACTCATTAAGTGATCCGAGAGACTGCTATGTAGTTTGTCACTGCCTGTGCATAAGGTATACATAATGATGGGGTGGTTGTGACTCTCTGCATCACTGTCGCTGGAAGCTACTGCAGGCCACAGTTGTCAGCTGCAAAGATGGCTGCATATAAAGTAGTAGGACTAGAAAGATCCCGGTAATATCAGTGGGATGCACATGGTGATAGAACACTTTGACATAAGGGGCTGTAGTGAGAATCAGTCAGGAGTAAATAAAATGGAGGTTTGCCAATGGTCCACCTGCTTTGCTTGTGAAATCTACAAAATTGGAGAGCTACTTCCCAGGAAAAAAGATTTGGGGAGGACCAGAAGAGACTAGACCTGTCTGGTCAGCACATGCCACTAGTGTATTGTAATGGACTCATAGAAACAAAGGAAGAAGGGTTATTGGCAGCATGTAAGCCAAAGCATCTAAGAAAAGCAAGCACAACATTTTTAGAAGTGGAGAGGACTACTTGGTCTCTGCTCAGTGTGTTAAAAGAAACCATGCAACTGGGATCTTGCTTCAGTACCTCAAAATCAGCATAACTAAGCTTCCACATATGACATTAGGAGACACCGACACAGCTGCAGAGTACACAGAGGCTTTTTGGCACAGTACACACATAGGCTTTTTGGCACCGTACGCACAAAGGCTTTTTAGCACAGTGCTCCCAGAAGCTTTTTGGCACAGTAGTCCCAGAAGCATTTTGGCACAGTAGCCCCAGAGGCATCTTGGCACAGTACACACAAAGGCTTTTTGGCACATTACTCCCAGAGGCAGGGATGCAAAGTACACACAGAGGCTTAAAGGCAAAGTTAGTTTTTTTTAGGCACAGCCACAACTCGTACAGAAACAGCGGTACAGTAGAATTTGTTTTTACACACACTACTCACAAAAAATGGTTGCATCCAAGAATAATTTTTTAGACACACTACTTGTATAGACACAGGGGTAGAATAAAATATTTATGGGAAATGGGAAAGAGATGGCTGCAGAATAGAATTTTATTTTAAACAACTACTCCCAAAAACACAGCTGCAGAGTATACAATGTTTTTAGAAGCACTGCTTTTATAGACACAGCGGTACAGAAAAAGTATTTGTTTTGCCTACAAATGGTAACTGGACAGCTGATGCCAATTTATTTCCCAGACTACTAAAAAACACAAACAAAAAAGTTCCAGCAATAAACATCCAAATCAGATTGTTGAATAAATAAAATAAAATCTCATCTTTATTGCAATGCCTTTAAAAACAAAACTGCTAAAATTGTAAATCCAGGGGATTACGAGTTTCGAACAAAAATGTTCTTAGTCATAGCCATGTCTAGGACTAAGAACATTTTTGGAAGGGCAAAAAAAGCTGAAAGACAGGAGCTTCTTAAACCAAAAGAAAGACCCAAAAATGATTCTATGGTAAGATTCATCTCTACATGGCAAGAAATGAGAAAAGCTCTAGAAAAATATTGGTCTATACTCCGTCTTGACTCTACTTTATGTAAATTCATTCCCAAAGGTCCCTCCATTACCTATAGGCGATCATCAAATTTAAGAGACCAACTAGTCCATAGTTATTACCCTGGACAACAAACACAACTAACACTTGGGCCATTGAAATTGAAATGGGGATTCCATTCAATGCAGTAATTGCATTGCCTGCCCCAATATGCATCGCGCTACTCATTTTGAATCATGTGACGATAAGAGAAATTACAAAATTACGCAGCATATAACTTGTGATGGCATAGGGGTGATTTATTATGCTGTGTGCCCGTGTCCAAGGGTGTATGTGGGGTTAACATCTCGAGCATTAAAAATCAGAACCAGGGAGCATTACCGTGACATCCTCAATGCCTGTGACGTCAGTGATTTGGATCTATTGAAACCATTACCTAAGCACTTTAAAATCTATCATAATTGTGATGCGAGGTCACTGAGGGTAACAGGCATTGACAAAGTCCATATTGACCTTAGAGGATGTAATTGGAGGAAAAAATTTGGCCCAATTAGAGGTCATATGGATTTAAAAAATTGGGTCTATTCAACCCATGGGCTTGAACGAAGTTCTTAGCTATGCCCCTTTTCTGTGAATTGGTTTCGCCTTTTGCTTTTATATTTTTTATTTGATTTTAACCTCATTCTTTTTGCATTCATAGTTTCTTAATTTGCTTGCGGCTTTTCTGGACTATGCAGAAAATTATATCTTCATTTTTTTTCCTGTGGATACAGAAAATTGTCATTCAAGAAAGTATATCTTAGGAGGAAAATACTTTTATTGAAGGAATACATTTTGTCCCTTTTTTCTCACAATTTGCACATGCACTTTCATGTGTTTGTTATGTATATATGTACACTTTTCTATTTATTTTTTATTTTATTTTTTTATTTATTTTTTCCTTTATTGCATATATTACTGTAATTTTTAATACAAATGTATATGTTACTGATATGCTATTCACCATGTATTTTTAATACAAATGTATATGTTATTGATATACCATTCACTATGCATTGTATTCTAATAGCACTTTGTCATATTGTTCAGCTTGTCTTTTAACATGCGCTTAAATATCTATGCACTTTCTTGCACTTTCCACTTTCATATTTAACTTAGGTATATTTGCATATCTTTGATATACAGTCATTCATCTTCCTCCACTCAGTAGCATTCTCATCCGCTCCCCTGCTCTAGTGCTCCATCTCTGGGGACAGTTTATCTGCTGTGGTGTCCGACCTCCTCCTCTGCCCTGGCGTACGGGGTTGGGAGGACAGTCGGGCATCATGTCGGCGTTGAATACAGCTGCCATGGTGACTCATTCGCGCAGTGCTTGGCCCCTCCCACTCACCTTGACGCATTGGGCTGTTGGGTGGGGGCTCAGCTCCTGTGCGATGTCTAGTTGCCATGGTGATGCGCCGCACTGGTGCCCGCCCCTCCTGCTCTGACGTCTGGGCTTGGAGGTGGGCGGGGATCATGCAGGTCTCTGCCTCAGTGAACGTCGTGCTGAGCCTGTGGGCAGATGTGATGTGTTTTAGCCACTGCCACCAATGATTATGACACTATATAAAAGCACTCACATGGCATGACTATACACACCTCCCCTGGACAAAGCCAAATGCGAAACGCGCGTTGGGGTGCATGCTGCTTCAAGGTATAGACAAAGACCTTCTATTATAGCACATTAACTCTTTCAATAGCCAGTTTTGCTTTAGCATTAGCATTTCTATTGGGGATTAAACCCTTAATTAATGTTGCATTGGATATCTTTGGGACATTTCCAGCACTTTATTTAAATATGACACAAGCATCCTTACGTTATGGTAATTAACCCCATAATTGATTTTTTTTGTCTGGGAATTTCTTTTATTGCACAAGCACCTTATTGTTCTATTTTTGAGAATTCCTTCCATTGTTGCACAAGCATCCTATTGAATAATGAGAATTTCCCTGATTATTGCACTTGCACCTTATATACCATACCAAGGGAAACCCAATGCTACAACCACTGGTTACTCTCCCTTAGGCCTATGAATATATGATTAGGAGGCATTTTTTTGCACCTTATACTAAAAATCATTATTTATTAAATCATTTTGGCCTTTTTATGTTATTCTGTGCAATGAACATATCCTGTCTATCTATTCCATGGGATTTTTTTGCAGCATTTTTTTGTCTTTGTTGTCCCCTTCCTTTACATAATCTTTTCGCATTGTTGCATATACTGATTTAAATAAACTTTGAATTTTATGGTAAAATGCTTCCATCTTTTTTTTCGGGTTTCTAGTAGAAAACAGACAACAGTCCAGAAAAATTATTTTTGGGGCTTAGAAATGGTAACTAGACAACTGATGCCAATTAGAGTTGAGCGAAACGGGTTGGTCAAATTCAAAAGTTGCCGACTTTAGCTAAAGTCGGGTTTCGCCGATCAAAACCCGACCATAGCGTGAGGTCTGCCATGAGGTTGCCGACCCGAGCGCCAAAGTCGCGTTTCAAATAATGCTTCCAGCGCCTTTTCTCAGCATGATGGAGGACGCACATTGTGGGCAATACGATGACATGGGCAGCGGCCACCACCATCTTAGAGAAGGGCATTGAAGTGATTGGCTGGCTTTGTATGGCTTCACAGTGGCTATAAAAGGCCGTGACCGCCGACCGCCATCTTACTTCTGCCGATCTTAGAATAGGGAGAGGTGCTGCTGCTGATTCTGAATAGGGAGAGCGTTAGGCAGGGAAGAAGTAAAAAAAATTGCTTCTGCTGATAGCGGTTTTGACTGTACAGTTAGTGTGCAGTGAAAGGGAAGGATTTTTGTTGTGTGCAGCAGCGCTGGTGGTGATTAGGCTGCCTTTTAAGGCTACCTGATAGCTGCATTTCTGTGTGCACACTGCTGTTCAAACTGCTTTTTTCAAAGCACTCCAACTTTTATTATTTTGTTCTGGTCAGTTACCGAGCGTTCATTTTTTCACACACCGTATAGCGGTGTACGCTTCTCACACACTACCGTGTACCCGCTGGTATCACTGACAAATACAAGCTATATGTGTGTGACTCTGGAAAAAAAAGGAGATTTTCTATTTTTCCAGACCTACACCGTATAGAGCTGTCCACTTTTCAAACAGTTTCGTATATATCTGCTGTTTGATCACGGTCAAAACTATACAGAGACAGCATGTGTCACTCTGTTTAAAAATAGACAGATTTAAAATTTTCCATACATACACTGTCTAGCGGTGTACGCTCCTCACACACTACCATGTACCGGCTGGTATCACGGACAAATACAAGCTATCTGTGTGTGACTCTAGAAAAAAAAAAGAGATTTTCCATTTTTCCAGACCTACACCATATAGAGCTGTCCGCTTTTCAAACAGTATTGTATATCTGCTGTTTGAAAACGGTCAAATCTATACAGAGACAGGGTGTGTCACTCCATATAAAAATAGACAGAGATTTACAATTTTCCATACAGACACCATATAGAGCTGTCCGATTCTCAAACAGTATTGTATATCTGCTGTTTGCATTACGGTCACATCTATACAGAGTCAGCGTGTGTGTGTGACACTCCATAAATACATATACGGAGATTGTTAGTTACACAAAAAGCGCATACATCTGTACATTTCTGATACAGTACTGTATATCCGCTTGTTTGATTACGGTCAAATACATACTGGGAGAGTGTGTGTGACTAACAAAATATATACGTAAATTTTATTTTTTTAATACACCTTACACAGCTGGATGCTCCTCATACAGAACCATCTCTCTGCTGGTATTTTTGGTACATTTTCCCAAACATGTGGAAGTATGGTGGAAGAGGCTGCAGATGTGGGCAGGGGGGCACAGCTGGGACTGTTGGTGGTGGTGCATCGGCTGGTTCTGGCAAAAGCACAATAGCAGCTAAGGCAGGAGGTGTTGAGCCTGCGTCATCATCTGGCCCAAGAAGGCCTGTAAGGTTCCCTTTTCTTGGAGTAGGAAAACCGCTTTTAGAGCCGGTGCATCAGGAATAGGTTTTGGCGTACATTGCCGAAACAGCCACCAGCTCTATTGCCTCCTCTTCTGAACATTCGAAACCAGCAAGCACGGAGTCGTCAGTGCAGGGTTCTGGTGAGGAAAAACACCTTTCCTTGTGTCCTTCACTCCCACCAAAAGTTAAGGATGTGGCAGCCCACACTTCAGATTACTCTATGGAGCTCTTTTCACATACCATGCCTGGGTTATCCAGTCAAATCCTGAATTCCCCAGTCCAAGATGATCCTGACATGGAGTACACTGATGCACAGCCACTGCTAGATGATTCTGCTGGTACGTTGACCCAGAGCAATACATTGCCCTCGCAGACTACTGAGCCAGAATCTGACCCTGATGAAACTCAGGTGCCCCATCCCACATACTATACCACCTTACACGGTGACACAGAGGAAGGTAAAGAGGAAGGTGCAGATGACTTTGAAGAGGAGGTGATGGATGACCCAGTTCTTGACCCGGATTGGCATCCATTGGGGGAGGAGGGTGGCGATGGCAATAGTTCAGATAAGGAGAAGGATCCGCAGTAGGCATTGACATCAAAGCAGTGGTTATCTGCCAGGCCCGTAGCTGTCCAAAAACGTGGAGCAAAAACTAAAAGAGTTGCCGGACAGCTTGGCCAGATGGTCAACTTAGCACAGCGTGCAAGGCCAGAAAATGTATACCATAGTAGGAAGAGTGCAGTGTGGCACTTCTTTGTCCAAAATCCTACTGGTGAGGCAAAGGTTACCTGTAAGAAGTGTGGAAGGACCTTTAGCTGAGGTAAACAACTCAGAAATTTGAATACCAGTTGCATGCTTAGACATTTAACCAACATGCACTTGCAAGCACGGACAGACTACAAAACCTCAGGTAGCACATGTGCACCTGCTCCAACTGAAGGTAGCCAGCAACGCTCCATCACTTCCCCCACTGTAAGACCACCACCACCGTTAAGCACACCACCAGCACTAAATGTTGAGGTGTCGTGGCAAGGCCAAAGCACTCAGGGAATCACAATGGTTTTGCAACACAACACAGAATCTAGGCCATCACCACCAATACCACCACCAACCTCCTCTCACTCCGTCCGGTCCACCACTACTTCCCCATATGCAGCTCTCCAGTCCAGCTCACCCTACCAGACACTCTGAGTACGACAAGAAAGTACTCATCCTCTCATCCGCGTACACTGTGTTTGAACGCCTACATTGCCAACCTAATCTCATTAGAGATGATGCCCTACCGTTTGGTTGAAAGCGAAGCTTTCCGCGAGCTCATAGCCTACGCAGTCCCACGCTATGACCTACCCAGTCGGCACTTCTTTTCTCGAAAAGCCATCCCAGCCCTCCACCTGCATGTGAAAGAACGCATTGTCCATGCACTCAAGCAATCACTGAGTAGAAAGGTGCACCTCACAACAGATGCATGGTCCAATAGGCATGGCCAGGGCCGTTACGTGTCCATCACTGTGCACTGGGTTAATGTGGTGGATGCAGGCACCACAGGGGACAGCGGCGGTGGAACAGTGCTGCCTAGCCCATGGTATAGGAAACAGTTGGCTGTAGGCTTTCGACCATCCTCCTCCTCCATAAGTGAAAGTTCATCCACAGAGTGCAGTCGCACTCCATCCGCAGCTGGCAGTGTTGCACACGAGGTGTCCCACTATCGAACAGCTATTGGTAAGCGTCAGCAGGCTTTGTTAAAGATGATGTCTTTGGGCGACAACAGACACACCGCGGAGGTACTGGCCGACTACTTGCAGCGACAAACTGAGTCATGGCGGGGCAGTCTACATCTTGAGCCAGGCAAGGCAGTCAGTGATAACGGCCGTAATTTTGTGTCAGCCATAGCCCGTGCAAAACTCACACACATACCTTGCCTGGCTCACACTTGGAACCTGGTGGTGCAGTGCTTCCTTTATAATTATCCGGAGTTAACATCCCTGCTCGATAAGGTGCGAAGACTGTGCTCGCACATCCGTCTCTCGGCCATACACTCCAGTCGTATGCAGAAGCTGCAGCGATTGCTCCACCTCCCCAAGCACCGCCTAATCATAGACGTTGCAACAAGGTGGAACTCCACCCTGCACATGGTTGAGAGGCTGTGCGAACAGAGGCATGCTGTAATGCATTACACGGGCAGGCAGTTTGAGGGAAGACATGGAACTGCCGGGTGTGCAGTGGTCAACGCTGAAAACCTCTGTAAAGTCCTTCAGTGTTTTGAGGAATGCACACAGCTGGTAAGCGCAAATGACGCCATCATAAGCATGAGCATCCCACTTATGCGTCTGCTCATGCAAAGTTTGATGCACATTAAGGATCCGGCATCTGCAGCGGAGGAGGAACAGGAGGAGGAGGAGGGAAGCCTTGCTGACAGTCAGCCATTGTCTAGTCAGGGAACTGTCCTGGACGAGGTGGAGAAAGAAGAGGAAGAGGAGGAGGAGGAGGATGAGGGGGATGATTATTTTGGGCAGGAGGATGCTTCTCAGGGGGCAAGAGAAATGTTGGCGTTCCAAGGTCAGGTAAAGGGTTTGTGCGTGACTGTAGGGATGTGGATTTGCCAGAACGTGCTCCTCCACCCAGCAGTGGCTGTGCATTATTGACACCTGGAACATTGGCCCACATGTGCGATTATGCCTTGTGGATCCTAAAAAAGGACCCCCGCATTGCCAAAATGATGAAGGATGACGACTACTGGCTGGCCAGTATCCTCGATCCACGCTACAAAGGCAAATTACACAACATCATGCCACAGGAGAACCTAGAGATAATATTGGCTAACAAACAAGCAACTCTGGTAAACAGTTTGTTTGAGGCTTTTCCAGCACACAGCAGCGGTGCTGGTTCTCCCTCGAGCCGTAGTGGGCACAATGGAAGAGGTGTTCGTGGTGCACACAGCTGAAGTGACGTTGGAGACAGGGGTTTCATGACCATGTTGTGGATTGATTTCTCAAGTACCGCTCACACGACTGGTAATACTGCATTGATTAAAAGTGACAGGAGACAGCAGTTGTCAACTATGGTTACAAACTACTTCTCCTCCCATATCGATGTTCTCCCTCACAGGGCATTCACCTTTGACTATTGTGCCTCTAAAATGGACACCTGGCCTGAATTGGCACAATATGCCGTACAGGAGCTCGCTTGCCCTGCTGCTAGTGTGTTATCTCAAAGAGTCTTCAGTGCTGCTGGATCAATCCTGACAGAAAAAAGGACCCGTCTGTCGACCCAAAATGTTGATGATCTAACCTTCATTAAAAAGAACCATGCATGGGTTTCAAAGGATTTTGTCCCACCTTCCCCTGATGACACATTTTGTCATATTTTAAAGTTTGGGCACCCCTATTAATGTTAACCTTTTTTCTTTATAACAATTTTGGTTTTTGCAAAAGCTATTTCAGTTTCATATATCTAATAACTGATGGACAGTTATATTTCTGGATTCAAATGAGGTTTATTGTACTAACAGAAAATGTGCAATCTGCATTTAAACAAAATTTGACCGGTGCAAAAGTATGGGCACCTCAACATAAAAGTGACATTAATATTTTGTAGATCCTCCTTTTGCAAAAATAACAGCCTCTAGTCGCTTCCTGTAGCTATTAATGAGTTCCTGGATCCTGGACGAAGGTATTTGTGACCATTAGAGTTGAGCGATACCGTCCGATACTTCAAAGTATCGGATCGGAATGGATCGGCCGATCTTAAAAAAAGGTATCAGTATCGCCGATTCCGATACCGGAAGTCCCATTCAAGTCTATGGGACTTCCGGTATCGGAATAAGAAAAACCCTGTTTTTGCCTTGTACAGCCTCTCTGGGGTCTGTACGGGCCTTTCGGGGGGCTGTGCCGGCCTGCCAGGGGGTCTGTGCAGGCTCCGGTGGTCTGTGCCGGCCTGCCGGGGGGCTGTGCCGGCCTGCCGGGGGGCTGTGCAGGCTCCGGGGGGCTGTGCCGGCCTGCCGGGGGGCTGTGCCGGCCTGCCGGGGGGCTGTGCAGGCTCCGGGGGGCTGTGCAGGCATCGTCCGATGGGACTACAAGTCCCATCGGGCGATGCCTGCTACCATGACAGTGATTGACACATTAGCCAATGATGGGACAGTAGTAGTCCCATCATCCGGCTAATGTGTTGAATGTAAAAAAAAAAAAAAAAAAAAAAAATTACATGCTACATACATACAACATGCATACTACATGTAACATACATACTACATATATACTACATGCAACATGCATACTACATACATGCTACATTCATACTACATACATGCTACATTCATACTACATATATACTACATGCAACATACATACTACATATATACTACATGCATGCAACATACATACAACATATATACTACATGCATGCAACATGCATACTACATATATACTACATGTAACATACATACTACATATATACTACATGCATACTACATACATGCTACATACTACATGCATGCAACATGCATACTACATATATACTACATGTAACATACATACTACATATATACTACATGCATACTACATACATGCTACATACTACATGCATGCTACATACATACTACATGCATGCTACATACATACTACATACATACTACATGCATGCTACATACATACTACATGCATGCTACATACATACTACATGCATTCTACATACATACTACATGCATGCTACATATATACTACATGCATGCTACATACATACTACATGCTACATACATACTACATACATACTACATGCATGCTACATACATACTACATGCTACATATATACTACATACATACTACATGCATGCTACATACATACTACATGCTACATATATACTACATACATACTACATGCATGCTACATACATACTACATACATACTACATGCATGCTACATACATACTACATGCATGCTACATACATACTACATGCATGCTACATACATACTACATGCTACATACATACTACATATATACTACATGCATGCTACATACATACTACATGCTACATACATACTACATACATACTACATGCATGCTACATACATACTACATGCTACATATATACTACATACATACTACATGCATGCTACATACATACTACATGCATGCTACATACATACTACATGCATGCTATATACATACTACATGCATGCTACATACAATACATTCATACAATACATACATAGACATACAGTACATATAACATAGAGTAACATACTTACCAATACTTGTCACATTGTTCCCCGAAGCCATTGTCTTTTACGGAATAAATATTAACATAACAAACCACAAAAATACTCACCCATGATCCGAAGCAGTCCACAAGTGTGTCTCACGACGATCTTGGGTAGAGAACTGCAGCATCAGCTGATGCTGCCGTTCTCTACGGGCTGCAGGAATCCAATGACGGAAGGTAGGTATCCTTCCGCACTGTATTCCTCCGCCACTTAAAAAAAAAGTCCCTAGTCTCACTTTATGCCATTGCTGTGTGGGAATTTCCCACGCAGCAATGGCATAAAGTGAGACTAGGGACTTTTTTTTTAAGTGGCGGAGGAATACAGTGCGGAAGGATACCTACCTTCCGTCATTGGATTCCTGCAGCCCGTAGAGAACGGCAGCATCAGCTGATGCTGCAGTTCTCTACCCAAGATCGTCGTGGGACACACTCGTGGACTGCTTCGGATCATGGGTGAGTATTTTTGTGGTTTGTTATGTTAATATTTATTCCGTAAAAGACAATGGCTTCGGGGAACAATGTGACAAGTATTGGTAAGTATGTTACTCTATGTTATATGTACTGTATGTCTATGTATGTATTGTATGAATGTATTGTATGTAGCATGCATGTAGTATGTATGTAGTATGTATGTGGTATGTATGTAGCATGTAGTATGTATGTAGTATGTATGTAGCATGCATGTAGTATGTATGTAGTATGCATGTAGTATGTATGTAGCATGCAGTATGTATGTAGCATGCATGTAGTATATATGTAGTATGTATGTAGCATGTAGTATGTATGTAGCATGCATGTAGTATGTATGTAGTATGTATGTGGTATGTATGTGGTATGTATGTAGCATGTAGTATGTATGTAGCATGCATGTAGTATGTATGTCTATGTATGTATTGTATGTAGCATGCATGTAGTATGTATGTAGTATATATGTGGTATGTATGTAGCATGTAGTATGTATGTAGTATGTATGTAGCATGCATGTAGTATGTATGTAGTATGTATGTAGTATGTATGTAGCATGCAGTATGCATGTAGCATGCATGTAGTATATATGTAGTATGTATGTACCATGTAGTATGTATGTAGCATGCATGTAGTATGTATGTAGTATGTATGTGGTATGTATGTAGCATGTAGTATGTATGTAGCATGCATGTAGTATATATGTGTTATGTATGTAGCATGTAGTATGTATGTAGCATGCATGTAGTATGTATGTAGTATGTATGTAGTATGTATGTGATATGTATGTAGCATGTAGCATGCATGTAGTATGTATGTAGTATATATGTGGTATGTATGTAGCATGTAGTATGTATGTAGCATGCATGTAGTATGTATGTAGCATGCAGTATGTATGTAGCATGCATGTAGTATATATGTAGCATGTAGTATGTATGTAGCATGCATGTAGTATATATGTAGTATGTATGTAGCATGTAGTATGTATGTAGCATGCATGTAGTATGTATGTAGTATGTATGTAGTATATATATATATATATTTTTTTTTTTAAACATTTAACACATTAGCCGGATGATGGGACTACTACTGTCCCATCATTGGCTAATGTGTCAATCACTGTCATGGTAGCAGGCATCGCCAGATGGGACTTGTAGTCCCATCGGACGATGCTTGCACAGACCCCCGGACATCAGCACAGCCCCCCGGCAGGCCGGCACAGCCCCCCGGCAGGCCGGTACAAACCCCCACAGGGTGCACAGACCACCGGCAGGCCGGCACAGCCCCCCGGCAGGCCGGTACAGACCCCGGGCAGTCCACACAGCCCCCCGGCAGGCCGGCACAGCCCCCCGGCAGGCCGGCATAGACCCCCGGAAGGCCCGAAATGACGGCGCATCATGATGCGCACACACCGCGCATCATGATGACGTCATTTCGGCTGTCAATCAACTTTGAACTTCCGATTCCGATGCCGACTTCCGATATTGAAAAAATATCGGAAGTCAGTATCGGAATTCCGATACAGCAAGTATCGGCCGATACCCGATACTTGCGGTATCGGAATGCTCAACACTAGTGACCATTCCTGTTTACAAAACAATTCCAGTTCAGGTAAGTTTGATGGTCGCCGAGCATGGACAGCCCGCTTCAAATCATCCCACAGATGTTCAATGATATTCAGATCTGGGGACTGGGATGGCCATTCCAGAACATTGTAATTGTTCCTCTGCATGAATGCCTGAGTAGATTTGGAGCGGTGTTTTGGATCATTGTCTTGCTGAAATATCCATCCAATGCGTAACTTCAACTTCGTCACTGATTCTTGCACATTATTGTCAAGAATCTGCTCATACTTAGTTGAATCCATGTGACCCTCAACTTTAACAAGATTCCCAGTGCCGGCATTGGCCACACAGCCCCAAAGCATGATCGAACCTCCACCAAATTTTACTGTGGGTAGCAAGTGTTTTTCTTGGAATGCTGTGTTTTTTAGCCTCCATGCATAACGCCTTTTTGTATGACCACACAACTCAATCTTTGTTTCATCAATCCACAGGACCTTCTTCCGAAATGTAACTGGCTTGTCCAAATGTGCTTTTGCATACCTCAGGCGACTCTGTTTGTGGTGTGCTTACAGAAACGGCTTCTTTCGCATCACTCTCCCATACAGCTTCTCCTTGTGCAAAGTGCGCTGTATTGTTGACTGATGCACAGTGACAGCATCTGCAGCAAGATGATTCTGCAGGTCTTTGTAGGTGGTCTGTGGAATGTCCTTGACTGTTCTCACCATTCTTCTTCTCTGCCTTTCTGATATTTTTCTTGGCCTGCCACTTCTGGGCTTAACAAGAACTGTACCTGTGTTCTTCCATTTCCTTACTATGTTCCTCACAGTGGAAACTGACAGGTTAAATCTCTGAGACAACTTTTTGTATCCTTCCCCTGAAAAGCTATGTTGAATAATCTTTGTTTTCAGATCATTCGTGAGTTGTTTTGAGGAGCCCATGATGCCACTCTTCATAGGAGAATCAAATAGGAGAACTACTTGCAAGTGGCCACCTTAAATACCTTTTCTCATGATTTGATACACCTGGCTTTGAAGTTCAAAGCTCAAAGAGGTTACAAAACCAATTTAGTGCTTCAGGAAGTCCGTAAAAAGTAGTTAGGAGTGTTCAAATCAAGAAAATGATAAGGGTGCCCATACTTTTGCACCAGTCAAATTTTGTTTAAATGCAGATTGCACATTTTCTGTTAGTACAATAAACCTCATTTGAATCCAGAAATATAACTGAGTCCATCAGTTATTAGATATATGAAACTGAAATAGCTGTTGCAAAAACCAAAATTGTTATAAAGAAAAAAGATTAACATTAATAGGGGTGCCCAAACTTTAACATATGACTGTAGGTTGCCAGAAAACTGCCTCGCTTTTGTCCTCCTCTTCCTCGGACTTGCCCAATTTCGCCATTTACAGCTGCTGAATGTCCAGCCTACACATCAACATATGCCATTTTTTAAACCTCCCTAATTGGGCTGCCCACCCCCCCAAGGGCTGGGGTCAACACCTGGCGCACCCGGACAAGTGCCTTTGCTCTGAACAGGTGGTTGGGCCCACTGATGGCCGACGGCACTGGCACAGGGCTCCTCATAGTACAATACAGTGTCTCTGACGGTGGGGGGGGGCCCACTCGCCGTCAGACACACCAGCGTACAATGAGGGGCCCTGTGCCAGTACCGTCACCCACGAGTGTGCCCTCCCTGCTTGGTCATGGCCACAGCACTTGCAAGTTACAATACTTACCTCTCCCTGCTCCACCGCTGTGTAGTCTGGGCAGTTAAATCATTCACAGGGACGGCCACTAGAAATTTGGTGTATTGATCGATGATGGTTAAGATGTAGCTATGGCCTGTCCCGCTGGCCTCTACCTTCAGATGATCAATGGCTACCATTTGTAATGGACGTCAACTTATAAGCGGATGCAGTGGTGCTTTATGATCACCTTTCACAGTTGTGATAGTCACAGACGTGTGACATTCCTGCCACCATTTTTCATTGTCTCCTCTCATGCCAATCTAATAGAATCCCCTATGGCCTGTGGCTTCTGTCTTTTGCACTCCAAAATGACCAGACACATCATGATAGGCAGTGAGGACCATTTCTTCATCTCTCCCTGTGATCATAATTTGATGGAGACGAGTAACGGTGATGTGATCCACACTACTGCGATAAAGCAATCCTTTCTTCACAAAGAACCGTTTTCGCTGTCTCCACAGACACAGTAATTGAGGGTCTGCATTGCCTCTGCAACATCTACCGGGAGGTTTTCCCGTGATGAGTAATTCCCAAATTTCTGCAAACACTCGACTTTCCGTCTGTACTTGTATCCATGTAGTTTCCAGTAGCGGAGAGTCTGGACTGGCTTACTGAGACTGAAATATATACGAAGATTTAAAAGTACCACAACACTGTATACTGGTGTACACTTTGAATACCTTTCCCTTTTTCTACTTTTTAAATTCTGGTGTAATACATACTGAGCCTGTGAGTGTCTGTGTCTGACTCCGGAAGTATAGATGGAAATTTACAATTACCCCTAGACTGGATACACCTGGTATGTGCTGATACAGTACCTTTGTTCAAAATTTTTTATTACGGTTTCATCCATAGTGAGTGAGCGTGTGTGGTCTACGTCTTCTATATATACGGTGAATCGGAGATACCAATTTTTACCCTATACTCGATACAGCTTGTATCTTGTTATACAGTACCTTTGTTCGACATATAGTATTACGGTCAAATCCATACTGAGTAAGCATCAGAGAATGACTATGTATACGGAGATTTCAATTGTACCCTATAATATATATACTTACTATCTTGTTATCCAGTACCTTTTTTAACATTTTTTATTATGGTCAAACCCAGACTGAGTGAGCATCTGAGGGTGACTCCGGGAATATATACCGAGATTTCAAATTTGGCCAAAACTGTATACAGCTGTACGCTTCTGATACAGTAACATTTTTTGCTATTTAGATCCTGGTGTAATCCATAATGAGCCTGTGAACGTCTGTCTGTTACTCTGGAAATATATTTGGAGATTTAGGATTACCCCAACACTGTATACAGCTGTACGCTTGTGTTACATTACCCATTTACAGCTTTTCATATTCTTGTGTAATCCATACTGGGCCTGAGAGCGTTTGTGTCGGCCTCTTGAAATATATACGGAGATTCAGAATGTTTACAATATACTATATATACCGTGTATCTGGTGATACTGTACCCTTTTTCAACTTTTTATTTTATTGTGTAATCCATACTGAGCCTGTGAGTGCCTGTGTATGACTCATGAAATATATACGAAGATTTACTGTTATCCCTAGACTGTATAGAGCTGTACGCTTCTGATACAGTACCATATATCTGCTGGTATTTTGGGTCCATTTTCAAAAACATGAGGAAGTATGGTGGAAGAGGACGTGGATGTGGGCGTGGGGGGCCACCTGGTACTGATGGTGGTGGTGCATCTGCTGGTAGTGCCAAAAACACAATAGCAGCTAAGGCAGGAGGTATTGAGCCTGTGTCATGGTGTAGCTCTGGAAGGCCTGTAAGGCTCCCTTTTCTGGAAGTAGGTAGACTGCTTTTATTGCTTGAGCATCAGGAACTGTTTTTGGCTTACATTGCTGAAACAGCCTCCAGCTCTATCGCCTCCTCTTCTGAAGTTTCAAGAAATGCAAGCACTGAGTCATCAGTGCAGGCTTCTGGTCAGGAGCAACCCCTTTCCTTGTCCTTCACCCACACCAAAAGGGAAGGATGCAGCAGCACACACTTCAGATTACTCCATCGAGCTCTTTTCACATACCATGCTTGGTTTCTTTAAAAATGGGACCCATCATATACTGGAGCATTCCAAATGGGGGACATCAGACACTGGAGCAGCATTTACGGGGCCCATTATACACTGGAGCATTAGAAATGGAGCTCATTATATATGGAGCATTATTTGGGCCCATAAGACACTGGAGCATCATCCATGGGGCCCATCATATACTTGAGCATTGTAAATGGGGCAGATCAGACACTGGAGCAGCATCTATGGGGCACATTATACACTGGAGCATTAGAAATGGAGCCCATTATATATGGAGCATTATTAGGGCCCATTATACACTGGAGCATCATCCATGAGGCCCATCATATACTGGAGCATTCCAAATGGGGGACATCAGACACTGGAGCAGCATTTACGGGGCCCATTATACACTGGAGCATTAGAAATGGAGCCCATTATATATGGAGCATTATTTGGGCCCATAAGACACTGGAGCATCATCCATGAGGCCCATCATATACTGGAGCATTCCAAATGGGGAACATCAGACACTGGAGCAGCATTTACAGGGCCCATTATACACTGGAGCATTAGAAATGGAGCCCATTATATATGGAGCATTATTTGGGCCCATAAGACACTGGAGCATCATCCATGGGGGCCATCATATACTGGAGCATTCTAAATGAGGCAGATCAGACACTGGAGCAGCATCTATGGGGCACATTATACACTGGAGCATTAGAAATGGGGCCCATTATATATGGAAAATTATTTGGGCCCATAACACACTGGAGCATCGTGCATGGGGACCATCATATACTGTAGCATTATGTGGAGCTCATCATATACTGTATGGAACATTATATTTGACCAATTATTCTGTATGGAGAAATATATGGGGCTCATTATTCTGTATGGCGCACAATGTGGTGGCCATAATACTGTATGGAGTAATATGCTGTCCTTTTTTTGAGCTATTGTACAATTTAAAATAGATCAGTCATGTCATGTAAGCAGTGAAGTATTTGTCATTGTACTATACCTATATTTCTGTGCGGTATCGGAGCATCATGAGTTGTGGTATGTGTTAAAGAGGCGCACTAACACTCTTTGGCCCAGGGCACACCAAAACCTTGAGCCAGCCCTCCCCCCCACAACTTTAGCCAAATAACCCCCAGTTTTCAATGCGTAACTATTATTATGAAGTAAATTAAGGTTGACAAGCTTCAGTAATAAGAATTTATGTTTTTGGCATTGAAATGGGCACTGTAGGTGTGTTTACTGTCTTCCACTCCCTGCCGACTTTGCTTCCCCTTTGACTTGCATTGGGTTTCGTGTTTCAGTCGGCCTCCGACTTTTCCCTATAGTCGGCCGATTTCGTTCGACCTGACTTTTGCGAAAGTCAGGTTTCATGAAACCCGACTCGACCCTAAAAAAGGCAAAGTCGCTCATCTCTAATGCCAATTATTTATTTCACAGACTTGTAAAAAACACATACCAGTATGGAGAAATTATTTTTTGGGCCTAGAAATGGCAATGAGACGGTTGATGCAATATGTTTTTATTATTATTATTATAGCGCCATTTATTCCATGGCACTTTACATGTGAGGAGGGGTATACAAAATAAATACAAGTACAGTAATCTTAAGAATGCAAGTCTCGACTGGTACAGGATAAGAGAGGACCCTGCCCGCGAGTGCTCACAATCTACAAGGGATGGGTGAGGATACAGTAGGTGAGGGTAGAGCTGGTCATGCAGCGGTTTGGTGGATCGGTGATTACTGCAGGTTGTAGGCTTTCTTTGCAAAACTACTATAAAACACACAGTAGTCCTGAAAAATTCTTTGTTTGGACAACTAATAGCCATAATACAGCTGATGTCAATTATTTATTTCTCAGATTACTAGAAAACACAAAGCCACTTAAATGGCAGTACTCCCTCAGTGAGGGGGTGCAGAGTACACACAGCAGATTTTAGCACAATACTCTCAGAGATGGATTATCAGAATATACACAATGGATTAAAGGACAGTACTCCCACAAGCGGGGGGTGCAGAGTAAACACAGTGACTAAAAGTACAGTACTCACACAGGCAGGGGTTGCAGAGTGTAAAAAGTGGATTTTAGTACAGTACTCTCACAGGCGGGTTTACAGAGTACACAAAGTGGCTTAACAAACAGTACTCCCACAGGCAGGGGGGTGCAGAGTACACACAGCGGCTTTTAGCACAGTATTACCACAGATATGGGTTGCAGAATATACACAGTGTTTTTTTGCAAAGTGCGAAGTCCCAATCTGTCCCTCACTCCAGCTGCATCCTATCCCTACCCTAATGGGAGCATAATGGTGTCAGCATTCGTGATCTGGTCTTTATAAAGACTGGATCACGTACTGCGCTGGACAATCATAGCCATGCCACTACTTTTCATGACTTTGATGGCTCCGGAAATGCCCACAGTCTAAAAGCATGTTGACTGGCTGCACTGCAGCCTTTCAACAAGCTTTAAACTGAACAAGGCAAACAAGAAACCGGACATACTATAAAAAGTCCATGTTTGGGATTCGGTAATGGACACTAAGTGTTCGGTCCGAACCCCTAACTTTCCCGTTCGGGTTCACTCATCCCTTTTTGTAAGCCAAAACCATGAGTTGATGAAAAACGCAGAAGTGGTGCTTCTGCTTCTATTATATTGTTCCTCTGATTGTTTCACTCCTGGTTTTGACTTGCAAATACTGATGCAAAATACAGACCAAATACTGAACGTGTGAACATGGCCTTAAATGTGGGACTATTTGAGACATGGGTAGGGAGATTGGTTTGGCCTAAATTTACAATCCAGAAGAAGTAAATTGCACCAAAATTGCTCCAAAATTTGTCAATACTTAGGGTGTGTGCACACGTTGTGGATTTGCTGCGGATCCGCAGCGGATTTGCCACTGCAGATCTGCTGCAGATTTCCTAATGATTTACAGTACAATGTAAATCTATGGGAAATAAAAACCGCTGTGCACATGCTGCGGAAAAATCCGCGCAGAAGCGCAGTGGTTTATTTTCCGCAGCATGTCAATCCTTTGTGCGGATTCCACAGCGTTTTTACACCCATTCCATTATAAGAATCTACAGGTGTAAAAACACATACCCAATACGCACAAAATCCGCAATAAATCCGCTGGAAAACCGTGCGGATTTTGACCTGCGGATTCGGCCAAAATATGCAGATTCCATGCGGAAAACTCCACACACGACGAATCCACAACATGTGCACATATCCTTAGTGAACCAAAGCAAGCCAACTAATAGATGGTCAGTGTAATGCTAAGTGCCCACGTTGCAGAAATGCAACTCTGCAACTCCCTGCCAAGGGTATAACGCATGCAGAATTCGCATGCGTTTTCCCTCAAACAACAAGCATTTTGCAAGCGTTTTTAGCTTGCAGAATGCTCGCGCTTTTCCAGCGATGTTATGCATCGCTTGGAAAAGTGATTGACAGGTTGGTCACACTTTTTAGTCTGCCAGTGAAAAAATACGTTTCGGCCATATTGTGGCCTTTTTCAAGTATATGGCCAAAACGTTGTATTTTTTCACTGGCAGAATAAATCTTTGACACGATTTTTCACCTGGATGGGATGCTGCTCTCTTTCTTTTTATTGGACATTTGTGTTCACTTGGGTTCGTGAACTTGGAGCTTGCATCCACAATACTCCTGCATTGCTGTCGGCTGTCTTTTGCTGTATTAGGTTGGGCACACTTGTCAAGCATAGTGCTTGACAAGTGTGACCAACTTTTTACTATTGATGATGTCTATGCTGCATCAATAGTAAAATATAGAATGGTAAAAATAATTTAAAAAATTTAAAAATATGGTTATTCCCACCTTCTGACAACCCCCGGAGTCCTCAGCGGCGCTCCCAGTACATTCCGTTCCCAGGGATGCTTTGCGCGAAGGACCTTTGTGACGTCACGCTTGAGAGACCGCTATGTCATCTCAGGTGATTCACACAATGCATCCCTGAGAACTGAAGTTGCTGGCAGCGTGGCTGAGAGGCAGAAAGGCTCTGGTGGCTGTCAGATGGTGAGTAAATCGCTATTTTTAATTTTAATTCTGTTTTTTACAGGATTATGTTACCTATGGCATGGAGGAGAGTCTCCTCTCCTCCAGACCCTGGGTACCATCTGCACATGAAGCGCTCACTTTACACATGGTGGGCATAGCCACATGCGTAAAGTGAGCGTTTCAATGCAATCCTATGGCAGTGGAATTGCCGCAATTCCGCAGAAATAATGGACATGCTGCAATTCCACAGTGGGAAAATCCACAGCATGGGCACAGCAACTGCAGAATCCCATAGGATTGCATGGGAATGCATTTTTAAGCGTTTCCACTGCGGGAAAAATGCTGTGGAAATGCTAAAAAAACACAACGTGGGCACACTGCCTAAAGATGCGGCAAATGTATAAATCAACATGAGCACTGTGTTATATTTGGCAATTTTTAGGCTTTCTGTTCTAAGTTTGCACTGCTAAAAAGTGACACAGTTTTAGTAATTGAGTCTCAGTGTGTGTATGAGACCTAACAGCAAAAAGTGTTATTTTAGAGGGAACCTGACACCTGATCCATAGGCAGCATGCATCAGGCACTGGCTGTATGATTTCAGCGAGGTATGCTTGACTATGAAATGCTGCCGTGTTTCAGAGAAAACATACTTTATAAGCTGCCCAGGACCGAGCCACATGAGAGACAAGTTGGAGAGGTGAGTCCTTCCAGTCTGCTGCCCTAGAGTAATAACAAAAGACCGATTGTGGCTTCCAAACAGAAAAACTGGTGTTTACAGGTGCAAACGAAGTGTTGCAATCTCTATACATAACAAACAAATAAAGTTGCACTCTGTATCGCTATATAGGGTTGCCCTCAAGTGACAGGTCTTTCCCTACACATACACTAGAAAGAGAACCGTCACTGATGGGGAGCGTGTGGGGAGAAGCCACAGAGGACTCTCCTTTCTGGTTTTTAAAAAATGTTTATCTCTGAAATGACACAGTGCTGCCTGTGGATTAGGTAGCATGTATCAGTTGTCAGGTTCACTTTAAAATTTTCATAAAAGGAAAATAATGGAGGAACCATTAAAACTTGTTTAAATAAATGGAATAGTAATTTTCTTTTTGTCAATAATGGCTTTAAAATGTGGGAGCCATAATGTCTGGTCCTTCAGCAAAACATACTTTCAATTTTTATTGCTATGCTGACCTTTAATAGTTCTGCAGCCAGGACAGAGTAGATGAAGTTTATCTGATATGTGCTGTTTTGCTGACATCTCCAGGCTTTTATTGCAACTGCATTTTATTTGACTGTCGAGTTGTTTTTACGTTGTCCAAGTTTGGAGTTCAGCACACTAGAAAAGGAGAAATCACAGGGTGACCAAACACTCATTCCATACCCTGGAGATGTAAATTGCTATTGTTCATCAATCTTATCCTCTTCCTACTGTGGCTAATTTTCATTTTTATGTTTTGGGTTTTTTTTCTTCCCCTTTTCGAATAGCCTGACATTTGGAGGAAGTTAAAGACAACCAGCAGCTCTCACTTTGGACAGGAAGTAAGAGTGAAGTGACTGCAGATTGGCTGCAGGGCTCACGAAACATAATGTCATGCTTGTCCCGGAGATCCAGCGCCGATGTTCCTGGAATGGCGTCTGCACTGGAGGTCCATATAGACTGCTTTTCTTTTAAATGATGGAATATAGCAATTGAGAAGTGGTTGTCCGAGTAGTGGAAAACCTCTTACATACAGTGCTGTGCAAATTAATTGGGACAAAGCATTTTTTTAAGTAAACTTGTAAGTTGGTTACCAATCACTGATTCAAACCAGTTTTAACTGCTTTGAACAGGTACTCACACCTGTTCAAAGCAGTTAAAACTGGTTTGAATCACTGACTGGTAACCAACTTACAGTTTTACTTAAAAAAATGCTTTGTCCCAATTAATTTGCACAGCACTGTACATATGTAAAAAAAAATAATGGGCAGAATTACATTTTTTCACCATGTCACAGCATTTGAACTTTTTTCCTGTTTTTCAGTACATTATATAGTAAAGTGAATGGTTTCATTCAAAACTACAGCTCGCCCTCATTTAGCTGTGTTAATGGAAAAAATATAAAACGTTATGGCTATTTGAAGAGTATAAGAAAGAAACAAAGCTCAGAAATGTATGGATGCTTATCGACTGCAGGACTCATGTGACATAATAATGTCACGTGATCCCAAGAGATGCAGCACCAATGTCGCTCGAAAATTGCAAGCGCCGGAGATGAGTATAGACTATTTTTATTTTACATGGGGGAATATTGTAAGTTAGAAAGTGTTGTCAGAGAAGTAAACAAATTATTTAACTTAAGGGGATCACGTATTCTAAATAGTGCAGTACTACTGTATTGCAATGTAAAGGGAAAATGTGCTCCTCACAGAAGGACTGGGATTAGGCTTACTGCATGCTCCAGGTGCCATGAAAACCCTTTGGCATCCTGCAAAACAGGAGCTAGTGCAGTGATTGACGGCCACATTTAAATGTTTAAACAGCAGCAATTAAAGCAATCTACAGTGACTCTTGTTATAGGCAGATGCTGGCTGTGTAATACAGCTGGCATCCAACAAGGTGTTATGGAGGATAAGCTCCAGAGCCTACTGCATAAATGGGGACTAGTGATGGGTGAACGTGGTTTTATCCGAGTGTAGTACTCGCAGGTACGTGGGATGCAGTGACGTGGCGTGAGACGGGTTGTACTTTAAGGTGTAACTTTTATATATAGATGCCTATAGGGGCTATCTTGAGCAACCAAAACAAGCTAACAATAATTGTCCTCGCAGGGATCAAGACAAGAATACACTAGTAATGTGAACACGACTAACCTGGCAAAGACCGGTCACTATAGGGCGGCGGTATGGCCGACTATGGGTCCTTAGCTAAAACATGTCACTTATCCTCTCTGACGTCCGGCAGAGTGCTGTTCGATGATGCTTTGGCGTTTCAGCCGTTGGGCCCAGCCGGCAAGGATCGCCCAGCCGATGAAGATCTGGTGAAGACTTTGGGCGTTCCTACATCCCTGTGAAGTGGAGGCACAGCAGGCCTCTGGTTGGTTCCCCTGCGAGGCGCCTCCTGGCAGGGATGCTGCGGCAACGCCCGGGGACCGGGCAATGGAGGCCGCAGCCGCAGGCCAGGGCAGAGCTGCGGGGGCCGTGGACGGCAGCGGGTAGGCCGCAGCCATGGGCTGGAGTGAGGTGCCTTTGGCCACGGGCGGCAGCGAGCAGGCCACAGCTGCAGGCTGGAGCGAGGATGGGCGGGCAGTGTTCCTCTGCTGAGTGGCACAGTGCTGTCTCCCTCCTGTCGGTGGTGAGTCCCTCTTCCGTCCCTGCAGTCGCATCTGTCCACTCAGGGCTTTGGCTCCCCCTGAGGCTCTCTGGCTCCCTCTCACGTCCTTGCTGCTTCTCTGCTGCTCCGTCATCTGCCATCTGCTGGCGTCCTCTGCCCCTTTTATATTAGCTTCTCCCCCAACCTTTCTAGAAGTCTCTGCGGTCCGCTCCCTAATTATGTCCCCCCGGAAACAGTCCCCCTAGGAACCTTGGTGACTGCCCCCTTGGATCAGGCCCAGACACACGGCGGGGACTCCTCCTCCCACACGAGCATGCTTGGGTGCTAAGGCTAGTTTCACACTAGCATTTATTCCACGCAGCGCACGGCGCCGCTAAGCCCCGCCGCAGCATGTTGCATTTCGACGCGCTCGGCGCACCTTCAAAAATGCGCAGCACACGCCAAAATCCTACTAGCGCATGGCCAGCGCGCGATCTGCGCACCCTATGCTAAAGATAGGGTGCGCAGATCACAAGCGTCCATGTGCGATAGTAGGCGGCGATGACCGGATGGGGCGGGCAGGGAGACGGCAGGGGGCGAGGCTTAGCGGCGCCGCCTGGAATAAACGCTAGTGTGAAACTAGCCTAACAGAGTGACTTTGGCATGATCGAATAATATATTCGAGTCCACACGCCTGCATGTCTCACGTCTGTTCAACAGCCACAACACATGCAAGGATTGCCGAACAAACAGGAAATCTCTGCATGTGTTGCGGCTGTCGAACAGTCACAAGACATGGAGCAGCAGGGACTTGAACATATTTTTCAAACATGCTGAAGACACTTATCACGTACATGCAAAAACAATACTGGCGTCATCAGTGTTATCCGTGTGTCAGTTTTTATCATCAGTTTGGTCATCTGTGTTTTTCTGGTATTGGCAAAGAAATAAATTACAAAGCTTCTCCTATACTTTGCAATGCTAAACATGGACAGCACACGGACAGCATATGGATGCCATCTGTGTGATTTTAATGCTTTTCACGGACACATAGATTTGTATAGGCCCATTCATGCTGCAGAAAAAAACGGACATGTCTCTATCTGCTTTGCACTGACATACCATTCATGTAAAAACACAGACATGTGCAAAGCACTATAGACTATAATGGCTAAGTTTGGTATCTATGAAAAAAAGATGCCATATGTACAGTATACAGTGTTATAGGGGATTTAGTACTATAACAACCATACTATCATTGCACAAGTTACTAGTGCAGAGCCTGAGAAAATAAGTCTTAATTTATATGTAATTGGGGAGGCTTCGGTGCACCCTTGGTGTTACTAAGAGTTTACTGCACTATCATACCTTTTTATTTTCATATTTGGGCCTTTCCCTCTTCTGATTGACAGTGCTCGCTTTCCAGGTCAAGCACTGTTGAAATGCTGCCAGCGTGTGTGCCTTCTCTTTTCTTCTGACTCCACTCGCTGAACTAATACTCCCAGAAGTGTAGTTAGTTGTGTCAGAAGAAAGGAGGCAATGAGGAGAACACGCTCAGTCACTGCGCGCGCCCGCACGAATTCCGGCAACAGTTTTGAACTTCTCGCTCTGGGAAGCAAGCAGTGTCAATCAGAAGCAGGAGAAAAGCCCCAAGGTGCAAATAAGAAGTTATAATAGCGCACCCAACTCTTGGTTACACCAAGGATGCACTGAAGCCTACTCATTTGCATATAAATTAAAAGATATTTTCTCAGGCACAGTACGAGTAACAGGTAGAGTGCTAGTATGGTTGTTATAGGGGATAAGTCGCCTAAAACACGGTATAGACCATTTAAAATATATTTTGGGTCTGATGGACTCCCTTTAAAGGCTGGTCATTTTTATGTTACATTCCAAGATCTATAACTTGGAATAGCTTGAGCTTAGGTTGCCTCTTGGTTAGCTAGAATCCAATTAGCTACAAAGTAGGTACAGTGGGTACGGAAACTACTCAGACCCCTTTAATTTTTCCCTCTTTGTTTCATTGCAGCCATTTAGTAAATTCAAAAAAGTTCATTTTTTCTCATTAATGTACACTATGCACCCCATCTTGACTGAAAAAAACAAAAATGTAGGTGTTCTGTCTCCGACATCTGATTCATAATCCTGATTATCTGCTTGTTAATGTTTACAGTGTTTTTTGGCTCCATTTAGTGACCAGAGTCATAACTGCAGTGTTAGGTTACTCTCAGTTTGCTTGCATTTTCCCTTCGTTGCAGTGCATTCTGGTAAGCTTTTGCAGTGCATTCTGGTACGTTTGCAATGCATCCTGGTAGCCTTTTGCAAAGGATTATGGTATTTCCCTCCATTCCACCATTTTCCTTCAGCCTGCATTCAGGAAGCATGTCATTTCTCTTCTCCCCTTGTGATAGCATCTCTGGTATGTATTTATGTTTCCTGTATCCAATTCCTGTCTCATACTAGCCTGCTTAGTTAGTTCTCTCCTTGTTAACTATTAGTGCAGATGATGTATTATGTATATAGGAATCCCTGATAAACCCAGTATTGATTGTATGCATATATGTTTTGTTTGTAATTTCACTGCACCAATATACCATCACGTTCGATAAAGCACAGATTCAACCTACAGTCTCCTTATTGGACCTCGGTATAGCTACATGAATTCTGCTTCATTTAGTGAGGACAGAACAGTAGGAATTTTTGCAAATGTATTAAAAAAGAACAACTGAAATATCACATCGTCATAAGTATTCAGACCCTTTACTCAGACACTCATATTTAAGTCACATGCTGTCCATTTCCTTGTGATCCTCCTTGAGATGGTTCTACTCCTTCATTGGAATCTAGCTAGTTTAATTAAACTGATAGGACTTGATTTGTAAAGGCACACACCTGTCTATATAAGACCTCACAGCTCACAGTGCATGTCAGACCAAATGACAGTTATGGTTTAGGGCTCCCCAAACATCACTGATTATGGAAACTTCACACTAGTCCTCAAGCAGCTTGGATTGTCTGCCTTTCCTCTCTTCCTCCAGATTCTGGGACCTTAATTTCCAAGGTCTAGTGTGAAGTTTTCACAATCAGTGATGTTTGGGGAGCCATGTCATCTGCTGGTGTAGGTCCACTGTGTTTTATCAAGACCAAAGTCAGAGCAGCCATCTACCAGGAAATTTTAGAGCACTTCGTTCTTCCCTCTACCGACAAGCTTTTTGGAGATGGAAATTTTATTTTCCAGCAGCACTTGGCACTAGTGATGAGCGAACGTGTTCGCCACTACTCGGTACCCGTCCAAGTATCACTGTACTCGGTGTACTCGGTGAGCACTGAGCATTTCCGGGATTACTCGGTGGGAACTCGGGTCTGCACCCAGCTTTTTTGGTGGACTTTACAGAACCAATCACAATGCAGGGATTGTCTGCCAGGCTATGAAATGCCACAGCCATCTTTGTTGTGGTCGTGCAGTGATTGGCTGGCCGCACAGCATCATCAGGGGTATAAAAAACTGCACGCCGCCCTGCTTGCTGAATTCAGCTCCGGAGTGAGATAGTGTAGGGAGAGCTGCTGCTGAGATAGGGTCAAAATTGGGGATTTATTAATGAGTGTGGGATCTACCATTCTAAACAACTCAAATACAGCTAAACCAACAGTCCTTCTAAGGACTAATTCTGGAGTATATAGGTTTCAGTGTTAGGCAGGCAGGGTAGTATATGTCGCTGTATACACATCAGTGCAAGGCCTGCAGGCACTGTATGTGTATATACATATCATTGCAAATGTCAAGAGGGTCCTGTGTTCTGGTGCTGCTGCTGCTACCTGTCGGATATATTGGCTGTATATACCTAGCCCCAGGTGTAATTGGCTTTGAAATTTTTTTTGGCCAGGGCTAATAGAGCTTTTTCTTATTGCAAAGCAATCCAGAGCCCTTTTTTTTCCTCCATTTGCTTTTTGACAGTGCACAATACAGCCAGATCCTTTTCCTAGCACCTCGTGAAAATCCAGCAATTTTAAAGTGGTTCCAAACATCCCTTTTGAGTGTGCAGAGAAATATTTATTTTTTACGTGATACGGTTGAGTAGTTTTTTTTTTTTTGCGTGTCTTACACAATTTCTTGACTCTATTTTGCTGAACTCCCCAAAAAAGAAAACAGTCCACATATTTTTCAGTGTGGTATATCTGTGATGCGCCCATCCATCCGTCTGCTAATAATTTTGGTCTTTTTAGCCCTAAATTCAATTTTTTTGCTGTCTGGCACTGTACTTATATACAGTGCTATTTAGCCAAAAATTTTAAAAAATACAGGCCACACATTTTTGGTGTGGTATCTGCGTGCCAGCTCATATCTGTGTGTGCTCAAAGTTTGGCCAGTTTACGGCTGTTTTCTTTTTTTATATACAGCAGTATTTACCCCCCCCCAAATGTAAAAAAAAAAATTGTCATAGTGGTTTCTCCGTTATACCTCATATCTGTGCATGCTCAAAGTTCGGCCAGTTTAGGCCGGTTCTCTTTTTTGGTCCTGCGTGTCACTGGAATTATATACAGCAGTATTTAGCACAAAAAAGTTATAAAAAACATAACATTTGTAGTAGTGGTATCTGCGTGCCAGCTCATATCTGTGTGTGCTCAAAGTTTGGCCAGTTTACGGCTGTTTTCTTTCTTGGTCCTGCGTGTCACTGGACTTAGATACAGCACTATGTTGCATTATTTTAAAAAACAGCCCACATTTTACCATGGGGTATATCTGTGACACACCTCATACATCCGTGTCTCAAAAATTTAGTCATTTTTGGCCTAAATTCCCTTTTTTTTGCCAGTCTGTCACTCTTGTTATATCCAGCACTCTTTGCATCCAATAAAATATATATATATATATATATATATATATATATATATATATATATTTTACACTGTGGTATATCTGTGACACGCCTCATACATCTGTGTGATTAAAATTTGGGGATTTTAGGCCGGTATTCCAGTGTTTTCCTGTCTGTTACTCCAGTTATATACAGCACTCTGTTGCTTTTTTTTAAAAAAAAAAACAGGCCACATTTTACAGTGGGGGATGTCGGTAAAAAGAATTCAGTTTAAAGTTGTTATGGCAGCTTCATGACAGTGTTAAATGCTCCAACTACTACCACCATCATCATATTCAGCCTAGAGGCAGTCACTGTGCAGATAGAAAGTCTGAGTAGCAGAAGGTGAACGCTTAGGCGCTGTTGTACTCTCTTTTGTACTTTGTCTCTGTATTACAAAGGCTAAATCTCTGTCTCTGTATTATGAAGGCTAAAAATTCAATTTCGATATACTTAAATTGTAATAAAAAAAAACTTAAAGTTTGCCTTATATACAAGTCATTATACAGGAAACAATGCTTCATAAAAAAATTCCTGTAAACTCCAATTTCTCATCAGTTGTGAATGTTTTACTGACAGTTCCTAAAATGGAGTAAAAGTATGACACCATTATGCTCAGCAGTGATCTGGGAGTCAGAAATGCTTCCATTCAGCACTCTTTCCATCCATATCAACATTTTCACTGCCCCCCCAGACCTGCTGGAAAAATTCTTGGATTTCCCATTGACTCCCATTAATACTGGTTACTCAAAACGAACATCCGAACACTAGGAATTGCTCAGTTTGAGTAACAGGCATCAGAGCATTTAATGCTTGTTCTCTCTGATAGCTATGAATGCAGCCCAACACAAAATTATAAATTTATTTGAAATATTATGATATTTATTTGTGATTATGTGTTGAAATGTGATGTAAAATAAACGTTCATACGCTCTCACAGTTTATACACAATGTTTGTATTGGAGATAATTCTAATAACTCCGGATTTATTTTATTTCTTACCTTTGGCCTTCACTGCACATCTACACATTATATCTTGTTTTTTTCTCCTCCCACCGATCTTCCCCTACCCTCCTGCTTTTTTTAAATCCTTTATGGGTATGTTTGGTATGTTTAAGTTATCTTTAGCGAAAATATCAGGCTTTGTGAATCCCCCCTGTCTCTATGTGCAGTGGTTTTTACACTTGATAAAAACGCAAGCCAGAGTCAAAAAGCGTTGTGGAATAAAAAGCGCTTATTATATCTCTGATCGAGAATCTTTATTTCGGTAGCACAGCCTACAACAGTGAACTATCGCTTTTCTTCAAGCATCCTGGTGGAGATCATCCCCCAACCATGGGGCAGCAGCGACTGATACTGAGCTTTTACAGGGGCTGTGCCCACACAACTCACTTAGATGAGCATATTATCTGAATCTGTTTAACCTTTTAATAAGGGTTTCACCCTATGGTTTGGTGCACAGTTTTTCCATAAACTTTTTACCTAGCTTACCAATATGCCATTGGTGGCAGAGCGCTTGTCTTGCCCTTGGATCCACCTAAAGGCGCATATTTTCTGCATATTAAACATGATGTAAACAGAAAAAAAAATGATGCTTTGTCTCATTATTTTTGAACTGTTTGATCTAGTCAGTCAATATGGCACTTCAGCAAGAGAAGCGTAAGCTATTAAAAGAAAACAATATTATTTTATATTAACCCCTTAACGACCGCCGATACGCCTTTTAACGGCGGTAATTAAGGGTACTTAAACCACAGCGCCGTTAATTCACGGCGCTGTGATTTAAGTGAATAGCGCCCCCCAGTGTCGGATTTTCTCCGGGGTCTCGGCTGCCAGGGGTAGCCGAGACCCCAGAGAACATGAATCGGTCGGTTTTTACCGACCCCCGCTTTTGCGATCGCCGTTATTAACCCTATAACGGCGACCGCAAAAAAAAAAGCCGCGATTTTACATTTAATTTCTCTTTCCTCTGATGTGATCGCACATCAGAGGATAGAGAAATAGGGTCCCCGATCCCCCCGGTACCTCTCCCTTGTCCTCCGTCCCCTCCCGGTGGTCCCGTGCCCGCCGGCGTCATCCGATGGGCGCCGCCATCTTGAAAATGGCGGGCACATGCGCAGTGCGCCCGCCGGGAATCTGCTGGCTCCGGCTGGCAGATTCCATTCATTATTTTGATCACTATGATAAGGGCCATTAGCCCTCTGTGTCTGTACTTTTACACACTTAACATTATGGCTGGTCCATACAATCAGGGCAACTGTTACCACCCACCTTTCATGTCTACCTCTTTCCTCATAGACTGTAAGCTTGCGAGCAGGGCCCTCACTCCTCTTGTTATTTGTTATAATCTACTGTATGTGATTATTGTTATGCTGTAATGTCTATTGTCTGTACAAATCCCCTCTGAAATGTAAAGTGCTGCGGAATATGTCGGCGCTATAAAAATAAAATTTATTATTATTATTATTATTATTATTAAACGATCATAGTGATCAAAATAATAAAAATAGTACATAACCCCCCCGTATATCACCCCTTATATAGGCACACATAATGAAATAAAAAAAATAATTTTTTTTTCAGTTTTCCATAAGGGTTAGGGTTAGGGTTAGGCTAGGGTTAGTGTTAGGCTAGGGTTAGGGTTAGGCTAGGGTTAGGGTTAGGGTTAGGCTAGGGTTAGGGTTAGGCTAGGGTTAGGCTAGGGTTAGGGTTAGGCTAGGGTTAGGGTTAGGCTAGGGTTAGGGTTAGGCTAGGGTTAGGGTTAGGCTAGGGTTAGGCTAGGGTTAGGCTAGGGTTAGGGTTAGGTTAGGCTAGGGTTAGGGTTAGGCTAGGGTTAGGGATAGGCTAGGGTTAGGGTTAGGCTAGGGTTAGGGTTAGGCTAGGGTTAGGGTTAGGCTAGGGTTAGGGCTAGGCTAGGGTTAGGGCTAGGGTTAGGGTTGGGCTAGGGTTAAGGGTTAGGGTTGGGCTAGGGTTAGGGTTGGGCTAGGGTTAAGGGTTAGGGTTGGGCTAGGGTTAAGGGTTAGGGTTGGGCTAGGGTTAGGGCTAGGGTTGGGCTAGGGTTGGGCTAGGGTTAGTGTTAGGGCGAACTAGGATTAGGGTTAGAATTAGGATTAGGGATTAGGGTTGGGATTAGGGTTAGGGGTGTGTTGGGGTTAGGGTTGGAGCAAGAATTGAGGGGTTTCCACTATTTACCAACTTTGGGGGTCTAAAAATTGGGGTCTAAAAAATCACTTTTGTGGAAATAAAAAAGACTTTTTATTTTCACGGCTCTGCGTTTATAAACTTCTGTGACGCGCTTGGGGGTTCAAAGTGCTCACCACACATCTAGATAAGTTCCTTAGGGGGTCTAATTTCCAAAATGGGGTCACTTGTGGGGGGTTTCCACTGTTTAGGCCCATCAGGGGCTCTGCAAACGCAACATGATGCCTGCAGACCATTCCATCAAAGTCTGCATTCCAAAATGGCACTCCTTCCCTTCCGAGCTCTCCCATGCGCCCAAACAGTGGTCCCCCCCACATATGGGGTATCAGTGTACTCAGGACAAATCGCATAATAACTGTGGGGGTATGATTTCTCCTGTTACCCTTGTAAAAATTAAAATTTGGGCGCGAAAAGATCATTTTTGTGGAAAAAAAATGGATTTCTTATTTTCACGGCTCTACGTTATAAACTTCTGTGAAGCACTTGAAGGTTCAAAGTGCTCACCACACATCTAGATAAGTTCCTTCATGGGTCTAGTTTCCAAAATGGAGTCACTTGTTGGGGGTTTCCACTGTTTAGGCCCATCAGGGGCTCTGCAAACGCAACATGATGCCCGCAGACCATTCAATCAAAGTCTGCATTCCAAAATGGCACTCCTTCCCTTCCGAGCTCTCCCTGTTGATTTCTGCTGCACTAGGGTGTGGCCCGTCTTAATTGTCTGTGGCCAAATTGGATCTTTGGTAGAGATTGTACGTGCACGGAGAAAAGAATACACAAGACAAGGTGTATCGTGTCAGTATGATTCTTCTCTGTCTTTAATCCAAAGTGTACAGCTTTTATAACAGAAATTGTGCTACCTCATCAGTTACATCATGGATATGTTTCCAAGTTACTATTTGCTTTTCCCATATTGCTACACAATCATTATGTACATTTCTAAGTTACCGTTTACCGCTCCCATATCGCTAAACAATACTTATGTACACAAGTATTGTTTTCTAGCTTGGCTCACCCTAGTCCACCCAGTTTATTCAATATTGGATGAAGCTTAGGTGGGTGATACCATACAGAAACAATTCTAAGAAAATATAAGAAAATCAGAAGTATCTTAAAGCAACATGATCCACCATATCCAGCAAAGCGTCCATATTTTGATTCTTGTATATATTCATGTGCCATATATATTCATGTGCCATATATTCTCCCCTTAACATCCCATGAGCCCAAACAGTGGTTCCTCCCCACATATGGGGTATCAGCGTACTCAGGACAAATCGCATAATAACTGTGGGGGTATGATTTCTCCTGTTACCCTTGTAAAAATTAAAATTTGGGCGCGAAAAGATCATTTTTGTGGAAAAAAAATGGATTTCTTATTTTCACGGCTCTACGTTATAAACTTCTGTGAAGCACTTGAAGGTTCAAAGTGCTCACCACACATCTAGATAAGTTCCTTCATGGGTCTAGTTTCCAAAATGGAGTCACTTGTTGGGGGTTTCCACTGTTTAGGCCCATCAGGGGCTCTGCAAACGCAACATGATGCCCGCAGACCATTCAATCAAAGTCTGCATTCCAAAATGGCACTCCTTCCCTTCCGAGCTCTCCCTGTTGATTTCTGCTGCACTAGGGTGTGGCCCGTCTTAATTGTCTGTGGCCAAATTGGATCTTTGGTAGAGATTGTACGTGCACGGAGAAAAGAATACACAAGACAAGGTGTATCGTGTCAGTATGATTCTTCTCTGTCTTTAATCCAAAGTGTACAGCTTTTATAACAGAAATTGTGCTACCTCATCAGTTACATCATGGATATGTTTCCAAGTTACTATTTGCTTTTCCCATATTGCTACACAATCATTATGTACATTTCTAAGTTACCGTTTACCGCTCCCATATCGCTAAACAATACTTATGTACACAAGTATTGTTTTCTAGCTTGGCTCACCCTAGTCCACCCAGTTTATTCAATATTGGATGAAGCTTAGGTGGGTGATACCATACAGAAACAATTCTAAGAAAATATAAGAAAATCAGAAGTATCTTAAAGCAACATGATCCACCATATCCAGCAAAGCGTCCATATTTTGATTCTTGTATATATTCATGTGCCATATATATTCATGTGCCATATATTCTCCCCTTAACATCCCATGAGCCCAAACAGTGGTTCCTCCCCACATATGGGGTATCAGCGTACTCAGGACAAATCGCATAATAACTGTGGGGGTATGATTTTTCCTGTTACCCTTGTAAAAATAAAAATTTGGGGGCGAAAAGATCATTTTTGTGGAAAAAAAAATGGATTTCTTATTTTCACGGCTCTACGTTATAAACTTCTGTGAAGCACTTGAAGGTTCAAAGTGCTCACCACACATCTAGATAAGTTCCTTAATGGGTCTAGTTTCCAAAATGGGGTCACTTGTTGGAGTTTTCCACTGTTTAGGCACATTAAGGGCTCTCCGAACGCAACATGGCATCCGATCTTAATTCCAGCCAATTCTGCGTTGAAAAAGTCAAACGGTGCTCCATCCCTTGCGAGCTCTGCCGTGTGCTGAAAAAGGGGTTTACCCCCACATATGGGGTATCGGCGTATTCAGGAGAAATTGTACAACAAATTTTGTGGTTGATTTTCTCTTTTAACACTTGTGAAAATAAAAAAAATTGGTTCTGAAGTAATTTTTTTCCAAAAAAAAGTTAAATGTTAATTTTTTCCATCCACATTGCTTTCGTTCCTGTGAAGCACTTAAAGGGTTAATAAACTTCTTGAATGTGGTTTCGAGCACCTTGAGGGGTCTAGTTTTTAGAATGGTGCCACTTTTGGGTATTTTCTGTCATGTACACCCCTCAATATGACTTTAAATATGATGTGGTCCCTAAAAAAAATGGCTTTGTAAATTTTGTTGTAAAAATGAGAAATCGCTGGTCAACTTTTAACCCTTATAACTTCCTAACAAAAAAAAATTTTGCTTCCAAAATTGTGCTGATGTAAAGTAGACATGTGGGAAATGTTATTTATTAAGAAATTTATGTGACACATCTCTCTGATTTAAGGGCATAAAAATTTAAAGTTTTAAAATTGCAAAATTTTAAAATTTTTTGCCATATTTCTGTTTTTTTCATAAATAAACACAAGACTTATCGAAGAAATTTTACCACTAACATGAAGTACAATATGTCACGAAAAAATAATCTCAGAATCACCGGGATCCATTAAGGCGTTCCAGAGTTATAACCTCATAAAGGGACAGTGGTCAGAAATGTAAAAATTGGCCTGGTCATTAAGCTGCAAACTGGCTCTGTCGCTAAGGGGTTAAAGCAGTTAGATGTCTACTTCACAGACAACCCAAATATCTGTTTCTATTGCTGTACATTATCTGTTATTTCATTCATTCATTAGATAATTTGAAGACTGTCATGTTTACTGCGTAGAACAAATTAAAACTATAATGAGCTATGTCAGAACATCAAAAGAATACAGATTTGCAACAGAAGGAAAGTCACAAAGTTCTTTATAGTGTGTAGCACCTGGAATGACATTTCAGCTTCTAATTTGAAAAAAAGAGTCCATCACAACCATACTAGCATTGCACCAGTAATTAGTAAAGTGCCTGAGAAAATAAGTCTTAATTTATATGTAAATGAGGAGGCTTTGGGGCACCCTTGGCGTTACTTAGGCTGTGTTCACACACAGCGTTTTTTTAGCGGTTTTTACCGCGGTTTTCACTATAAAACCGCTATAAAACCGCTAAAAATAAGCTGCACAGTCATTTCTATGCATTTTGCACTTTTTGTGCACATTGATGCGTTTTTTACCGCGAAAAAAACGCATCGCGGTAAAAAACGCAGCATGCTCATTAATTTTGCGGATTTTTCCGCGGTTTTGGCTTCTCCCATGCGTTTAGAAACCGCTGCGGTAAAAAACGCATCAAAAAACGCCGTGGAAAAATAGGTGCGGTTTCTGGGAAGGGATTCAGGTTTTTGTGCAGAAATTTTCTGCAACGTGTGCACTTAGCCTAAGAGTTTATTGCACTATCATACCTTTTAATTTTCATATTTGGTCCTTTCCCCCCTTGTGATTGACAGTGCTCGTTTTCCAGGTCAAGCATTGTCGAAATGCTGCCAGCGTTGTGCCTTCTCTTTTCTTCTGACTCCACTCGCTGAACTAATACTCCCAGAAGTGTAGTGAGTCAAGTCAGAAGAAAGGAGACAATGAGGAGAACACTCACAGTCACTGCATGCGCTCACACAAATGCCGGCAACAGTTATGAATTGCTCTCTCTGGGAAGCAAGCAGTGTCAATCAGAAGCAGGAGAATAGCCCCAATGAGCAAAAAAGAAGTTATCATAGCGCACCCAATTCTTGGTTACACCAAGGATGCACTGAAGCCTACTCATTTGCATATAAACTAAAAAATATTTTCTCAAGCACAGTTCGAGTAACAGGTAGAGTCCTAGTATGGTTGTTATAGGAGATGAATTGCCTAAAACAGTATGGACTCCCTTTAAAGGCTGGTCATTTTTTATGTTACATTTCAAGATAAATAACTTGGAATAGCTTGAGCTTAGGTTGACTCTTGGGAAGTTAGAATCCAATTGGTTACAAAGTAGATACAGTGGGTACGGGAAGTATTCAGACCCCTTTAATTTTTTCACTCTTTGTTTCATTGCAGCCATTTGGTAAATTCAAAAAAGTTCATTTTTTTTCTCATTAATGTACACTCTGCACCCCATCTTGACTGAAAAAAACCCAGAAATGTAGACATTTTTAATAATTTGTTAAAAAAGAAAAACTGAAATATCACATGGTCATAATTATTCAGACCATTTGCTCAGACACTCATTTAAGTCACATGCTGTCCATCTACTTGTGACCCTCTTTGAGATGGTTCTACTCCTTCATTGGAGTCCAGCTGTGTTTAATTAAACTGATAGGACTTGATTTGTAAAGGCACACCCCTGTCTATATAAGACCTCACAGCTCACAGTGCATTTCAGACCAAATGACAGTAATGGTTTGGGGCTCCCCAAACCATCACTGATTGTGGAAACTTTACACTAGACCTCAAGCAGCTTGGATTGTGTGTCTCTCCACTCTTCCTCCAGACTCTGGGACCTTAATTTCCAAGGTCTAGTGTGAAGTTTCCACAATTACTGATGTCTGGGAAGCCATGTCATCTGCTGGTGTAGGTGTAAGGGGGTGAAACACAGGAAGAGTTGGGGGAGGGTTGTCTCCTCTGCTCCATCCCCGGAACCATTGAGCTGCACAGCAGGTTCCCCGGGGGGCACACAAAGAGACAGGGACAGGAAGGAAGCTGGGCGGAGAGCGGGAAAAACGTGTGTGCAATCCGCAGAGCAGCTTTGGCAGCGGTCAGGGCAGGACGCAGCTGCACTCGGGAGAGGAAAGAGAACTCCTCTTCAGAGGACTGCACTGAGAGACTGCATCATGTGAGTACGTGGAACTGGAGTCTGCAGTGACAGGAGAGGTGCGCCCTGACTCCTGTGCAGAGACAGTTCCCCATGCAGAGAGTGTGGCCTGTGCAGACACAGTGCCCCATGCAGAGAGCGTGGCCGATGCAGAGAGTGTGGCCTGTGCAGAGACTGTGACCCATGCAGACAGTTACCCCCGCGTGAAGTCACAGTACCTCACGGTGTTAGTGCAGAACCCCTGATTCCAGTGGAGGGACTCAGTTGTAGACGGAGCTTCGCTTTTCCAGGAGAGACTGTAGTGTTGGAGCAAAAGACTCAGAGCAGAGGGGACCCCATTTGCCTTGTACCCTCTGACTCCCACAGTAATCCCTGAAACACCAGCTGGGGATTGTTAAAGACCACAGAGTTCACAGAGACTATAGACGATAAGTGCCGCTGTTGTTCGGCGCCTACGTGGGAGAAGTTCGACCCTGCAAGCAAGTCCCCTTCAGACTGTTAAGTTAATTTCAGGAAATACCGTTTATTACTGTTCATACTGTTTGCCTGTCTGAGAACTTCTTTCACATTACTAATACTCTAACTAATGTTATTTTGCCAGTGTTAATTCCTGTAAATAAACCCCCTTTAACTGTTGGTCCGTATGTTCTGTGGTGGCATACCCAACACCTGCACGTTGTTATAATTGGCGTGGTCCACAGGATGTCACATGGTAGCACGGAAGGGGCAGGCCAAGCAGTTAGGGAAGGCCCCAGGACTAGCATTTCCCTGGGAGCCATGTTGAATAATTTGTCGAGGTTTACTGGGAACAATGTGATGTTGTGGAGTTGGTCGGAGAGAATCTGGGGGCTGATGCGGATGCATTCCCTGGCACCAGACGTGGAGGCAGAGATTGCATTGATGGCTTTAGAGGGGGAGGCATGAGATTCTGTCATTCTTAGGTCTCCCTGGGAGACAGATATCCTGGACAAGGTGCTGCGCAAACTTGAGGATACACATGGGGACCCCACTGATGTAGGGGAACTCTGCATGCGATTGTTTCACCGGGTAGAAAGAGATGGGGAGACCATGACCCAGTTCATGAACGCCCTACAAGAGCTCCATATTGCTATTAGATGGAAGGATGGTGTAGGCGTAGGGTCAGTTGACGTGGTGCTCAGGGATCAGCTGGTGACGGGACTGCGTGACGGAATGATGAAGCAGGCCATGCAATAGCGCCTGCGGGTAAAGCCAGACATGACTTTCTCTGACGTTGGCAGTGAGGTGTGCGCGTCGAACAAGAGCAGGGCGTGACAGGGCCATGGGGAAGGTGCGGAGTGGGGAGGCAACCACCACCGCAGACAATATCCCTTGATGGGTACAGGACCTGAGAATGGAGATCAGGCAGGTCCGTGAAGAAACGGTGGCTTCAAGGAGAACTCAGGCAGAAGGGCCTGGTCCTTTGGTGTGAGACAGAGGAGCCGTCCCCCGAAGAGAAGTTTAAGCCACCCAGAGGAGAAGCTGTCTTATGTGCTATACCTGTGGAGAACCCGGCCACATTGCCCGTTGGTGTCCCCGGCGGAGCCGACCATCCCCGTGCCCTCCGTTAAACTAGGCTGCTGTTGTGAACGCTTTGGACCTGACTTCTGATTTTGGGCTCCCTCTGGTGGTTGCTGTGGGTAATGGAGCTGGTCGGGTTGACAGAAGTCAATCACCTGAAGAGGATGATTGAAAGTTAGGTGTTACAGACTGGGAGGATTTAAGTGAGCAAGTTTCCCTCAGCTGTTGCTGGTGATTTGGTTTTCTTCCTGTGCATTTTGAAGTCCGCTTGCCCCCTGCTTGGTCCTGCATCGTTCAGATAAGTTATTTGTTTGCTGGAATCTTTTTGCATTTGATTCAGTTTTTGACTTTCTCTGCTTTTTGCTTTGCTGTGTGTGTTCAGCATTGTTCCCTGCTGGGACTGGTGCGGGACCCAGTTCCATATGCCACAGCTTATGTCAGTCTGTTCAGTATTGCTAATCCCCTCTTATATCAGTATCTTTTGTTTTGCTTCCAGTTCACACCAGAATTCTGATCTAGTGGGGTAGAGGTCGTGTGGCCTCAGTATTTTTGCATATCAGACGTGTTGGATTTTTCTTCGGGTTTTTGTGTGATTGCAGACAGTATCTTTCCTGTCCTGTTCTATCTAGACAGTTTGGGCCCCATCATTTGCTTACTCTATTTTCTGCCTGTGATTGTGCCTCATCTTGTCTCACCGACAATATATGTTTGGGGGCTATCTATTCCTTTGGGGTTCTACTCCGGGACAGTTTAGCTTTCCCCTTTCTTGCTTTAGGCTTAGTTAATTCAAAGGCTGTGCCAAGGCATCTAGGGCATCGTAGGTACGTCCCACGGCTAATTATAGTTGCGTTGTTAGTTTTAGGGGTCTGCAATATGCTAAGTTACCAACCTTTCTGGTTATCTGGTTGCCTAGTTTATTCCCCGGCTATCCTCCTCGGTGACCTAATCATAGCAGGTGGCTCTGAGCACGAGGGACACCACTCGGAGCATGAAGAGCAGAGGAGGAGTAGTAAAAGTCCCACCAGCCTTGTTTCCACATGCCCCCTGGTCTGGGCAGAAATCACTGGAAGAGCAGTGCGGTGTCTGGTAGACGCTGGCTCACAAGTGACCACCATGCCGGAGAGATTTTTCCGCCGTCACTTTACGGAGGTGCTTCTGCCTGAGTGGGGCCCAGTGATCAAACTTATGGCGGCCAATCACTTGCCCATCCCAGTCGCAGGGGTGGTATGGATGAACATCGAGGTGTGTGGTAAAGACATTGGGAGAAAAGGTGTAGTACTGGTGGATGGAGAGGCCGCTAAAGACCATACCGTAACTCTGGGCATGAATGTGTTAAAAGACCTTATTTTCAGCAAGTCCCCAGAACAATTCCTACAGCAATGGAGCGACCGAACCCCCCAGAGTCTTTCAGCAACTGAAACTGACGGCCCAGGTCCGGGAAACATGTGTTAGGCGTTGGTTTCCTGCCTCTGCACAGGAGGGATCTCAAGCCTTGCCTCCTGCAGTCTCCCATTCCTCTCCAGCCGGAGAGGAGGCTGCTCAGCAGAGATGTCAGTCCCAGCGCCTTGCCCAGGCTAATGCTAGGCATCTGGTTGCACTTTCTGGCTCTACTATTGTATCATGCCTGAGTCAGCAGCAATCAGACGCTCCTGGGACTAAGTCCTGCTTTTCCCCTACTGAGCATGCCCGTGGGACGACCTCTCATTGGAGGTCGGAGGTCACATGCTCAGGTCCCGTTGCTGCTCCGATTGGACCACCAGGAAGGTCCCGGAAGACTGCAGCTATAAAAGGTTTGCATGGCCACCCGGCCATGCGCTAATGTGGATATTTGTTTCTGAAGTGTGTGTTTGATGATGGATTTCTGACTCTGGTGAATGACTTATTATATTTCCCCTCCCTTTGATATGCATGTGTGTAGGGTTTAGGGCTTTATGTCAGCACCGAGTTCTGGCACTGCCGAGTGCTGCAGTGCTCTCAGCTCCATTTACTTAGTAGCACCTGAGGGTGTCATTCAGCACACGGCACCTCGCTACCGCATTACCGCAGCATCCATCAGAGCGACGCCATGCGTAGATAGTACGCTTTCCAGCTCTAGGATTAGGCTGATTAGTGGCGTCTGCCAGTGCGGCGCTGTACACACTCAGTGTGGTAAGCAACTGCCTGCTGCACCCTGTGGCTGTTAACAGGGTACAGCATTCCTTAAGGGTCTACCCCTGGCGCCGCAGTAGCAGCTCCGTGCATGAGTGGGTCAAGAAGGGCGCTGACCCTGTGTCTTGGTGCAGCGTCCTGTGACTTCACACTAACACTCTCCTAGTCGTAGTCTGTGAGGCTGAACAGGTTACGGCCCCTATGCCTCTTAGGGCAGTCTCTGTGAAGTAACAGAGTCCGCCTCAGTACACAGCGGGTGACTTTAACCCGCGTGAGTTTGACTATTCCCTGCTATACACTGTCCGTTATTGTTTAGCAGCAGTTAACACCTCTGCACGGTGGACCCTGGACTGCGAACACACCTAGGCTCTACGCTTATTTAATTAGGTGCGTTCCTCCAGTCCCTAACAACATGTGGTGATGGAAAGGAACTTGGCAAAGTCATCGCACCTGCCTCTGTCAACCGAGTGTTGCCCCCTGGACAGACGGTACTTCCCCTGCCTATACGAACTGGTATCTTGCTCGAAGGGGTGGAAGTTAAAATTGAGCCTAGCAGAGCTGACCAGCTGCCATCAGGGATATCGGTCCCAGGCCACCGTGCATGATGGAACTGTCCTTGTGTGCTGCATAAATGTGGGGGAGATGGATGCCATTTTACCCCCTAGGAGCGAAGTCGCCAAGTCCTGGGCCTCCCGGATGAGCTGGTTCCAACCGAGACAGTGCAGCTGACCGCAAGGTCAGAAGACCCATGGCTGGTGATCATCAAAGCGGAGGCAGCCCCGGATCCCAGATTACTGCAGGAAGGGTGCTGGATATTGGGACACATGCGGGTGGAACTCTCAGAACTTAACCCACAGCAGGTCCCCCAGGTGGAAGCCTTGCTGGGGAAATATCAGGAAGTGTTCGCCAAAGATGAAGATGACTTTGGACGCACCACGGCCATAACCCATGAGATACCCACTGGAGATGCGGCACCGATCCAGGAACGGTACCATCAGATACCTCCACAGATGTACCAGGAGGTGAAGGGAATGCTGTCACACATGTTGAAGAAGGGAGTTATTCGTGAAAGTCAGAGCCCGTGGGCTGCTCCCATATTCTTGGTAAGGAAGAAGGATGGGTCCTTGCGGTTCTGTGTGGACTATCACCATCTCAATGCCTGCACCGTGTGGGGCTCGAACCCACTGCCCAGGATAGAAGAGTCCCTATTGGCACTGGGAAATTCCAGGTTCTTCTCCACGTTAGACTTGGCCATTGGTTATTGGCAGGTGCCCATGTCCGAGCAAGATCAAGCCAAGACAGCTTTCATCCTTCCGATGGGACTGTACGAATTCGACTGGATGCCTTTCGGCCTAGCGAATGCCCCAGGAACATTTCAGCGACTCATGGAAAGATGTTTGGGAGACCTGAACTTTGAAGCCACTTAGATTTACTTGGACGATATCATCATCTTTTCCCCCACCTTTGAGGAACATCTACAGAGTCTGGAGCAAGTTCTGAGTCGACTACAGAAGTATGGCCTGAAGGTAACACCGCAGAAGTGTCACCTCTTCTGGACTGAGATTGAATACTTGGGAAACGTTGTCTCCGCTAAGGGGGTGAGGCCTTCCCAGGAGAAGATTGCTGCGGTACAAGAGTGGCCGACTCCAAAAACCGTGCGTGCGTTCCAGGGACTCACAGGATACTTCAGACGCTTCGAAAAAGACTTTACCCGCCTTGCAAATACACTTCTGGAATTGTTGAGGGGAGTGCCCTCCTTTTCCAAAAAACAGGAACATACAGTGGGGAAAGTGTCAAGAAGAAGCATTCTTAGCTCTGAAGAAGGCTTTGACGGAGGCCCCTGTGCTGGCCTATGCAGACTTCACACAGCCATTCATCTTGCACAATGATGAAAGCCTACAGGGGCTCAGGGCAGTACTCTCGCATATGCAGGATGGGAAAGAACGCATCATAGCATATGCTAGTCGATCCTTGCATGATTCAGAAAAGAATCCAGGAAACTACAGTTCATTCAAGCTGGAGCTGTTGGCTCTGGTGTGGGCTATGACAGAGAAGTTTGCAGAATACCTGGCTGGCTCAGAGGCTCATGTACGCACCGATAACAACCCACTGGCTCATCTCGAGACCGCCAAGTTAGGGGCCCTGGAACAACGCTGGGTAGCCCGAATGGCCAAGTTCCGGTACAGAATCTTGTACAAAAGAGGAGCCGAAAATGTTCATGTGGATGCCCTCTCTCGAGTAAACTATCGCAAACCAACAGCCAACCATGATGAAGAATGGGAAGATGTGGAAGTTCCCAGTTTTGGAGAGACTGCCAGGACGAGGGCAGCTATGCGGGAGACCGAAAAAGAAGACGCTTGTGTGAATTTGTTGGAGCAGCCTCGTGATGAGTGGGTCCAAATGCAGCAGGAGGATCCAGAGTTAGCTCAGTTGAGATGGTGGGTCGCATCAGAACAAATGCCCAACCGTCATGAGAGGAGGTCCAAATCACCTGAGGTGTTGAAGGTGTTACACCAGTGGGAAAGGCTCCAGTTGCAGGATGGTATCCTGTACAGGAAGGTGTTCCTACAAACAGAACTCAATCTTGTATGGCAGATGGTTATTCCCTCATCCTTGGTAGATCAGGTGGCAAAGGAAGCACATGAGAAAGGAGCACACTTTGGGCCGGAAAAAACATTCCAGTGGTTGCAGCGCTTATTTTATCACTCCCACCTAAGAAACATCATGGAGAAAGTGTGTCAAAAGTGTCAGAATTGTGAGCTGTTCAAGCCGCCGGAACAGCGAGCTCCCACAAGACGGTGAGATCTTCTGGCCCCAAGGATCTACTGGTCATAGATTACTTGGCAATTGGACGAGTGCACCAAGGCTATGAGCATTGTTTAGTGGTGATAGACCACTTTACCAAATTTGCCGTAGTGACGCCCACCCGGGACCAGACTGCCGAGTCTACGACATATGCAATCTGCAAACACTTCATACTGGTGTACGGGTGTCCCAAATGCATCCATTCTGATCAGGGAGCCTGCTCCCTCGGAAAGGTGATGGAGGAGTTGCACCAGCTGTACAAAATCGATAAGTACCGGACCACCCCTTATCATCCACAGGGGAATGGGACTTGTGAAAGATTTAACTGCACCCTGATTCAAATGCTGAGGACACTGGAAGAGGACCAGAAAGCATGATGGACCGAGTCTGTCCCCGAATTGGTGTGGGCGTACAACAATCGGAAACACAGCACCACCGGATTCACACCCTACTCGCTGTTCTTTGGCCGACCCAGGAAGGGGCTGGCAGAGCTGGAGCTGGAGCCTGAGGAGGACTACCCACGGATGGGGGTGTACTCCTGGGTTCAAGAACACCAGCTGAGAACCATTCAATGGCTAATGCAGAACCGACTATCTCTCCCAGGGAAAGAGGCCATGTCTCAGTATATCAGGGAGAATCTGGCAAGGGGATTCATTAGGAAGTCGGTGTCACCAGCGGGGGGCAGAATTCTTCTTCGTTCAGAAGAAGAATGGAGAACTACGTCCCTGCATCGATTACAGGGTTCTTAACGCTATCACGGTTAAGAATAAGTATCCTCTGCCCCTGATATTCGAACTATTCGATAGTCTACGGGGAGCGAGAGTGTTTACTAAACTTGATCTGTGGGGGGCTTACAACCTGATTCGCATCCGTGAGGGGGATGAATGGAAGACGGCTTTTAACACCAGGGGCGGGCATTATGAATACCTGGTGATGCCCTTTGGGCTCTGTAATGCCCCAGTGGTCTTCCAAGACTTTGTGAACGACATCTTCCGGGGTATGCTCACCACCTCTGTGGTAGTCTATCTGGATGATATCATCATCTACTCTTCAGATATTGACTCTCACCGGAGAGATGTTTGCAAAGTTTTCGACCTCCTACGGGCAAACTCCCTCTACGCCACGTTGGAGAAGTGTGTGTTAGAGCAGGAGTCCTTGCCTTTCCTGGGCTATATCATCTCCACCCAGGGATTGGCCATGGATCCTGCCAAGTTACAGGCGGTGATGGATTGGCAGGAGCCCCTTTCTCTGAAAGTGGTGCAGCACTTTATGGGGTTCATAAATTATTATCGTCAATTCATCCCCTACTTCTCGATTTTGGTAGCTCCCTTTGTTGCCCTCACAAAGAAGGATGCAAATCCCAAGTTGTGGTCGGAACCTGTCTCCAAGGCTGTCTCCTCCATTAATTCCCATTTCGCTAGCGCTCCCATCCTACATCGCCCCAATGTAGATAAACCCTTCATTCTGGACGTGGATGCCTCTTCCGTCGGTGCTGGAGCAGTCCTGTTCCAGAAGGACAAGCAAGGTCGGAAGCACCCATGCTTCTTTTTCTCTAAGACCTTCACATCGATGGAGAGGAAATATTCCATCGGGGACAGGGAGTTGCTAGCGATGAAGTTGGCCTTCTCGGAGTGGAGACACCTCCTGGAGGGGGCTCGCCACCCTTTCCAGGTGTTCACTGACCTCAAGAACTTGGTGTATTTGCAGACAACACAGCGGCTAAATTCTCACCAGGCCAGATGGACCTTGTTCTTCTCCCGGTTCAACTTCATCCTCCATTTTCTCTCTGGTGAGAAGAATGTCTGGGCCGATGCTCTTTCCCACTACGTGGTGTCATCAGAGGAGGAGGGGCCTCACCTGATCGTTCCATCCGAGAGTCTGAGGACCGTTGCTCCGGTCGCCCTTGAGTCAGTACCTCCGGGCAAGACATTTGTCCCTGCCCATCTGCGACCACAGGTCCTCTCTTGGGCTCACTCATCCAGGGTGGGTGGACATTTTGGGACAAAAAGGACCTCTGAGCTTCTGGCGAGGATGTACTGGTGGCCGCATACGGCCCATGGCGTCAGGGACTATATTCGGGCATGCGTCTCTTCCGCCTAGAATAGGTCCCCTTGGCAGTGGCCAACAGTGCTACTTTATCCCCTGCCGGTAGCGGACAGGCCCTGGGAGATGGTCTGTATGGACTTCATGGTGGGACTGCTCAAGTCCAGTGGCAGCCTGGTCATTTGGGTTGTCACCGACAATTTCTCCAAGATGGTGCACCTGGTACCTCTCTACTGGTTATCTTCTGCACGGGGCCTGGCAGCATTGTTCATTAAACACGTTTTTCGTCTGCACGGCATGCCGGACAAGATTGTCAGCAACCGGGATCCCCAGTTTGCGTCTCAGTTCTGGAGAGAGCTCTGTAGTCTGCTCAGCATTGAGCTAAATCTCTCCTCGGCCTATCATCCCGAGACAAACGGGTTGGTGAAGAGAGCGAACTAGACCCTGGTCACATATCTATGACATTTTCTCTTGGCCAGGCAGGATGACTGGGCATCCTTGCTGCCGTGGGCGGAATTTGCTTTGAACAACGCTGTAGCCGACTTCAACGGTCAGAACCGATTCCTCCTCAATTACGGCCAGCATCCGTGTGTTCCTGCGCCCATGCCCGTGACATCCACTGACTCTAGGGTGGCAGACTGGGCGGTGGAGGCACATGACATTTGGGACTGCACTCAGGATGCCATCCAGGCCGTATATGGTTATTTGGCTGCCTAGCGAGTGTCCCCTACCTTACAGTTGGTGGAGAATGCTATGGGCAGTGTTGTAGCCTTGTTGCTAGGGGCAACGGACGAGGACTGCAAAATTCGGTTGCTAAGGGCAACGATTCTAACAGCACATGTTGCAGTGCTGGCAACGCTGAGCCAGGAGGGCTGATGGACTTGAAAGCCATGTGATATGCTGACCGGGGTCAGAGAAAGAGACTGTAGATTGCTATAGGGTGCCTCTGTGGATAAGAGGTACCCAAAAACCTGTGTGGCCGACACAGGTAATGGACTGGTGTCCGTGTTGTACTGACCGGGGTCAGTGAGAAAGACTGTGTACCTGGAGGGTTCAGTGTGCAAGGTCGTGGAGGGTCAGTGTTGGGGAGGTTCTGGGAGAAGAATCGGATCCCTGGAGCACGTGTTGTGACCTTGGACCTGGTGAGGCGTGAGTGTTGGGCAGTCTCAGGCGGAGACGGATGTCCTGAAGAGCACCCGCTGAGCCCCTGGACCTGGTGAGGCCGGTGTGTTGGGAAACCCTGGGAGGAGGGTCGGCTCCCTGAATAGCACCCAGTGCGCCCTGTGTGTTGGACGGTCTCAGAAGGAGACGGACGTCCTGAATAGCACACAGACAGGACACGTGAGTTTTGTGTTGTGTGTTTTTTTCTTTTCCCTCTCAAGTCAGCTTGCGGTGGTTCAGTGGGGTCAAGAAGGTGACAAGCGGCTTGCTGTAACTCGGTGGGGTTACAAAGGTGACAAGCGGCTTGCTGTAACTCGGCGGGGTTACGAAGGTGACAAGCGGCTTGCTGTAACTCGGCGAGGTTACGAAGGTGACACCAGCAGCTGTGTGTGAACGGCAGCCGGAGGAGTCAGAGATCGGTGACAGCAGGAGCTGTGGTGGTGCCAACAAGAACTTATGTGGTATCTTTATAGACATAAACTGTTTTGGTGTGAACTGTGGTCTAAGGAGACCTGTAGAAAGGACATGGGGAAATCCAGAAAGGGGGTGGTGACCCAAATCGGGGTGGTAACCCAAGAAGGGGTGGAGTCTCAGAGGGAGGCGATGACCCAAATGGGGGTGGTAACCCAAAAAGGGGTGGAGTCCCAAAAGGGGAAAGTCGCCCAAAAGGGGATGGAGTCCTGGGGAATGGGGGCGGAGCATCCCAATGTGAAAAGGCTGGTACAGATGAACTGTTGCCAGGAGCAAATGTCCTATGTCTGTCCTATCTGCCTGGTGAACTACCCAGCCGGCACGATGCCAAGGGGGTGTGGCCTCCAGATAGATAATGAAGATATAGTTGGTCTGGTCGACCCTGGGAGCCCGGTGACTCTAGTGCGGGTTGCTCCTGAGATACCATGCAGAAAGGTGGGGGTAACTTGCAACCACGGGGGCACTAGGAGTTGCCCGGTCACCAGGGTAGTCTTTCAGACAGGTTGGGACATCGAGGGACAGTATGTTGCGATAGTCCCAAATCTGTCCTGTCCAGTGGTTATAGGCTGTGACTCTAGACTGTTCTCTGACTTGTGGGAGAGGGGAGTTCCTCTACAGCAAGGGGTTGGAGACATTTCTACTGTTGGGCTAGCAGACATTGAGACAGTGACCCTTGCTAAAGTGGACAAGTCAGTTGTATAAGTGACCAGAAAAAGCGATACATCTGCCCAACTTACGGACCTGACGTCTTGTGACATGATGGATGGTGGGCTGGGAGATGAGATGACTGGAGCGGACACACGGACAGAGGGTAACTGGAGGGTTCACTTGGATGATCGGGGTGACTCAGACTCTGGGGGTGACTGTGGCTCTGAGAGAGAAAGGGAGCACAGACTAGAAGAGCTAGAGAAGGAAGTCTCCGAGTTCAAAGGTCACCTGGCAACGTGGCATGGTCTGAATAAATCCCTCAGAGAAGAAGTACAAGTACGGTAAGAGGTCTTCTGTGGGAGAAGAACTTAGACGAAGGCTTACAGAGGCCAGGCCCAAGTGGTGAACAGAGTAAAGATAAGAAGAAACTGAAAAGTATGGAAGCAGAGATGATCCATATGCAGGATGAGCTTGCTGCTGCAGATCATGCTAAGAGGCAAGCACAGCAGGCAAGAGATGAACTGGCTGATGTGATTGCCAACAACAGTGGTAAAGATGCTCTGGCTTTGGAAGAAAAGAGGCGGTTAGAGTCTCGCATTGCTCAGCTGGAAGAAGAAGTGGAGGAAGAACACGGCAACATTGAATTAGCCAATGACAGGCTGAGAAAGGCCACACTTCAAGTTGACCAGATGAATACTGATTTGAATGTAGAACGTAGTAATGCTCAGAAGAATGAGAATGCCTGTCAGCAATTAGATTGCCAGAATAAGGAATTAAAGGCAAAGGTTGCACAACTGGAGGAACAGCTGGAGGCTGAAATTAAAGAGCGACAATCTGCAAGCAAACAAGTATGTCGTGCGGAGAAAAAACTGAAGGATGTACTAATGCAAATTAATGATGAAAGGCATAATTCTGAGCAGTACAAAGGCCAGGCAGAGAAAAATAATGTTCGGCTGAAACAGCTGAAGCACCTGGTGGAAGAAGCGGAGAAAGAGGCTCAACATGCCAATGCATTGCACCATAGATTACAGCGTGAACTGGAGGATGCTACAGAAATAGCAGATGCAATGAAGCATGAGGTTAATGCACTGAAAATAATGTTGCTTCAAATCTGTATCAATAACGTGTCAAATAAAAGGGAAAAAGTATAAAAAAGCAACATAAATACAAGCAGAGAAGATTGTTATTGCATAACGTGCTGCAGATGTAATACAAGGGCAACCGGGGAAGTAGTGGTGGCCGAGATAATTAATGAGACAGCTCCCATACAGAGTCTACTGAGCGCACAGTCAGCGAGTATGACACCCGTGGGGTACTCGGAACCCGGGTTGGACAGTTCTTTTGGGAAGTCACGGGGCCGTGACCCGACTCTGTGAACCTGGCTGTGCCGTAAAATGGGGGATATATATATGGGATTTAACGTGACGCCACCTGTGGTGTTCGGCAACGGATGGCCGATGCTGCTAAAGGAGACCGATGGGGCTGATGGTGACGCTTCCCACAGGTGGAGCTGGGCACCAGGGCTACCGGTTCTGTTTATGTCAGGCGTCGTGTACCTTGTGGTGCAGGGCTCAGGGCGCAAGAGATCACTGGAGGACACAAGGGCTGTAGTTTTCTTTTGCTTTACTTGATGGATGATAGTACAGACTGGGGCACTGGTAACAGATTGTAATGAAGAGCCGGCCAGCCTGGAAGCAATTTTGGATACACCTGGCCAGGTGGGTATGGAGGCCTTCCTTCTGCGCTGTCCTCCCCTTTTCCTTGCTGCCTAGAATCTCACCCTCCTGCTGCTAAATGTCGCTCTCTGTTTTAAAAACAAACCTTTGCCCACATTGCAGGCAGCTTGAGCCTATCACAGGTGCTGCTCCTTTGTGTCAGCTCCAGGCTCTGGTATGCTGCTGTGCTGCCGGGTATTAGATCGGGCCAGGAGACCTGCAGTCCCCTGCCCTCCAGATTTTGCTGCTGTGACTTCAGTACCCGCGCAACCATCGACTCCGGTATCTGGTTCCTAGCTCTCAGCTCTGGGGTGAGTTTAATCACAGCTCCACTCCCCTGGTTCTGCTTGACTTCTCTCCTACTGACACCTGGTAAGGGGACCCCTCCTTGCTTCCAGGCAAGACATTCCTCCCAGTGAGGAAGGCAAAGCCACTGTGGCAACTGGACTCCTGGGGTGCCACAAGTACCCCCCCAGCCCCTTGTACATGTCATACTAGTTTGCTGCAGTCTTTCTCACAAGTTACCTTCCCTTCCTTGGGTTCCAGCAGTTCAGGAAATAAAGGATCCAGGAATGCAGCAGCTTTCCAATGGGGAAAATAACCTTTATTGGATGGTGGTAAAATAGGAAGAAGACACAAGTACAATACTGGTTTTCCTGCTCTGACCTTGTCACACTCTCCAGCCGCACCCACAGCTGAAGCAGCCAAAGTTCAGGGAAATTTCACAAGCCAGGATTAACCATTCAGAATCGTGGGCCCTTCGGGAGTCCTGAGGCCCGTATTTCAGTCCTTAGCCTTCCTAATTCCGTAGTCCTTGGGAATTCAGGGCAACAGTTCTCTCCTGTCCTGGAGGTCTGGAAGTGCCCTGTGTCATGTACATCTGCCCTGTCCATCATCTCAGGCAGTTTTGGAGGGAAACAGCAGTTTCCTGTGGTCTTGCTGCTGCTGGTCCAGCCCCCTGTTAACTGTTGCTGTCCATAACTAGACAGTCTTAAGGGGCAACATACATATTACAATACAAATGTAGCAGGTAGAAAACATTAAGAACAGACAAACACAGCTCAACATAATAAGGCATAAAACATATATACATAGGAAGTGCACAGAGGTCACATGGCAGAAAGAGAGGGCACAACTGACACCAGCAGAAAACATGCAGAAAAAACACAGCCTCAGCATTACATTTTGGGTTCAAATCCCACCAAAGACAACATCTGCAAGGAGTTTGTATGTTCTCCCCATGTTGGCGTGGTTTTCCTCCAGGCACTCCGGTTTCCTCCTACATTCCAAAGACATACTGATAGGGAATTTAGATTGTGAGCCCCATCGGGGACAGCGATGATAATGTGTGCAAACTGTAAATTGCTGCGGAATATGTTAGCTCTATATAAAAATAAAGATTATTATAATTACATTTTTCTTGAGTTTAATGAGAAAAAAATCAGTCATGTCATTTTTTATGCCAATTACCGATCACCATAAATTAGATCACTGTTGCACAGGTTGCTATGATTAAAGGGATATCAAATTTGTCTGTGTTATTTCTCAATTTGTGATTTTATTTTTATTTTTGTCAAAGTTCATTAACTATGACATTTTTGTATTTGTTTTTCATTATGTTTTAGTAATTTTATAGGATTAAAAAATATGACTTTTATTTTTACCCCTAGAGTACAGGTATATATAAATGCACACTGGTATGTAGAGATTTAACTCTAGTACTGTGACTGTAGTTTAGTGGAATACAATGAACATTCAAGTAGAGAAAATTCTCCTTTATTTTTCAGTGCAGGCTGTGGCTCATTCCTTTTGCTACTGCCTCCATATATGATACAGGTTGGGAGTTCAAATTCCATGGAGACATAGAGAGCACATCTCAAAAAAAGAGAATTAGTTATTTATTTGCATATAAGGGTGTAAAGAGGAAGAAGATGCTGATCCCACCCGAGAGGAGGAGGAGCTACGGTTCAATGAAGATGTCAGGGGAGAAGACATTGTCCAAAGTGAGTGGAAGTCAAACCCAGCGAAAAGTTTAAAAAAAATTAAAAAAAATAAAAAAGCACAAGTTCAAATCCCCCCCTTTTTCCCCCAATAAAAATAAAACAATAAAGATAAAAAAAATACACGTTTGGTATAGATGCATTCGTAAATGTCCAATCTATGAAAATATGAAATAAACTAATCTAATCAGTAGCAGTGCAAAGAAAAAGAAATCAAAATGCCATAATTATATAAGACACAATCAAAACACTGTATCTTCCCCAAAATGGTATCAGTTAAGCCAGCTCAGAGCACAAAAATGAATCCATCACACAACCCAATATTCCAAAAAGTAGTACATAAAGAAGCATTGCCATTAGTATTTATCTTCTTAATTGTTTGCAATTATTATATGAGCTAGCACTGTGTACTTACAATTTCTCATTTTGCCTTTCTACCCAGTTAATTATTCTCTTCTAATCTATGTAGAAACAGGAAGTCTCTCGTCCCTGCGTGAATTATTCCACTCTTCAACTCCTGACCAAGCTGCTCATCCTGACCTCCTGATCTACATAGAGCTTAGAAGGATTCAGCCATTCAGTTTTTAATCATAGACCTAAAGGAAAATAGAAAAATTAGCTGGGTCGAAGAGGAAAATAATCAATTGTAAGTACACAGTCCATATAATATGATGATTGCGATATATTTAGAAAATGAAAACTTTGAGAGGTGTGCCTCTTTAATTCCTGCAGTACTCAGGTGTGCATCTCTTTAGGATCTTTTGATTTGTCTACTTTAGTGATTTTGTGGCTGCACTGTATTTTCAGCTGGGTTAAGCAGCTGACATTTAAGTAAAAATGTATGGCAGGGTTCCCCAACTCTGGTCCTCAAGGCCCACCAGCAGGTTATGTTTTCAGGATTTCCCTTGTATTGTACAGGTGATGCAATTATCACCTGGGCAATACTATGGAAATCCTGAAAACATGACCTGTTGGTAGGCCTTGAGGACCAGAGTTGGGGAACCCTCATGTATGGTATCACTGGTCATGTCATCTCTCATGGGATATTCTTGTGTACATACTGTAGAGAAGTAGGCATTTAGTAGATTGGCTTTTCCTTCATTCTCTTCCACCATTTCTCCCAGATTAATTTGAGAGGGGCAACATTGTCATTTTTGAATTTCTTTCTGTTCTTACTTTCCTAGGCAATGAGTCTCTCTGCCTTGGATTTCCTTTCTGCATTATTTATTTTTTCTTTAATTATTTAATGCCTCATCCCTATTCACTTGCTTTGATTCCCTATAATTTTCTTTTTGTCATTTGTTGTGCCCCTTAGACCTCTAGTTAGCCTTAGAGGTGTTCTCCTATTTCTAGCTTGTTCATTCCCATAGGGTATATACAGTTGTGCTCAAAAGTTTACATAACCCTTCAGAATTTTTGCTTTCTTGGCCTTTTTTCAGAGAATATGAATGATAACACCAAAACCTTTTCTCCACTCATGTTTAGTAGTTGGGTGAAGACGTTTATTGCCAAACTACTGTGCTTTGTCTTTTTAAATCATAATGACACCCAAAACATCCAAATAACCCTGCACGAAAGTTCACATACCCCATCTCTTAATACTGTGTATTGCCCCCTCTAACATCAATGACAGCTTGAAGTCTTTTGTGGTAGTTGTGGATGAGGTTCTTTATTTTCTCAGATGGTAAAGCTGCCCACTCTTCTTGGCAAAAAGCCTCCAGTTCCTGTAAATTCCTGGGCGGTCTAGCATGAACTGCCTGCTTGATATCTTCCCAGAGTGGTTCAATGATATTGAGGTCAGGAGACTGAGATAGCCACTCAAGAACCTTCAATTTGTTCTGTTGTAGTCAATAACAGCTCGACTTGGCCCTGTATTTTGGATCACTGTCATGTTGGAACATCCAAGTACTTCCCATGAGCAGCTTCGGGGCTGATAATTGCAAATTTACCTCCAGTGTTTGCTGATAACGTGCTGCATTCATCTTTCCTTCAACTTTGACGAAGTTTCCTGTGCCTTTGTAGCTCACACATCCCCAAAACATCAGTGATCCACCTCCGTGCTTTACAGTGTTCCTTTCATCATAGGCCTTGTTGACCTCTCTCCAAATGTAACGTTTATGGTTGTGGCCAAAAAGTTCAATTTTGGTCTCATTACTCCAAATTACATCTGCTAGTAGATGATCTGGATACTGGGCAATGTGCTTGAAAATAAAAAAAAACATAGCAAATGTGAGACTTTTATAAGCATCATGAATAGAACCTGTGCACAATACGGTTGTGCTGAAAAGTTTACATAGCCTGGCAGAATTTTTGCTTTCTTGGTCTTTTTTCAGAGAATATGAATAACACCAAAACTTTTTCTCCACTCATGGTTAGTGGTTGGTTGATGCAATTTATTGTCAAACTACTGTGTTTTCTCTTTTTAAATTATAATGACAACCCAAAACATCCAATTGACCCTGATCAAAAGTTTACATACCCTGGTGATTTAGGCCTGATAACATGAACAGAAGTTAAAACAAATGGATTTGAATGGCTACTAAAGGTAACATCCTCACCTGTGACCTGTTTGCTTGTAATCAGTGTGTGTGCATAAAAGCTGAGTGAGTTTCTGGGATCCAGACAGACTATTGTATCTTTCATCCAACCACTGACATTTCTGGATTGTGAGTCATAGGGAAAGCAAAATAATTTTCAATGCATCTACGGGAAAAGGTAGTGGAACTGTATAAAACAGGAAAGGGACACAAAAAGATATGCAAGGAATTGATAATGCCTGTCAGCAGAATTGAAACTGTGATTAGCAAATAGAAAATCAGGGGTTCTGTAAAAACAAAGCCATGGTCAGGAAGACCAACAAAAATTTTATCCACAACAGCCAGGAAAATTGTTTGGGATGCAAAGAAAATTTGCTTTCCTGAAGTCTAGTGTCCTGGTAGCGCCACTACTATATTATTAATTTATGTCCTTCCTTTTTTAAAGGTCGCATCTCCAACCTAAGTAGTGCATCACTCCCCAAAATGAAATAAAGTTCATTATCATGCCTCAAAGTGTTTTACAGCCCCAACACCAGACAATATGCTTAGTTACATCTCCTCTTGATTGGGGCGTGCAAAAATGCTTGCACCCACGCATCACTGGACACAACATCCTGAAGATTGGTCTGACAAAGAAAGCGCCTGGTGGTAGGAGTTAGGACTTAGCTATGCTGTGGCAGTGTGCCCCCTATGGTTTTAATGTGCTCACCACACATCTAGATAAGTTCCTTGGGGGGTCTAGTTTCCAAAATGGGGTCATTTGTGGGGGTTTCCACAGTTTAGGTACATCAGGGGCTCTGCAAATGTAACATGACTCCCGCAGACCATTCCATCAAAGTCAGTATTTCAATATCTCACTACTTCCCTTCCGAGCCCCGACGTGTGTCCAAACAGTGGTCCCCCCACATATGGGGTACCAGCGTACTCAGGACAAACTGGACAACAACTTTTGAGGTCCAAATTATCCTGTTACCCTTGTGAAAATAAAAAACTGCGGACTAAAAAATAATTTTTTGAGGTAAAAAAAATATTTTTTATTTTCACGGCTCTGCGTTATAAACTTCTGTGAAGCACCTGGGGGTTCAAAGTGCTCACTATGCATCTAAATAAGTTCCTTAGGGGTCTAGCTTCCAAAATCGGGTCGTTTGTGGGGGAGATCCAAAGTTTAGGCACACAGGGGCTCTCTAAACACGACATGGTGTCCTCTAACGATTGGAGCTAATTTTCCTTTCAAAACGTCAAATGGCGCTCCTTCCCTTCTGAGCCCTGCCAAGTGCCCAAACAGTGGTTCCCCCCCACATATGGGGTACCAGCGTACTCAGGACAAACTGGACAACAACTTTTGTGGTCCAATTTCTCATGTTAGCCATGTGAAAATAAAAAATAGTGTGCTAAAAAATCATTTTTGAGGAAAAAATGATTTTTTATTTTCACTGCTCTGCGTTATAAACTTTTGTGAAGCACTTGGGGGTCCAAAGTGCTCACTACACATCTAGATAAGTTTCTTAAGGGGTTTAGTTTCCAAAATGTTGTCACTTGTGGGGGTTTTCACTGTTTAGGCACACAGGGGATCTCCAAGCGCGACATGGTGTCCGATAACGATTGGAGCTAATTTTCCATTCAAAAAGTCAAATGGTGCTCCTTCCCTTCCGGGCCCTGCCGTGCACCCAAACAGTGGTTTATGACCACATGTGAGGTATCAGTGTACACAGGAGAAATTGCCCCACAAATTTTAGGATCCATTTTATCCTGTTGCCCATGTGAAAATGAAAAAATTGATGCTAAAAGAAAATTTTTGTTGGAAAAATTAAAATGTCCATTTTTTCCTTCCACGTTGCTTTAGTTCCTGTGAAGCACCTGAAGGGTTAATAATCTTCTTGAATGTAGTTTTGAGTAGCTTGAGGGGTGCAGTTTTTAGAATGGTGTCACTTTTGGGTATTTTCTGCCATATAGACCCCTCAAAGTGACTTCAAATGTGATATGGTCCCTAAAAAAATGGTTTTGTAAATTTTGTTGTAAAAAGGAGAAATCACTGGTCAACTTTTAACCCTTATAACTTCCTAACAAAAAAAAATTTGATTCCAAAATTGTGCTGATGTAAAGTAGACATGTGGGAAATGTTATTTAGTAACTATTTTGTGTCACATAACTCTCTGGTTTAACAGAATAAAAATTCAAAATTTGAAAATTGCGAAATTTTAAAAAATTTTCGCCAAATTTCTGATTTTGACACAAATGAACGCAAAAATTTACCACTAACATGAAGCCCAATATGTCACGAAAAAACATTCTCAGAATCGCTTGGTTGCGTTGAAGCGTTCCTGAGTTATTACCTCATAAAGGGACACTGGTCAGAATTGCAAAAAATGGCCTGGTCATTAAGGTCAAAATAGGCTTGGTCATGAAAAGGGTTAACAAAAAGTTGTGCAGATACAATAGTTTTGTCTGGCTAAAAATAAAATGGTTTCAACTGGATCCGTCTTTTTAACAAGCAGTCAATGGAAAACTGACCAGTAAAACAATCCGGCCCCTGTGCACCAAAATCTCATTAGCAGAAAACTCCACCTGATGGTTAAAGAGAAACCACAAAGTGGATTTCTTCACCAAAGATATCAATATAATCAGTATTACAGCACCATTACAGCCATCTCTTTACTTCCTGACAGGTTCTCTTTAAGGTGCATTCACCCTGGCTGACCACAACGGTTGAATGGGTTTTTCACCCCAAAGTAAACTTTCAGCAAGCTGTACAGAGTACGGAATAACTGACAGTGCGCAGTATATACAATGTCAGGATTCGGCTCTGCTTGTCGACTGGAGCAGTTGTCACGTCACTGCATGAATGTGATTAGCGCTAAATTGTGGTCACGTTCTGACCAGATTGTCATCTGCTTTACTCAGCAGAACATTGAGAGAAGATGATGAGAATCTATTCAGAACAAAACTGCAACTGTGGAAATCACATACCTACAGTTACATGACAAAGCGGTGGATGCCGTGTTAATGGCTCCAGTCTGGCAGTGTAAATTCACCTTTCTCCTGTCCAAGATAATTGTTTCAGTCAGTATCTAGTAAAGATAACGGCCCATAGTCTGCAATGTCTACTGGTAATGAAATGGCGCTGGTATGTGCGCACAATAAGTATTTGCTGCAGACATTTCTGCACCAAAAACATGTTTCTTGACAGGAAAAATGCTTGGCAGGAAAATTGCCTTGATACTGCTGCGTTTTTTCTGAGATCTTTTCCTGAATTTGTGAAAAGCATAGCAAAATGCGGAGAGTATAGCTGCTGCAGACATGAAACTGCTTTAAATCTGCAAGGAAAAAATATTTTGCTTTTCTATGAGATTTCAGACATCTCACTCACTTTTCTGGTACTATCAAACATAGTGGTGTTGGGATTACGGAGCTCTTTATTACAAATATGTCCGTCCCTTCAGTTGAAAGAAATTAACATATTCCTGGAGGGAAATTTATACTCTACAATTCAGTTTTGTCTGTCAGTAATAAAGTGCAGTTTACAGTAATTTGTAATTAAAAAATGTGACATATACCCGAATCAGCCATAACTCACAAATGTACGAAAATATTTCAATCACCACGCAGCGAGTGGTCTGTGTGCCCTCAAATGCCAGGGCCAGGGGCGAACACTGACAGCTTGGGGCCCCTGTGCAAGAAATGTGTCTGGGCCCCCTTCCTTTTATGGCGACAAAGATACATATACTGTATATAGCCACACACACATACATGTGTATATATTACATAGTCTCCTTTATTATCTTTATTGTTGTCCCTTATACAGTGCCCTCTCTTGTTATGTACAGTACCGTCCCTTACATATTGGATTATATGGAGCCTGTCTTGTTAGCTGTATAATGCAATGATGGCTGATGGAGAATGGGAAAGCTTCCTTTCTAATGGAGGAGCTGATGGACTGGTAGTCTGGTCACCAGCTGCTCCATCAGCAGTCATTTTATATCTAAAAAGAGAGGGCGCTGTGAATAACAAAATTAACAAGAATACACTATGTAAGAGAAAGCACTGTACATAACAGCAGAGGAAGCTATATAATAAGGGATGGCATCATATGTAACTAGAGAGGATGGTACGTAATAAGGGACGGTGCTATACATAATAAAAGAGGAAACTATGTAACTAAGGATGGTGTTATACAGAATTAGTGAGTACACTATATACTAAGGGACTGTGTTATACATAATAAAAAGAGGTGCCTCTCACACAGCCAAACCAGATCTCACACTTTGAACTGACGAGGGGCAGTACTCTGAAACACCTTGTCTGCAAATTGAGATTCTGGTTTTGGCTTTTATCATGTAACAAGGCTTGTTAAAAGGGTCGACATTGACTTTTAGGATTGCTACTTCCAATAGGTGTTACTAGAGTTCTAGTCCTCTTCCTCTCTGAAGAGACAATTTGCATATTTCCCAGAGGAGCATTGCGGTTTTAAGTCTCCTCATCTCGGCATGCTTAGCATGTCATTCTGCAAGGAGAAATGATACTTCTTGGATATACATAATAAATACGCACACTATATACTAAGGGACTGTGTTAGACATGATAAGTGAGTACACAATATACTTAGGGACTGTGTTAGACATAATAAGAATGTACACTATATACTAAGGGACTAAGTAAGACATAATAAGCGATAATGTCTTCCTCCACCTCCCCCTGATCCTAAGTTCATTTTAAGTCCCCCTTCCTACCATCCCAATCCCCCACACCCCTCATTGTTCTCCTCCCCCCGCATCCCATTATTGTCCTCTCCCCCACCCCATCATTGCCCTCTTCACCACCTCCATCATTGCCTACTCCCCCAAACACTATCATTGCTTTCTACCCTGTCACCCCATCATTGCCCATTCCACCACCTCCATCATTTCCTCCTCCCCCACCACCCCCATCATTGTCTCTTCCCCCACCACTTCCATCATTACCTATTCCACCACCTCCATCATTTCCTCCTCCCCCACCACCCCAATTATTGCCCTTTCCACCACCATCATTGCATTCTCCCCCACCACCTCATCATCATTGCTTTTTCCCCACCACCCCATCATTGCCCTTCCACCACCTCCATCATTGTCTTCTCCCCCACCACCCCATCATTGCCCTCTCCATCACTCCCATCACTGCACTTTCCACCACCTCCATCATTGCCTTCTCCTCCACCACCCCAATCATTGTCTTTTCCACTACCACCATCATTCCCTTCTCCCCATCTCCATCATTGCCTTCTCTCCCACCCCCATCATTGCCCTTTCCACCACCTCCATCATTTCCTCCTCCCCACATCCCCATCCTTGCCCATTCCACCACTTCCATCATTTTCTCCTCCACCATCATCACCATCATTGCCTTCTCCCCATCACCCCATCATTGCCTTCTCCCCATCACCCCATCATTGCCTTCTCCCCATCACCCCCATCATTGCCTTGTCCCCATCACCCCATCATTGCCTTCTCCCCATCACCTCATCATTGCCTTCTCCCCATCACCCCCATCATTGCCTTCTCCCCATCACTCCCATCATTTCCTTCTCCCCATCACTCCATCATTGCCTTCTCCATCACCCCATCATTGTCTTCTCCATTACCCTATCATTGCCTTCTCCGTTACCCCCATTATTGCCTTCTCCCCATCACCCCATTATTGCCTTCTCCCCATCACCCTCATCATTGCCTTCTCCCCATCACCCCATCATTTCCTTCTCCATCACCCCATCATTGCCTTCTCCCCATGACCCCCATCATTGCCTTCTCCTCCACCTACACACACAGATACACACAGCACTATTCACCTCTCTGCACACTCCCCCGCATCACTACGCATGCATGCACGCACGCACACACACACACACACACACCACCACTCATATCTACACACACTCACACACATACACAACACACGTACATACAAAAAAAACACACACACACAGCACAGCACAGCCGGCTGCTGAATGATGTCATCCAGCGACGTCATCCAGCGGCGCTGCTGTCTGTGTCAGAGACAGGAAGTGCAGGCGCCAGGCAGGAAGCAGGACAGATCCCTGCAGCTGGGATCGCTCCCTGCCCGCCACACCTGAGGGCAATCTGGCCAGGAGCCCCCCAGAGCCTCGGGCCCAGAGAAATGGAGCGCCCCACTAGGGCCTAGCGGGGTATTCGGTACCAGGCCCGTTGATCTCAATGGGAGTTGTCACGGAAGCTGTGACCCGGTCTGTGGCCCTGGGGCTCCATGGCAAAAAGGGAATGAATGAACAATGAAATAAAGTTTATGAATGGTTCGTGACGCCACCTGTGGGGTTCGGCAAGTGAGGTGTTAGGCCGACGCTGCATGCAGATCCTCTGGGATTGGTGGTGAGTTGCAGCCAAGATGGTGAAGCTCCCCACAGGTGGAGCTGTAGTCCCAGGGCAGTGTAGATGTAGCAATGGAGGAGAGGCACAGGCGGTGTAGAGGCCGGTGCCCAGATGTAGTAGTGCGGGGTGTAGTGATGCGGGAATAAGTGGAGGACACCAGGGCATGTAGTTCCAAAGCTTTACTCACAGTCTGCAGTTCACACTGATGCCTGCCTCCGTGCTGTGTCCTGGGGTCCAGGGCTCAGTCAACCTCCAGGCAAGATAGGATGCTCCCTTCCAACACTCCGCCAACATGTACCTTTCTGAACGTCTCCTCTTATAGCGCCTTTAAGTGTGAAGTACTCCCAGTACTGAGTTACACTGGAGTGCCTCCTGACAGATGTTCCCAAGAACTCTACTTGTACGGCAGACAGCTGTAGCCTGCTTCGCGGACTCCTTACTCCTGAGCCCCTGCTCACTATCCAAGTTGCTGTTGTGCCCCCAAGTCTTAGATGGCAGTAGTGCATTTACAGCCCACTACTCCACCGGTGTCTGCTGCAGGACCTTCAGTATCCATACAACCTCAGGGACCGGGCCCCGGCCTTGCGCTTAGAACTTCTAGGCAGGGTTCTTCCTCTAACCCACGTCCTCTGTGTTCCCTTTTACTCCTTTGTTCCATACTTATTCCTCTCTCTCTCATAGAAGGTCAGGTTTCAGTTTAATGTCCTTCTCCTTCATTCCTTTCCTGTGCCAGCTGGCTCAGATCACGGAGGCAGCTGCAGCAATCCTTCCTCCATCCCTCTTCCAGGGATCCTCACTCCTCTCCAAGTGACTCTCTCTCTCTCTCTCACTCACTGACTGACTCTTCCCGCTCTTTATGTATTCTAAACTCCACCCGCCTCCCAGCACATTTCGTGTTCCAAGCAGGGAACCACCAAAGGTGCTCGGCTACTCTCTAAGCAAGGAGCCGCAATGTGGCTTTGCTACATTACTTTGTGGTGAGGGGTGCAGGTGTTGGAGCATGGTTAGGAGTTCCCACCTTACCTGGATGGTGGGGCACCACACCTCATGAGGAGGTGCAGTACCTCTGTGGCGACTGAAGCCTCAGGGGCGCCACATTCCCCCCCGTTAAGCACAGCACATCCGTGGGCTGCAAAGCAAACACAGTTGACAATATAGGAACATACAAAATTTTGGTACTGCTGAATAAACATTTCTTATACTAAACTTCATAATATAGGAGGCACGGTTTCTTGAACGTTACAAACAAATTAACTGTCTAAAACTTTTTTTTTAAAATTACACTACCTAATGTAAAGTGCTAACTCAATCACACTTTCTAGCAACACATCTCTTTCCATTATCTTCCACATTTTCTACTTTTCACTGTCTCTTCTAGACCTAGGACGACAACCGTAGATACCTGGTTCGTCACCTGTAATTTTCAATTCTGCATTCACATTCTCAACATCTTTATTCAAAAACTCTGTAAAACATTCACTATGTCTCTTTCTCAATATACTTCTATAAAATCTGTCATTAATACTTTCATTATACACTATTTCATTCTAGCTTCTTATTCAGAGAATAACATTAAGCATTATTATCAAGTGCAAAGATAGACACTAGTCCGGCCATTGCTTCTGGAAATGTCCCTATGTTGAGGTAGATCTTCCTTCAAAAAGAGAGTCCTACGTAAAACCAAGAGAGAGCACCTAAAGAGGTGCAAACTATATACAATAACAGTTCTGGACCATTCAACGTTCATGATCTCCACAGTTCAAGTGTGAAGGCTGCCAACAAAACAGGGCAACTCTGGGAAAATAAACTAGGACATGACAACCAAAAATAGGAAACTGGTGCAAAAATAGAAAACAATGGCACAACTGTGCAAAAACCCTCCTGGGCAACAAGATTCACTTTAAAGTAGAGATTTGACTAATTGTGGTCCCCTCCTGGGGTTTCTGGACTGGAACTGCTGCCAGGGGTGAAGCTTTGGGTATCTTCATCTTGCTGGTTGCTTGCCAAAGGGCATGGTGGTGGCAACTGGTGCGATTGCCGCCTAGGGCCTTGAAGCTGTGGTAAAGGGAACCCATGATGCATATCGATACCCATCAACTGTTCCTCATGGGTAGGTAGCTCTGTTGCTCTGGTGCATGGCCTAGCACCGAGGGATGCCGCAGCTTGTTGGCGCTGATGGGCGACTACATGGGGACTCGGCAGCCAAGGGATCCCAAGGTCACTATCCCAAAGCGACCTAGACTCCTCCACTCCTCGAAGATGCCGAATCGTGCGTGCCTGTTCCAGCCGTACCCTTCTCAGAAAGGACCTCTTCCACCTCCCCATTTCCGACAGTCTAATGCCCCCAGCTGACTCTTTCAACTGCCCCATTTCGAGTTCCCGCAAGCCAGCCTCTGACAATGTAAACAAGGGGGGCAACCCATTAGGAGGGCCGGGGTATATACCTGGTGCCTCCTGGCGGTCTCTGCTCCGGTGCAAGCATAGTGGCGGTGGACGCTGTCCGGTGGGACACCGGGGACGGCGGTGGAGCTAATGGCGGCTCTGGGTCCGTAGGGTTCTTTGGTGGGACCTGCGCGGCCGCATCAGGTCCAGACAGGAGCTCCTCTTCTTCCGCTTTGGCTCCCGGTGCCTCATACAATTCCTTCGGTGGTGGCGGCAGAGAAGGGACTCCGAATGCTGTCGGTGGTATGGCAGCGACTGCAGGCTCCATGGTGTCTGCCTGGGGAAGCTCCGGTATTGCAGCGATGGGTACCGGTGACGGCAGTACCGCTGGCGTAGGCCCCTCCTGGGCATGCTGCCAGTTCAGCCTCCACAAGGCCTCCTGCATCAGCTGCAAACATTGGGTCAGCCACGCAACCTCTTCCTCTAGCTGCCGGCGATTCATCCTAGAAGCAGGGTCCGAGCCTTCAGCCATAGCGCCGGGGAGATCCAGCTCAGCCTCCCTGTGCTCCGCAGGCCTCCTTCCCTCTTCTTCCATCATGGCATTCTGGTGTTCTTCCTGCCTCGGCCCCTTTCCCGCCACTGGCTTCTGCCCCTCCTTCTTGGGGCGACGTCTTCTTTCAGCTCCTCCATACCAAGCCAGTAAACGACCTGAGGGGTTGGGCCATGTTGCTGTCGCATAGAAGTTTAGACAGGGGAGGCCCAGGATAGTCCACGCTCTTTTCTTAGGACCACCCATGTGATCACGCCCTTCTTCTCCAGGCTGTCAGCCATTTTTAGTATTCATTTCACAGTCTATCAAATTGGGTCTTCTGCACATTCTCAAAAGTTTTAAGTTCAACAAATCTTAGGCGCACAGAACCCGATGGCATCGGGTCTCGTCATCCTGTTCGTGATGCCAGAATGGAGCGCCCCACCAGGGCCTAGCGGGGTACTCGGTACCGGGCCCTTTGATCTCAATGGGAGTTGTCACGGAAGCTGTGACCCGGTCCATGGCCCTGGGGCTCCATGGCAAAAAGGGGATGAATGAAAAATGAAATAAAGTTTACGAATGGTTCGTGACGCCACCTGTGGTGTTCGGCAAGTGAGGTGTTAGGCCAACACTGCATGCAAAACCTCTGGGACTGGTGGTGAGTTGCAGCCAAGATGGTGAAGCTCCCCACAGGTGGAGCTGTAGTCCCAGGGCAGTGTAGATGTAGCAATGGAGTAGAGGCACAGGCGGTGTAGAGGCCGGTGCCCAGATGTAGTAGTGCGGGGTGTAGTGATGCGGGAATAAGTGGTGGACACCAGAGCATGTAGTTCCAAAGCTTTACTCACAGTCTGCAGTTCACACAGATGCCTGCCTCCGTGCTGTGTCCTCCGGGTCCTGGGCTCAGTCAACCTCCATAGAATCATAGAATCATAGAATGGTAGAGTTGGAAGGGACCTCCTGGGCCATCTGGTCCAACCCCCTGCTCAAAGCAGGATTCGCTAAATCATCCCAGTCAGATGACTGTCCAGCCTCTGTTTGAAGACTTCCATTGAAGGAGAACTCACCACTTCTCGTGGCAGCCTGTTCCACTCATTGATCACTCTAACTGTCAAAAAGTTTTTTCTAATATCTAATCTGTGTCTCCTCCCATTCAGTTTCATCCAATTGCTTCTAGTCTTTCCTTGTGCAAATGAGAATAAAGTTGATCCTTCTACAATGTGACAGCCCTTTAGATATTTGTAGACAGCTATTAAGTCTCCTCTCAGTCTTCTCTTTTGCAAACTAAACATTCCCAAATCCTGCAACCTTTCCTCATAAGACAGGGTTTGCAGACCGGTCACCATTCTGGTCGCTCTTTTCTGAACTTGCTCCAGTTTGTTGATGTCTTTTTTAAAATGTGGTGCCCAAAACTGGACACAATATTCCAGATGAGACAAGATAGGATGCTCCCTTCCAACGCTCCGCCAACATGTACCTTTCTGAACGTCTCTTCTTATAGCGTCTTTAAGTGTGAAGGTACTCCCAGTACTGAGTTACACTGAAGTGCCTCCTGACAGATGTTCCCAAGAACTCTACTTGCACGGCAGACAGCTGTAGCCTGCTTCGGGGACTCCTTACTCCTGAGCCCCTGCTCACTATCCAAGTTGCTGTTGTGCCCCCAAGTCTTAGATGGGAGTAGTGCATTTACAGCCCACTACTCCACAGGTGTCTGCTGCAGGACCTTCAGTATCCATACAAACTCGGGGACCAGGCCCCGGCCTTGCGCTTAGAACTTCTAGGCAGGGTTCTTCCTCTTACCCACGTCCTCTGTGTTCCCTTTTACTTCTTCGTTCCGTACTAATCCCTCTCTCTCATAGAAGGTCAGGTTTCAGTCTAATGTCTTTCTCCTTCTTTCCTTTCCTGTGCCAGCTGGCTCAGATCACTGAGGCAGCTGCAGCACTCCTTCCTCCATCACTCTTCCAGGGATCCTCACTTCTCTCCGAGTGACTCTTTCTCTCTCACTCACTGACTGACTGACTCTTCCCGCTCTTTATGTGTTCTAAACTCCACCCACCTCCCAGCACGTTTCGTGTTCCAAGCAGGGAACCACCAAAGGTGCTCTGCTACTCTCTAAGCAAGGAGTCGCAATGTGGCTTTGCTACACTACTTTGTGGTGAGGGGTGCATGTGTTGTAGCGTGGTTAGGAGTTTCCACCTTACCTGGATGGTGGGGCACCACACCTCAGGAGAAGGTGCAGTACCTCTGTTGCGACTGAAGCCTCAGGGGCGCCACAGAAACAGGCCAGATTGCCCTCATTATTAGTCGCCCTGCAGGACCCCCCTGGAGCCTCTGGGCCCTGGTGCAGCCACATAGGCTGTACAGGCGGTATGTCCGCCCATGGCCAGGGCTGAGTTTCAGTTCCAGTCCCACCCTGCACACAGGCTAGTGATACAGATCAAACTAATGACACGCCACCAGAAAATCCTCTTAGCTACGACACCCTTGTAAAGACCATAAAAAATAGAGCACAATTAAAAGACCCATAGCGCTAGAACCAATTGGCAGATTATTAAGCAAATACTAAGGAGAGCAATGGGAATAAATTAACAGCAAAAAATGGACACTTTTGATCTGGTGACAAGTCCTCTCTAAGCCCTATGAAACATGTCTTCCCTAAATGGTGTGAGGGTAAACAGAGCCAAAGGATCGCCCTGGCTAAATACATTTCTTCCCATATCAGGTGAAAAACAGCAATATTACAATGCAATTTCAGCTAATGAGCAATGAAATACATTAGGAGCTTGTGCTGGGCATAATTTCCTGGGAGCAGCAGTTGTAATAAAACCAGAATTTCTCTGCTATAGATGTAGCAGTGCTCACTCAGAAAGCTGACCCTGCCCACACCACAGCTTTCTATGTAAGTTGTATATTGACAGAAAGCTGCTAATCAGTGGTGGGGGAATGGCTGGACCAGGGGGCAGTGAGCATCTAGTTCTGTAGTGATAATCTCCTGCTGATAAAATACTTTTTGTATTGAAATAACAGCACACAGCCCAATAGGAAATCATTGCCCCTACCTCATGATGCCCTTATATTACATAGTAAAAACCTGCTGACAGATTCTTTTTAATAGCAATAGAGTAGTAAATAAGGGTACACATAGGCACACAGACACCCTTTGACAGTTAGTGTTACCTGTAGTTAAGTTGTATAACGATCATTACAGTTAAAATATATATCTTTGTACCGTGTTAGCCAGCAGATTGAAAAATATTAAGATTTGAGAGTCCTCAGCTATTGATGCCTTTTAAAATATGACAAATTGCAAGCTTTTGAGACTACTCAGGTCTAGAGTTGAGCGACTTTTGGTTTTTTAGGGTCGCGTTTTGTTTCGTGAAACCCGACTTTTCCAAAAGTCGGGTCGAGCAAGATCGTCCGATTATAGGGAAAAGTCGGGGTCGTCCCGAAACACGAAACCCAATGTAAGTCAATGGGGAATAAAAGTCGGCAGTGAGAGGAGGACAGGAAACACACCTACAGTGCCCATTTGAATGCCAAAAGCATCAATTCTTCTTACTTAAGCTTGTCAACCTTAATTAACTTCATAATACAAGTTACGCACTGAAAAATGGGGGTTATCTGGCTAAAGTTGTGGGGGGGAGGGCTGGCTGCAGGTTTTCATGTGCCCTGGGCGAAAGAGCGCCCCTTTAACACATACCACAACTCATCATGCTCCGATACGGCAGAGAAATAGCGGTATAGTACAATGAAAAATACCTCACTTTTTACATCTCATGACGAGGCCCATCTATTTCTCCATACAGAATCATTGGTCCCATATAATGTTTGAAACAGTATATGATGAGCTCCACATAATGCTACAGTATATGTTGGTCCCCATGGATGAAGCTCCACTGTCTTATGGGCCCAAATAATGCTCCAAACATAATGGGCCCCATTTCTAATGCTCTAGTGTATAATGGGCCCTGTAAATGCTGCTCCAGTGTCTGATGTCCACCTTTGGAATGTTCCAGTGTATGGTGGGCCCCATCTATCATTCTCCAGAGTATAGTGCTCCCCAAAAATTGCTGTCCCAACATTGAAAACAATCAAATAAGTCTCCTCGCTAGGGAATCCCTGTACTTGTCTGGACAGGTGCTGTAGCTTGCTTAACAGCTCGCCAGCCGTTCTCACGCCCAGTATGGATTGCACGTGATTGCACAAAGGTTAGAAAGGGTACCGTATCCCTGGATAACATGTATGGATAGCGTACACATTCAAAATATATGTCTCAGGAGGCAGGCTCAGACGGTGTCAGGCCCAGTATGGATTGCACGTGATTGCACAAAGGTTAGAAAGGGTACCGTATCCCTGGATAACATGTATGGATAGCGTACACATTCAAAATATATGTCTCAGGAGGCAGGCTCAGACGGTGTCAGGCACAGTATGGATTGCAAGTGATTGCACAAAGGTTAGAAAGGGTACCGTATCCCCGGATAACATGTATGGATAGCGTACACATTCAAAATATATGTCTCAGGAGGCAGGCTCAGATGGTGTTAGGCCCAGTATGGATTGCACGTGATTGCACAAAGGTTAGAAAGGGTACCGTATCCCTGGATAACATGTATGGATAGCGTACACATTCAAAATATATGTCTCAGGAGGCAGGCTCAGACGGTGTCAGGCACAGTATGGATTGCACGTGATTGCACAAAGGTTAGAAAGGGTACCGTATCCCCGGATAACATGTATGGATAGCGTAGACATTCAAAATATATGTCTCAGGAGGCAGGCTCAGACGGTGTTAGGCCCAGTATGGATTGCACGTGATTGCACAAAGGTTAGAAAGGGTACCGTATCCCTGGATAACATGTATGGATAGCGTACACATTCAAAATATATGTCTCAGGAGGCAGGCTCAGACGGTGTCAGGCCCAGTATGGATTGCACGTGATTGCACAAAGGTTAGAAAGGGTACCGTATCCCTGGATAACATGTATGGAGAGCATACACATTCAAAATATATGTCTCAGGAGGCAGGCTCAGACGGTGTCAGGCACAGTATGGATTGCACGTGATTGCACAAAGGTTAGAAAGGGTACCGTATCCCCGGATAACATGTATGGAGAGCGTACACATTCAAAATATATGTCTCAGGAGGCAGGCTCAGACGGTGTCAGGCACAGTATGGATTGCACGTGATTGCACAAAGGTTAGAAAGGGTACCGTATCCCCGGATAACATGTATGGATAGCGTACACATTCAAAATCTATGTCTCAGGAGGCAGGCTCAGACGGTGTTAGGCCCAGTATGGATTGCACGTGATTGCACAAAGGTTAGAAAGGGTACCGTATGCCCGGATAACATGTATGGATAGCGTACACATTCAAAATATATGTCTCAGGAGGCAGGCTCAGACGGTGTTAGGCCCAGTATGGATTGCACGTGATTGCACAAAGGTTAGAAAGGGTACCGTATCCCCGGATAACATGTATGGATAGCATACACATTCAAAATATATGTCTCAGGAGGCAGGCTCAGACGGTGTTAGGCCCAGTATGGATTGCACGTGATTGCACAAAGGTTAGAAAGGGTACCGTATCCCCGGATAACATGTATGGATAGCGTACACATTCAAAATATATGTCTCAGGAGGCAGGCTCAGACGGTGTTAGGCCCAGTATGGATTGCACGTGATTGCACAAAGGTTAGAAAGGGTACCGTATCCCTGGATAACATGTATGGATAGCGTACACATTCAAAATATATGTCTCAGGAGGCAGGCTCAGACGGTGTCAGGCACAGTATGGATTGCACGTGATTGCACAAAGGTTAGAAAGGGTACCGTATCCCTGGATAACATGTATGGATAGCGTACACATTCAAAATATATGTCTCAGGAGGCAGGCTCAGACGGTGTCAGGCACAGTATGGATTGCACGTGATTGCACAAAGGTTAGAAGGGGTACCGTATCCACGGATAACATGTATGGATAGCGTACACATTCAAAATATATGTCTCAGGAGGCAGGCTCAGACGGTGTCAGGCCCAGTATGGAGATTAGTTTGGCAATGTGGGCGTTCAAACCCAGTGTACGCGGATGAGAGACTGAGTACTTTCTTGACCTACTCATAGTGTCTGGGAGGGTGAGCTGGACTTGAGAGCTGCATATGGTGGAAGTAGCGGTGGACAGGGCGGACTGAGAGAGGGTTGATGATGGTGATGGAGTTGGTGTTCTTTCTGATGGCCTAGAATCAGTCTTTCGTTGATATAACAGTGGGATTCCCTGACTGCTGTGGTCTTGCAATGACACCTCAACATTTGCTGCTGTGCTAACCGGTGGGCTTACAGTGGGGGAAACAATGTAGCGTTGCTGACTACCTTCGTTGTGATCAGTTGCACATGTGGCACTTGAGGTTTGGTGTTGTGTCCACGCTTGCAAGTGCATGCTGGTTAAATGTCTAAGCATGCAACTGGTATTCAAATTTTTCAGATTTTTCCCTCGGCTAAAGGTCTTTGTGCACTTCTTACAGATAACCTTGGCCTGATCATGAGGATTTTGTTCAAAAAAGTGCCACACTGCACTCTTCCTACTTTGGCAGACATTTTGCGGCCTAGCACGCTGTGATCTTTTGACCCTCTGGACAAGCTGTCCAGCAACTCTTTTGATGTTTGGAACCTGTCTTTGGAGTGCTCCGGGCCTGCCAGATAACAGCTGTTGCGATGTCGATGTCTGCTGTGGATGCTCCTCATCTGAGCTATTGGAAGCAGCACCCTCTTCCCCCAATGGATGCCAATCTGGGTCAACAACTGGGTCATCCATCACCTCCTCTTCTATGTCATGTGCACCTTTCTCTGTGTCACCGTGTATGGTGGTATAGTGTGCGGGAAGGGGCACCTGAGTCTCATCAGGGTCAAAATCTGGCTCTGTACACTGCGAGGACAATGTAGTGCTCTGAGTGAATGTACCAGCAGAATCATCCATCAGCGGCTGTGCATCAGTGCACTCCATGTCAGATTCATCTTGGCCTGGGTAACTCACCATTTCACTTGATAATCCAGGCATGGTATGTGAAAACAGCTCCATGGAGTAATCAGTAGTATGGCCTGCGTCATCCTTCAATCTTGGTTGGGGTGAAGGACACAAGGAAAGGTGTGGTTCATGAACATGAGCCTCCAATGACGACTCAGTGCTTTTACTTTTTACAACTGAAGAAGAGGAGGCGATAGAGCTGGAGGCTGAGTCAGCAATGTAAGACAAAACTTTTTCCTGATGCTCTGCCTTTAAAAGCGGTTTGCCAACTCCTAGAAAACTAAGCGTTCGAGGCCTTATGTAGCCAGACGATGACGCAGGGTCAGCACCTCCTGCATTCGGTCCTATTTTGCTCTTGCCACTACCATCAGATCCACCACCAACACCATCATTACCAGCTGCCAACCCCCGCCCAATTCCACGGCCTCTTCCACCAGCCTTCCTCATTTTTGGTAGAAATGTAGACAAAATCCAATAAACTATATAGTAATGTAAAACAAGGTACAAGGTGTCTATAGGACAAGGGAGATTTAGAATTTCTGCACACACTTGTGGACAGTGGACACTTGTGGATTGTGTGAGGCCCACTGATATCTGAGCGCTATGTGACAGGCTTGATGGCACAGCTGCCTGTGACCAAAGTGACGAGAGGATAATGGAGATTTTGAATCTCTGCGCACACTTTTGGACACTGGACACTTGTGGATTGTGTGAGGCCCACTGATATCTGAGCGCTATGTGACAGGCTCGATGGCACAGCTGCCTGTGACCAAAGTGACGAGAGGATAATGGAGATTTTGAATCTCTGCGCACACTTTTGGACACTGGACACTTGTGGATTGTGTGAGGCCCACTGATATCTGAGCGCTATGTGACACGCTCGATGGCACAGCTGCCTGTGACCAAAGTGACGAGAGGATAATGGAGATTTTGAATCTCTGCGCACACTTTTGGATACTGGACACTTGTGGATTGTGTGAGGCTCACTGATATCTGAGCGCTATGAGACAGGCTCGATGGCACAGCTGCCTGTGACCAAAGTGACGAGAGGATAATGGAGATTTTGAATCTCTGCGCACACTTTTGGACACTGGACACTTGTGGATTTTGTGAAGCCCACTGATATCTGAGCGCTGTGTGACAGGCTCGATGGCACAGCTGCCTGTGACCAAAGTGACGAGAGGATAATGGAGATTTTGAATCTCTGCGCACACTTTTGGACACTGGACACTTGTGGATTGTGTGAGGCCCACTGATATCTGAGCGCTATGTGACAGGCTCGATGGCACAGCTGCCTGTGACCAAAGTGACGAGAGGATAATGGAGATTTTGAATCTCTGCGCACATTTTTGGACACTGGACACTTGTGGATTGTGTGAGGCCCACTGATATCTGAGCGCTATGTGACACGCTCGATGGCACAGCTGACTGTGACCAAAGTGACGAGAGGATAATGGAGATTTTGAATCTCTGCGCACACTTTTGGACACTGGACACTTGTGGATTGTGTGAGGCCCACTGATATCTGAGCGCTATGTGACAGGCTCGATGGCACAGCTGCCTGTGACCAAAGTGACGAGAGGATAATGGAGATTTTGAATCTCTGCGCACACTTTTGGACACTGGACACTTGTGGATTGTGTGAGGCCCACTGATATCTGAGCGCTATGTGACACGCTCGATGGCACAGCTGCCTGTGACCAAAGTGACGAGAGGATAATGGAGATTTTGAATCTCTGCGCACACTTTTGGACACTGGACACTTGTGGATTGTGTGAGGCCCACTGATATCTGAGCGCTATGTGACAGGCTCGATGGCACAGCTGCCTGTGACCAAAGTGACGAGAGGATAATGGAGATTTTGAATCTCTGCGCACACTTTTGGACACTGGACACTTGTGGATTGTGTGAGGCCCACTGATATCTGAGCGCTATGTGACAGGCTCGATGGCACAGCTGCCTGTGACCAAAGTGACGAGAGGATAATGGAGATTTTGAATCTATGCGCACACTTTTGGACACTGGACACTTGTGGATTGTGTGAGGCCCACTGATATCTGAGCGCTATGTGACAGGCTCGATGGCACAGCTGCCTGTGACCAAAGTGACGAGAGGATAATGGAGATTTTGAATCTCTGCGCACACTTTTGGACACTGGACACTTGTGGATTGTGTGAGGCCCACTGATATCTGAGCGCTATGTGACACGCTCGATGGCACAGCTGCCTGTGACCAAAGTGACGAGAGGATAATGGAGATTTTGAATCTCTGCGCACACTTTTGGACACTGGACACTTGTGGATTGTGTGAGGCCCACTGATATCTGAGCGCTATGTGACACGCTCGATGGCACAGCTGCCTGTGACCAAAGTGACGAGAGGATAATGGAGATTTTGAATCTCTGCGCACACTTTTGGACACTGGACACTTGTGGATTGTGTGAGGCCCACTGATATCTGAGCGCTATGTGACACGCTCGATGGCACAGCTGCCTGTGACCAAAGTGACGAGAGGATAATGGAGATTTTGAATCTCTGCGCACACTTTTGGACACTGGACACTTGTGGATTGTGTGAGGCCCACTGATATCTGAGCGCTATGTGACAGGCTCGATGGCACAGCTGCCTGTGACCAAAGTGACGAGAGGATAATGGAGATTTTGAATCTCTGCGCACACTTTTGGACACTGGACACTTGTGGATTGTGTGAGGCCCACTGATATCTGAGCACTATGTGACAGGCTCGATGGCACAGCTGCCTGTGACCAAAGTGACGAGAGGATAATGGAGATTTTGAATCTCTGCGCACACTTTTGGACACTGGACACTTGTGGATTGTGTGAGGCCCACTGATATCTGAGCGCTATGTGACAGGCTCGATGGCACAGCTGCCTGTGACCAAAGTGACGAGAGGATAATGGAGATTTTGAATCTCTGCGCACACTTTTGGACACTGGACACTTGTGGATTGTGTGAGGCCCACTGATATCTGAGCGCTATGTGACAGGCTCGATGGCACAGCTGCCTGTGACCAAAGTGACGAGAGGATAATGGAGATTTTGAATCTATGCGCACACTTTTGGACACTGGACACTTGTGGATTGTGTGAGGCCCACTGATATCTGAGCGCTATGTGACAGGCTCGATGGCACAGCTGCCTGTGACCAAAGTGACGAGAGGATAATGGAGATTTTGAATCTCTGCGCACACTTTTGGACACTGGACACTTGTGGATTGTGTGAGGCCCACTGATATCTGAGCGCTATGTGACAGGCTCGATGGCACAGCTGCCTGTGACCAAAGTGACGAGAGGATAATGGAGATTTTGAATCTCTGCGCACACTTTTGGACACTGGACACTTGTGGATTGTGTGAGGCCCACTGATATCTGAGCGCTATGTGACACGCTCGATGGCACAGCTGCCTGTGACCAAAGTGACGAGAGGATAATGGAGATTTTGAATCTCTGCGCACACTTTTGGACACTGGACACTTGTGGATTGTGTGAGGCCCACTGATATCTGAGCGCTATGTGACAGGCTCGATGGCACAGCTGTGACAAAAGTGACTAGAGGATAAGGGAGATTGGATTGCTTTTAAAAAAGCAGTTTGCGGAGCAGTGGGTAAACAGCAATGCCAGCGTGTCTTGAAGCCTTAAAAGGCAGCCCAACAACCAACACCACTGATACACCACAATATAGCCTCCCCTTGCACTGCACACACAGTGACTTGTGTGTTGTGCAGGCCAAATCGCTAGCAGCAGAAGCAGTTTTTTTGTCTTCTTCCCTGCCTAACGCTCTCCCTACAGAATCAGCAGCAACCTCTCCCTATACTAAGATCGGCAGAAGTAAGATGGCGGTCGGCATGCACGCCCTTTTATACCCCCTGTGACGCCCACCAAAGCAAGCCAATCACTTGCATGCCCTTCTGAAAGTTGGTGGTGACCTGTGCCTAGGTCATCACGTTGCCCACAGTGTCCGTGGATCCTGATTGGCTGAAAAAGAGCGCAAAACAAACTTTTGAAACGCGACTTTGGCGCGTAAGTCGCCGACCTCGTGGCCGACCTCATCCTAGGGTCGGGTTTCGTTTCATTTAACCCGACTTTGCCAAAAGTCGGCGACTTTTTAATTTTTTCGACCCGTTTCGCTCAACTCTACTCAGGTCTCTTCCTCAGGCATAGAATAGACCAAAATCTGAAGAGTCACATAATTATGCACAAGATACAGGAATAATGGCACGTTTCTTCAGAAATGGCTTTAGTTCACTTACAGTCAGACAGTGAGCATACAGGAGAAATAAATACTCTACATGTTTAGTTGCTATACTTTATGTGCTTACAACACAAAGTATATAAGATACAGTATATTTGCAGAGAATTAACTTGGAAATTAAGATCACTTGATACTTATGTGTGCATCTACTGCCCCCTACTGCTTGCTTATGAGCAATACATTAATATGCAGTCCACATACTGAACACTTTCCATTTTGTACTTACTCATTACCTGATGATATTAAAACTAAATAGTTTAGCCAGTATGGTGGTTCAGGGGCAAGATTACACTAATCCATCACTTCGGAGGTTGACTCATCACACTCGCAGACTATTTTATTTGGCAACTTCTTCTGAATTCTATTATAAAGACACTTAGAATAACAAGCTGTTCATTATAGAGAACCAAAATGATTATCGGCATAAAATGCACTGAATGTCCTAATTTATGTCAGGGTCCTGATTTCCTGACAGGTGCTGAGCAGCTGCCTGTTACTCTGCTTTATTGTGATGAGCTTGTCTTTTATACAACTGCAGTTCATGGCTTTTTGTCTCTTCCTTAATAAATAAAATACTGCATGTTACAGGGAGACATGAATCAGCCAAGAGAAAATTTCATTTTGATGAAAGTTTTAAGTCTGATTGCTAATGACGCTTATGTATTTAACCCCTTTCTGTCATGTGACGTACTATTCCGTCCATGTGCCCTGGGACTTAATTCCCAGTGACGGGATAGTACATCACAGCGATCAGCGGCGCCCACGTGGTGAGCGCCGCTGATCGCGGCCGGGTGTCAGCTGAATATCACAGCTGACACCCGGCACAATGTATCAGGGGCGGTCACGGACCGCCCCCGACACGTTAACCCCTTGCACACCGCGATCAAACATGATCGCGGTGTATCGGGGTTAAAGGGAAGCATCGGCAGGGAGGGGGCTCCCTCCGTGCTTCCCTGAGCCCCCCACAGCAGCACAATGTGCAGCGCTGCTGCGGGGGGCTCCATCCCTGCAGGTCCCCGAATCCAAGATGGAGACGGGGACCTTCGGGGGCCTGCAGGGAGCTGGCTTCCTCATGCCAGCAAAGCGCAGGCAAGGAGGAAGCCTTGTGCAGTGCCTGTGACAGATCGCTGACCTGTCACGGTGATCTGTGATGTGACAGATCAGCGATCTGTCACCTGACAGCTATGTCCCCCCTGGGACAATGTAATAAAGTTAAAAAAAAAGTGTAAAAATAATTTTTTTTAAATCGCTAAATGAAAAAAAAGAATGTTCCCTAATAAATTCATTTTTTGGAAATAAAAAAAAGCAATAAAAGTACACATATTTGGTATTGCCGCGTACGTAACGACCCGCACTATAAAACTGTCCCATTAGTTAACCCCTTTAGCGAACCCCTTAAAAAATAAAAATAAAAAATGAAGCAAAAAATAATGATTTATTATCATTCCGAAAAAACAAAAAGTGCAATAACGCGCGATCAAAAAGACGCATATAAATATCCATGGTACCGCTGAAAACGGCATCTGGTTCCGCAAAAAAGGAGCTGCCATACAGCATCATCAGCAAAAAAAAATTAAAAAGTTATAGCTCGCAGAATAAAGCGATGCAAAAATAATTATTTTTTCTATAAAATTGTTTTCATTGCATAAAAGCACCAAAACATAAAAAAAGACTTAAATGAGGTATCGCTGTAACCGTACTGACCCAAGGAATAAAAGTGCTTTATCAATTTTACCGCAGGCGGAAAGGTGTAAACGCACCACCCCAAAAGAAATTCATTAAACGCTGGTTTTTGTTCATTCTGAATCCCAAAAATTGGAATAAAAAGCGTTCAAAAGATGTCATGTGCCCGAAAATGATACCAATGAAAACATCAACTTGTCCCGCAAAAAATAAGACCTCACATGACTCTGTGGCTCAAAATATGGAAAAATTATAGCTCTCAATATGTAGTGATGCAAAAACTACTTTTACAATAAAAAGCGTCTTTTAGCGTGCGACAGCCGCCAAACATAAAAACCGCCATAAATAGTAAGTCAAACCCCCATTATCACCCCCTTAGTTAGGGAAAAATAATAAAATTAAAAGAAAATGTATTTATTTCCATTTTACCATTAGGGTTAGGGTTGGAGTTATAATTGGGGGGTTTCCACTGTTTGGGCACATCAGGTGCTCTCTTAATGTAACATGGCGTCTGATCTCAATTCCAGCCAATTCTGCGTTGAAAAAAAGTCAAATGGTGCTCCTTCCCTTCCAAGCTCTGCCATGCATCCAAACAGTGTTTTACCCCCACATATAGGGTATCAGCCTACTCAGGACAAATTGCAAACCAACTTTTGTGATCCAGTTTCTCTGGTTGCCCTTAGGAAAATAAAAAATTGGGGGCAAAAATATCATTTTTGTGGAAAAAAATGATTTTTTCATTTTCACGCCCGGGCGTTATAAACTTCTGTGAAGCACTTGGGGGTTCAAAGTGCTCACCACACATCTAGATAAGTTCCATGGGGGGTCTAGTTTCTAAAATGGGGTCACTTGTGGGGAGTTTCAATAGTTTAGGTACATCAGGGGCTCTCCAAACGCACATGACACCCGCAGACCATTCCATCAAAGTCTGCATTACAAAACGTCACTATTTCCCTTCCGAGCCCCGACGTGTGCACATACAGTAGTTTTCTCCCACATATGAGGTATCAGCGTACTCAGGACAAATTGGACAACAACTTTGGGGTCCAATTTCTCCTGTTATCCTTGGGAAAATAAAAAAAATGGGGACTAAAAGATCATGTTTGTGGAAAAAATACGATTTTTTAATTTTCACGCCTGGTCGTTATAAACTTCTGTGAAGCACTGAGGGGTTCAATGTGCTCACCACACATCTAAATAAGTTCCTTAGAGGGTCTAGTTTCCAAAATGGAGTCACTTGTGGGGGGTTTCCTCTGTTTAGGTACATCAGGGGCTCTCCAAAAGCAACATGACACCCGCAGACCATTCCATCAAAGTCTGCATTCCAAAGCGTCACTACTTCCCTTCCGAGCCCCGACGTGTGCCCATACAGTAGTTTTCTCCCACATATAGGGTATCAGCATACTCAGGACAAATTGGACAACAACTTTTGGGGTCCAATTTCTCCTGGTACCCTTGGGAAAATAAAAAAATTGGTGACTAAAAGATCATGTTTGTGGAAAAAATACAATTTTTTTATTTTCATGCCCGGGCGTTATAAACTTCTGTGAAGCACTGGGGGGTTCAAAGTGCTCACCACACATCTAGATAAGTTCCTTGGGGGGTCTAGTTTCCAAAATGGTGTCATTTGTGGGGGGTTTCCACTGTTTTGGTACATCAGGGGCTTTCCAAACGCGACATGGTGTCCGATCTCAATTCCAGCCAAAAACGTCAAATGGCGATGCTTCCCTTCCGAGCTCTGCCATGCTCCCAAATAGTGGTTTACCCCCACATGTGGGGTATCAGCGTACTCAGGACAAATTGCACAATAATTTTAGGGTCCAGTTACCCTTGGAAAAATAAGAATTGAGCGTGAAAAGATCATTTTTGTGGAAAAAATATGATTTTTTAATTGTACGGCTGTACGTTATAAACTTCTGTGAAGCCCTTGGGGGTTCAAAGTTCTCACCACACATCTAGATAAGTTCCTTGGGGGGTCTTGTTTCCAAAATGGGGTCACTTGTGGGAGGTTTCCACTATTTAAGTACATCAGGGGCTTTCCAAACGTGACATGGCGTCCGATCTGAATTCCAGCCAATTTTGCATTGAAAAAGTCAAACGGCGCTCCTTCCCTTCTGAGCTCTGCCATGCGCCGAAACAGTGGTTCCCCCCACATATCAGGTATCAGCATACTCAGGACAAACTGCACAATAACTTTTGCAGTCCAATTTCTCCTGTTACCCTTGGTAAAATAAAAAAAATTGAACCTGAAGTATTTTTTTTGTGAAAAAAAGTTAAATGTTCATTTTTTTTAAATATTCAAAAAATTCCTGTGAAACACCTAAAGGGTTAATAAACTTTTTGAATGTGGTTTTGAGCACCTTAAGGGGTGCAGTTTTTAGAATGGTGTCACTTTTGGGTATTTTCTATCATATAGACCCCTCAAAGTGGCTTCAAATGTGATGTGGTCCGTAAAAATAAAATGGTGTTGCAAAAATGAGAAATCGCTGGTCAACTTTTAACCCTTATAACTTCCTAACAAAAAAAATTTTGGTTCCAAAATTGTGCTGATGTAAAGTAAAAATGTGGGAAATGTTACTGATTAAGTTTTTTGTGTGCCGTATCTCTGTGATTTAAGGGCATAAAAATTCAAAGTTGGAAAATTGCGAAATTTTCAAAATTTTCGCCTAATTTCCGATTTTTAACAAATAAACGCAAGTTATATGAATGAAATTTTGCCACTAGCATGAAGTACAATATGTCACGAAAAAACATTGTCAAAATTGTCAGGATCCATGGAAGCGTTTCAGAGTTATTACCTCATATAGGGACAGTGGTCAGAATTGTAAAAATTGGCCCGGTCATGAACGTGCAAACCACCCTTGGGGGTAAAGGGATTAAGCAGAAATTTCTACAATGTATCTTCATTGATTGTAGTAAAATTGTAAAACTTGTTCAAGGATGTTTCTGGCAACCAAGGGTACAATCTACAGTGATAACTATAATGTAAACTTCAGCAATATTACAGAAGTGATGTATGTTGCTTCAGAGTGAGAAATTTGTTATATCTTTGCATGACAATTTAGTTAAAACTCAAACAGTAGCGTGAAACATTTTGTCTTCCGGGTATATTTCTTAAGCTGGCATTAAAGTGTATCTGTCAAAACAGGTAACTTTGGAATAAACTGGCATACCTGTGTGCAACAAAAATATCATAATTTCTGGCCATTATTTGTATCCTGCATTTTTCATCAGGCTTGCCCTCTGCTGGTTCTATCTCTGATTTTCAGATGTCAACCATAAACATAACAGGCACATGAGGGATTCCGGCTCCTCTTTCTCTTTGTGGCACACAGACAGAAGCAACAGCACGTAGGGCATAATAAAATAACACTGAACTGTGTAGCTGTGAATCCAGCACTGAAAATACATAGATCGATTGATAGAAGCTAAAGCACAAGCCTGCATGCTCACCAACATTTGTTTTGGAGAATTACTGACTTTTACTTTCCACTACAGCGCTTTCCAGGAATTCTCATGACCCTTCCTATAATCCCCCAGAATGCCCATTTTTACTGATGTTTACTTAACCCCCTAAAGATCAAAGGTATTTTTGGTTTTGCATTTTAATTTTTTGCTCCCCTCCTTCCCAGAGCCATACCTTTTCTATTTTTTGGGTAAAAATGGCCATGTGAGGCCTTGTGTTTTGCAGGACGAGCTGTACTTTTGAACGACACCATTGGTTTTACCATGTTGTGTACTCGAAAACGGGAAAAAAAAACAAGTGCAGTAAAATTGAAAAAGGTGCCATCCCATTTTTGGGGTTTTGCTTTTCACTAAATGCTAAAAGTAATCTGACAATATGATTCTCCAGGTCATTACGAGTTCATAGACATCAAACATGTGTAGGTTCTTTTTTATTTAAGTGATGAAAAAATATTCAAAAGTTTGTTTAAAAAAAAATTGTGCCATTTTCCGAGACCTGTAACGTCTTCATTTTCCATCATCTTGGGTTGGGTGTGGGCTTAGTTTTTGCGTGCCAAGCTGATGTTTTTAATGATGCCATTTTGAGTTTGACAGCGGCATTTAACGTGTTAGTAGTCGCGAGTGGATTACGATTCGACCCACGGCTGTTCTGGGCACATGTCAGCTGTTGAAATACTAATAAAACTTTTACATTTTATACTTGTGCGAGAAAATGTTTAAAGTACAATTTTTAATACTGTTGGGACAGCAAAATAAGAAATATACAGTATATCACAAAAGTGAATCCATCCCTCACATTTGTGTAAATATTTTATTGTATCTTTTCATGGAACAACACTGAAGATATGACACTTTGATACATTGTAAAGTAGTCAGTGTTCAGTTTGTATAGCAGGGTTAATTTGGTGTGAATCTCAGGTCTCAGGTGTGAATGGGAAGCAGGTGTAATAAATGTGGTGTTATTGCATAGTCATAACTTTAAAATCATTGACAGGTGAACTGACTAATGTTGCCTACCTAATTAAAATTGCACTAAACAAGGAGTTGAATATATTTGGGAGCTAATGTACAGCCAGCTCTAAAAGAAAATGTGGATGAAGTATATGTTGAGTGTGTCGCGTCCTCTTGGGAGATCTGGGGTTAGGCGATCTTTACATACTGTGAATCACAAGTCTTCTATTTAGCATGTGTGTTTTGTTCCTTATATTAAATGGATTTTGTTTAATTTGGCGCTGAAGAGGTTAACAACTTTTTATATGCTGGTTGAAGACATGCAGCTTCATCTCATAGCTGCTCCTGACCTGCTTGTTTTCACTCTGTATAAAACCTGGCTAGACCTTCTCATCCCTGCTTGTGAAAGTTTTGCTTCCTGGCTTGCTGGAGTTGGTGGGCTGAAGTTAGAGTTTGTAGTTGCTGCTGGAGATTGCTGTTTAAGCTGAATGCTTTCTCCATTATCCTATTCCCATTTGGTTGGCACCTTCCTATCCTTCCCTTTATTCCTCTCTACCCTTGGTACGTGTTTTTGTATGTAAGTTGCTTTTTGTTATCCCTGTTTGTCTTACGTGTATATACACTAACATATCTGTCCCAGGCCTCCTGGGGCAGGGGGAGGGGATGACTTATGACATTAACAAAAGCATACCTTTAGGAGTATCCCCTTAACAGGGATAGATAGGGATCCAGTTAAAGGGACAGTTTGAGGCCCCCTTTCCTCACTGAAGACCGTCATTGTGTGACAGTATTTGATAAACTATCACAAGCAGCAAATTAAAAGGTTGGATGGCTTGGTTAAAGCATCTTAAAAAATGCAGGTCTTGTAGAGTGGTCCTGCCATGCATTGGTTATTAAGTATAAAAAGTGTTACAAGAAAGGACAACTTTTAGACCAATGACATGGTCATTGGGTCATTGATCCCAAGGGTCATTAGTTTGTTTGGGGTCCAACATCTAGCCTGTATGATATAAATAGTCATTAAAGGGGTTGTCTGGTGAGCACAGGTTATCATCAAGCCACAAGATAGGTGATAACTGGTTCATCAGTGAGGGTCCGAATTCTGTCCAATTGACAGAATAGGGAACTTTTATCCCTGTTAGAATGGAGTGGTAGTTCACATGTTCGACTTGCACTACACTTATTCTCTATGGGACTGCCAAGAACTGCGCTCAACTTTTTCCTGCAGCCTCACAGTGAATGAGAGGTAGTCAGGCAACCAATTTGCTGTGCACTTTGTAACAGCAATAAAAGTTCCCTTTGGGGACAAAAATTCCATGATCAGGTGATTAATGTGGGTCCCAGTGATGGGGCATCCACCATTCAACAAATTTTCCCCTATCCTGTAGCTGATAACCTGTTTTAACTGGACAACCCCTTTTGAGGATGAATTGTATCTACCACCCTAACTCATCCTGTCTGTTTCTCTAATGACCTAAGACTAACATCTTCTACAATCCAAACCTCCCACTGCAGTCTCCATGACTTATTTTGTGCTGCATTAGTTTTCTGGAATACCAGACTGGACTACCACCTCACTAATCTAACTATCCCCTGTTCTCTCTTCCACACACTCAGTAGCACTTTGTATATGTACTTGTACAGATACTGGCTGATGGCCAGATCATGCAGTATTATTTGAATGCTTCTATTTACTATTCTGATGGTTATACTGTACACGACAAAGCACTTTATTTTTATCATTTTTGTTATCCAATTTCCTCATAGATTGTAAGCTTGCAATTAGGGCCATCACAACTTTTGATATGTGTTGGTCTATGTGTCACTCTGTAATGTCTTATCTTGTTTTTGTAAATACCCTCTGAATTGTAAGGTGCTGTTGAATATGCTGGCACTATAGAAATAAAAATTATTATCATTATTGTCACGCACATGGATCGTGTACAAACTGCTCCATGTTCTGGGCTTACATTTGGAGGTGCGTGACTAAGTGGCCACCTTGTTTTTGCTAGAGCGCTTCATAGTAAAGTTAGGGTTGAGCTGCAGGTGGCCACCAGATACCTCTCCAAGGGTAGTCCCCGTTACTGCAGCAGCTGGCCCAAAGGATCAGGATCGCAGGCACAGACTCGGAGTCCATGGCAGGACCAGATAATCATGCAGATCTATACAGTGTGGATTCTGGAACACAAGACAGGATGGACACTAGTTCTGGTTCAGGTACCCCCAGAGCGGCTTTAGGCTCAGGTACTGCAGGAGCGGTTTCAGGTCCATGTACCACCAGAGTGGCTTCAGATTCAGGTAACAAGGAGAGCAGGAACAGGTTCGGGTTCAGGCTAGACGGGTTCAGCAACAGGTTCAGGTTCTAACAGAATATGTTCAGGAACAGGTTGAGGAATAGATTCAGGGACCTGACAACTAACTAGCAGGGAGAAGCTCAAACTAACACTAAAGAGGGCGTTGTATAGGCACCTCCCTACAAGAGAGGATGCCTTAAGTAGTAGATGGCTCCCAGCTATTGGGCACTCTTCCCCTTTAAGAAGCGGGGAGGTCCAGGAGAAGGAAGCTGCAGCAAGACAGGGAGACCCCATTGAACGGCCGTGGCATTGAGCATGTTGGCGACCCTGCTGGGTGGAGGTAGAAAAACATGCAGCGACACCAGCATTGGTGTTAAAATTATTATTATACTCATGAGTTCTAGACCCTCCCTTCTCCTCTACTACCTCAGCTCCCTGCCTTTGGTTTTACAATCTATCGGTGATGTACAGGCCTCACTTGGTCACATGGCTGTGTAATCCTTAGTTGTCTACCCGAAGATGCCAAAGCCAGAGGGAGTGAACAAAGGGCCAGAAAGGGAGCTGTGGCATCATGTGGCATCATGACCGATGAGAAGCAGGTATAAGACAGGTGGCTATGATCTGTTGTGACGTTTTAACATTTTTATTAACAGACCAGCTGGCCACCATTTTGCTGGATTCATACAATTCAAATTTCAAAAATTTCAGATTCTGGCAAATCTGACATTTTCAGGAAATCTGTATTGCATTCGGTTAGTTACAAGTGAATTTAGCTATCTCTATAACATTTTTTTTTACTTTGAAATTAGCTTAGAGGAAGCTTTGTTGTAAAACAGTGCCATATAAATTAGTGTCGATGTTCATGAGACATGACATGGAAAACTGTTGTTCCAATTTATTAGACAATTTTAATTTACAATGTTTAAAATGTCAGGGAACGGTAAAATATAACTTGCTCCAAAGACTATAGTACAACAATGTTTTTTTCTATTATTAAAAGAACATTCAGAGACATACAAGTCATTCATACTTATGCAGTTTATCTATCTGGTTCAGTTAAATTAAAAGAATGCAAGTCAAGTTGTAGTAGTAGATTTAGCATTGTAAGAGAAGAAATCGATATACAAAAGTACATTTTTAACCACTTTACAGTTGTAATTTTACCATGATAACGGATGTAGATATAAATATCTGCTGCTATGTTATGTTTGCAAACTGTTTACTCTTAGCTATTTAAAATGTCTACAGCCGAGGGATGCTTGGATGGGGCATTATATATACTGGAAATGGAGGATTATACTGTATATACCTGGAATGTGGATTATGTATACCGGGAATGGGGGATTATATATACTGGGAATGGGGGATTATATATACTGGGATGGGAGATTATATATACGGGAATGGGAGATTATATTATACCGTTAATGGGGGATTATATATACTTGAGCGTGGACATGGGTGTGGTTAGGGGTGTGGTCTAAAAATTTGCCTTGGCAAACATAGTCCCTCTTTCCTTCCCAGAAATGTTGGGAGGTATGGATATAGGGACTAATGTATAAAATTATATTCATTGGGAAGATATATTAATTAATTTGTTAATTAATATTCACTGCTTCCCACGCCCATAGTCCCTCCCATCTCTATGCACTGAAGCTGGTGCTGAAAGATGGGTGGGACTATAGGAGTGGAGAGCAGTGAATATTCATTTTACTTTAATATCGGGCAGAGTAGCCTCAGCCGCCGGCTTCCTGCTGCTGGGAGATTACATGTGCCCGCTACTAAAGAGAATGAATATTACTGCTCTTCATTCCCATGGGCGTGGAATACAGTGAATATTCATTGATTGTTAATAGCGAGCAGTGTTAGCCGCAGTCGAAGGCTTCCTGCTGGTGGGCGATCACGTGTGCCCTCTATTAAAGAGAATGTGTATTCACTGCTCTCCACGTCCATGAGAGAGCTAACACTGCCAGCTATTAAAGTTAAATGATTATTCACTGCTCTCAGGCCCTGATTGCTAATCTGGTGAGTCGGGCAGATTCCCGGTGGGCCGGCGGCTCTGAAAAAATTTCTGACTAGGCCCTGTGTGCACTCGCGCTCTGTTGGTGCAAACGCTGATAAGGGCCGCAGCGGCCTGCCTCAGTGTGTGATTGTGGCCGCCGCCCTTCTCAGTGCGGGCAAACAGGAGAGTGCACGCACACAGGGCCCATGTCAGAAATTTGAAAAGGCCACCTGGGTGCGCACAGGACGCCTCTCTGCTCTCCTCCAGGGGCGTCGCTAACATGAAAGCTCCGGGGTTCTTGTCCTCTTGTGCAGCTGGCTCCGAGGGAGAGAGCCAGCGCAGCAATCAAGATGAAACGTCAGCATAAGGTCAGCATAGGTGGCTGCTCCCAGGGAGAGATAAGCTCCTGTCAGCAGGTGACAGCTTCTCCTGCTCTCATCTGCTAGTATCCCTATAGAGAGGAGAGGAGGAGAGACCGGGGGATGAGCTGGACAGTGGTGCTGTGAGGAGGAGAAGCTGTGTGTATGTGTGTGAGGCTGTGTGTATGTGTGATACGTGTGTGAGCTGTGTGATACGTGTGAGCATGAGCTGTGTGTGATTCGTGTGAGCGTGAGCTGTGTGATCCATGTGAGCATGAGCTGTGTGTGACACGTATGAGCGTGAGCTGTGTGTGATACGTGTGAGCGTGAGCTGTGTGTGAGCTGTGTGATACATGCGTGTGTGAGCTGTGTGATACATGCATGTGTGAGCTGTGCGTGAGTGAGCTGTGTGTATGTGAGCTGTGTGATACATGTGTGTGAGCTGTGTGTGATACGTGTGAGCTGTGTGTGAGCTACTTGTGTGTGAGCTGTGTGTGTGTGAGCCGTATGATACATGCATGTGTGTGCATGAGCTGTGTGTGAGCTGTCTGGTACATGTGTGTGAGCTGTGTGATACATGCGTGTGTTAGCTGTGTGATCTGTGTGGGAGTGGGAGCTACTTGTGTGTGTGTGAGCGTGAGCTGTGTGTGAGCTACTTGTGTGTGTGAGCTGTGTAATACATGCGTGTGTGTGCAAGTGTGAGCTGTGCGATACATGCGTGTGTGAGCATGAGCTGTGTGTGTGATACATGCATGTGTGAGCTGTTTGTGTGTGTGCGTGAGCTGTGTGTAAGCTGTGTAATACATGTGTGTTTGAGCGTGAGCTGTGTGTGTGATATATGCATGTGTGAGCTGTGTGATTCATGTGTGTGTGTGTGTGTGTGAGATACGTGTGAGCGAGCTATGTGATATGTGTGTGTGAGCATGAGCTGTGTGTGAGTGTGAGCTACTTGTGTGTGAGCTATGTGTGTGTGAGCTGTGATACATGAATGGATGATATGTGTGAGCTGTGTGTGTGTGTGAGCTGTGTGTGTGCGCGTGACCTGTGTGTGAGCTACTTGTGTGTGTGTGTGTGAGCTGTGTGATACATGCATGTGTGAGCTGTGTGTGCGTGAGCTGTGTGATACATGTGTGTGAGCTAATTGTGTGTGAGCTGTGTGATACATGCGTGTGTGAGCTGTGTATGTGAGATATGTGATATGTGTGAGCTGTGTGTGAGCTGTGTGATTTGTGTGTGACATACGTGTGTGAGTGTGAGCTACTTGTGTGTGAGCTGTGTGATATATGTGTGTGTGAGCTGTGTGTGTGAGCTACTTGTGTGTGTGAGCTGTGTGATATGCGTGTGTGTGACCTGTGTGTGTAAGCTACTTGTGTGTGATACATGTGTGTGAGATACGTGTGAGCTGTGTGTGTGAGCGGTGTGATATGTGTGTGTGAGATACGTGTGTGAGCTGTGATACATGCATGTGTGATATGTGTGAGCTGTGTGTGTGTGAGCGTGACCTGTGTGCGAGCTACTTGTGTGTGTGGGCGTGAGCTGTGTGTGTGAGCTGTGTGATACATGCGTGTGATACGTGTGAGCTACTTGTGTATGAGCTGTGTGATACGTGTATGTGATACTTGTGTGAGCATGAGCTGTGTGTGAGCTACTTGTGTGTGAGCTGGGTGATACAGCGTGCGTGATACGTGTGAGCTGTGTGTGTGTGAGCTACTTGTGTATGAGCTACTTGTGTGTGTGAGCTACTTGTGCGTGTGAGCGTGAGCTGTGTGTGAGCATGAGCTGTGTGTGTGTGAGCTGTATGATACATGTGTGTGTGTGACACATGTGTTTATGTGAGCTAAAGCAAAAGTTGGCACAATGATGGATCTATGCATACCAGGATGGGTGGGAGGGCATGCATATGTGGCGCCCCCGGGAGTATGGTCGCCACAGTGGCATTACCTTCCTCCTAGGGAGTGTGATGTCAGGTTTGGAAGCAATAAAGGGTCTCTCTGTCAGGTAAATACAACATACAGCACAGTTCCCACTCCAGGCCAGCAGAGGGAGCTCTGAACCAAAAGGGGAAGTTTAGTTAGTTTGTGTGAGGAGGGCGAAGTGTGTGGACGAGAGGAGAAGAGCTGGAGGACTGAGCAGAGTTCAGGCTCACTTCTAGCGTGGCGCATGGTTCCGGATTCCGGTATCCGAGGTTCTATGGATACTGATGTTCCTGCAGCAGAAACCGGAGGAATAGGAAGCTGTAAATGCTCTGTTCCCACATAAGACTCGGAGGCACAACAGCAACGTGTGAACTAGAAGAAGGAGGCTACAGCTGTCTGCCATGCGAGTGGAGTTTAAGCAATATCAAGAAGGAGGAACTTCAGTGTAACTCAGTACTGCATGTACCTCAGATAAGTGCTAGAAAGGAGACCACACAAGCCATCTGCATAGAGAGATTTCTGAGTTGCTTCCAGGCTGGCCAACTAGTGTTCCGTCTGTAATCTGGATCCTGGACTGCACTTGCAAAGCAAAGTAAAGGTAAAGGAAACTGCAACCTGTTGTGTCATTACCTTCTTCCTTCAACCCCTTCAGCACTGCTACTGTACATCTCTGTGCCTAACACTGCACCCTCTTCTTCAACACCTATTCTCACTGCCCTGGGACTACAGCTCTACCTGTGGGGAGCTATTACATCTTGCTGCCTTATACCATCTGTCCCAGAGGATCTGCCTGCAGCGTCGGCTTAACCCCTTCATTGCCGAGCACCACAGGTGGCATCACGTGTCCTCCACTTATAAACTTTAACCAGCCATGCTTAACCCCTTTTACATGGACGCCCAGGGCCACGGACTGGGTCACTGCTACTGTGACACTTCCCTCTGAGATACCGGCCCGGTACCGTGTACCCCACTGCCCTGGCGGGCGATCCACATACCAGGATAGGGATGAGGCGTCCATTCACACCAGGATAAGGATTAGGGGACCATGCATATCAGGCTGGGTTTGATAAGGCCATGCATACCAGGCTGGGATGAAGGGGCATTCATACCAGGATAGGGATGAGGGGACCATGCACGCCAGAATTGGGAATAAGGTGACCATGCATACCAGGATAAGGATGAGGGGGCCATTCATACCAGGCTGGTGATGAGGGGATCATGCATACCAGGATGGGGATGAGGGGGTCATGCATACCAGGATGGGGATGAAGGGGCCCAGGTACTCGATCTCGCTCTTGAAGAGGTGGCATTTCTTTGGCTCCATCTTCAGGTTATGAGCCCGCAGTCTTCCGAGTACCTGTCCAAGCTGGGCAGAGAACACAATGATGTCATCCAGGTAGATCAGGGTAGCCTTAAAGTTTAAGTCTCCCAAACACTTTTCCATCAGCCGTTGAAACGTCCCGGAGCATTGGAGAGGCTGAAGGGCATCCGGTTAAACTCGGACAATTCCATAGGGAGGATGAAGGCAGTTTTTTCCTTGTCTTTCTCGGCCATGGCCACTTGCCAGTATCCGCTCGCTAGGTCCAAGGTGGAGTACTTGGCTTTCCCCAACGTTGTCAAGGATTCCTCGTGTAATGGTCACGTGTGACTGGACACACCGCCTCCAGCAGGGCGAATTTATATGACACACGCGACCCTGGATACAACGCCTCCAGTAGGGCGAATTTAAATAATAAAACGTGCAGCCGGATACACCGCCTCCAGCTGGCGAATTTCAGAATTACACGGAAAACTGGATACACCGCCTCCAGCAGGGCAAATTTAAATAATAAGGGGAAACACCAGGGAAATAATTATAATGGTGGGCCCTGCGATAGGGAATGGGGATGTGGAGACCTCCTTCACTCCCCTGAGCCAGTCTCTACACTCCTAACAGTCCCTATACAGGCTCCGCACCTGTCACCGAGCTGGAACCTAAGAACCCTAGCTCGCCCTGCACCTATCCCTCACTAGTGAAATGGACGGTGCAGAAACTAATCCCACCACTGCACTGAAACACACAAAAGGAAAGTGACAAAACAGGGGTAACACCACTTAGCTTTGCTCTGTTGCTATTGCTCCAAGCAACAGAGTCCGACACCTGAGTGCATCTTTTCCTCCAACCGGATCCAACACCTGAGTGCAGCTTTCCAGCAACAGAGTCCCGAATGTGAGTGCAGCTTTACAACAACAGAGTCCAGAATCAAAGTGCAGCTTTCCAGCAACAGAGTCCAGCATCTGAGTGCAGGTCTCTTCCAGCAACAGAGTCCAGCATCTGAGTGCAGCTTTCACCATAGCTGCCACTCCACCAAGCTTTGCAAGAACTCCTCGCTGACACCATAGCTGCCACCCCACCAAGCTTTGCAAGAACTCCACACTGGCACCATAGCTGCCACTCCTCCAAGCTTTGCAAGAACTCCTCGCTGACACCATAGCTGCTACTCCAGGATTCTGACTGAGCTACCCGGGACTCCTCTCAAGTTCCTTCCTTCACCAAGGATGGTTGGAAAAGACCAATCACCAACAGTGAGTGAAACCACCTGCTACACCTTTATAGGCAGGACCCAAGGAATCACACCTGTTTCATTATCATGTGCAATAACACTAACCACCACCGGGGGCAAACTAGAACTGAAATCACCACAGTGCAATGACCCTAATGGCCACCGGGGGCAAAACTACCTTTAAGCACACAGCTTAAGGAAAAAAAAGGTTACTTATTCAAAACCTGTCATATCCAACCTGGATCATGACAGCACTCTCCCTCAATGAGGGGCCTCTGAACCCTCAAGACCGCTCCTCATCAGAGAACCACCTACAGAGGGGACGCCCAGATCCAGAGTTCACCTCTGCAACTACCTATACTTCAGGTTAAAGACAAATAGGCACCGCTGGTATTGGCAATGTATGTTCTGGCGGCATTGCACATCCCCAGAGCACCGTCCTGGGGAGCGAGCTGTGTATGAGCTTGTTTGGAGGTAAAACAAGCTAACAAGACTCCGCACACACTTCCACTGGATGTTATTTGGTGGACACCCATACATGCTCGTTCACACACTGGTCCGGACCAGAACGTTTATTGCCACTCAATACTTTGTCAAATACTGTGAACTTTTACTGGAACTGACAACAGGCGTCCCCCTGTGTCACCACACTCACACCCCCGCAATTCACCAAGGGAAACACCACACTCCAACCCCTCCTACTATGAGGTCTGCGCCTCTCTGGGTTGGCTAATGGCGAGGGTTGAGACTTGCCCCTACTCCCTGGCAGCACCCCTGCAGCCACAACTGGAGGAGAAGGGGGCGGGGATATGGAGGAAATATGCACTCCCTGGTCGCCTTCCTCCACACAACCAGGAGGGGGCGGCTTCTTCGGTGGTATGGAAGGTTTGGCGTGAGCCCCGCGGACTATAACACAAATCCGCCCACCACAGGGACGTACCCCTTCACCTCGGGGAATACCAGGCAGCACCATGGGGTCACCCACTCCTCCCACCTGCCTGGGTGTGTCCGCATGCATGAGCAAGTCCCGCTCACCAGCAGGGACTCTGAGGGCTTCTTTGCCAGAGCCGCAATTTGATTTTCTGGTTGAGCCAGAGGGGAGGCCCCAGACCCTGATAACTGCTGCTGGAACTGCTTCAACACACCATGCAGCTCCTCACTCACCTCAGTGAGGCCCAGCAGCAATTACTCACCAGCCTGAACTTGGCCAAAGGCCTACCAGAAAAAAAAAATGTAAGGTTGGTGATAATGTCATGGTCACGTGTGACTGGACACACCGCCTCCAGCAGGGCGAATTTATATGACACACGCGACCCTAGATACACCGCCTCCAGTAGGGCGAATTTAAATAATAAAACTTGCAGCCAGATACATCGCCTCCAGCTGGCGAATTTCAGAATTACATGGAAAACTGGATACACCGCCTCCAGCAGGGCGAATTTAAATAATAAGGGGAAACACCAGGGAAACAATTACAATGGTGGGCCCTGCGATAGGGAACGGGGACGTGGAGACCTCCTTCACTCCCCTGAGCCAATCTCTGCACTCCTAACAGTCCCTATACAGGCTCCGCACCTGTCGCCGGGCTGGAACCTAAGAACCCTAGCTCGCCCTGCACCTATCCCTCACTAGTGAAATGGACGGTGCAGAAACTAATCCCACCACTGCACTGAAACACACAAAAGGAAAGTGACAAAACAGGGGTAACACCACTTAGCTTTGCTCTGTTGCTATTGCTCCAAGCAACAGAGTCCGACACCTGAGTGCATCTTTTCCTCCAACCGGATCCAACACCTGAGTGCAGCTTTCCAGCAACAGAGTCCCAAATGTGAGTGCAGCTTTACAACAACAGAGTCCAGCATCCGAGTGCAGCTTTCCAGCAACAGAGTCCAGCATCTGAGTGCAGGTCTCTTCCAGCAACAGAGTCCAGCATCTGAGTGCAGCTTTCACCATAGCTGCCACTCCACCAAGCTTTGCAAGAACTCCTCGCTGACACCATAGCTGCCACTCCAGTATTCTGACTGAGCTGCCCGGGACTCCTCTCAAGTTCCTTCCTTCACCAAGGATGGTTGGAAAAGACCAATCGCTAACAGTGAGTGAAACCACCTGCTACACCTTTATAGGCAGGACCCAAGGAATCACACCTGCTTCATTATCATGTGCAATAACACTATCCACCACCGGGGGCAAACTAGAACTGAAATCACCACAGTGTAATGACCCTAATGGCCACCGGGGGCAAAACTACCTTTAAGCACACAGCTTAAGGAAAAAAAAAGGTTACTTATTCAAAACCTGTCATATCCAACCTGGATCATGACACCTCGATGCGGGGTAATGGATATGAGTCTCGCAAAGTGCAGGCATTGAGTTTCCTGTAATCTACACAGAACCGGATGGTCCCTTCCTTCTTGACGAGCACCACCGGTGCCGCCCAAAGGCTCTGACTACTCTGCACTACTCCTGAATCCAGCATCTGCCTCAGTAATGTCTTCACCTCTTGGTACATCTTGGGTAGGATTTGCCGGTATCGTTCTCAAATTGGATGAGCATCCCCCGTCGGTATCTCGCGTGTGATCACTTCAGTACAGCCAAAATCTTCAGCATGACGAATGCGGCCTGATTTTCCAACAGCATAGCCTCTATAGCCCGCACATGCTCAGGGCCAAGAGCCTTCACATCCACTTCCATTTGGTCAAGGATGATTCGCCCATTCCACTCTGGGGATGGCTTCTCTTTGGGCCCCACAGCAACTGCCAGGGTCCACCCCGCACCTTTGATCGGCAATAAAGACATCTCTTTCTGACTCACCACTTCGCCCTTGTGTAGGTACACCTGGGCCAGATCTGTCCCTTGTGGCAAGGTGACTTTCCTGAGGCCCACGTTCAAAGCTCTTATGGGGACGTGTCCTCACTGGACCACAGCTATTGTACGAGTTATCATGACTTCTTGGTCCGCTCCTCCACCTACCACAGGCTGAACTATCACCTCCAGCCCATCAAGGTTGCGATGAGTCCCCACTGGAAGGTGTAATATACTTTCTCGCTCGGAAGGCAGGATTACAGACTCCTTCCCAGGGGCCCTGATGACCCCTACCACCTGATAAGACGGCACACTCTTCTGCGTCCCACAGACGTGGATCAATCGCTGAAGGGCTTCTTGAGTAGGCTTGTGTGTGGCAGCCTTCTTCCAGTAACTGGGTCCTCGTTTGGTGAACATTATCTGATCGAGTTCTCGTAGGATATTCATTCCCAGTACTACAGGCACATCTTCTTTGATGGGCTCAGGGACTAGCAGGATCCCTTTCTTTCCTACTTCTTGCCCACAGATTTGAATATTCATCCACACAATCCCTGTGACCGGGATCGGCTGTTGATTGGCAGCAAACAACCGAATCAATGTCTCCTTCTCTGGCTTAGCCAGGGCCTGAAAATGCTGCTTGAAATAGGATTCTGGCGTCGTTGTCACTTGTGAACCGGAATCTATCAAGCAATCCACTGGAACGCCCTCAAATTCAGCACTCAGGATGGGAGTCCCAGCAATCAAGCGTTCATTATGATAAGGAGCGGCCTCTCTTCTTGCTTCCCCCACAGAGTGCCGTGTTTCTGCAGGGGTTGGTAGTTTAACGGAGGCTGTTGCTGGCTTTGAGCATAATTCCGGCAGTCCCTGGCAAGGTGCCCTTGTCCTCCACATTCTGAATGTGAAGGACAAGGGCATGTCCCATTATTCTAGCCAAGGGGGTTCTGTCACTTAAAATGGCAGTTTATCTCTCCTGTCCATAGCAATGCCACCCCCTTACAGGTTGTCCAAAAAAAATGAAAAGTAGGTTGGCAACTCTGTCACTGCTCCGATGTTGTCTCTCTCCTTGACCAAGGATGCAATATCAAAGGTAGTCTTTTTCTTAGGCCGAGGTCAGACTTGCAAGAAACTCACACGAGTCTCACACATCAATACTCGGGACTGGAGTGTTCAGCTGCAGGCATTCCTCACATGTATTCAGCCTGTCCAGCAGCCACAAGTCATGCAGCTGCTTCAACAAAAACTAAAGCTCCAAGCACGCCAAAATACTCGGAGGACCCCCAAGCATGCTCGGGAAAACCCGAGCAATGAATATAATCGTTCATCACTAAATTTGTAACACAAATAAGGAAGGCATTTGTGTAAGTATAGAATGACATAACATTTTCTGCAAAGAAAATAACAAAGGTAGTCTTTTTATTGCTGCAAAGGATTACTTGTTTGCCACATGCAAATTGCCTCTTCAGAGAGGAAGAGGATTTGAACTCTATAGCACCACCTGTTGGAAAGCACATGCACTCTCCCTTGTAGCCTCTTTCCTGTATATATTATCTTCTGGAAATCTGGGTTGACCGGTATATGACTCACTGGATATCTCTGCCACACTGCAGTGGTGCAGCATCATTTTTCAAGAATTTTGATAATTTTCTCTCTGCAAGAAATGGGAAAAAGAATGGCAAACAAAAACAGTAGATGGGGATTTACCACTGTTCAAAGTCTATAACGGCATTTTTAATATTAACCTCAGACAATTTTTAATTTCTCTCCTAAAACCCAGTAGAACATTGAATAAGTAGAAAATGAATCAGTTATGTCTCCAAACAAGAGATATGTGTAACCATAGAAAGTCTGTATAGATAATAATCTCTTGTAAAAAACTTTATTCCCAGTTCTGCATAATCAACAACTAGGAGGCGCCGCACCAGTTACTACCTCGAAGTATCAGACACAATTGTGCCTCAGTGGTTAGCACTGTAGCCCTTGAGTCCTGAATTTTTATCATACCAAGGACAACATCTGCAAGGAGTTTGTATGTTCTCCCCATGTTTGCGTGGGTTTTCTTCCTACACTCCAAGGACATACTGAAATTTAGATTGTGAGCCCCAATGGGACCAGTGATAATGATGTCTGTAAAGTGCTGTGGAAATCAATGGCGCTATATACCATAGGAAATTAATTAAAAATTGATCTACAATGACTAAATAAGCTAAATTAACACTAGATGGTGCTGCAGCACATATAAATCAGATGTTGGCATTTGCTTTGTTCACTACCCTAGGAAACTAAAGTAGATAATAATACTTGTAAATAAAAGCAGCAGAAGTTGAAATGTTTTTCCTATACATGATTGAAAAATGCACAGGACTGTGACTATTTTTTTTCATACATCATATATAGCAAAACTGAAGTTGTAGAAAGTCAGCTAATATTTCAGAATTTTGTTACAATATCAGCAACATTAAAACATTTCTCAGTTTTGCTCCCTCACTGTGCTCAATGCATGGAATAATTTATGTTTCATATAATTTATTTATGCACTTCCTCCACCTTCCAGTAATATCACACAGAGAACAATACATTTTGGAGCATACATTATTCAGATTTTGCTTTTTCTCTTGTAAACTCCAGACAGTGTGAGAACATTTGCAGAAAGTCTTATAAGGTGAAAAATAGGTAAATGTTTTATTTGTATTAACTCCTAGGTTTAATTTAATTCTCTTGTTCCTTTAACCCCTTCCTGACATATGACGTACTATCCCATCCATGTGCCCTGGGCCTTAATGCCCATGGACAGGATAGTATATCATACGTGATCAGATGCGCTCACGGGGGGAGCGCAGCTGATCGCGACTGGGAATCAGATGGTTATCACACCTGACACCCGGCACTATGTGCCAGGAGCGGTCACGGACCACTTCCGGCACAATAACCCCTGGCACACTGAGATCAAACATGATCGCAGTGTACTGGGGGCATAAGGAGGCATCACGCAGGGAGATGGCTCCCTGCGTGCTTCCCTGAGACCCACAGAACAACGCAATGTGCTCGCGTTGTTCCGAGGGCCTCCTCCCTGCAGGCCCCCGGATACAAGATGGCCGCGGGGGCCTTCCGGGTCCTGCTGAGAGCAGGCGCTGAGAAGCCGCCTGCAGTGCCAGTCAGATCACTGATCTGACACAGTGCTGTGCAAAGTGTCAGATCAGCGATCTGATTTATATAGTAATGTCCCCCCCCCGGGACAATGTAAAAAGTAAAAAAAAAAAAAATACATGTGTAAAAATAATTTTTACAAAATTTCTAAATAAATAAAAAAAAAATATTCCCTAATAAATTCTTTTTTTTTTTTTAAGATAAAAAAACAATAAAAGTACACATATTTAGGATCTCCATGTCCATAATGACCCGCCCTATAAAACTGTCCCACTAGTTAACCCCTTTAGAACCTCTTAAAAAAGGCAAAAAACAATGCGTTATGATCATACCGCCGAACAAAAAGTGCAGTAACACGCAATCAAAAAGACAGATATAAATAAACATGGTACCGCTGAAAACATCATCTTGTCCCACAAAAAATAAGCCACCATACAGCATCATCAGTGAAAAAATATAAAAGTTATAGCTCGCAGAATAAAGCGATGCAAAAATAATTATTTTTTATATAAAATTGTTTTTATTGTATAAGAGCGACAAAACATTAAAAAATGCTATAAATGAGGAATCCCTGTCATCATACTAACCTGAAGAATATAACTGCTTTATCAGTTTTACCACATGTGTAACTGTGTAAACGCACCCCCCCCCAAGAGAAACTCATGAATTTCTGATTTTCTTCATTCTGCGTCCCAAAAATCGGAAAATAAAAAGCGATCAAAAAATGTCATGTGCCCAAAAATGGTACGAATAAAAACAACAACTCGTCCTGCAAAAAAATAACACCTCAAATGACTCTGAGGGTCAAAATATGGAAAAATTATAGCTCTCAAAATGTGGTGATGCAAAAATTATTTTTTGCAATATAAAGCGTCTTTTAGCGTGTGACAGCTGCCAAACATAAAAAAAACTGCTATAAATAGTAAATCAAACCCCTTTTATTACCCCTTTAGTTAGGGAAAAGTAATAAAATGTAAAAAAAAAATGTATTTATTTCCATTAGGGTTATGGTTGGAGTTAGAATTGGGGGGTTTCCACTGTTCAGGCAAATCAGTGGCTCTCCAAATGCGACATGGTGTCTGATCTCAATTGGAGCTGATTCTGCATTGAAAAAAATCAAGCGGTGTGTTAGGCGTCAGGTTCCAGCCACTGCACAGCAGGAATTCCGAGCCTTGCATTCGGCAGTCTCCCATTCCTCTCCTGCCACACAGGAGGGTTCTTAGCAGACTCATCGATCCAGGCGCTCTGCTCAGACCAGCTCTGTAGGTGTAGTTGCTGCTGCCACCTCTGGTCCAACTATAGCAACGCAGGCTGGTCAGCAGCGAGCTACTCCAGGGACTAAGTCCTCCTTTCGGTTCACTGAGCATGCCCGTGGGACGATCTCTCATTGGAGATCGGAGGTCACATGCTCAGGTCCTTCTCCAGCTCGGATTGGACTATCAGGAGGGTCATGAAGGTCCCGGAAGGATGCTGCTATAAAAGAGCCGCATAGCCACATGGCCATGCGCTAGTATAGACTCTTGTTATTATGTGTGTGAGTGAAGACGGATGCATGAGACTGGTGACTGACTTATTATGTTATCCCTCCCTTGGATATTACGAATGTCGTTAAAGTATTTGTAGTCAGAGTCAGTGCCAGCAGTGGCCTAGTCTATGTGCCACAAAGCACTCCGCTCTCCACACGAGCGTTAGCATCACACAGTGCCAATCAGCACAATGCACCTTTGCACCGCACTAGCAGCTGCGTTCCTTATAGCGGTGCCGTGCACAAGTTAAGCGCTTTCCTTCGCTCTGGAGGTTAGTGGCGTCCACCAAGGCAGTGCAGTGCACACCCGATGCAATTAGTATTTACCGTTGCTCTTCCTGACTCCGCAGTTGTGGTGTCAAGCACTCGTGGGTCTAGAAAGACTCTACCCAGCGTCTCAGGGGCAGAGTCCTGTGACCATACACCTGTGCTCATTTCGCCGTGCTTTGTGAGCTTAATAGGCTTTGGCATCTATGTTCAGCGGTAGTGCGGCTCTGTGAAGCAACAGAGACCGCCTCGTACACACCGGGTGACGTTAACCCGCGTGTGTCCATTTATAATACCGCCATACAGTGTCCGTCATTACCGAGCAGCAGTTACCATCTCTGCACGGTGGACCCCGGGCTGTGAACACACTTTATCCCATCTTTATTATTTGGTGTGTTCCGCAAGCCTGTAACACGGTGCTCCTTCCCTTCCAAGCTCTGCCATGCACCCCAACACTGGTTTACCCCCACATATGGGGTATCAGCCTACTCAGGACAATTTGCACAACAACTTTTGGGGTCCAATTTCTCCTGTTACCTTGGGAAAATAAAAAATTGAGGGCAAAAAGATCATTTTTGTGGAAAAAAATAAGATTTTTTTATTTTTATGGCTTTATGTTATAAACTTTCTCCCACATATGGAGCATCAGCGTACTCAGGACGAATTGGACAACAACTTTTGGGGTCCAATTTCTCCTGTTCCTCTTGGGAAAATAGAAAAATTGGCGACTAAAAGATCATGTTAGTGGAAAAAATATGATTATTTTCACGCCCGGACATTATAAACTTCTGTGAAGCACTTTGGGGTTCAAAGTGCTCACCACACATCTAGATAAGTTCCTTGGGGGATCTATTTCCTAAATGGGGTCACTTGTGGGGGTATCCACTGTTTAGGCACATCAGAGGCTCTCCAAATGCGACATGACACCCGCAGACCATTCCATCAAAGTCTGCATTCCAAAACGTCACTACTTCCCTTCCGAGCCCCAACGTGTGCCCATACAGAAGTTTTCACTCACATATGGGGTATCAGTGTACTCAGGACAAATTGGACAACAACTTTTGTGGTCCAATTTCTCCTGTTATCCTTGGGAAAACAAAAAAAACTGGGGACTAAAAGATCATGTCTGTGGAAAAAATATGATTTTTTTATTTTCACGCCCAGGTCTTATAAACTTCTGTGAAACACTTTGGGGTTCAAAGTGCTCACCACACATCTAGATAAGTTCCTTGGGGGGTCTAGTTTCCAAAATGGGGTCAATTGTGGGGGGTTTCCACTGTTTTGGGCACATCAGGGGCTCTCCAAACGCGACATGACACCCGCAGACCATTCCATCAAAGTTTGCATTCCAAAACGTCACTACTTCCCTTCCGAGCCCCAACGTGTGCCCATACAGTAGTTTTCTCCTACATATGGGGTATCAGCATACTCAGGACAAATTGGACACAACTTTTGGGGTCCAATTTCTCCTGTTACCCTTGGGAAAATAATAAATTTAGGACTAAAAGATCATGTTTGTGGAAAAAATTATTTTTTTTTATTTTCACGCCTGGGCGTTATAAACTTCTGTGAAGCACTTGGGGGTTCAAAGTGCCCACCACACATCTAGATAAGTTCCTGGGGGTTGTAGTTTCCATAATGGTGTCATTTGTGGGGGGGTTTCCATTGTTTAGGCACATCAGGGGCTCTCCAAACACGACATGGCGTCCAGGCAATTCTGCGTTGAAAAAGTCAAACGTGCTCATTCCCTTCTGAGCTCTGCCATGTGCCCAAACAGTGGTTTACCCCCACATATGGTGTATCAGCGTACTCAGGATAAATTGCACAATAACTTTTGGGGTCCTGTTTCCGTTTGGAAAATAAAAATTAGGGATGAAATCATTTTTGTGGAAAAAATATTATTTTTTTAATTTTACGACTGTACGTTATAAACTTCTGTGAAGCCCTTGGGGGTTCAAAGTTCTCACCACACAACTAGATAAGTTCCTTGGGGGGTCTAATTTCCAACATGGGGTTACTTGAGGGGGCTTGCCACTGTTTAGGCACGTCCGATCTCAATTCCAGCCAATTTTGCTTTGAAAAGGTAGAACGGCACTCCTTCACTTCCGAGCTCTGCCATGCGCCGAAACAGTGGTTGCCCCCCACTTATCCGCGCACTCAGGACAAATTGCACAATAACTTTTGGGGTAAAATTTCTCATGCTACCCTTGGTAAAATTAAAAAAATTACATCTGAATTAATTTTTTTGTAAAAAAAAAGTTAAATGTTCATTTTTTTTTAAACATTCAAAAAATTCCTGTGAAGCACCTGAAGGGTTAATAAACTTCTTGAATGTGGTTTTGAGCACCTTGAGGGGTGCAGTTTTTAGAATGGTGTCACTTTTGGGTATTTTCTATCATATAAACCCCTCAAAGTGACTTCAAAAGTGATGTGGTCCGTAAAAAAAATGGTGTTGTAAAAATGAGAAATCACTGGTCAACTTTTAACCCTTATAACTTCCTAACAAAAAAAAAATTTTGGTTCCAAAATTGTGCTGATGGAAAGTAAACATGTGGGAAATGTTACTTATTAAGTATTTTTTGTGCAATATCTCTGTGATTTAAGGGCATGAAAATTGCGAAATTTTCAAAATTTTCGACAAATTTCTTTTTTTCACAAATAAAAGCGTTATATCAATTAAATTTTATCACTATCATGAAGTACAATATGTCACGAGAAAACAATGTCAGAATCACCAGGATCCATAGAAGCGTTCCAGAGTTATTACCTCATAAAGGCACAGTGGCCAGAATTGTAAAAACTGCCCTGGTAATTAACATGCAAACCACCCTTGGGGGTAAAGGGGTTATGATATCTATAGAAGATCGTAATTAGACCATCCCTGCTATGAAGCATAAATTATACCATACACCAGCTGTGTATGGGACATACAGAGAATTGAGGAGGGTGGCACTTTAATGAGATCTTGATCCAGAAACTAGTCTGATTGCCATATGTACAGTTGGGAGGAATTTTCCCTTAATATAGGGCAATTAGCATCTATCGCATGTTTGTTTTGCTTTCTTCTGGATCAGCATGTTAGGTTATATGTTGACCTCGACTGACTTATGTCTACCTTTAACCTTGAAAACTATGAACCTATGAGATGGGCGAAGAGAGAAGGTATCTAAGAGCTTTTAGGAGGAATTTGATAGGTGATGATATCATACTATAGTTCTTGACTATATACATAAGCACTTAGCTGGTTGTCAGACTGGAGATCATATGCCCACATATTTTCCAACTAAAAAAGAGAAGAAAGAGGGACACATATTTGGCGAGAGGGAACAAAAATATTTTATTTTTTGCATTAACCCCTTTACTACCAAGGGTGGTTTGCACTTTAATGACCGGGCCAATTTTTACAATTCTGACCACTGTCCCTTTATGAAGTAATAATTCTGGAAGGCTTCAATGGATCTTGGCGATTCTGATATTGTTTTTTTGTGACATATTGTACTTCACGTTAGTGGTAAAATTTCTTCGATATGACTTCTGTTTATTTATGAAAAAACGGAAACATGGCGAAAATTTTGCAATTTTCAAACTTTGAATTTTTATGTCCTTAAAACAGAGAAATATGTCACACAAAAGTTAATAAATATCGTTTCCCACATGTTTACTTTACAGCAGAACAATTTTGGAAACAATTTTTTTGTTAGGAAGCAATAAGGGGTAAAAGTTGACCAGCGATTTCTCATTTTTACAACAAAATTTACAAAGCCATTTTTTTTAGGGACCACCTCACATTGATCAAATCCACATTCAAGAAGTTTATTAACCCTTAAAGTGTTTCACAGGAGCAGAAGCTACATGGAAGGAAAAAAATAACATTTAAATTTTAGTTATAAAAATGATGTTTTAGCAGCAATATTTTTTTAATTTTCACAAGGGAAAAATGAGAAAATGGACAGATAAAGTTGTGCAATTTCTTCTGAGTACGACGATACCCAATATGTGGGGGAAAACCACTGTTTAGGCGCATGGCAGGGCTCGGAAGGGAAGGAGTGCCGTTTGACTTTTTCAAACCAAAATTGACTGGAATTGAGATCAGACGCCATGTCGTGTTTGGAGAGCCCCTGATGTGCCTAAACAGTGAAAACGCCCCACAAGTGACCCCATTTTGGAAACCTGACCCCCTAAGGAACTTATCTAGATGTGTGGTGAGCACTTTGAACACCAAAGTGCTTCACACAAGTTTATAACGTAAAGTCGTGAAAATAAAAAGTCATATTTTTTCCACAAACATGATATTTTAGTCCCCAATTTGTTATTTCCCCAAGAGTGACAGGAGAAATTGGACCCCAGAAGTTGTTGTACAATTTGTCCTGAGTAGAGTTGAGCGACTTTTGGTTTTTTAGGGTCGCGTTTCATTTCGTGAAACCCGACTTTTCCAAAAGTCGGGTCGAGCAAGATCGTCCGATTATAGGGAAAAGTCGGGGTCGTCCCGAAACACGAAACCCAATGTAAGTCAATGGGGAATAAAAGTCGGCAGTGAGAGGAGGACAGGAAACACAGCTACAGTGCCCATTTGAATGCCAAAAGCATCAATTCTTCTTACTTAAGCTTGTCAACCTTAATTAACTTCATAATACAAGTTACGCACTGAAAAATGGGGGTTATTTGGCTAAAGTTGTGGGGGGGGGGGCTGGCTGCAGGTTTTCATGTGCCCTGGGCGAAAGAGCGCCCCTTTAACACATACCACAACTCATCATGCTCCGATACGGCAGATAAATAGCGGTATAGTACAATGAAAAATACCTCACTTTTTACATCTCATGACGAGGCCCATCTATTTCTCCATACAGAATCATTGGTCCCATATAATGTTTGAAACAGTATATGATGAGCTCCACATAATGCTACAGTATATGTTGGTCCCCATGGATGAAGCTCCACTGTCTTATGGGCCCAAATAATGCTCCAAACATAATGGGCCCCATTTCTAATGCTCTAGTGTATAATGGGCCCTGTAAATGCTGCTCCAGTGTCTGATGTCCACCTTTGGAATGTTCCAGTGTATGGTGGGCCCCATCTATCATTCTCCAAAGTATAGTGCTCCCCAAAAATTGCTGTCCCAACATTGAAAACAATCAAATAAGTCTCCTCGCTAGGGAATCCCTGTACTTGTCTGGACAGGTGCTGTAGCTTGCTTAACAGCTCGCCAGCCGTTCTCACGCCCAGTATGGATTGCACGTGATTGCACAAAGGTTAGAAAGGGTACCGTATCCCTGGATAACATGTATGGATAGCGTACACATTCAAAATATATGTCTCAGGAGGCAGGCTCAGACGGTGTCAGGCCCAGTATGGATTGCACGTGATTGCACAAAGGTTAGAAAGGGTACCGTATCCCCGGATAACATGTATGGATAGCGTACACATTCAAAATATATGTCTCAGGAGGCAGGCTCAGACGGTGTCAGGCCCAGTATGGATTGCACGTGATTGCACAAAGGTTAGAAAGGGTACCATATTCCTGGATAACATGTATGGATAGCATACACATTCAAAATATATGTCTCAGGAGGCAGGCTCAGACAGTGTCAGGCACAGTATGGATTGCACGTGATTGCACAAAGGTTAGAAAGGGTACCGTATCCCCGGATAACATGTATGGATAGCGTACACATTCAAAATATATGTCTCAGGAGGCAGGCTCAGATGGTGTTAGGCCCAGTATGGATTGCACGTGATTGCACAAAGGTTAGAAAGGGTACCGTATCCCCGGATAACATGTATGGATAGCGTACACATTCAAAATATATGTCTCAGGAGGCAGGCTCAGACGGTGTTAGGCCCAGTATGGATTGCACGTGATTGCACAAAGGTTAGAAAGGGTACCGTATCCCCGGATAACATGTATGGATAGCGTACACATTCAAAATATATGTCTCAGGAGGCAGGCTCAGACGGTGTCAGGCCCAGTATGGATTGCATGTGATTGCACAAAGGTTAGAAAGGGTACCGTATCCCTGGATAACATGTATGGATAGCGTACACATTCAAAATATATGTCTCAGGAGGCAGGCTCAGACGGTGTCAGGCCCAGTATGGATTGCACGTGATTGCACAAAGGTTAGAAAGGGTACCGTATCCCCGGATAACATGTATGGATAGCGTACACATTCAAAATATATGTCTCAGGAGGCAGGCTCAGACGGTGTCAGGCCCAGTATGGATTGCACGTGATTGCACAAAGGTTAGAAAGGGTACCGTATCCCTGGATAACATGTATGGATAGCGTACACATTCAAAATATATGTCTCAGGAGGCAGGCTCAGACGGTGTCAGGCACAGTATGGATTGCACGTGATTGCACAAAGGTTAGAAAGAGTACCGTATCCCCGGATAACATGTATGGATAGCGTACACATTCAAAATATATGTCTCAGGAGGCAGGCTCAGACGGTGTTAGGCCCAGTATGGATTGCACGTGATTGCACAAAGGTTAGAAAGGGTACCGTATCCCCGGATAACATGTATGGATAGCGTACACATTCAAAATATATGTCTCAGGAGGCAGGCTCAGACGGTGTTAGGCCCAGTATGGATTGCACGTGATTGCACAAAGGTTAGAAAGGGTACCGTATTCCCGGATAACATGTATGGATAGCGTACACATTCAAAATATATGTCTCAGGAGGCAGGCTCAGACGGTGTTAGGCCCAGTATGGATTGCACGTGATTGCACAAAGGTTAGAAAGGGTACCGTATCCCTGGATAACATGTATGGATAGCGTACACATTCAAAATATATGTCTCAGGAGGCAGGCTCAGACGGTGTCAGGCACAGTATGGATTGCACGTGATTGCACAAAGGTTAGAAAGGGTACCGTATCCCCGGATAACATGTATGGATAGCGTACACATTCAAAATATATGTCTCAGGAGGCAGGCTCAGACGGTGTTAGGCCCAGTATGGATTGCACGTGATTGCACAAAGGTTAGAAAGGGTACCGTATCCCCGGATAACATGTATGGATAGCGTACACATTCAAAATATATGTCTCAGGAGGCAGGCTCAGACAGTGTTAGGCCCAGTATGGATTGCACGTGATTGCACAAAGGTTAGAAAGGGTACCGTATCCCCGGATAACATGTATGGATAGCGTACACATTCAAAATATATGTCTCAGGAGGCAGGCTCAGACGGTGTTAGGCCCAGTATGGATTGCACGTGATTGCACAAAGGTTAGAAAGGGTACCGTATCCCCGGATAACATGTATGGATAGCGTACACATTCAAAATATATGTCTCAGGAGGCAGGCTCAGACGGTGTCAGGCCCAGTATGGATTGCACGTGATTGCACAAAGGTTAGAAAGGGTACCGTATCCCCGGATAACATGTATGGATAGCGTACACATTCAAAATATATGTCTCAGGAGGCAGGCTCAGACGGTGTCAGGCCCAGTATGGATTGCACGTGATTGCACAAAGGTTAGAAAGGGTACCGTATCCCTGGATAACATGTATGGATAGCGTACACATTCAAAATATATGTCTCAGGAGGCAGGCTCAGACGGTGTCAGGCACAGTATGGATTGCACGTGATTGCACAAAGGTTAGAAAGGGTACCGTATCCCCGGATAACATGTATGGATAGCGTACACATTCAAAATATATGTCTCAGGAGGCAGGCTCAGACGGTGTCAGGCACAGTATGGATTGCACGTGATTGCACAAAGGTTAGAAAGGGTACCGTATCCCCGGATAACATGTATGGATAGCGTACACATTCAAAATATATGTCTCAGGAGGCAGGCTCAGACGGTGTCAGGCACAGTATGGATTTGACGGCCCAGATTACACAGCGGAGGAGCAGGGAGAGGTAAAGATTGCAAATGCTGGGGCCCTGCCCAAGCAAGGGGGGCCCACTCGTGGGCGTCGGTACTGGCACTGGGCCCCTCATAGTACAGCGGTGTGTCTGACGGCGGGTGTGCACCACCACCATCAGAGACACTTGATTGCACTATGAGGGACCCTGTGCCAGTGCCCGCGCCCAAGAGTCGGCCTACCCACCTGTCCAGGGCAACGGCACTCGCACGGTGTCGTGCGGTAGGTGGTGACCCCGGCCATGGGGGGGAGGCAGCACAGTTAGGGAGTTTTAGTAAGTGGCATATGTTGATGTTGGACATTCAGCTGATGCAAAAGGCGAAATAGGTGAAGTACCAGGAAGAGGTGGACCAAAGCAAGCCATTTTTCTGTCACCCTATGTGTCATCAGGGGAAGGTGGGACAAAATCCTTGGAAACCCATGCGTGGTTCATTTTAATGAAGGTTAGATCATCCACATTTTGGGTTGACAGACGGGTCCTTTTTTCTGTCAGGATTGATCCAGCTGCACTGAAGACTCTTTCCGATAGCACACTTGCAGCTGGGCAAGCGAGCTCCTGTAAGGCATATTGGGCCAATTCAGGCCAGGTGTCCAGTTTAGCGGCCCAATAGTCAAAGGGGAATGACCTGTGTGAGAGAACATCGATATGGGAGGAAAAGTAGTTTGTAACCATAGTTGACAACTGCTGTCTACTGTCACTTTCCATCGATGCAGTATTACCAGTTGTGTGAGCGGTATTTGAAAAATCAGTCCACAACATTGTCATGAAACTCCTGTCTCCAACGCCACTTCTGCTGTGTGCACCACGAACACCTCTACCAAGCTGCCCCCGGCCCGTACGGCTCGTGTGAGAACCATCACCGCTGCTGTGTGCTGGGAATGCCTCAAGCAACCGATTTATCAGAGTTGCTTGTTTATTAGCCAATATTAGGTCAAGGTTCTCCTGTGGCATGATGTTTTGTAATTTGCCTTTATAGCGTGGATCCAGGATGCTGGCCAACCAGTAGTCGTCATCGTTCATCATTTTGGCAATGCGGGGGTCCCTTTTTAGGATCCGCAAGGCATAATCTGACATGTGGGCCAATGTTCCCGGTGTCAATGATGCACTGCGAGTGCTGGGTGGAGGAGCACTTTCTGGCAAATCCACATCCCTCCAGTCACGCACAAACCCTGTACCAGACCTTGCCACGCCAACATTTTCACTTGCCCCACGAGATGCATCCTCCTCCCCTAAGTAATCATCCCCATCATCCTCCTCCTCCTCCTCTTCTTCCTCCACCTCGTCCAGGAGAGGTCCCTGAGCAGACAATGGCTGAATGTCATCAAGGATTCCCTCCTCCTCTTCCTCCTCATCAACATTGGCTGCAGACGCCTGCTCCTTAAGGTGCGTCAAAGTTTGCATGAGCAGACGCATAAGTGGGATGCTCATGCTTAGGATGGCGTCGTCTGCGCTTACCAGCCGTGTGCATTCCTCAAAACACTGAAGGACTTTACAAAGGTCTTTCAGCTTCGACCACTGCACGCCTGTCAACTCCATGTCTGCTCTCAAAGTGCCTGGCCGTGTATCCTCCCACAAATGCATTATGGCCTGCCTCTGTTCGCACAGCCGCTCCACCATGTGCAGGGTGGAGTTCCACCTTGTTGCAATGTCGATAATGAGGCGGTGGTTGGGAAGGTGGAGCAATCGCTGCAGCTTCTGCATATGAACGGAGTGTACAGGCGACCGGCGGATGTGCGCGCACAGTCTTCGCACCTTCTGGAGCAGGGCTGTTAACTCCGGATAATTTTTGAGGAAGCACTGCACCACCAGGTTCAAGGTGTGAGCCAAGCACGGTATGTGGCTGTGTTTTGAAAGGGCTATGGCTGCCACAAAATTACGGCCGTTATCACTAACTACCTTGCCTGCCTCAAGATGTACACTGCCCAGCCATGACTCAGTTTGTCGCTTCAAGTACTCGGCCAGCACCTCGGCGGTGTGTCTGTCGCCCAAACACATCATCTGCAACACAGCCTGCTGACGCTTTCCACTAGCTGCTCGATAGGGGGACACATCGTGTGCAACAGTGGCAGCTGCAGATGGAGTGCTCGTACGACTGCGCTCTGTGGACGAGCTTTCGCTTCTGGAGGAGGAGGAGGAGGAGGAGGGTCGAACGCCTACAGCCAACTGTTTCCTATACCGTGGGCTAGGCAGCACTGTCCCACCACCGCTGTCCCCTGTGGACCCTGCATCCACCACATTAACCCAGTGCGCAGTGATGGACACGTAACGGCCCTGGCCATGCCGACTGGACCATGCATCAGTTGTGAGGTGCACCTTTCCGCTCACTGACTGCTTGAGTGCATGGACAATGCGGTCTTTCACATGATGGTGGAGGGCTGGGATGGCTTTGCGAGAGAAGAAGTGGCGACTGGGTAGGTCATAGCGTGGTACTGCATAGGCCATGAGTTCGCGGAAAGCTGTGCTTTCCACCAACCGAAAGGGCATCATCTCAAACGAGATTAGTTTGGCAATGTGGGCGTTTAAACCCAGTGTACGCGGATGAGAGACTGAGTACTTTCTTGACCTACTCATAGTGTCTGGGAGGGTGAGCTGGACTTGAGAGCTGCATATGGTGGAAGTAGCGGTGGACAGGGCGGACTGAGAGAGGGTTGATGATGGTGATGGAGTTGGTGTTCTTTCTGATGGCCTAGAATCAGTCTTTCGTTGATATAACAGTGGGATTCCCTGACTGCTGTGGTCTTGCAACGACACCTCAACATTTGCTGCTGTGCTAACCGGTGGGCTTACAGTGGGGGAAACAATGTAGCGTTGCTGACTACCTTCGTTGTGATCAGTTGCACATGTGGCACTTGAGGTTTGGTGTTGTGTCCACGCTTGCAAGTGCATGCTGGTTAAATGTCTAAGCATGCAACTGGTATTCAAATTTTTCAGATTTTTCCCTCGGCTAAAGGTCTTTGCGCACTTCTTACAGATAACCTTGGTTTGATCATGAGGATTTTGTTCAAAAAAGTGCCACACTGCACTCTTCCTACTTTGGCAGACATTTTGCGGCCTAGCACGCTGTGATCTTTTGACCCTCTGGACAAGCTGTCCAGCAACTCTTTTGATGTTTGGAACCTGTCTTTGGAGTGCTCCGGGCCTGCCAGATAACAGCTGTTGCGATGTCGATGTCTGCTGTGGATGCTCCTCATCTGAGCTATTGGAAGCAGCACCCTCTTCCCCCAATGGATGCCAATCTGGGTCAACAACTGGGTCATCCATCACCTCCTCTTCTATGTCATGTGCACCTTTCTCTGTGTCACCGTGTATGGTGGTATAGTGTGCGGGAAGGGGCACCTGAGTCTCATCAGGGTCAAAATCTGGCTCTGTACACTGCGAGGACAATGTAGTGCTCTGAGTGAATGTACCAGCAGAATCATCCATCAGCGGCTGTGCATCAGTGCACTCCATGTCAGATTCATCTTGGCCTGGGTAATTCACCATTTCACTTGATAATCCAGGCATGGTATGTGAAAACAGCTCCATGGAGTAATCAGTAGTATGGCCTGCGTCATTCTTCAATCTTGGTTGGGGTGAAGGACACAAGGAAAGGTGTGGTTCATGAACATGAGCCTCCAATGACGACTCAGTGCTTTTACTTTTTACAACTGAAGAAGAGGAGGCGATAGAGCTGGAGGCTGAGTCAGCAATGTAAGACAAAACTTTTTCCTGATGCTCTGCCTTTAAAAGCGGTTTGCCAACTCCTAGAAAACTAAGCGTTCGAGGCCTTATGTAGCCAGACGATGACGCAGGGTCAGCACCTCCTGCATTCGGTCCTATTTTGTTCTTGCCACTACCATCAGATCCACCACCAACACCATCATTACCAGCTGCCAACCCCCGCCCAATTCCACGGCCTCTTCCACCAGCCTTCCTCATTTTTGGTAGAAATGTAGACAAAATCCAACAAACTATATAGTAATGTAAAACAAGGTACAAGGTGTCTATAGGACAGGGGAGATTTAGAATTTCTGCACACACTTGTGGACAGTGGACACTTTTGGATTGTGTGAGGCCCACTGATATCTGAGCGCTATGTGACAGGCTCGATGGCACAGCTGCCTGTGACCAAAGTGATGAGAGGATAATGGAGATTTTGAATCTCTGCGCACACTTTTGGACACTGGACACTTGTGGATTGTGTGAGGCCCACTGATATCTGAGCGCTATGTGACACGCTCGATGGCACAGCTGCCTGTGACCAAAGTGACGAGAGGATAATGGAGATTTTGAATCTCTGCGCACACTTTTGGACACTGGACACTTGTGGATTGTGTGAGGCCCACTGATATCTGAGCGCTATGTGACACGCTCGATGGCACAGCTGCCTGTGACCAAAGTGACGAGAGGATAATGGAGATTTTGAATCTCTGCGCACACTTTTGGACACTGGACACTTGTGGATTGTGTGAGGCCCACTGATATCTGAGCGCTATGTGACAGGCTCGATGGCACAGCTGTGACAAAAGTGACTAGAGGATAAGGGAGATTGGATTGCTTTTAAAAAAACAGTTTGCGGAGCAGTGGGTAAACAGCAATGCCAGCCCATCAACCAACACCACTGATACACCACAATATAGCCTCCCCTTGCACTGCACACACAGTGACTTGTGTGTTGTGCAGGCCAAATCGCTAGCAGCAGAAGCAGTTTTTTTGTCTTCTTCCCTGCCTAACGCTCTCCCTACAGAATCAGCAGCAACCTCTCCCTATACTAAGATCGGCAGAAGTAAGATGGCGGTCAGCGTGCACGCCCTTTTATACCCCCTGTGACGCCCACCAAAGCAAGCCAATCACTTGCATGCCCTTCTGAAAGATGGTGGTGACCCGTGCCTAGGTCATCACGTTGCCCACAGTGTCCGTGGATCCTGATTGGCTGAAAAAGAGCGCAAAACAAACTTTTGAAACGCGACTTTGGCGCGTAAGTCGCCGACCTCGTGGCCGACCTCATCCTAGGGTCGGGTTTCGTTTCATGAAACCCGACTTTGCCAAAAGTCGGCGACTTTTGAATTTTTTCGACCCGTTTCGCTCAACTCTAGTCCTGAGTATGCTGATACCCTATATGTGGGGGGAATCACTGTTTGGGCACACGGCAGAGCTCAAATGGGAAGGAGCACCGTTTGACTTTTTCAAACCAAAATTGGCTGGAATTGAGATCAGATGTCATGTCGTATTTGGGGAGACCTTGATGTGCCTAAACAGCGGAAACCCCCCACAAGTTACACCATTTTGGAAACTAGACCCCCTAAGTAACTTATCTAGATGTGTGATGAGCAGTTTGAATCCCCAAGTGTTTCATAAAAGTTTACAACGTCTGGGCGTGAAAATAAAAAATCATAATTTTTCCACAAACATGATCGTTTAGTCCCCAATTTTTTATTTTCCAAGGGTAACAGGAGAAATTGGACCTAAAAGTTGTTGTCCAATTTATCCTGAGTACACTGGTACCCCATATATGGGAGAAAACTACTGTTTGGGCACATGTCAGGGCTCAGAAGGGAAGTAGTGACGCTTTGGAATGCAGACTTTGATGGAATGGTCTGTGGGCATCTTGTTTCATTTGCAGAGCCCCTGATGTGCCTAAACAGTAGAAGCCCCCCACAAGTGACCGCATTTTGGAAGCTAGACCGCCTAAGGAACTTATCTAGATTTGTAGTGAAAATTTTAACCCCCAAGTGTTTCACTAAAGTTTATAATTCCCGGGCGTGAAAATAAAAAATCCTATTTAGTCCCCAATTTTTAATTTTCCCAAGGGTAACAGGAGAAATTGGACCCCAAAAGTTCTTGTCCAATTTGTCATGAGTACACTGGTACCCCATATATGGGAAAAACTACTGTTAGGGCTCAGAAGGGAAGTAGTGACATTTTGGAATGCAGACTTTGATGGAATGGTCTGCGGACATCATGCTCCCTTTGCAGAGCCCCTGATGTGCCTAAACAGTAAAAAAAAAAACAAAGTGACATCACTTTGGAAACTAGGCCCCCAAGGATCTAGATTTGCCTCCCTTTTTGGAACTAATCTAATGCCTGTAAATCTAAGTAAATTTAAGTGCATGGAGGTGTGGTACAATTTGAAGCAACCTTTCATACACAGGCCAGGTGTTTTGGGGCAGGTGACTCATTGATAATTGGTGTCTGTAAGGGACGACAGAGATGTCCCTCCTGGAATGTGCCCCCACCTTGGCATTCCCCCAGGCCATAAAAAGCAATACAATGTTTTTCTTTAATTAAACTGCATCACTTATCAAAGTTCGGCGGCATCTGGATGTGCGCACGGAAGTGGCGCAAAGGGGGTGAGAAAGAAAAGCGAGCATGAATGTTGATCAGTGAAATGCATCACCAATCAATGCTCGGCGACTGTTAAATGTGTGCACAGAGATGGCACAAAGGGGGGTGGAGGGTGTTAAAAAGAGGGGGAAAGGGAAGGGGGAAGAGGGATGGGGATTGGGGTGGATGAAGAGAGATCGGGCAGGGATCAGGGATCAACACTTACGGTTGTAGTCTCTCTTCTTTCTTCTGTCTTAGGCTGGCTTCACATTTGCGTTTTTTAGCGCTGGAAAAAAACGCATACGTGCGCATGCGTTTTTTCCCCTATATTTAACATGGGTGCGCATACCTGCGCGCTGGTAAGCGCATGTATGCGATTTTCATGCGCTGCGTTTTTTTGTGGTGTGCGTTTGTATTTTCCAGACGCAGCATGTTGCATTTTTTGGCCCTGCAAAAAAGCGCATGCGCACATATGCGCACGTTTTGCGCTAAAAATGGCCATTATAGCCTATGGATGCGCATACATGCGCACTGGCATGCTCATGTATGCGTTTTTTTGCACATGCATATTTTTTTGTTAACCATGGAATTTAGGGGTTTGGGTTAGAGTTAGGGTTAGTTAAGGGGGTTTAGGGTTAGGGTCAGTGTCAGGGTTAGGGTTGGGGTTAGGGTCAGGGTTAGGGTTAAGTATGGTTTGGTTAAGGGTCAGGGTCAGGGTTAGGGTTGGGGTTAGGGTCAGGGTTAGGGTTAAGTATGGTTTGGTTAAGGGTTAGGGTCAGGGTTAGGGTTAGGGTTAGGGTTAGGGTCAGGGTTAGGGTTAAGTATGGTTTGGTTAAGGGTCAGGGTCAGGGTTAGGGTTGGGGTTAGGGTCAGGGTTAGGGTTAAGTATGGTTTGGTTAAGGGTTAGGGTCAGGGTTAGGGTTAGGGTTAGGGTTAGGGTTAGTTAGGGTTTGGGTTAGGGTTAAGTATGGTTTGGTTAAGGGTTAGGGTTAGGGTTAGGGTTAGGGTCAGGGTTAGGGTTAGGGTTAGGGTTAGGGTTAGTTAGGGTTTAGGGTTTGGGTTAGGGTTAAGTATGGTTTGGTTAAGGGTTAGGGTCAGGGTTAGGGTTAGGGTTAGGGTCAGGGTTAGGGTTAGGGTTAGGGTTAGGGTTAGGGTCAGGGTTAGGGTTAGTAAAGTCATGGTTTGGGTTAGTGTGAGGGGCCACCTAATGTTGGAAAAAAACGCAAACGCGGTAAAAACGCACTAAAAACGCATACAAACGCATAATAACGCTGCGTTTTTTTCATGCATGCTCATAAAAATGCTTGAAAAAAACGCAGCAGTTGTATGCTTTTGTATGCGTTTTTTCAATGCGTTTTTTTGCGGGAAAAACACGCTGCAAAAAAAAGCAAGTGTGAAACTAGCCTTATTTCTTCTGTCTTTCTTCTGTCTTCTTTCTTCTGTCTTCAGCAGGGGAAGAGTCCTGAGGAGAGAATTTGCATATGCCCAGTGCCTTCTGGGATAAGTGAAGAGTCTTCGCGAGCTCAAAGAACACTGGATTTTGGTCGTTGCAGCTGAAAGGAGGAAATCGGTAAATTTTGGCACATTTTTTCACCGCTTTTATATCTCTTTAACAATAAGAACATGGAAGAGGCCAGTAGCCATTTGGTGAGCTGCATTTCTTGCTACATGTTCACAGACTTACCAGTGGAAAAGCCAAACTTCACATGCCAGAAATGCAAGCTTGTGTCCCTGTTTGAGGAAAAGTTGCAAAATCTAGAAGAGAGGTTAGCTACATTGAAAATATTTAAGGAAGGTGAAGAATTCTTAGATAGAGCAGAAATATCTCTTCATGTTACAGAAAGAGAAGAAATTCGAAGTGCACCTGAAGACACAGAAGAATGGAAGCATGTTACCCAGAGAAGCAGGAAGATCAAGAGGCAGACAGCACACATACTGCTCAAGAATCAGTACCAGGCTCTTACGCAGGAGAACAATGAAGAAATACAGTACATCAGGATAAGAATTTGTCCATAAACAACAACCTTGCATGCCTTCAGAGTCCTTCTGGATGTAGAAAGAAAAATTTGAAGAAGAAACGGAAAGTTGTGGTCATGGGGGATTCCCTGCTGAGAGGAACAGAGGTCGCTATCTGCAGACTGGATATGACCTCAAGAGAAATGTGCTGTCTTCCAGGTGCAAAAATGAATGATGTGTCTGACAGGATAACAAGAATCTTCAGACCTACAGACGACCACCCATTCCTGCTAATACATATGGGGATAAATTACACCACAAGAAACTACCTGGAACCATCTGCAGAGACTTTGAAAACTTAGGTAAGAAAGTGAAAGAACTGGAAGTGCAGGTGGTCTCCTGTTCCATCCTTCCAGTGGATGGCAATGGAACAAGGAGGTGGTATAAGATTCTGCAGGTGAACAACTGGCTACGTCGATGGTGCCGTCAGCAAGGATTTGGATTTCTGGATCGCGGAGTGAATTACCTATATGATGGACTACTTGCTAGAAATGGGGTGCACCTTGCGAAGACTGGAAAACGTATTTGGAAGTCGCCTTGCTACACTCATAAGGAGAGCTTTAAACTAGAACAATGTGGGAAGGGAAGCAAAAGGCCAGAAAAAGCCATACACCTGACAAATATTATTGAGAATTCTGCTATTAGAAGTGGAAGGGAAGAACAAAGACAAAAAAATCTAAGTAATAAAAATATTGGAGAAAGAGAAACCAATCACAAACTAAAATGTTTCTATACGAATGCACAAAGCATGGGCAACAAACAAGGAGAATTGGAACTACTAAAGCAGGAAAAAAATATGATGTCATTGGAATCACTGAAACTTGTTGGATGATACACATGATTGGGGCAGCACGATGGCTCAGTGGTTAGCATCGCAGCGCTGGAGTCCTGGGTTCAAATCCCACCAAGGACAACATCTGCAAGGAGTTTGCATTTTCTCCCCGTGTTTGCGTGGGTTTCCTCTGAGTACTCCGGTTTCCTCCCACATTCCAAAGACATACTGATAGGGAAAGTAGATTGTGAGCCCCATCGGGGAAAGCGATGATAATGTGTGCAAACTATAAAGCACTATGGAATATGTTAGCGCTATATAAAAATAAAGATTATTATTATTAAAGATTATTATGATTGGAATAAAAGGCTAGAAGGATACAACTTATTTGCAAGAAACAGATATGATAAACGAGGAGGTGGTGTCACACTGTATGTTAGAAAAGCGTAAAAAAGATTGAAGCTTCAGAGACTGGGAGTTCTGTGGAAACTGTTTAGGTAAGAATACAAGGACAGAACAAAGGAAAGGACACCATTGTAGGCATTCACTGTCCTATTAAGGGAATAGAAGAATCCAGGATATCTATAAACAGAAAGATAGTGAGGAAACACATAGCTAACCTAAATGAATTTAAGTCTCCAGTTTCAGATGAATTACATCCCAGAGTACTGAAGGAGATAGCAGAAGAAATTTTTGAACCACTCTCCATAATCTTTGAAAAGTCTTGTAGAACAGGAGAAGTCCCAGAAGACTGGAGAAGAGCAAGTGCTGTTCCTATCTTCAAAAAGGGCAAGAAGGTGGAAACAGGGAACTATAGGCCAGTGAATCTGACTTCTATTCCAGGAAAGATCTTTGAACAAATTATTAAACAACATGTATGTCAGTACCTGGATAAGAATGAAGTGATTAAACAGAGTCAGCATGGGTTTGTAACTAATAAGTCATGTCAGACTAACTTAATTTCCTTCTATGACGGAATCACTGACTGGGCGGATCAGGGAAATGCTGTAGATATAGTATATCTTGACATCAGCAAAGCATTTGACAAAGTATCTCACACAATCCTTTTTTTAAAAAAAATGGCAAAGTATGGAATGGACAAGGCAACTGTTAGGTGGATTCATAACTAGCTTAGTGATTGGACCCAAAGAGTGATCATAAATGGCTGCACATCCAGTTGGAAGAATGTCTCAAGTGGGGTAGCACAGGGCTCTGTCCTGGGCCCTGTATTGTTCAACATCTTTATCAATGATTTAGATGAAGGAATTGTGGGTAAACTGATTAAATTTGCTTATGACACAAAGCTAGGAGGGATAGCTAATACTAGAGAAGAGAGAGAGGATTCAAAAAGATATAAATAAACTGGAGCAGTGGGAAGCAACTAACAGAATGGTTTTTAACAGGGAAAAATGCAAAGTACTACATCTGGGCAATAAAAATGAAAAAAGCATATACAGAATGGGAGGAATATGGCTAAGCAACAGCACATGTGAAACAGACTTGGGTATACTAATAGATCATAGACTGAACATGAGTCAACAGTGTGATGCAGCAGAAAAAAAGGCAAATGTAATTCTAGGATGTATTAACAGAAGCATACAGTCTAGATCATATGAAGTCATTATTGCCCTCTACTCCTCTTTGGTAAGACCTCATCTAGAATACTGTGTCCATTTTTGGGCACCACATTTAAAAAAAGACATCAACAAACTGGAGTAAGTTCAGAGAAGAGCGACCAAAATGGTGACCGGTCTGCAAACCATGTCCTATGAGGAACGGTTGCAGGTTTTAGGAATGTTTAGCTTGCAAAAGAGAAGATTGAGAGGAGACTTAATAGCTGTCAATACAAATATCTGAAGGGCTGTCACATTGTAGAAGGATCATCTTTATTCTCATTTGCACAAGGAAAGACTAGAAGCAATGGGATGAAACTGAATGGGAGGAGACGCAGATTCGATGTTAGAAAAAGCTTTCTGACAGTTAGGGTGATCAATGAGTGGAACAGGCTGCCAAGAGAGGTCATGAGTTCTCCTTCAATAGAAGTCTTCAAACAGAGGCTGGACAGACATCTGTCTGGGATGATTTAGTGAATCCTGCTTTGAGCAGGGGGTTGGACCAGATGGCCCAGGTGGTCCTTTCCAACTCTACCATTCTATGACTCTATGATTCTAGGGATTGTGGTGTCACAGGCTTCTGTGGCACCACAAGTCCCAGCACATGAGATCAAGCTTTGTGACCGCACTGCAGGAATCCTCAGCTAGAGTGAGGACTTTCAGTGCAGTCACAGACAGGTGACAAACAGGTCACAGAGTGGTCATACCGCTGGTGTGACCTGTCATTGGTGGGATCGATGAACACATTGATCCCACCAATCAGAGCTGGCCCTGGTGACACTGATGTTGCTTGGCACCTGCCTAGGATTCGAGCTCACAGCTCCGATGCCAAGCAGGTCACCGGCAGGGCACAGCGTGGGAACACCGCGGCTGTGCCCTGTGATTGGCGTAGTCGATGTGATCGTCGATCTGAGAGCTTTTCGCTGATGCCTGTACTCGATCCTAGGCTGGGACTTCACTCAGCCAATCTGACTGGCTGAAACAATGAGAATGGCTGTGATTGGCTGTTCAGAATTTCACCCACAGACCATGGTACCGAGTACCCGTACTTTAGTAGCTTTCAAATTTCACTCACAGACCATGGGGCAGAGTACCCCCTTAGAAGCAGCTTTCACATTTCATCCAAAGAGTATGGGACAGAGTACACCCATAGCTCCAAAATGTCTGCTCCAGTAGCGTATGTTGCAAATGCAGCAGATGAAAACCTTGTAGCATGATCTTGGATCAAGCTGGTGGTCTACAGAAAGGCTCATTATCGTCAGTCCAGTTAAAAATTGCACCCACAGAGCATGTTTCCAAGTTTCCCCCACAGAAGCTGATCACAAATTTAACACCCAGACAATGGTCCACAGAACGCCACTGGCTGGGTTGCAGAGTACACACAGCAGCTTTCAGCAAACAACTCCCACAGATATGGGTTCAAGAATACACATAACGCTTTTTAGGACAGTGCTGTGACAAACATGGTTGCCTAAGAGTAGAAAAAATATTGACACACACAAGACTTCCACCAACCCAGTTGACGATTCTAAATCATTTTGAGAACGCGCGGTACCATCACAGAGACGAGTGCAGAGTATTTTTGTAAAACTGCGCACATGCAAAACCTAATACCGTCAGTTACTATAGCTGCCTCCTGTCCCTACACTAAGCAGAGTAGAAATAAAAAATAAAAATCTTAAAACAGGTCCAAGTTGAGGAGGAGGTGGAGGAGGAGGTGGACTTGGGAATATAGGTGGAAGAGGCAGTAGCCAAAACAGTTTTTTTGTGCTTTTTATTTGTGGAGGAGGACCCAGATTAAATGAATGGCAAAGAGAGTTGAAGACTGGCTGGGTGAAGCTATTATAATTCTCTTGTCATCCAAAGGTATTGACAAGTCGTGTGGGATCCTGGTTCATTTTAAGGAATGTTAGGTTACCCACATTTAATGTGGACAGGTAGATGAGCATGCCTGTGTTGACACCCCCTACCATCCTATATGCATGTTCTGACAGTACATTTGCTGCGGTTGAGGCCAGAACCTCCAAAGTACAAAGGGCAAGCTCAGGCCATGTGTCCAATTTGGAACCCCAGAAGCTAAATGGGGCAGACCCATCTGTTAGTACATGGAGATGTGTGGACAGGTAGTCTTCCACTATGTTGCTGTAACGCGACCTCCTGTTAATGCAGACCGTATCAGATGGTGTTGCCGGACGTTATGGCATACTCAGATTTTGTCCACACTACCCCTTCAGAGGTGCTGGTGGTGCCCCAGCTGCATTGGCGACTTCCTTCTTCACCTCCTTATTCCACTGAGCCCCCGCTATCAGGTGGGAAAGCAATTAGTAGATTTTCTACCAGCGTGGGTTTGAATTCACGCATTTTGCGATCCCGCTCCAGTCACGGAAGTAATGTTGGTACAATGTCATCGTAACTATGATCCATCTGGGTGGCCAGTGGTCATTTCACAGGCACTACAGCATTTATTGGCTCATGTGTGCCAGGCTGCCCAAAGACAACGACAAGCTGTCCTCAGTGGTAGGTATATCGTGTGGGTACTCTGCATCCCCCAGCTACATTCCAGTGATGCACGTAAGCAGATCTGAGTGTCACCCTGCTGTGATAATGTTTGTTCCTCCTCCCCTGCCTCCTCTTCCTCCTACTCATCATTATCATCATCATCCTCTCAAATTGTCCCCTGCATGTAAAGTTGGGTAAAACAAAAAAAAACTGAACTGGAGTAGAATTGAATGACTTGCATGATGTAAAAGCATGTTCACACTGGCCATAAAAGCAAGCAAAACCAAAGGAAAAAACAATGTGTGTATATACCCTAATGAAAATAAATAAGTAAAAAAGCAAGTGCATTAAATAACATAGGGTACTTGGTAAACACTGTTTTGATCAAAAAAGTATAAAGCTGTCCCAGCACGGCAAGGTGTACCCATTTGAGACAGTAAAAAAGCAAGTGTATTAAATAACATAGGGTACTTGGTAAACACTGTTTTGATCAAAAAAGTATAAAGCTGTCCCACCACGGCAAGGGATCTGTTACAACTGAATTCTGCCTCCGTCTCGTCTTTGCATTGTCCGGTCGTGGTAAGCAGTGGAGCACCCCCCAATCCCGGCCCCTACCACACCCATTTGAGACAGTAACTACACTAACGGTTAAAACCTACCTAGTGTGAATAGTGGCAGAGTCTCTGGGTCCCAAACGGACACCCAGTTTCAGAGGGACTATAAGTGAACTACACAGCTCAGTAGAAAGGAGGCTACACCCTATTTGTACTGAATACAAAAATGCTGAAGAAAAACAAAAAAAAACTGAACTGGAGTAGAATTGAATGACATGCATGATGTAAAAGCATGTTCACACACACCATAAAAGCATTGCCATGGTGGGAGAGCTTTATACTTTTTTGATCAAAACAGTGTTTATCCAGTACCCTATGTTATTTAATGCACTTGCTTTTTTACTTATTTATTTTCATTAGGGTATATACACACATTGTTTTTTCCTTTGGTTTTGCATGTAAAGTTGGGTACCTGGCTGTTGTTGGGACTTCATGGCCTGAATTTTTTTTCCCGCAGCCATATAAGTGGTACAGTAACACTAATGATGGCGTCATCAGCACTGATCATATTGGTAGAATATTCAAAGAAGTGCAACATGGCACACAAGTCCTGCATGGAGGCCCACTCCTTGATGGTGAAGTGGTGTTGCTCTTCAGTGCGACTTGACTGTGCGTACTGCAGATGAAACTCCTTTATTGCCTGCTGCTGCTTGTACATTCTCTCCGCAATTTACAAGGTGGATGTGAGGGAAGAGGGAAACTCCATTTTGGATTATAGGTTCAGGACATCTCTCTCCACTCCTGGAATGTACCTCCTACCCTTGGCATTCCCCAGGATCAATGTTTCTCTTCAATTAAAACTCCAGGAACAAGCTCTTTGAAGCTTGTTGACTAGCAATTAGCACAAGGGTGTAAGTTCTATTGCAGCTACAGCCAAACTGGATTCCTTTGTCAGACTGAAGCACATGGAGACATTGTGGCATTACAGGTCACAGCAAGGCTCTGAGGTATTGAATCTGGAAAATTACCTATAATTAGAGTTGAGCGATACCATCCGATACTTCAAAGTATCGTATCGGATGGTATCGGCCGATCTTTAAAAAAAGTATCGGTATCGCCGATTCCGATACCGGAAGTCCCATTCAAGTCTATGGGACTTCCGGTATCGGAATAAGAAAAACCCTTTCCTGCCCTTGTACAGCCTCTCTGGGGTCTGTACGGGCCTTTCGGGGGGCTGTGCCGGCCTGCCAGGGGGTCTGTGCAGGCTCCGGTGGTCTGTGCCGGCCTGCCGGTGGTCTGTGCAGGCTCCGGGGGGCTGTGCCGGCCTGCCGGGGGGCTGTGCCGGCCTGCCGGGGGGCTGTGCCGGCCTGCCGGGGGGCTGTGCAGGCTCCGGGGGGCTGTGCCGGCCTGCCGGGGGGCTGTGCCGGCCTGCCGGGGCGCTGTGCCGGCCTGCCGGGGGGCTGTGCCGGCCTGCCGGTGGTCTGTGCAGGCTCCGGGGGTCTGTGCAGGCATCGTCCGATGGGACTACAAGTCCCATCGGGCGATGCCTGCTACCATGACAGTGATTGACACATTAGCCAATGATGGGACAGTAGTAGTCCCATCATCCGGCTAATGTGTTAAATGTAAAAAAAAAAAAAAAAAAATTACATGCTACATACATACAACATGCATACTACATACATGCTACATTCATACTACATACTACATACATGCTACATTCATACTACATGCAACATACATACTACATATATACTACATGCATGCTACATACATACTGCATACTACATGCTACATACATACTACATATATACTACATGCATGCTACATACATACTACATGCTACATACATACCACATACATACTACATATATACTACATGCATGCTACATACATACTACATATATACTACATGCATGCTACATACATACTACATGCTACATACATACTACATACATACTACATATATACTACATACATGCTACATACATACTACATGCATGCTACATACATACTACATGCTACATACATACCACATACATGCTACATATATACTACATGCATGCTACATACATACTACATATATACTACATGCATGCTACATACATACTACATGCTACATACATACCACATACATACTACATATATACTACATGCATGCTACATACATACTACATATATACTACATGCATGCTACATACATACTACATGCTACATACATACTACATACATACTACATATATACTACATACATGCTACATACATACTACATGCATGCTACATACATACTACATGCTACATACATACCACATACATGCTACATATATACTACATGCATGCTACATACATACTACATATATACTACATGCATGCTACATACATACTGCATGCTACATGCATGCTACATACATACTACATACATACTACATGCTACATACATACCACATAGCAATGCTATGCTACATACATACATGCATGCTACATACATTCCCACACAGCAATGGCATAAAGTGAGACTAGGGAAGTGGCGGAGGAATACAGTGCGGAAGGATACCTACCTTCCGTCATTGGATTCCTGCAGCCCGTAGAGAACGGCAGCAACAGCTGATGCTGCAGTTCTCTACCCAAGATCGTCGTGGGACACACTCGTGGACTGCTTCGGATCGTGGGTGAGTATTTTTGTGGTTTGTTATGTTAATATTTATTCCGTAGACGACAATGGCTTCGGGGAACAATGTGACAAGTATTGGTAAGTATGTTACTCTATGTTATATGTACTGTATGTCTATGTATGTATTGTATGAATGTATTGTATGTATGTAGTATATATGTAGTATGTATGTAGTATGTATGTAGCATGCATGTAGCATGTAGTATGTATGTAGCATGCATGTAGTATATATGTAGTATGTATGTAGCATGCATGTAGTATATATGTAGCATGTATGTAGTATGTATGTGGTATGTATGTAGCATGTAGTATGTATGTAGCATGCATGTAGTATGTATGTAGTATATATGTGGTATGTATGTAGTATGTATGTAGTATATATGTAGTATGTATGTAGTATATATGTAGTATGTATGTAGCATGTAGTATGTATGTAGCATGCATGTAGTATATATGTAGTATGTATGTATGTAGTATGTATGTAGCATGCATGTAGTATGTATGTAGTATGTATGTAGCATGTATGTAGTATGTATGTGGTATGTATGTAGCATGTAGTATATATGTAGCATGCATGTAGTATGTATGTGGTATGTATGTAGCATGTAGTATATATGTAGCATGCATGTAGTATGTATGTAGTATGTATGTAGTATGTATGTAGCATGCAGTATGTATGTAGTATGTATGTAGTATATATGTAGTATGTATGTAGCATGCATGTAGTATGTATGTAGCATGTATGTAGTATGTATGTAGCATGTATGTAGTATGTATGTAGCATGTAGTATGTATGTAGTATTTTTTTTTTTTTTTTTTTTTTTTTTTTAACATTTAACACATTAGCCGGATGATGGGACTACTACTGTCCCATCATTGGCTAATGTGTCAATCACTGTCATGGTAGCAGGCATCGCCCGATGGGACTTGTAGTCCCATCGGACGATGCTTGCACAGACCCCCGGACATCAGCACAGCCCCCCGGCAGGCCGGCACAGCCCCCCGGCAGGCCGGTACAGACCCCCACAGGGTGCACAGCCCCCCGGCAGGCCGGCACAGCCCCCCGGCAGGCCGGTACAGACCCCGGGCAGTCCACACAGTCCCCCGGCAGGCCGGCACAGCCCCCCGGCAGGCCGGCAGAGACCCCCGGAAGGCCCGAAATGACGGCGCATCATGATGCGCACACACCGCGCATCATGATGACGTCAGGCCGTCAATCAACTGAACTTCCGATTCCGATGCCGAATTCCGATATTGAAAAAATATCGGAAGTCGGTATCGGAATTCCGATACAGCAAGTATCGGCCGATACCCGATACTTGCGGTATCGGAATGCTCAACACTACCTATAATACCAGAATGCAATATATCTGAGACTAGCTGAGCATTATGGAGTTATACATTATAGCTACCAGGAGTTAAATACAGTAGCCGTATTTGGTCTCCCCGCACTGATAAAATCCAGCAGAACCCAATGGCGGCAACGCTGACCTATTTGGAGCTACGGGTGGAAAGTTATGGGCCATCCACGGTTCTGCCTGGAAAATCATACTCTTATATATGGGAGGGGGAAGGCAACCCAGCCCAGTGGTGGGCACAGAATGTGGGAGGGAACAGCCTAGGAGATAAGAGACAGCTCCTCATTTTGAGTTTAGTTTTCTACTGGCAGGAGGATCCGTTATCTGAGGCGGCCAAGGAAAGCCTGTAAATAAGATTTGCAGAAAAAAATCTGGTACTCCCATGACTTCTCTACAGCAGATTTCTGCACTTCTATGCAGCGCTCTTAACACTGGAACCCCGGTAACAGGAAACACTTGCAGTGCCGTATTAGGCAGTTTCACTTGTCCTCTACACTCAGGATTAACGGGGTCGATCCGAGGGTTTATATTGTCTGAAGAAGGTCCATGTAGTGACCAAAACGTTACAAATGAATATAAATCATTTGGATTACTTCACTGTGAATAAATAATCAATTTTTGCTGAAATGGGAGTGCCAGATTTTTTTCTGCATAATATTAGGATTGGTATTCTTTTCTGGGCACCCCGCCTGTGAACTACGGAGTGACATGTTTCTTTAATTTACTAGAACTAAGATTTGGACCTGTGATCCATCAGCGACTCCCTGTGGTCACATGCTACATAACACGGTAATTACAACCTTTTCTATACCCTATCATTGTACTACACTATATGCCTATATATTTCTAGTGCGCCTTTCGGCAATTAAATATAAAATTAATCTTGGGCTGCTCTTTTATCTCGATACACGAATCCCCAAGTCCGCACGCTCCATTAGTTATTATACGCTACCCGGGTTGGTTTCTGACCTGATATAAGCCTGCTGTTGGAAGGGGCTTATTTGAAACGAGGAACTGGGGCAGCTAACCATACTGCTTTAGTGAGGAACTCTGGGAGTAATGATCGGGAGGTTTATATATATATATCCCCCTCACTGTAAGCGCCTCATTAACTCATAACTATAAGGGAAGCCTTTACGGCGATTATTTGCCCTCGGTGCAGTTCCCTGACTGACCTGGGACAAGTGGTGGCACCAGAGAGCCGATCCCTGCTAGGTTCTTCTCTCCCCTCCCCCTCCAATAGACCCATGACACATGGACAGAATATTACGTCCAATGTTAGAAAGGGGTTGAGCTTTATCATTCCTATATTCCTCACGGTTTTACTTTATGCAGGACTGACAAGGTCAATTGTGGCATCAAGAGAGGTAATGTGAAGCAGGTTTTAGCACAACTGGAGTGCCGATGGATAATGAGACTTAACACCATGGCAATCATCAATTGGCCTCAACAAGAAAGTGAGTTTTATATGTGTTTCATACAATCCTGATATCTTTGCATAACTATTAGAGATGAGCCAGCACCAAAATGCACGGGTGATCACTGCTCGAACTGAGCAATTCCTAATACTCGCATGCTTGTTTCGAGTAACGAGTATAATGTGAGTCAGTCAGTGAGGGGGGCAGTGAAAATGTTGAAATGGATGGGAAAAGTTCTGAATGGAAAGAGAGCAGCATGAGGAAGGCCCCTGGAAGCATCTCTGACATCCAAATCACTGCTGAGAACAATGGTGTCACACTTTTACTCCACTTTAAGGACTGACAATAAAACTTTTCAAACTAACGAGAAATTGCATGTTGCAAGAAAAAAATGTTAAGAAACATTTTTTCAAGTATAATGACTTGTATATAAGGAAAATGTAAAAAGGATTTAAAATAAGAATAATTTAGGTAAACCAAAATTTATATTTTCATTTTTTTTAAAAAAAAGGGAAATTTCAGTTGAATTTATGAAGGAAGAATTGCCAAAAATAAGGGACTCAGATATACCCTGTATTAGTCCGGGGTCACACTTGCAACTGTGATACTAGAAACTCGCGCATCAATACCCGACACTGCCGCCGTCACTCGGACCAGAGTGCGCGGTTGTATGTATTTCTATGCAGCCGCACACTCCGGTCCCGAGTGCCGGTTGCAGTGCCGAGTATTGATTCGAGAGTCTCGCATGAGTTTTTTGCATTTTACTTGCAAGTCTGACCCCGGCCTTAGACATAAAGGAGGGCGTCATAGACATTCTGTTCAAATTGTTATGTATTGATACTCCCAGACTCATAAGGGATTTTGTTAGCGTGGCTGGGCTGGAGCCGGAATCTCCAGGAGTGGACACTCTGGGCCGTTGCACTGAGGGGCCCCGGGCAAGCTGCCAGGTGGAACCGACCCCTATACAGGGACCGTTAGGAGCAGGCCCAGGGGTTTGAGTACCACGGTAGCCGGTACCGAGAGGGGCGGCTCAGGATGGACTGGAGTAGGAGTGTGGGACTGAAGTGTAGATGACAGAACAGAGCTGGAACACAGGAGACAGGAGTGGATTAAGACTTTAGACTGGAACGTGGAGGGACTGAAGTGTAGATGACAGGACAGAGCTGGAACACAGGAGACAGGAATGGAGTAAGACAGTAGACTGGAACGTGGAGGGATGGCTGGAGCAGGAACACAGGAGACAGAATTAGAGGAGGACGGAAGGACTGGAGCAGGATGGAACAGGAACACCGGAGGCAGGACTGGAGTAGGACGGAAGGACTGGAGCAGGATGGAACAGGAACACCGGAGGCAGGACTGGAGTAGGACGGCAGGACTGGAGCAGGAGGGAACAGGAACACTGGAGGCAGGACTGGAGTACAGCAGGGGACACGGATAGCCGGACTGCGAGGCTGTTGCAGGGAGCACACAAGAACGGGACTGTGAGACTGCAGAGAGCACACGAAGAAGCGAGGCCCAGTGTGCTAGGAAACACAACGATCAGGCACCTCCCTCAGGGGGAAGCGGCCTGATATGCCCCTGTCTGGTCTGCCATTGGTCAGGGGGTGCTTTTGGGTCAGGGCATAGCCGGAGCACAAGAAGCAAAAGAGAGGCACGGCCGCGGCCTATGGCGCATGCGCATTGCATGCAAAGACGCCGTCGGCCGCGTGCCTGTCAGAGATGACACCGTGGCAGTCGGGCGACAAGGGGCTGCGGCGTGGGAGCGGTGGCCGGGTGAGTATGCAGAGATGGCGTGGGAGCAGAGGCCGGGTGAGTATGTCGGAACAGCGTGACAGTACCCCCTCCCCTAAGCCGCCCTCCCCGGAGATTAGCAAGAAATCTCTTGAGGATACGGGGAGCATTGATATTATCCCGAGGTTCCCAGGATCTCTCCTCAGGACCAAAGCCCTTCCAATCAACAAGAAAAAAATGTCCTACCTCTAACCTTCTTCATGGCGATAATGTCCTCCACTTCAAAGACATCATCGGCACCCACCGGCTGAGGACTGGAATCAGGCAAGGAATGGAAGCGATTCAGCACCACAGGTTTCAGGAGAGAGACGTGGAAGGTGTTCGGGACCCGGAGCGAAGCAGGCAACCTCAATTTGTAGGCGACTTCGTTGATAGGTCCAAGAATTTCAAACGGACCGATGTAGGGTGGCCTCAACTTGTAGGAGGGCAGTTTCAACTGGATGAATTTGGACGAGAGCCAGACCTTGTCCCCGACACGATAGGGTGGAGGATCCAATCTCTTCTTGTCTGCATAATTCTTCATCCGATCAGCGGACTTCTTGAGAGACGTGTTGGTCTCGGCCCAAATCTTGGAAAATTCGGAGGACAAAGCGTTGGCCGCGGGTACCTTGGAGGCAGGGGTTATCGGAAGGGGAACACCAGGATGTCGGCCGAACACAATGAAAAACGGAGACTTGGCCGAGGACTCGCCAGCATGGTTGTTGTAAGCGAACTCTGCCCAGGGAAGTAAGTCAACCCAATCGTTATGGTGGGTGTTGGAGAAATGACGTAGATAACCAGTCAACGTCTGGTTGGTACGCTCCACCTGCCCGTTGGACTGTGGATGGTAGGCCAAGGAGAAGTCAAGGGAAATGTTCATGAGCTTACAAAGTGATCGCCAGAACTTGGAGGTGAACTGAACCCCTCGGTCCGACACAATGCGTTGAGGTAGTCCATGGAGTCTGAAGATTTGGTGGATAAAGACTTTGGCCAGCTCCGGAGCCGAGGGGAGACCAGGCAGAGGGACGTAATGGGCCATCTTTGAAAAATTATCCACCACCACCAAGATGACTGTGCAGCCAGAAGAACAGGATAGGTCGGTGATGAAATCCATGGCGATGTTTTCCCAAGGAACCGCAGGGATGGGTAATGGCAGCAACAAGCCGGACGGAGGTCTTCGTGGCACTTTGTTTTTTGCACAGGATGGACAAGAAGCCACAAAATCGAGTACATCTTGGCGAAGCGTGGGCCACCAGTAGTAACGTGCGATAAGATCCAGGGTCTTCTTAGTCCCGGCATGGCCTGCCAGTTTGGAGGAGTGCCCCCATAGGAGGACTTTTCGCTTGAGGTTCTCAGGCACAAGCGTTTTGCCAGGAGGAGGAGCAAGCCAGGTCACTGGAGCCACTGTGTTGATCCTAGTGGGGTCAATGATATGCGAGGGTTCCTCCGTGGTTTCGTGTGGCTGGAAGACCCTGGGCAGAGTGTCGGCTTTGGTATTTTTGTTGCTGGGACGGAAACGGAGCTCGAAGTCAAATTGGGCAAAAACAAGGACCTTCTGGCCTGACGAGGGTTGAGTCTCTGGGCAGACTGGAGATAGGCCAGATTCTTGTGATCCAAGAAGATGACAAAGGGATGTACAGCTCCCTCCAGGAGGTGACGCCACTCCTCCATGGCCAACTTGATGGCCAGAAGTTCCCGGTCGCCGATCAAGTAGTTACAATCGGATAGAGAAAAGGCCTTCGAGAAGAAGCCACAAGGGTGCAGACGACCGGAGGCGGATCTCTGGGACAATACTGCCCCGGCACCTGTCGAGGAAGCGTCCACCTCGAGTACAAAAGGTCTGTTGCTCTCCGGGCGATGCAGGACTGGAGCCATGGAGAAAGCCCGTTTTAGGGTCAGAAAAGCCTCTTCAGCCTCCAGAGGCCAATCCTTGGGAGTAGTCCTTTTATGGGTGAGAGCAGAAATAGGTCTTGTGATTGCGGAAAAGTGAGAGAGGAATTGCCGGTAATATTTGGCGAATCCGAGAAATCGTTGTATCGCCCTTACTCCGACGGGGCGAGACCATTTGAGAATGGCAGACAACTTCTCGGGGTCCATCCTCAGTCCAGCGTCGGAGATAATGTATCCCAGCAACGGCAGAGAGGTCTGTTCGAAAAGACATTTCTCTATCTTCGCATACAGGCAGTTCTCCCGAAGACACTGTAACACCAAGCGGACACTCTTTCTATGGGATGAGAGATCTAGCGAGAAGACGAGGATGTCGTCCAAGTACACTACCACACAGGAGTACAAGAGGTCCCAGAAGATCTCGTTGACGAACTCTTGAAACACCGCAGGAGCATTGCAGAGACCAAAGGGCATGACCATGTACTCGTAATGGCCATCTCGAGTGTTGAAAGCCGTCTTCCACTCGTCTACAGTGCGGATATGGACCAGATTATAGGCTCCGCTGAGGTCCAGCTTAGAGAAGACCCGAGCCCCTCTGAGACGGTCAAACAATTCCGGAATGAGTGGAAGAGGGTACCTGTTCTTGATGGTAATCTCATTCAAGCCCCTATAGTCAATGCACGGCCATAGAGTTCCGTCCTTCTTTTTGACGAAGAAAAACCCGGCTCCCGCAGGCATCGAGGATTTCCGTATAAAGCCTTTGGCAAGGTTCTCCCGGTACTCGGACATGGCTGCGGTCTCTGCGGGAGACAGGGGGTAGATTCTGCACCTTGGGGGGTTGAACCGGGAACAAGTTCAGTTGGGCAGTCAAAAGGCCAGTGTGGAGGAAGGACCTCCGCTTCCTTCTTATCAAAGACATCGACGTAGGAACTGTAGGCTGGAGGGAGACCCGGAAGGTCTGGGGGTGGCCGAGGAGCGGCCGCCAGGCGGACAGGAGCCAGACAGCGAGCTTGGGACGGGTGCCCCCAGCGGTGTATCTTCCCAGAAGACCAGTCGAGAACAGGCTGATGAGTCCTTAACCATGGGAGACCGAGTAGAATGCCGTGGGAGAGCTTAGGCAAAACGTAAAAGGCTGTCTTCTCTCTCGATGTAAGGCACTGACTTGCAACTCCACTTCTTCAGTGACCAAGGTGATTGTCACCTGTAGCGGTTTGCCATCCACCGCGGCAATCTGGAGAGGGTTAGACAGAGCAACCACGGGAATTTGGTATTTGTCCACTTCTTCAGGCCGAATGAAGTTACCTGCCGAGCCCGAATCCACGTAGGCCACCTCGGACCCACGTCTCTCCCCTGAAAGCAAAAGAACAGATATAGTAAGAGGTTGAGAGGGATTATCATCACCTAGGGAGGCCTCTCTTACCTGACCTAGGCGGAGGAGTTTCCCTGTCTCTTAGGACAGGTGCGGATATAATGTGATGAACCTCCACAATAAAGGCACAGACCTTGTGCCCGCCTCTCTTGCTGACGAAACTCGGCAAACCTGAGGCTGTCTATCTACATGGACTCGACCAAGGAGGAAGAAGGGGACCCGGCCGAACGAGGACTGGCAGAACGGGTGAGAAGGGGAGCTGGCCTGGTGGACCTCCTGTCTCTCACTGACTCCCGAGCGCGCTCCTGGAAGCGTAGGTCAATGCGGGTAGCCAGCGAGATAAGGTCCTCTAAGGTGGGTGGGGTATCTCAACCTGCAAGTTCATCTTTTATTCTGCCTGAAAGACCACGCCAGAATGCCCCTACCAAAGCCGTGTTATTCCAGCCGAACTCGGAGGAGATAGTGCGAAAGTGGATAGCATACTGTCCGACCGTGAGAGAACCCTGACGTAGGTTAAAGAGTGACTCGGTGAGAGCGGCTAACCGACCCGGCTCATCGAAGACCCTGCAAAAAGTATCCAAGAACACCGAAAGACTTGAGACAATGGGATCGTCATGTTCCCAGAGAGGATTCAACCAGGTCAGGGCCTCTCCCTCCAGATGGGCCATAATAAAGGCTACTTTGGCCCAGTCAGAGGGATATTGCTGTGGCAACCATTCAAAGTGGAGGCTACACTGATTTAAGAACCCCCTGCAGAGCTTGGGATCCCCAGTGAAGCGAGGCGATTTGGCGAGGCAGGGCGTCGGGAGAGCTGTAGGAGCGGAGGGAGGAGTCGGAGTTGCGGCGGCAGACTGGAGGACCGACAAGCGGCAATCAAAGGAGGCCATGTAAGACAAAATATGGGCTTGAGTATCTTGTTGCTGGCCCAGCTCCTGTTGAAGACTGGCAAGTAGATTGGCAGTTCCAGGATCGGCCACCTGCAGGGCCGACAAACGGGTGTCCATAGACTTCATGACAGACATAATGCGTCCCTAATTCTCCCGCAAAGAGTTGGCCGACTTTGGTCGGATCGGGTTTCATGAAACAAAATTTGTTTCAGATGAAACTGGTCCGACTAGGGTAAAAAAAGTCAGAGTTTCGTCCGAAACCCGACCCCAATGCAAGTCAATGGGGATTAAAAGTCGGCATTGAGTGGATGAATGGACCAGTGACCAAGGACCAGTGATCTAGTACTGTGAATAATAAATCTCACAGTGGACAGGGGTGACAGAAAATAAAAATTTACAGCCAGTTGTATTATTAACACCCACTGGGATGAAACACAACTCCAGGCTTAAGGACCACAGCAATAGTCATGTACTAAACATCAGCCAGTGGGATAATTTATTCATTGCTTTTATAGAAGAAGGAGGAGGGGGGAATTAATGTGGCTAGGGGTTAAACTAAACTTTAACTCACCCTTTCAAGTCCCTATTAAGGGAGTCCATTCCTTGCTGCGGAGGCACACTAAACTTGTAAGCAAAATGGAGCCCCACTCAACAAAGTCTCACCCTCACTGTCCCTTTAACCTTTCCATCCAAAAAGTTTCCCAAGAAATGAAAGAATTTACATAAGGGGAGGGAGGAGTGTTATATATAGATAATAGAGTGATTATCTTGGAGTAAGTCACATTTGTGGGTAATTCAGGAGACTGACTCATCACAACACAATCTTCAAGGAATAGGGGACCTACATAGCATTCTACTCTTATATTAGTCAATAAGATGCAATGTGCAAAAAAAGTGTTATGAAGGTAAAGAAAAAGAATTATCCTTGATATCTCAGAGTATGGTACAATTATATCAATATGTGTATGCCACTAGGACTTGGTTCCAGCAATTATTGCAACAACTATTTATCAGAATGCAAGCCTATTAATTTATCAAAGACCCTTTCAAGCTCAGTGGACCATGCTAATAGTCATACAAGGTTGGTGTACACAAAACAGTGAAATATTGCACCCTGCCCAAAGTAGAATGACAAATAACCCCAAAACCAATGATAAACACTTATTTGATTTGTTCATAAAGATATGGATTCAGCCTCGTCGCGTTTACCTCACATGATGAGAGTTCATCAGGAAGCAAAGGGGAATTTCAAAAAACATCATAGGTATAGCACCTGGTTGCAGGTGTGATACTATAGGAGACCTTCATATACATACAAAATTCATTAAACATATACATCAATTACCACCATTGTATTTTTATTGGTTTGGAGATCATTCTCTCCCTGTGTTTTTCACTTGTGTTCTGAATTGTTATGACCTCCTAACTGAATTTCAATATTTTGACAATTTTACAGTAAATATTCCAATAAAGAAATTTAGTTTTAAATGAATTCTGGTTGTTACCTTTTTTGGGTGTTTTCAGCTTACTCCATTCTCTTCTCATATGTTTAAAATACACATATCAGGCTTGAAAAATTATTTTTGTGGCCTAAAAATGGTAACGAGATGGCTGATGCGATGCATTGATTTCCTAAAGTACTACTATGCACACCAGGCTTGGAAAAGTGTTTTTGGGGCCCACAAAGGCCAACAATACATTTAATGTGATCTATTGATTTGCAAAACTACTAGAATACACAAACCAAACCTGAAAAATTATTTTTGGGGCAAACTAATAGCAATGAGATGACAGATACAGTACTCCCACAGGTGAGGGGGTGCAGAGTACATACAGCCAGGTCCCCAGAAGAAGCCAAATTGCGAAACATGCGTCAGGGTGAGGGGGGAATGTCCGGTCCATCCTGCATGTGATACCTTCTGGCTTTTCATTGAAGTAGCAGTTTTTCTGGCTAATTTCTATCAGTTGCTTAACTTGTGTAATAAAATACCATTTGGCCTCTAGCCTGGTGCACTGCATAGCTCTATACAGGTGTGCTTTCATCTTGACCATTTTTGAACAGCAGTAATATTTCAAACCTCCATCTTGTATATGTAACTTTGTTCAAATCCTCTCAGGATCAAATCTCTGTTCCTTGGCCACATTTTTTTCATATGTGGTTGTCACCTATGTACTGTATATAATATAATTTCTTTATTTTACATCTTTGGTTACTGCATATTGAATATACTGTATATTACATCATTTCTACAGAATGTATTGGTTACACAGCTACTGGGCATTCTGCTACTATGTTTACTCTGCTTTCATCTTATTTTTAATGTTTTTTATCTCGTAATTAAAAAAGATTTGCGCTATCAATGGTTCTCTTCATTCGAAATTGGGTTGATTCAGGTTTTTCAGGCAGCCTGAGAGATGGGTGGGTCTGGATGCCCACATACCCCACCTCTGAGTGTGGTTCAGATATTAAAATGGAGTGTGTTGCTTGACACATGGTCTGTGTGTGTGGAGGATGAAGGCCTCCTGAGTGTTATCTCCAGGCTGAGCCAGTATACTGAATGCTATCCAGCCTGTGTGACCAGCACTGGCTCTAAATATACTTTGTCAAGAAATGTTTAAATTGTTTTCCTTGCTCTGAGCGGCTGTATATTTCTCCTTTGCTTGTAGCCGGTTTATGAAGCACCAATAAACCAGCATGGACATTTAAATGGAAACACCTTCCTTTGTTGCCTCACCATGCACCCAAATGAGTAGCATCCCAACACCCTGTAACCACAAATGTATGATAAACCCACATATATTATAATAACAAATAGAAGATCAATTATATGGGTATGTTTCCACGTTCAGGAAACGCTGCATATTGGACGCTGCGTACTGCCTCGGTGTCCAATCCGCAGCGTCAGATGTTAAAGCATAGTGGAGGGGATTTTATGAAATCCCATCTAAACTATGCATGCAAACACGCAGGTGGCAGACCTGCGTAACCGGACATGCGGAGCGTCTTTATAGACCGCAGCATGTCTATTCATCTTGCAGAGACGCTCAGTGTTAACAAGATAAATAACACAGTCTTTGTATAGGATGCGGTAATTCCTTATGTGTTCAATGAACACATGCGGAATCACCCCGTGTAGAAAAGGGGGCAGTGCTTTGGGCAGAGCTACGTCCTCTCCGCAGTGTTTCCTTAACGTGGAAACATACTCTTAAACTACCATGTTCAAAAAAGCACCAGTGCCATATACATGTAAAGTGCATATTTCACGTGAATACATAAACATGTAAACAACAAAACAATCTAAATCCTAAATCCATATATATAGAAAACAGATTAATGTGGTAACCATATTAAAGGAGGCCAAGATACAAGATAATGAAAGTAATCACCAAGGTAAGCAATAACTATACTTGCTAAGAAATCCAATGTCTACTACTGTACACCGACAACTTCCTCTGGGGTAAAACAAAATTCAGAGTAAACATAAATTGAAATAGCAGCTGGGGACATGCTACTAAGATGAATAGTCCAAGAGGCAGGTCTTCAGCAGCTTTCTTTTGCACTACTCAACTAAAATGACAGGTCTCTTTCTATGTGTGTATAAAGGGAGGGATCTATTAGTCAAGAAGACCAATAGCAAAATGTGGGGGAGACCACAGGACATTAAATTTTGTCCCCCTCTGCCATTACTACTGTCAAATCGTGACTTCGTTGTACTGAGATACTTCTTCATGGAGCTAAGGACTAGGACTAGGCACAGGGTTAGGATTAAATTTAGGGAGAGAGTAATAAATTGTTACATAAAAAAGTAAGAAAAATAAAGTATATTGCAATTCTATATAAGCTTTTTAGTTTTAAAGTTTTATATATTTCAGCAAAAAGACGAAAATAACTATAGAATCAAAGGGCAAACTATAATTAAATCAGTATTTTCTTAAAACTCAAAACATACAGTACAGTACATGTAATAATGGAGCTGATCTTTTATTCATGCTGGTAAAAATAGTATCAGTTTTAGGTAGCTGGTAAGAGTCTTTTCAACATATTTCTCAAAAACATAGAGAGAGAAGTCAGGCAAGAATAAGTTGGTAAAACTAATCAATTCGGCCAAGATAATAGTATTATCTCACTTCCAACACAAGGGAAACACAAGTCAGATACTCTTGGTGTCCTGCTGTGTGAAGGGTCATTCACCCTGACTTTGTTCTTGTGTTCTGCCCAAAGCAGCTCCAATTAGATATTCTTTTTTTATTTATAATCCTCAGAGATGCCTACACGAGACAAAGACAACACTTACTCCCCTCTCTGCCCTGACACTTTTTGCTAACTGGATGAACAACAAATGAAAACATTGTGACTGGAGAGTAGGAGAGACCTCCAGTATGTTCTATAATGGGTTTGAGCTTAGATACAGCATTGCCAGTTAAGGCCTCTTTCACACTTCAGTTTTTTGTGTCAGTTAAAATCCGCCAAAAAGGCAGAGAAGCGGATCCGTTCTTAACTGATGTGAATGGATGCCACAGGATCCGTTTTTTGACGGATCCGCAAAATGAGGTAATTTAAAGGAACCGCTGGCCGGGGGGGGAGAGAGAGAGTGAGAGAGAGAGAGAATTTTTTTTTTTTTTTTGTCCGGCACCCAGACAGAATTTCGGGTTAAATCAGTGTCTGGAGGATCCGCCGGCCCAAACAAACGTTGCAAGCTCCGTTTGGAAATCTTTGAGGATGTTGACGGACAGCAACATTATGGCGGATCCGCACAAAAACGAATGCAACGGACGGCAATCCGTCAAGATCCGCCAATAATGACAGCCAATGGGGAAAAAAAATTTTTGCGGATCCGTATTTTTCAAAACCTGGCGGATTTTGACTGATTGTAAAAAATGGAAGTGTGAAAGAGGCCTAAAAGTAATATCCTATGTACATTTCATAGCAAGCAAGCAAACTGATAAACTTACTTTTAGGTTTTCTCAAAACATTGAAATATAATACAGTATGGTAGATATGGTAGTGCATAAATGACAAAATGGATAGTTCATTTAACTTCTTGTTTATTTGAAAAGTTTTCCCATAAACAACAATTCCTGCAATTCCTTTAATGTTGCTGTAGGCCAATTTTCTTCTTTTCATCAGTTTTTCAGGGACGTCATGCTCTAGGTAATGCCACTGTAATGACAAATTTAAGGAATTTATTGATGCCAATTTTACCAGGGTTTATGGTAAATCTAATGGATTAGTGGGAGAAGTTATGAATTTATTTTTTATTTGCAGAACAAAAACCTTGAACATTGCCAGGGGTGTATGGCCTTTTTTTAATCTCTATATAAATAGTTTGAGGTGTGAAGTCATTCCTTTGAAGGGAAGCTATAATCATAAAATGACTTATTGATTAAATCATCTTTTTTTGGTAAATGTATCATTTAAAAATGTGGACAATTTTTTTACATGTTACATTATGTATTAAAAAATAGAATTTTTACATTTTTTCACTGGCTATTAGGGCTTTTTAGGCCCTTTTTTTTGGTTTCAGGAAACAACACATGCACATAGCTTCAGACCTTATCCGATCTTTATCTTATTGGCGAGTCAAATGAACCTGTGCAAAGATCATTGTGAAGGTAGACTAAGGGTTGTCAGCTGTGACATCACCGATTCTAAATGGTGGCTCATGGGTTATCAGCTGTGTACAGAGGTTTTACCCATCATTGAAATTTTACCAGGGCTGGTATTAATGGTATCCTGTGGCAGTGAACACCAAAGGGACAATAGATATTGTGCACAAAGCGGTCACTTCTTGTTTCCTATTGTGATGGCGTCATGGGTCAACATCAAGATGGAAAGAGACAAATATGATGCTGATGTAACTGTGAGTGGTGGTGATGAACGGTGCTGGAGGTGATTGACTGTCTAAACTGTGGCAGTCGGGCGGCAGTGAGTGGTGTACAGAGAAAGTCAATAATTGGCACTTGACTTGCGCAGGTTGCACGTAGCTGAGGCCAGCCATGAATCCTCTCTATTGGTAAGAAAACTCCTGTAATCTGTTTTGTAAGGACAGGAGGTAAGAGTCTTAAATAGTCCCACTGGTAAACATCCTGGTATGTAAAAAAAAATATTGTCAACATTTCAAAAAATATATGTAACACAATAAAATAGACTAAATCAATAAGTATTTTTTTCAGGATAGCTTCCCTTTAGCTGACATGATATGGGTAGTGATTCCCTTCTTAACATATAATCCATAGCATGCCTTCTAACTTTAAACATTCCAATACCAAATAACTGATTTTATCTCAGACCCTGTTATCTGTATAGAGATTAACATTATATAGAACAGTTGAAATTACAGAAATTTCAGGTTGCCTGCGGGCAAGTATATTAGATGTGTGAATTTAGAACAGAAAGAAACTGAGAGACAAGTGTAGGTCCCATGTAGATAAACATAAAATTACTCATATATATTCTAAAGACTCATGCAAAAGAAAACATATTACTGCTCCATTTTCCATGGAGCCATAGGATTGCCATAGAGATCATGATCACTGTACCGTACCCGTGTTATGTGGAGTTGTCACATACATTTTTACATTCGAGGAAGAAAGGCGGAAGTTCAGCTTCACGGAAAAACAAATTTTGCTTTTGTTAGGTGTGCATACAAGCAGGTGACAGGTTAAATTGCGAACATCTTCACGTTTCTGTTGCTGAGAGCATCTTTAGTTGTGATCAATTCATCTTATGGAATTTTTACCACAAATTTCACCTTTGCAATGTGTGAATATACTCTAAAAAATGATTAATGATTGGATTTTTGCAATTCAATCCTTTTACTGATGGAAATTTTAGTTTTGCATTTGTTTATATAGCCATAACTTTATTATTTTTTACATAAGCATTGCTATATGAAGTATGGGTTTTTGTTTTTTGTTCTAGAGAAAAAAAAAATATGTATTTTAGTTGTCATTTTGTCATGTAAGTGTAACAGTAAATTTTAATTTCTATTATGGGTTAAATGCAAACAAAAATGCAATTGCCCTATTTTTATTTACGTTTTTCACCAATCACCAATAAATATTGAGTTCATTGTATTGTCCAGTTTGTAACAATTTAAGACACCTTTATTTTTTACTAAAGGCCCCGTCACACATAGCAATCTCGCTAGCGAGATCGCCGCTGAGTCACAACTTTTGTCACACAACAGCGATCTCACCAGCGAGATCGCTGTGTGTGACAACGATCAGCGACCGGCCCCCCTGCCGGTATCACTGATCGCTGCAAGAAACCTCTGGACATTTTTTTTCGTCGCTGATCTCCTGCTGGCCAGCACGTATCGCTGCGTGTGACAGGCGGGAGACCAGCGATCAGCTGTAAAATAATTAAAAAAATAAAAAATATTGTTATTCTCACCTTCCGGCATCCCGCGCAGTCTTCCCGCCTCTCTCCACGCTCCTGGTCACAGTAATCCTTTGCAAGAATGACCGCGAGACTTTGCGATCCCACGAGAACGGACGTCATCGCGGTAATTCTCGCAAAGGATTACTGGGACCGAAGCGTGGAGAGAGGCGGGAATGCTGCGCAGGACGTCGGAAGGTGAGAATAACAATATTTTTTATTTTAATTCTATTTTTTACATGGATCCATGGCATCAGCGCTAACAAACACAGCGATGCCGCGCGCTCGGCATCGCTGTGCTAATCGCTGGTGAAGCTGTCTGTTTGACAGCTCACCAGCGATCACATAGCGACTTACCAGCGATCCTGACACGTTGATATCGTTGTCGGGATCGCTGGTAAGTTGCTATGTGTGACTCCAGCTTAACTTTCTGTGAGAAAAGTTTTTACTTTTACTTTTCAGTTTCTTTTATAGCAGTAATGTTTTGCGATATATTACTCAATACATATGGTTGGATTCCATGACCCCAAAGGGTATTAATGAACAGCTGAGTTTTGTCAGTTTTTGTAACCTCTTTCTATGTCTAATTTCTCAGGTTTTCTCTTTGATAGTTACAGCTTTAGGTATATTAGGTTTCTTAACCATTCCATAATTGGTATAATTGATAAATACATTTACTGGCAACATTTTATTCTATATATTTCATAGTTTACATTGTTGGGACATGTTTGAGCCCTGGATGAAATAGGGCATTTATGGCCGAATTCTCTATTAATTCCCTCTATTGATATCTTTATTGCTCTCCTGTGTCCACTTGTTTTTGTATTATGTCAAATATACTTTGCATTCTAGGACACATTAGGACTATTTTTCAGCTGCATTTCTGGTACTCTGATATGAAGGTGCATTCCAAGAGAAATATATGAGGGTGTCCCAGTTATAATTTCAGGAATGTGTGCTATGGAGTACAGATGTGAACCAATAGGACCCTTCTGGCAAATGATTGGTGACTTCCTGTTATATGCTACTGGTCCTTTTTGACAATACATGCTGTGGAGCGCTCATGTGGCCCAATAGGAGTTTTTTAACACATGAATGGGTACTTCCAGTAATGTGTCTGGGGTGTCCTCCGACCTAGCGCCATTGAATGCATGTGCATTCCAATAGGACCTTTGATAATACATGCAGTGAAGCGTTTATGTGGCCCAAGCAGACCTTTTGAAATCGGTGATTTCTGGTCACACGTTCAAGATTATGGAGCAAATTAGAAACACAGATGCAGAGATTTCGCTGAGAGTGAGTACAAATGAATGGGGGACTTCTTTTCTCTATGCCATTAAAGATTGGTGGCATAGGTTATTCTCTGAGGATTGACTTCAGATTTATCTCTGTTTTTTTATATTTAGGAAACATTGAAACATCAAGCATCCAGTAGGGTCTTGGCCGTGAAGGCCGTTTTATCGGTGATAAACCTTTCCCCTGATGAACCCCTAGAATAAGAGGGTGGAAATGCGTTGGAAGTTATGGTTTATGATTCAAGAGTCTAAAGTTACACACGATAAGCATTAGGTGACTACCGTATATAGACATGATATCCACGATGTTATAAGTACTCCTTATGCTCCATATGCTATTTTAGGAATTTATGTTGCTGTCTATAAGTCCTTGGCTATTATTTGGGCTTGTATGACATGGTTCCCATTAAGAGTTGTGTGTCTGGGTATCCATATTTAAAATGTATATGTTCTGAGATAATGGTGCACTAACCCCAATAAAAATATTTATATTTTGTGTTGGAGAAGAGAACGTATTGCACTCTGTCTATTTATTAACATTTTTGGATATTTTGGGAAAGTATTTGGTCACATTATTATTTATGCACACATTGAAAAACCATGATAAATCATTATCATTATAAGTGACATACAGGTGCATCTGACAAAATTAGAATATCATCAAAAAGTTAATTTATTTCAGTTCTTCAATACAAAAAGTGAAACTCATATTATATAGGGTCATTACAAACAGAGTGATTTATTTCAAGTGTTTATTTCCGTTAATGTTGATGATTATGGCTTAAAGCCAATGAAAACCCAAAAGTCATTATCTCAATAAATTAGAATACTTTATAACACCGGCTTGAAAAATTATTTTAAAATCCGTAATGTTGGCCTACTGAAATATATGTTCAGTTAATGCACTCAATACTTGGTGGGGGCTCCTTTTGCATCAATTACTGTATCAATGCGGCATGGCATGGAGGTGATCAGCCTGTGGCACTGTTATGGAAGACCAAGTTGCATTGATAGCAGCCTTTAGCTCATCTGCATTGTTGGGTCTGGTGTCTAAAGTATATAGTCTATAACTGTGATATAAAGACATGAGCTGCATTCACTGTAAACTGGTAAATGATGATAATTACAGTCAACATACAATGTAGCAGTTTCTTCTGCTCCAAAAAACAAGGGCACCTTACATTTTTTTACAGATAGGGCAAAAAAGTGCCCTATCTTTATGGACTGTCCTTGAATTCTGGACAATTGTGCTCCCACATCAGCCTAGATGAAAAGCAACAAGACATCAAAAGAGCATGCGGTTATTGCGCATTGCAAAACAAGAACAATAGAAAAGAATCCTGATCCAGTAATTTTACTTGTGTGAACAGTGCCTGTCTCTGTTCATTTGTTTTCTGACAGTGCACTCTCTTGCCAGCACCTCACTTATCATCAGAGCCGACAAGTGAGCACACTGTCACTGTGCATATTGCACATTGGCAAGATCCTACTGAGCATCCATCAGAATTGATAACTGATACATGCTCATCAGCAGGTTTGGACTGGCCCATAGAAGAATTGAAGAATCCACAGTGGGCCCCTGTGCAGGAATGGACCACCACCCTCTTATAGGAGCAGTACTTGGCACAATATACTTGGATCACATGTACAGACACAGGCAGAGCGTATTCATTTACCAATCTAATGAGTTCATTGTTATATAAAATTGTGATTGAGGATATTGACACATTTGCGTGTAACTGAAAAGTGAGGCACTGGAGTTAGTTACTGGTGGGCCATTGGCATCCCAGTCCAACACTGCTCATCAGGGCTTATCCCAGCCCCGGAAACGGATGTCACTGATGAAGCTTTGTTTCAGGGTGGGGTAGGGGCTGCATCAGTGACCGCATTCTCTGCCCCATGATGACCACTCATTTGAGTATCTCAGCATGCACTGGCATTCTTCAACAAAGTTTCATCACAAAGGAAGAAGTAAAGAAAAGAATAAAGCAATTCGAGTAGTGTGGAAACAATAGGGACTAAAATATTTTAGAAAAAATTAAAACAAAAAAACTACAGTTTAAGGCTAGTTTCACACTTGCTTTTTTTTGCAGCGCGTTTTTCCCGCAAAAAAACGCATTGAAAAAACGCATACATAAGCATACAACTGCTGCGTTTTTTTCAAGCATTTTTATGAGCATGCATGAAAAAAACGCAGCGTTTTTATGCGTTTGTATGCGTTTTTAGCGCGTTTTTACCGCGTTTGCGTTTTTTTCCAACATTTTTAGGTGGCCCCTCACACTACCCAAACCATGACTTTACTAACCCTAACCCTGACCCTAACCCTAACCCTAACCCTGACCCTAACCCTAACCCTAACCCTGACCCTAACCCTTAACCAAATCATACTTAACCCTAACCCAAACCCTAAACCCTAACTAACCCTAACCCTAACCCTAACCCTGACCCTAACCCTAACCCTAACCCTAACCCTGACCCGAACCCTAACCCTGACCCTAACCCTGACCCTAACCCTAACCCTAACCCTAACCCTGACCCTAACCCTAACCCTAACCCTGACCCTAACCCTTAACAAAACCATACTTAACCCTAACCCTGACCCTGACCCTAACCCTAACCCTAACCCTAACCCTAACCCTAACCCTGACCCTAACCCTAACCCTAACCCTAACCCTGACCCTAACCCTTAACAAAACCATACTTAACCCTAATCCTGACCCTAACCCTGACCCTAATCCTTAACAAAACCATACTTAACCCTAACCCTGACCCTAACCCTAACCCTGACCCTAACCCTAACCCTAACCCTAACCCTAACCCTGACCCTAACCCTTAACAAAACCATACTTAACCCTAATCCTGACCCTAACCCTGACCCTAATCCTTAACAAAACCATACTTAACCCTAACCCTGACCCTAACCCTAACCCTGACCCTAACCCTAACCCTAACCCTGACCCTAACCCTAACCCTAACCCTAACCCTGACCCTAACCCTTAACAAAACCATACTTAACCCTAATCCTGACCCTAACCCTGACCCTAACCCTTAACCAAACCATACTAAACCCTAACCCTGACCCAAAACCCAACCCTAACCCTGACCCTGACCCTAACCCTAACCCTAAACCCCCTTAACTAACCCTAACTCTAACTCAAACCCCTAAATTCCATGGTTAAAAAAAAAAAACGCATATGCAAAAAAACGCTTACATGAGCATGCCAGTGCGCACATATGCGCATCCATAGGCTATAATGGCCCTTTTTAGCGCAAAACATGCGCATATGTGCGCATGCGCTTTTTTGCAGGGCCAAAAAATGCAACATGATGCGTCTGGAAAATCCAATCGCACACCCCAAAAAAACGCAGCGCATGAAAATCGCATACATGCGCTTACAAGCGCGCAAGTATGCGCACCCATGTTAAAGATAGGGGAAAAAACGCATGCGCAGGTTAGCGTTTTTTTCCAGCGCTAAAAAACGCAAATGTGAAACCAGCCTAACACACAGAAAACAAGCCTGCACACAACTATATTCATGAAAAAAAAATAATGTTAGTATTCTCATAAAATGGAGACAGGCCACATTTTTTAGTAAGTTCACTTTTTTTACTATTTTACTAATAAAATAAACAAAAAATATTCAAATTTGAAATTACAATAATCGTACTGACCTGAAGAATCAGGTAGACTTGGCATTTTTACCATGAACATTGTAAAAACTGAATTTAAAAAAAAATAGAGAATTTACATTTGTTTTCACATGTTTGAAATTTTTTGCCAGTTTTTCAGTGCATTAAATTGTACTGAATGATGGTATTCAAATCTACATTTCTATCTAGAAATAACGCAAGACTATGACTGTTGACGGAAATATTAAAAAAACTACAGATCTTAGAGGAACAGAAGAAAAAATGAAAGCACAAAAATAAAAATTAACTAAATTAAAAAGTACATTTCAAGAATCTGTATTACATGGATAATCATTACTGTGAATTAACAAATTTAAGTGGGATAAAATTCCTGTTGGCGGTTAAATTTTGGATGAATAATTTATACACCTAATGTTGCAAATACTTATGGGAAAAAAAAAAACATTTGACCAGAGCAGGACAATCTAAAATTTAATTAAGTTTTAAAACAACAATGTTCTAGGACTCCCTAAAATAACAGTGTTTTCTATATACTACACAGAAAAAAATAATTAAACCAGTAATCTCTGCCCGGCACCTGCAGAAGACATGACGCATCTGCCCTAAAAATGCTCATAATATGCTTACAGCATGTTATGTTAACTACTTCACAGCTGACTCAGTGTTAATTCTGCTGACAGCTTGACGGGCAAATGAATAAGTGAACTATCATTTTCGGAAATACAGTGACTCTAAATAAAAGACATTTTAAAGAGACCTGTATATTTTAAAATTTGGAAGAGTTGGAACCACAATCTATATCTCCCACTTTGCAATCGAAATCTGTGTCCAAAGTTTTTTGTCTATGCTTAAAGAAGTTTATTGCTATCTATAAGTCGCTTTAACTTAAAGAGAACCAGTCATGTCCAAAAATGCCATTAACCTGCAGATACGGGGTCAATCTTCAGGTTAAAAGTGTTCTAAAGCCACACAGCCACTGCACTGAAATCCCAGCTCTTGAGAAAAAATTAACTTTATTTCATCTGGCAGCCTCTAGCTTTCAGTCAGATGTGTGCCAGCGCGGCATCTGTTACCTGACAGTACAGTGAGTGACGGCTGTAACCATACTCCGGCACTTACTGACAGCTGTCTCCACAGTTCGTCAGTGCAGAACTGACTGTCAATCAGTGCTGGAGGGTGGTTAGCGCAGCCGCTCACTTTGTTCTGAGGGGTGAATGCAGCTACGCGGGCTTTGCCTCTATGACTGAAAGCCGAAGACTGCAACTGTAAAACTGTAGCCCCTTTAAGTAATAAAAACCACAATAACAAGATTGTTAATATTTCAGTTGCTTCATAGGAATTGATACAAAGTAGAATGAAAAATTAAATTTTTCCACTAAAATGTTATTTAGCCTCAAATTTTTCATTTTCAGAAGTTAAAATGAGAGAAAATGCACCCAAAAAAGGGTTACATAATTTGTACTGAATGCAGTGATATCCCATATGTGGTCTGAATCTACTATTTGGGCACAAGATATGGCAAGAAAGGGAAGGAGCACTATTTGTGACTTTTGGAGAACAGTTTTGGCTGGATTAGATTGTGGATGCCATGCTGTATTTGCCGTGCCCCCAAAGTGCTTAAACAGCAGAAACCCCAACAAGTGACCCCATTTAGGAAACTACCCGAATAAGGGATTTATTTAATGATATAGTAACTTTTTTGAACCCACAGGTGCTATGCAAAAGTTTATAACATTAGGAAGTAAAATAAAAGTTTTTTTCCACTAAAATGTTGTGTTAGCCTCCAATTTAAGCTTTCAGCAAAGATAGCAGAAGAAAATGAATCCTTCTATATGGGCACATGGCAGAGCTCTGAAGGGAAAGAGTGCTATTTGACTTTCGGAGCACAATTTTGGCTGGAATAGATTGTGCAAACCATGTCACATTTGCAGAACCTCCAAGCTGCAGAAACCCCCAACAAATGACTCCATTTTGGAAACTAATCCTTCCAGCTACCCTCCCCTCACAAGGAATTCATATAGGGGTCTAGGGACCTTTCTGGACCAATAGGTGCTTCACAAAAGTTTAATACATTGGGATGCAAAAATGAAAATGGGCAGCGCTTGTGGTGGGGGTGGCAGTGATTTGGCAAAAAGAAGCCCTACATTTCTGAAAGCAGCATGGCTGCCGAGAACAGAAGCATATTCACTTTAATGGGGGATAAAGCGCAGTACTCGTCGACGAGGTGACATTTTTAGTGATATTTTGTTATACACAAATTTTTCACCCTTTTAATTCCCTTTTTTGTTTTCAGTATTATAGAAAAGCTAAATTCCGGGAGTGTTTTAATCCTCTAAGGCTAGTTTCACACTAGCGTTCTGCAGAGCTTCGGAGGGCTGCGTAGTTCCTATGTGACGCTCCGCCCACTGCCACACCTCCTCTGGTCAGCTCCACCTACATCTGCGTGCGGCCTGCGCACCTATCTTTAACATTGGGTACGCAGGCCTTGGGGATGTATGCGGATGCGTCCGCATGCGTCGTTTTGACGATGCAGTGACTGCAACAAAATACAACACGTTGCATTCGACGCAGGTCGCTGCAGTGTCAAAACGATGCAAGTGGATGCATCTGCATACATCCGCACGGCCTGCGTACCCAATGTTAAAGATAGGTACGCAGGCCGCAAGCAGACGTAGGCGAAGCTGACCGAGCTCAAATGTGAAGCCGGCCTAAGAAAGTGCAGTGATATCCATGAGCGTCAAACGTATTGTAACACTTCCTGATCTCTCCAAACTAACCAGAGATTGCGTGATAAAGACATTGCGAGATCTGACTGATTAGTGAGAGACAAGGAAATGTTATCATACATGCTTCTCCGAGATACATCGTTGCACTTTCTTGCTGACTTCTTACCACACTTACAGTACTAGTCCAATGTTTTCCTCTTAGCCATTCTTTGATGTTTTTAGCAGTGTGTTTTGGGTCATCATCCTGTTGCAAGACCCATGCCCTGCGACTGACACCAAGCTTTCTGACACTGGGCAGTACATTTCTTTCTAGAATCCCTTGATAGTCTTGAGATTACATTGTACCCTGCACAGATTCTCGACACCCTGTGGCAAATGCAGGAAAGCAGCCCCAGAACATAACAGAGCTTCCTCCATGTTTCATATTTGGGACAGTGTTCTTTTCTTGATATGCTTCATTTCTCCGTCTGTGAACATAGAGCTGATGTGCCTTGCCAAAAAGTTCCATTTTTGTCTCATCTGTCCATAGGACATTCTCCCAGAAGCTTTGTGGTTTGTCAACATGCAGTTTGGAAAATTCCAGTCTGTTTTTTTAGTTTTTTCAACAATGGTGTCCTCCTTGGTCATCTCCCATTCTGTAATGCTGTAGATTAGCCCCTGATGTAACCTGAAAGATAAGAAAAAAGAGTTAGATTATACTCATCCCGGCGTCCGGCCGGTCCGATGGGTGTCGCGGTCTGGTCTGGTGCCTCCCATCTTCATACGATGCCGTCCTCTTCTTCCCTTCCTGTCGTGGCGCAGGCGCACTGCTTTGCCCTGTTGAGGGCAGAGCAGAGTCCTGCAGTGAGCAGGCGCCAGGAGAGGTCCGGCGCCTGCGCAATGCAGTATTCTGCTCTGCCCTCAACAGGAAGGGAAGAAGAGGATGGCATCGTATGAAGATGGGAGGCGCCAGACCACAACACCCATAGGACCAAGAACGGACCGCACCCTGGTGAGTATAATATAACTCATTTTTCTTCTCTTTCAGGTTACATCAGAGGCTTATCTACAGCATTACAGAATGCTGTAGATAAGCCCCTGATGTCGATGCCGGCAGCTCATAGTCCAAAAAAGGGTGACAGATTCCCTTTAAATTCTGTGGAAGCATTATTTAAAAGCAATGTCTGACTTTCAATTGTTCATTTTCATTGATTTTTGATTTATTATTACTTTTGTCAGCTTCAAGTTATTTCTGTCACCATTGTGGGTTTTTCTGTCATTCAACGAGGGGTACCAACAATTTTTACCATGTGTGTATGTTGGAAAATGGCAGCAACTTTTTACTGAAAGTTGGATTAGCACATAATTTGCATACATTTCCACTATTAATAAAAGTTCTTTCCTCACTGACTTTTTAATGACATATTTAGAATGTATTTTTTTATCAGTAATATATTAACCCCTACATGACCGGAGCTTTTTTCGGTTTTGCGTTTTCATTTTTCCCTCCCCTTCATTCCAGAGCTATAACTTTTTTATTTTTCTGTCAATATGTCCATTTGAGGGCTTCTTTTTTGCGGGACGAGTTGTACTTTTGAACAACATGATTGGTTTTAGCATGTCATGTACTTGGATATGGGAAAAAAAATTACAAGTATGGTGAAATTGCAAAAAAAAGTGCAATACTTTTGTTTGGCTTTTTTGCTAGTTTCACAAAATGCTAAAACTGGCCTGCCATTAGGATTCTCCCGGTCATTACGAGTTCATAGACACCAAACATGTCTAGGTTCTTTTTTATCTAAGTGGTGAAAAAAAATTCCAAAATTAGCTAAAAAAAAAAAAATATTGCGCAATATACAGATACCCGTAGCGTCTCCATTTTTCATGATCTCGGGTCGGGTGAGGGCTTATTTATTGCGCGCCAAGCTGACATTTTTAATGATGCCACGTTTGTGCAGATGTTTTTTTGATCGCCTGTTATTGCATTTTAATGCAATGTCGCAGCGACCAAAAAAAGTAATTCTATCATTTCGATTTTTTTATCGCTATGCTGTTTAGTGATCAGGTTAATCCTTATTCTATATTGACAGATTGGCCGTTTCTGAACACGGCGATACCAAATATGTGTACTGTATGTATGATATTTTTTTTATAGTTTTATTTTGAATGGGGCAAAAGGGGTTGATTTGAACTTTTATGTTTTTTTATTTTTTTAATATTTTTAAAAACATTTTTCTTTAACTTTTGAGATGCTTCAGTAGTCTCGATGGGAAGCTAGAAGCTGCCACAGCCCAATCGGCTTTGCTACATAGAGGCGATGCTCAGATCGCCTCTATGTAGCAGAATTACTGCATTGCTATGATCGCCGACCACAGAATGATGCTCATAGCAATCCAGCATCAACAACCATAGAGGTCTCAAGTAGACCTTTGGTTGTTATGCCGACGAATCGATGACCCCCGATCATGTGACGGGTATCAGCGGTGCGCGTATTTCTGGCCAGATGGCTGGATCGTGTTTCCACCCACGCCTATTGCGGGCACATGTCAGCTGTTCAAAACAGCTAGCGCTTAGTGTGACAGGCCCTTTATGGTAGGTAAACTATCTTGAGTGGACAGCAGATAATGTTGTGTTAATTGTTAGTTAGTAGATAAGTGTGTAGCTCCTCTGTACACTGTTCAGTGTTAAGGTACTGTCACACTAAGCGATATCGCTAGCAATATCGCTATAACTAGTGACGTTATAGCGATATTGCTAGCGACATCGCTGTGTCTGATACTTACCTACAACCCGCTCCCCCGCTGCTTATCGCTGATTGCACGAGAACGTCCAGGACTGTTTCTCGTCGTCAGCTTCCTGCTGGGCTTCCTGCTGTGACGACGAGCGACGCGTGGAGCCGGGCGGGAGGACGCAGGATCGCCTGGTGTGACAGGTAAGTAGCGACCCCTGTCCCCAGCGATGTCGCTGGTGAGATCTGCCTGTTTGGCAGCTCACTAGCGACCACCTAGCGATGTACCAGCGATCCTGACCGCGTCATATCGCTGGTCGGGATCGCTGGTACATCGCTAAGTGTGACAGTACCTTTAGCTTTCAGTAGCAGTTGTTTAAAGGGGTTGTCAACTTACTCATACAGTCCCTTCTCAATCACTATGTTCACCCCTTTTAAAATAATAACAGATACAGTCAGCGCTGTTCCAGCAGTGTTGGCACTGGCTCTCCTGGGGCTCATATGAAAATGTTATGTCACATGAAACCCAATCAGTGGACACTTCACTCATCCCTCCATCAGTCGTAGCTGACATTCGGAGAAGGTCCCAGCTGTTGCTGGTCTCTCATTTCCTCTGGTCATCTCATTTCTCCTAAGGAGTGTAGAGTGAACTGGTAGCTGATTTGCTGCAAGGATTGCATGACGTAACAATGTCACTAGAGAGCCAGTGCCAACACCATTGGAACGGCGACCACACTGGAGATGAGTATAGCTGTTATTATTTTACAAGGTGGAAGTAGTGATTGAGAATGGATTGTCTGGGTAGTGGACAACCACTTTAAGTTTCTTCCTATTATCCCCTGTGTTGTGATAATGCAGATAATGTTAGATAAATATCTCAAGTAAAGCAGCTCATTCTCCAATAATGTCTGAGTGGTAAATGATTCTGCTGAAAGCTTAAAGAGAACCTGTCACCAGCAAAAATGCTATTAACCTGAATTATTGGGCTTCATCTGCAGGCGCCTGTACTTAGCAGATCTCTCCGTAGAGAAAATTAACTTTATTCTCCTTAGCTCAGTCACTTTTCTAAATATACAGAGCATTTCTTTTGCGGTGTTGCTATCAGTGTGTCAAGAGTGGGAGAAGAGGGTTGCATTGACAATCCAACACAATGGGCAGCATTTTGAACACATTTTATAAGTGGTCATAAACTTGTAAATAACTCATGAAAGAATAAAGTTACATTAAAACCAAGCACACCATTGTTTTTGTTGTGAAATTCTCAATAAGTTTGATGTATCACATGACCCTGTTCCCATTGGAAAAAATAAAATTGGACCCAAAATGGCTGACTTCAAAATGGCCACCATGGTCACCACCCATCTTCAAATGCTTCCCCCTTCCCATATACTAATGTGCCACAAACAGGAAGTTGATATCACCAACCATTCCCATTTTATTTAGGTGTTAGGTGTATCCATATAAATGGCCCACCCTGTATTAATAACTCATATTTTTATTTAGTATGCTGTAAATGCTATACTTGGATAAAATGTGGTCTGCTGCGACCAGAGTTACACGTTTGACATTCGGCTATTGAGGACATTATCCTCAATATTATGTCTTTGAATTCATCCAGTTGTGTTATTATGGCTATTATCTATCAGCTTTCCTTTACAATGTTTATATTATATTGCTTTCTGATACCTGTTAGTGCTTAGTAATGTTTTTAGAGTGAGAGGAAGACAGTATCTGGCAGACTGAGAAATGATCTCTATGCACCTTATCAGGTGCAGTGAAATACCAAGCATAGTGTACTTTCCATACAAACTGTAGCTTGTACCAGGAACCAGTCTGGAAGGTTACATTCTTCTCATTAGTTGAATATCTTTTTGCTCTCACAGTTCCTCCCATAGTTTAGATGTTTTTAAACAAAAAAGTCAACTTGAAAAAAAGCGTTTTTTTGCAATCATTGCTATTCTGAATCCACATAAAAAATGTCTGTGGGCACAGACACCCTTATAATTGATAAACCCAATTTAAACATAGTTAGCATAAAGTCTTTAAAAACAATTTGCATTATACAGTAGCAATGCTGTGTGCATAGATCAGCATAGTGATGCAGTCAATGCACAACAGATCTACTGAAATCCTCTAGAATTTTCCGAAAATCACGATACTCCACCTTGCTAGGATTTTTATCTCACAGAATTGGTGTCTTAAGAAACATCTAATATGAGACCTTAACTCTTTGGAAAATAGCCTGTTCCAAGCCCCCAAAATGTCGGGCTGAAATAAGAAAACAAATTAGGATTGTATAAAAAAAAAAACATTGATAAAACCAATTCAGGTAAGGCACGTCCTGAGTTATAACAGAATTAGCTGCAGGAAGTTGCTGGTTCAACTTATATATTAAAAAGAGGGTGTGGAGCGTAGTATGACCCATCACCAGGCAGAGACGCTGGTCTCAATGCACCTGATTGAGACAACTCCCGGAAAAAACGGTGTGATGTGACACTGTACACGGAGTACCAGCCAGAATAAATGTCTAAAGATAAAGAAGGCAGCACTCACCATTTTGGGCACCTGTACTTTATTCAAAAGCAGGTAAAAACATTACAGCAAGGGAGAAGAGGTGGAGACAATGAAGGACTATGGCCGTTTCACACTGCAAGCACTTCCACTGGTCCAGGTTGTTAGGAGTCAGGTTCCTGCGCCTGCTCTGCAGGAATCCAGACCCTTAAATTCTGCGGTCTCTTGCTCTTTATCTACCGCAGAAGAGATTGCCTTGCAGCAAATCTCTCCAGGGGCTAAGTCCCTCTTTCCTCCTACTGAGCATGCTCATGAGATGGTTTCCCATTGGAGATCGGGAGTCATGTGCTCAGGTCCTGCTCCAGATCTCATTGGTCCATCTCGGAGATCTGGAAGCTTGCGGAAGGTCCCGGCTGCTATAAAAAGCGTGCATGGCAGTTCCGCCATGCGCTAGTATAGACTATACTGCTATGTGTGAATGGTGATGGATGTATGATTCTGGTGACTGACTTATTATGAAACCCCTTCCCTCTGATATTACGCATGTGGTTACGGAATTAGTTCAGTAGTCTGCGCCAGTTTGTGGCAAGCCTTAGGCCACTGTGCACGCCGCACCTCTGCGCTAGCATCCGACATAGCGCCTGCTTTGTAGCTGTGTCATCCAGCGGCAGTGTCCTGCGCCGCGCTGCAGTTGCAGCCCTTCTTGGCGTTCGCAGTAGCGACGCCGCACACACAGTAGGTCTAGATGGACGCAGCCCTTCTGTCTTAGTTCCTGCTCCTGTGACCTTATACCGTGTGTGCATTTACCTGAGGCCTGTGACTCTAACAGGCTCAGCCTTTTTGTATGTTTTTGTTGCGGCGCCTCTGTGTGTGAACAGAGCCCGCTCTGCGCATTTCGGGTGAAGTTGAACCCGTGCGCATTATATCGCCATAATGCTCGTCTGCCATTACTCAGCAGCGGTTGTAACACCTACTGCACGGTGGACCTCGAGCGGCGAACGCACTTTATTATTATTTTTATTTCGTGCGTTCCACCATTCCTTACACAGGTGTTATCTGCTTTTGAATAAAGTACAGACGCCCGGAACGGTGAGTGCTGCCTTCTTTCTCTTTGGACATTTACATATTAAAAAGGTTGTCCACTACTTTATCATTGATGACCTATCCTTAGAATAGGTTATCTATCTTTGATCGGTCAGGGTCCGACACCTGGCAACCCCGTCAATCATCTGTACTTGGGTGTCATCAGTGGACTGAAAAGTTCTATTGCAGAGCTGCTTCATCTTCTAATAGTGGTTATTTTCAGGTATTGTACATCCGCTCTTACTTAAATCAACAGTCGCATGTACCACAGATTGACAGATTTTGTGGCAATATATATTGAAAGTTATCCAAGAAGTAACATTTCTCTTTGCGGAAAGTGACATGTTAAGCATGCCGAGATCCTAGAAGTCAATGTCGACCCTTTAACGAGACATATTAAAAGTTACAATTTCTCACACATGGATTGAAATTATTCCTTATTGATACAGCGAATCCTAAAAGTGATAAAGCGTGATCCATTTACCCTGTTTGTGATCAACTAATATTTTATCTGGGTAAAAAAACACAACAAAATGCATTCTGTGAACAAAGTTTAAGCAATGTTATGTATTTAGTATCTAAGAGAGCCCAGAACAAACACTCAGTGCTCTCCTTAGAAGCTGATGTTTAATTATTATTATTATTATTATTTATTTATAAAGCACCATTGGTTCCATGGTGCTGTACATGAGAAGGGGGTTACATACAAAGTTATAGATATCACTTACAGTAAACAAACTAACAATGACAGACTGACACAGAGGGGAGAGAGGACCTTGCCCTTTCAGGCTTACATGCTACAGGATGGTGGGGAAGGAGACAGTAGGTTGATGGGTTGCAGCAGTTCCGGTGTTGAGGTGATATCTCCAGTAGTGGTGAGGAGGTAGCGGGGTCATTGCAGGCTGTAGGCTTTCTTGAAGAGGTGGGTTTTCAGGTTCCGTCTGAAGGATCCGAATGTGGTTGATAGTCGGATATGTTAGAGCAAAGATTTCCAGAGGATGGGGGCTATTCGGGAGAAGTCTTGGAGGCGGTTGGGTGAGGAGCGAATAAGTGTGGAGGAGAGAAGGAGGTCTTGGGATGACCATAGATTACATGAGGGAAGGTATCGGGAGATTAGCTTAGAGACATATGGAGGAGACAGGTTATAGATGGCCTTGTAGGTCATTATTTGTAATTTAAACTGGATACACTGAGTGAATGGAAGCCAGTGAAGAGATGTGCAGAGGGGAGAAGCGGAGGAGTAGCAAGGAGAGAGATGAATTAGTCATGCAGCAGAGTTAAGGATGGACTGGAGAGGTGCGAGGGTGTTAGCAGGGAGGCCACAGAAAAGGATGTTGCAGTAGTCGAGACAGGAGATGATGAGGGCGTGCACAAGCATTATAGTAGATTGAGGGTTGAGGAAAGGACGGCTTCTGGAAATAGTTTTGAGCTGGAGGCGACAGGAGGTAAAAAGAGCTTGGATGTGTGGTTTAAAGGACAGGGCAGAATCAAGGGTTACTCCGAGGCAGCGGACTTCCGGTCTTGGGGAAAGTGTGATGTCATTAATTGTGATAGATAGGTCAGGTAAAGAAGATCTGTGAGATGCAGGAAAGATGATGAGTTCAAATTTGTCCACATTGAGCTTGAGGAAGCGAGAGGAGAAGGAGGAGGATATGGCTGATAGACACTCTGGGATTCTGGACAGCAGAGAGGTGACGTCTGGGCCAGAGAGGTAGATCTGAGTGCCATCATCATAAAGGTGGTACTGGAATCCATGGGACTTTATGAGTTGACCCAGGCCAAGGGTATAAATTGAGAAGAGTAGGGGTCCTAGAACAGAGCCTTGGGGGACTCCAACAGAGAGAGGGTGGGATGAGGAGGTAGTGTGGGAGTGGGAGACGCTGAATGTGCGGTTTGAAAGGTATGAGGAGATCCAGGATAGGGCGAGGTCTTTGATGCCAAAGAAGGAGAGGATCTGTAGGAGGAGGCAGTGGTCAACTGTGTCGAATGCAGAGGACAGGTCTAGAAGGAAGAGTATAGAGTATTGTCCGTTTGCTTTGGCTGTAAGTAGGTCATTAGTAATTTTAATCAGAGCTGTCTCAGTGGAGAGATGGGGGCGGAAACCAGATTGTAGATTGTCAAAGAGCGAGTTAGATGAGAGGTGGGAGGAAAGGTCAGTGTGGAAGTGCAGGTCCAGGAGATTGGAAGCGAATGGGAGCTTCTGATAATTTATCACAAGAAAGAATGAAACATGGCAAGGTAAAATGAAGAAACACTGGGCAAGTCAGCATGGAGTCAGCATATAATCTAGTTTAAAAATAAAAAGTTTTTATTACTTAAAGTGGTATTCCTATCTCCAATATCCTATCCCAATATGTAGTAGGTGCAATAATAATATTAGCAAATATCTCCAATTAGAATTTTTTTTTATTCGCTCTGTCTCTTTTCTCATATGCAGGCATTGCAGGACCTTAGATATCCATGGTTACATACACTGATATAGTTGATATCGTGACAGTTAGTTAACTCTTTGCTAGTGGTCATGATAATGGATGCCTAAGGTCCTGTAATGCCTGCATATGAGGAAAGAGACAGAGCGAATAAAAAAAAAACTATGCTACATTACTAATTGGAGGTATTTGCTAATATTATTCTCTTGAATGGTAACACATGGATGTGTGAATGCTGCCACAGAAAAAAAAAATATAAAAGTTAATCAAAACTATGTTTAAAATGCTTAAGTTTAATGCAGATTTTAATATTTTTCTCCTAAAAGGATTTTGTATTGATTCAAGTGTTCATTTTAATTCTTGTATGCTAAAAACTTTCCAAATTTCATCCATTTTTGGTCTATATCTGTATCTACCATCTGTGTGTCATTTGTGTGCATCATGTGCAAAAAAAAAGGAACAAGCTGTTCCTATCCATGAAGGCAGATGCAGATGAGATATTTGCTGTCTGAGCGTGATCCGACAAAACATCGGATCGCACTCAGACCAATTTTAGTCTATGGAGCCATGCACATGATTTTTTTCCAGACCGTCTGAGGACAAAAATTTCAGCGTTCCCGAGTTTGATCTGATATTCAGATCGCACTCAGCCATGCAAGTCAATGATTGCAAGGTAAACATCAGACTGCACTCGGATGACATCTGTATGATTTTTGCGCAGTCAAAGAATGGAGAAGAAGAAGAATAGATGCAATCGAAATGTCTTGCTAGAGAAGTTTATTATCAATTCCATGTATGGCAAGAAGAATAAACAAATCAATTTTGGAATAAATCAAGCCAGACATGTCACTTGAAGTATGCATTACTAAGCTACAACTTGCCTAATTTGGACCCATCACATGAAGAGATTAATCACTGAAGAAGGACATTATGTTTGGAAAAATAGAAGAAACAAAGTGAAGATGAAGACCAGCAAAACAATGGCTTAATACTATCAAGATAATGGTGTAGTGACGATTTTGACTCCATTGGTGTTTTCCTGAAACAAGCAGCAGTTGTTGTTACTGAGTAAATTGCAAACTGCCATTGTAGTGCCCATTAAGTTGTAGTGACCAGAACGTTATGCTCAGCTTGTGCTTTTGGAGACATGTACTTGTAAATTAGCTGGGCTCTCATCATTACAGAAATGACAAACATGTGGATGCTATATGTGGTTTAGGCACACTGGGGCTCAAAAAGGAGGGGGCAATTGGCTTTGGGAGCGCAGAATTTGTTGGATTTATTTTGGGGTGTGAGGAGCCATAGTGCTTTCCCAGAGCCTTTCTACTACCAGTAACATAGAAGCCCTCTTTATTTCCACTGACAGGTGATGGACCTGAGTGGGGACTTTCCATTTTTGTGGATTGAGTTGGGAACATTTTACATAACATCTGGGATCATATTTATCCTGCGCTCTACACTGAGCACTTACTTTGGGATTTCCATCTAAGTTTCCAAGTGACATGATTCAGATGAAACCCCTGAAGGATCCATTTATTGTAATGAGGCAGCAGTTACTTTGGACTTCATTTAGCCTCTGTTCATCAGTTTCCTTCTTTTCAGAAGTGTACAAAACTATGGCAGACCATGCGTAAAAAGACAGACACCATCTGATCACAGAACAGACAGTGTCCACAGTGACTCCATCTGCCAAATTGCAGGGAATCATCCACCACGGGGTCCATCTGAATCATGTATTTCAGGGATTTACATGGAAACTCCGGTGTACACTCTCAGCTTAGAGTGCAAGATAAATGTGAGCTGAGCCTTACTGCGATCTTTGGGGTGCAGAATGAAAAAATCAACAGAAGGTGAAGAATTGATTTGATTAATTTTTTGCACCACTTCTCTTGCGGTATTTCTTGGGTCAGTGTGATTACAGCGATACCAGATTTATGTAGTTTTTTATGTTTGTCTGCTGTCACACACTAAAAGATGCTTTTTATTGTGCATAGCCATATTTGGAGAGGATTATGTTTAGCATATTTCTGCCTACAGGGTCATGTGACAGCTTGTTTTTTGTGGGACAAACTGACATTTTTATTGGTACTGTTTTTGGTCACATAACGCTTTTTAATTGTTTTATATTACGATTTTTGGGAGGCAGAATCAACAAAAACCAGCAGTTCAGGAATATTTTTTTTTTTACCACATGCTATTCCGTGTGTGGTAAAATTAACAAGGCAGCTTTATTCTTCACATCATTTCGATTACAGCATTACCACCTTTATATATTTATAGAAAAAATAATTTTTTTTGCATCCCTTCATTCTGAGAGCTATAACTTTTTTATTTTTCCTTTGTTAAAATTTACAATGATACCATTTTTAATTTATACGCCTTTTTTGCCTTTTTTATTCCAGTTTGTGTTCGGCGATATGATGAAGAAGCATAATTCACTGAAGGGGTTAACTAGTGAGAAGGGGGTTTTTTAACAAAAAAATAGACATTAATTGGTCCAATATGTTTTTATTTTTTGTTATTATTTTCTGATTTTTAAAAAAATACTTTTGCAATAGTTTTTTACTTTTTTTAACTTTTTTACTTTGTCCCACTATGTGACTTTCACTTTCAGCAGCCTGATCATTATAATCCATTGCAGTGCAGGAACATTGCAATGGCTTATAAGGGCTCATACTCACTTGCGAGAGAATCGTGCGAGTCTCTCACATGAAAACCTGGCACTGCCGCAGGCACTCGGACCGGAGCGTGCGGCAACATGAACTATGTCGCCACATGCTCCGGTCCGAGTGCAGGCGCTTTCCCACAATTCTTTCCCCGCAGGTTACTGCTTTTATCTCTGGGCCTCCATCTCAGCACTCCATTCTTGGACATGTAAGGGTTCTTTGTTTGCCTTTTCCATCATTTTCTAACTTAGGGGCTATTAGACCTCTTCTGAGCAGTTCAACATTTGCTGACTGTCTCAAAAAATTGGCAATGTTTATATATATTTCCCCCTTTTTTTGCATGGTGCTGTGTTTAATGAGTTATCCCTTATAGCCTTTTAACCAACTATGGTCAAGTGCTCATATATTGAGAATTACATCTATTGTTTCTCAGTAGCCTGCTATATATATATATATATACATATATTCCCCAGCTTCTCCCCTCTGTCAATCCCTTCACTGGCTCCCAATTGCCCAGAGACTCCATTACAGAACCCTAACCATGACATACAAAGCCATCCACAACCTGTCTCCTCCATACATCTGTGACCTCGTCTCCCGGTACTTTCCCGCACGCAACCTCCGATCCTCACAAGATCTCCTTCTCTACTCCCCTCTTATCTCTTCTTCCCACAATCGCATACAAGATTTCTCTCGCGCATCACCCCTACTCTGGAACTCTCTACCACAACATATCAGACTCTCACCTACCATCGAAACCTTCAAAAAGAGCCTGAAGACCCACCTCTTCCGACAAGCCTACAACCTGCAGTAACCACCGATCGACCAAACCGCTGCACGACCAGCTCTACCCTCGCCTACTGTATTATCACCCATCCCTTGAAGATTGTGAGCCCTCGCGGGCAGGGTCCTCTCTCCTCCTGTACCAGTTATGACTTGTATTGTTTATGATTATTGTACTTGTTTTTATGTATACTCCTCCTTACATGTAAAGCGCCATGGAATAAATGGCGCTATAACAATTAATAATAATAATAATAATAATAATAATATATTTATTTAACATCAGATAATAGGGGTATTTGTTGTGGGAGAGTCACTATGCCAGCATTACATGGCTGTGACTTGATTAACACTTTTCTGTGTTTTTAAATGTTTTTATCTTTCTTTGCTGCTTTGTGTACATGTAACTAATAAAGATTGTTATATTTTTGCTAAAATTACTTGCTGGCGTTCCCATTTTGTGGATGTACTCTCTTGTTCACTTTTTTCACAGACTCGCACGATTCTCTCGCAAGTGAGTATGAGCCCTAACCATCAGTATTGCACTGACACAAGCCCCTTAGACCGTGTTGCGCACATGGGGCTTGCCGTAGCCTGTTGACTCGGATTTTGTCATGACATCGAGTCAACATGGCATTGATTGGGCCCCCACGATGAAATCACAGGAGCGTCGATCGGAGAGAAAAGGAAGCCCCCTCCCTATGCCTGCCTTCTAAATGTTGCGATCGATAGCGATCAAAGCATTTAGAGGGTTAAACTGCTGGGAGCAGTGCGATCACCACTCCTGACAGTGAGTGCCAGGTGTCACCTGGTCTCCCGGTGGCGATTGCGCACTAACTCACAGCTCCTGTGCACGCAAAATCAACTGGAGGTATCAGTACGTCCAAGGTCGATAAGTACCAGATGACCATGATGTACTGAGTAAGTTCAAGGTGATTAAGGGGTTAAAATGGTATGCTTACTTTTTGGTAAGCAACACAGATACACAAAGTGTTATCTGTGCATGTAGGACAGCAATGCTTGTGAGAAGCATAGGGTGGAGAGGAATTGGCCAGCAAAATCAGACCTTCAAACTGGTGAAAATCTTGGGCTACTTACCATTTTCATAGATATATTAAAAAGCCATTATGAAGCAAAAATATTGATATAGAAAGATGGATATAGCTCAGAAACTAGTATGACATTTTTTACCATGAACTGCAAAATGATTAAAATTACATTTATAATAATCCAGGCAAACACTTCCAATGTTTTTGTGGAAGAAGGAGAAAGCTCAGCTATCTTTATACACTATAAAGAAATACAGTGGGGAAAAAAAGTATTTAGTCAGTCAGCAATAGTGCAAGTTCCACCACTTAAAAAGATGAGAGGCGTCTGTAATTTACATCATAGGTAGACCTCAACTATGGGAGACAAACTGAGAAAAAAAAATCCAGAAAATCACATTGTCTGGTTTTTTTTCATTTTATTTGCATATTATGGTGGAAAATAAGTATTTGGTCAGAAACAAAATTTCATCTCAATACTTTGTGATATATCCTTTGTTGGCAATGACAGAGGTCAAACGTTTTCTGTAAGTCTTCACAAGGTTGCCACACACTGTTGTTGGTATGTTGGCCCATTCCTCCATGCAGATCTCCTCTAGAGCAGTGATGTTTTTGGCTTTTCGCTTGGCAACACGGACTTTCAACTCCCTCCAAAGGTTTTCTATAGGGTTGAGATCTGGAGACTGGCTAGGCCACTCCAGGACCTTGAAATGCTTCTTACGAAGCCACTCCTTCGTTGCCCTGGCGGTGTGCTTTGGATCATTGTCATGTTGAAAGACCCAGCCACGTTTCATCTTCAATGCCCTTGCTGATGGAAGGAGGTTTGCACGCAAAATCTCACAATACATGGCCCCATTCATTCTTTCATGTACCCGGATCAGTCGTCCTGGCCCCTTTGCAGAGAAACAGCCCCAAAGCATGATGTTTCCACCACCATGCTTTACAGTAGGTATGGTGTTTGATTGATGCAACTCAGTATTCTTTTTCCTCCAAACACGACAAGTTGTGTTTCTACCAAACAGTTCCAGTTTGGTTTCATCAGACCATAGGACATTCTCCCAAAACTCCTCTGGATCATCCAAATGCTCTCTAGCAAACTTCAGACGGGCCCGGACATGTACAGGCTTAAGCAGTGGGACATGTCTGGCACTGCAGGATCTGAGTCCATGGTGGCGTAGTGTGTTACTTATGGTAGGCCTTGTTACATTGGTCCCAGCTCTCTGCAGTTCATTCACTAGGTCCCCCCGCGTGGTTCTGGGATTTTTGCTCACCGTTCTTGTGATCATTCTGACCCCAAGGGGTGGGATTTTGCGTGGAGCACCAGATCGAGGGAGATTATCAGTGGTCTTGTATGTCTTCCATTTTCTAATTATTGCTCCCACAGTTGATTTCTTCACTCCAAGCTGGTTAGCTATTGCAGATTCAGTCTTCCCAGCCTGGTGCAGGGCTACAATTTTGTTTCTGGTGTCCTTTGACAGCTCTTTGGTCTTCACCATAGTGGAGTTTGGAGTCAGACTGTTTGAGGGTGTGCACAGGTGTCTTTTTATACTGATAACAAGTTTAAACAGGTGCCATTACTACAGGTAATGAGTGGAGGAAAGAGGAGACTCTTAAAGAAGAAGTTACAGGTCTGTGAGAGCCAGAAATCTTGATTGCTTGTTTCTGACCAAATACTTATTTTCCACCATAATATGCAAATAAAATGAAAAAAAAACAGACAATGTGATTTTCTGGATTTTTTTTTCTCAGTTTGTCTCCCATAGTTGAGGTCTACCTATGATGTAAATTACAGACGCCTCTCATCTTTTTAAGTGGTGGAACTTGCACTATTGCTGACTGACTAAATACTTTTTTTCCCCACTGTATATCAATTTCATATAGAATTCTTGCTACAGAAGCATCATGGAAAGTGTAAAGTTACAGGTACAAAAAGATATACAGTTCAGAATTAGACAGAAAATTAGCAATGACACATGTAACATGTACATGCTTTACTAATTCACAGATGAACAGGAAAAATGACAAAGCTGGGTGTTCCCATCTCACTAGTGCAGGAAATAGTTTGAACTAGTTTGCTCATATCTCCATAACGTAATAATAATCTCCAGCCAGCACCGATAGTATAGACAGTATATAAAATTTGTTCCACCCCCAAAATCACCCATACTTAACATACATCCTTTCTCACGCCACGCATCACAACCACCACCCATGAAAAACAGAAATATGAATAATAAATTTGAAGCAGTGAAGACTAGAGAGATTTCTATGTAGATGGAGGTATAGACTGCATAGTGGAGAGTCAATGAGCGCTTTGCTAGAAAATATGATCTTGTATAACATTATGGAGGAGGAGTTACTGCAGATAATAAATATGACGAGGTTGAAGAGGTCACAATTTCTTCTCCACATTTTGTGTTTTAGAAATGTTTACTCGTTATTTATGACCATCTGGTGGATATAGAGCAAGAGCACAGGATTTTAAACAAAGTTCCATCTTGTACTGGTTTGCTGATAAGATTCAATTAGCATCTGTTTCATCTCACTGGTATGCAGGTAATACTACAACTCCCACAATTCACATTCCACGACCTAGCTTGATCTCATAAATCCTCACTTAATGAAACAATTAGGACCGAACCACACAAAAAATGACCAGAAGAAAATGAGTCATGCTGCTATGAACTTGGCTAAAGTATAATTGCATTTGTAAGCTAGAATGGCCTAATTTAGATTTTGATTCAGTACTGGGAATAAAGGAATCCATATCTCTTCTGAAAAACTCTATGGGTGACAGCATGTTTCGAACTTGATGGACAACTTAGACTGATAAACTTATTTACCCCCATGTACTAACATATATAATATTCTAAGAAAATTTTCAACTTATCTCAGAAGTAACCATTCCTGCTGATGGTTATATGTAGATTTTTCTTTAAAATCAAATCAGTCACACATAAATCAGGAGTAGAGATGAGTGAACCCGAACATGGACTTCTCCCGAAAGTCAATTGCAATGTTCGGAGCCCCGGGAAGTCAGTTGGAGAGAGAGAGCGAGAGAGACAGAAATTTTCCAGCTAAAAAGTTCGGGTCCTCTTTGTTTTAAATGGGATTCTGGTTCTGGTTCAAGTTCAGGTACAGTTCTCGTACCCGATCTGAATTTTGGAATAAAGTTTGGGTCGGGTATCAGAACACGAACTTCCACAGGTCTGCTCATACCTAATCAGGAGTCTTTCCTTCTTTAGGAGCTCTGGAATATTACATGGTGTTGATATTTCAATTTAGATAATTTTTGGATTTTTTTTTGCCAAGTCTATTTAACCCCTTAACGACCGCCGATACGCCTTTTAACGGTGGTAGTTAAGGGTACTTAAACCACAGCGCCGTTAATTAATGGCGCTGTGGAAAAAGAGTATAGCTCCACCCAGAGTCGGATTTTCTCCAGGGTCTCAGCTGCCGGGGTTAGCCAAGACCCCAGAGAACATGATTCGGGTCAGTTTTTACTGACCCCACTTTTGCAATTGCCGTTATTAACCATATAACGGCGACCGCAAAAAAAGCAGCGATTTTGTATTTACTTTCTCTCTTCTCTGATGTGATCGCACATCAGAGAAGAGAGAAATAGGGTCCCGATCCCCCTCCGATACCTCCCAGTGGTCTTCGAGCCCTCCTGCCTCCTCCGGTGGGTGCCACCATCTTCTTCCGGGAAGAAAATGGCGGGCGCATGTGCAGTGTGCCCGCCGAAGCTGCCGGATGGCAGATTCTATTAATTAATTCAAGGTACATTTTGATCACTGTGAAAAACCCTATCACAGTGATCAAAATAAAAAAATTGTAAATTACCTCCCCCCTCTTTATTACCCCCTTAGTTAGGGAAATATAATGAAATAAAGAAAATATATTTATTTTCATTTTTCCATTAGGGTTAGGGTTAGAATTAAGGTTAGGGTTAGAATTAGGGTTAGGGTTGGAATTAGGGTTAGTGTTACAATTAGGGTTAGGGTTAGAATTAGGGTTATGGTTGGAATTAGGATTAGAGTTAGGGTTGGAATTAGGGTTAGGATTAGGGTTAGGGATTAGGATTAAGGTTAGGATTGGGATTAGGGTTAGGGTTGGGATTAGTGTTAGGGGTGTGTTGGGGTTAGGGTTGGAAATAGAATTGAGGGGTTTCCACTATTTAGGCACATCAGGGGAAAATAAAAAACCCTTGGGAAAATAAAAAAATTGGGAGCTAAAAAATCACTTTTGTGGAAAAAAAATGATTTTTTTTATTTTCATGGCTCTGCGCTATAAACTTCTGTGAAGCACTTGGGGGTTCAATGTGCTCACCATACATCTAGATAAGCTCCTTGGGGGGTCTAGTTTCCAAAATGGGGTCACTTGTGGGGGGTTTCTACTGTTTAGGCACATCAGGGGCTCAGCAAACGCAACATGACGCCTGCAGAACATTCAAAGTCTGCATTCCAAAATGGCGCTCCTTCCCTTCCGAGCTCTCCCATGTGCCCAAACAGTGGTTCCCCCACATATACAGTATCAGCGTACTCAGGACAAATTGCACAACAAGTTTTATGATCCAATTTCTCCTTTTACCCTTGTGAAAATAAAAAATAGTGGGCTAAAAAATCATTTTTGAGGAAAAAAATGATTGTTTATTTTCACTGCTCTGCATTATAAACTTCTGTGAAGCACTTGGAGGTTCAAAGTGCTCACCACACATCTAGATAAGCTCATTGGAGGGTCTAGTTTCCAAAATGGGGTCACTTGTGGGGGGTTTCTACTGCTTAGGCACATCAGGGGCTCTGCAAATGCAACATAACGTCCGCAGAACATTCCATCAAAGTCTGCATTCCTAAATGGCGCTCCTTCCCTTCCGTGCTCTCCCATGTGCCAAAACTGTGGTTCCCCCCCACATATGGAGTATCAGCGTATTCAGGACAAATTGCACAACAAGTTTTGTGGTCCAATTTCTCCTGTTACCCTTGGGAAAATAAAAAATAGCAAGCTATAAAATCATTTTTGAGGAAAAAGAAAAGATTTTTTATTTTCGCTGCTCTGCATTATAAACTTGTTTGAAGCACTTGGGGGATCAAAGTGCTCACCACACATCTAGATAAGTTCCTTAAGGGGTCTAGTTTCCAAAATGGTGTCACTTGTGGGGGGGGTTTCACTGTTTAGGCACATATCTATCAGCTCCCGTAGATATAGAGACTCCTTATTAAGATAAGTTCCAAATTTATACATAGCATTTTATGTATTAGTACTATTTTGACCCACCTGTACATTATTGCAGCATTTGGAATTACTTTAATTAACCAGTTTACTATAAAGAAAAAGATTTTACCTGTTTTTTTTTCTCTCTCGCTCGATTTACAGACCAAGAATATTAAAACAGTGAAATATGAAATGTGTTATCCCTACTGACTGGCAAAATTCAGTCTGTTTGAGTCTGTCAAATCAGAAGTTTTGGCTAACCATATATTTTCCCTATAGAGAAAAATTGGAGGGCCACCGTGTAATGCATCTAAATGAATGACTAATCATTTTGGCTAAGTCCATCCATGTAGGAGCCAATACTTGTCATTGGGGACCTCCTCTGTAACATCCATTACATTTATTTTTAATTAAGGCAACCTATGAGACTATCATAAATGTGATGTTACTAATCTGAGTAAGCATATCTATCATTCCTGTTGTAAAGGTCCATACCACAGTATTACCATCGCTATCATGTCATATGTGATTTTCAGGAAATCATTCCACTACTGAATGCAAACAAGACTACTTTGTGGGGTGAGAGTTCCAGTTTCTCATAATGTCAGGCAGAAGAATAGCTGCATCTATATCTGAGACTTCTATTAATGGAACAAGTAGCCTCTATCCTATCACTGTTTTGCAGACACCTTCCCTTTGTATCTTCAAGTGTCAGCTGAATATCCATCTGCTATGCGGAATTCTTCCCTCTAACACTATAATCTTATCTCACAACTGGCTAGTACAGCTAGATTTGTAATTGTCACTGGTTCTCTTTCACTGGCTTTGCTTGGAATTCTGCGCACCAAGACAAACTGCTGCCACCACCTGCTGCTGATCATCTCAATGTTTCCAACAAAATGTCATCCCATGTTCTGGTTACAAAATAAAATTACAGAATGGAGCAAAACTGATGTTTGATTTCTCTGCTGAGTACAAAATGGGCCACCGAAAATGTAGACAGGTACTCTTTGCGGAGAGCAGTAAACTTTTGCATGACTGTGTTCAACATGATATTTTCAATACAATATAGAATTATGATAATGGAGGACTATGCACACAGGCCCATTCATAAAACTGGACTGAATTAATAGTCATAATCCATACCTTCTCATTCTGGGAAAAATACAGTACACACTCCGATGAAGAATGGTGCCATCGATCCAGGACTGTTGTTAATTTGCAGAACATCATGGTAATTACGCCAATACTGAATCCCCTTACTTTTCTCACCCACTTCTACACCCCTTTCATGGCCCATATAGAATATGATGATCTCCAAAATGACCCCTTCCCCATATGCATAATACTGTGAATTTTCCCCCAGAATTTCACCCCACAACTCCCCCACATACAGTATGATGACCCACAATGCCTCCAGCATAGTATGATTCCACCACAGTGCCCCCATATATTATAATGCTGCCACCGTGACCACAGCACAGTATAATGTGCCCCACAGAGAACATCAACACTGTACAATGCCTCCTACAACCCTCCACTACAGCCTATTGCATGATGCACCTAATACACAGTATGAGTCCTCCTTCACACATCCTGGTGATTTCTGCACTGGAAATACCAGTACTGGTGAGATCCGTGGTCCGTGTCCATGTGACATCTGTGTGACATCAGTGTGTCCATGTGCTGCCTGTTTCTGTGTATCCGTGTGCTGTCAGTGTGACACGTATGCAATGAAATGCAGCATAGAAATTAAAGAGTTTTATGTATTAAAAATGTTCAAAGATAGAGATAAATAGCGATGAGGAATATGATAGGTAGGTAGATAGATAGATAGATAGATAGATAGATAGATAGATAGATAGATAGATAGAAGTATATCAGCGTGATTTCTAATCAGTGCTTTGCGTGTTTATTTTTCTATACTTGTATTTGTTGTTTAAATAAATAAAAAAAATAGTGTGTGGTCCCCCTTAATTTTCATAACCAGCTGAGGGAAAGCTGACAGCTGGGGTTTGATGTTAATATTCTGGGAAGTTGCAAATAGCCATAAAGGTTCCCAGTCTATTAATATCAGCTCACAGCTGTTTGCTTAGCCTTCACTGGTAATCATAGGGGTCCCCCAAAATGAATTGGGGTCCCCTTTATATTTACTAGCCAGCAAAGGCTAAACAGAGGGATGCAGGCTGTTATTAATAGCCTAGGAAATGGCCATGGATATTGGCCCCCTCCCAGGCTAAGAACATCATCCATCAGCCACACCAGAAATGGTGCATCCATTAGATCCTCCAAATTTGGTGATTAGCCACTTCTCACTTGGCTTGTCTGTTTAGCCTTTGCTGCTTAGTAAAAAATATAGGAGGGACCCCACACTGTTATTCGGGGGGATCCCTGTATAATAATCAGTAAAGGCTAAGCAAACAGCTGTGAGATAATACTGTTAGGTCCATATATATTTGGACAGAGACATTTTTCTAATTTTGGTTCTAAACATTACCACAATGAATTTTAAACAAAACAATTCAGATGCAGTTGAAGTTCAGACTTTCAGCATTCATTTGAGGGTATCCACATTAACATTGGATGAAAGGTTTAGGAGTTTCAGCTCCTTAACATGTGCCACCCTGTTTTTAAAGGGACCAAAAGTAATTGGACAGAATAAATAATTGTAAATAAAATGTTCATTTCTAGTACTTGGTTGAAAACCCTTTGTTGGCAATGACTGCCTGAAGTCTTGAACTCATGGACATCACCAGATGCTGTGTTTCCTCCTTTTTGATGCTCTGCCAGGCCTTCACTGTGGTGGTTTTCAGTGGCTTGTGGGCCTTTCTGTTTGAAGTTTTGTCTTTAACAAGTGAAATGCATGCTCAATTGGGTTGAGATCAGATGACTGACTTGGTCATTCAAGAATATTCCACTTCTTTGCTTTAATAAAGTCCTGGGTTGCTTTGGCTTTATGTTTTGGGTCATTGTCCATCTGTAGTATGAAATGACGACTGTTATGATTGAGTCACCGTAGGAGGCAAAAATAGAAATGCTAGCTAAGTCCAGAAAACCAGAGAAGTTGGCAGCTATCGGATTGTAGACCCCTGAACCTATCAACACAACTAGTAGTAGCCGTGGGGGGCTCCTACGATGCCCTAGGCCCCTCGATCACAGCCGGAGGACTACATAGCCTAAAGACAGAAAGGGAAATCTAAACTGCCCCAGAGCAGACCCCAAAGCAAAAGGCAGCCCCCCACATATAATGACGGTGAAGCAAGAAGAAAGAACAAAACACAGACAGAAAGATAGACTGAGCAAAGATGGGGCCCAAGCTAGCTTAGATAGGAAAGGACAGGAAGGCTGCTGTCTGCAATCTGTGAAAAAACCCTATGAAAATAAGAGCCAACAAACTGACAGTAAAAAAAGGCCCTGAAGACGCTAGGCTTCAAAAAAGGCTATGTCAGTACTCAGGAATATTCTGAAGACAGAGCAACAGGCAAAAGGAGATTCAGCTCACCCCAGCAGGGAATGGCAGAATCCAGAAAAGCAAGGAAAACAAAACACTAATGCAAAAAGGCAAAGCAGAAATCTTAGCTTTAGATGAGCAGGAATCAGACTGGTTTCCTAGAAGTCCACAGAGAAATCACCCGCAGGCCAGAAGGGCGTCGGCAGCCTTATATCCAGTCATTAACTCCACTCAGCCAGTCATCATCATCAGCCCCAGGTGTTTGACAATCAGGCTCACTACCTTTCTTCACCAGAAGAGGGAGTTCCTCGGGCCTCAGTAGTGAAGGGGAAAATGAACTCACAACAGTACCTCCCCCTTGAGGAGGGGTCACCGAACCCTCAACCACGCCACCAGGGCGATCAGGGTGAGCCCGATGAAAGGCACGCACCAATCTTTTGGCATGAATATCAGAGGCAGAGACCCAGGAATTATCCTCCTGACCATAACCCTTCCACTTAACCAAATACTGGAGTCTCCGTCTAGCCAGACGGGAATCCAGTACTTTCTCTACCTCATATTCCATGTTACCTTCAACCAATACAGGGTCTGGAGGTGCAACCCCCGGAACAACAGGTTCAACAAACCTCTTCAACAAAGATTTATGGAACACATTATGGATTTTAAATGTGACAGGAAGAGCCAAACGAAAAGAGACGGATTAATAATCTCCAAAATCTTGTAAGGTCCAATAAATCTAGGCTTAAACTTAGGAGAAGCCACCTTCATAGCAATATTTTTTGATGATAACCACACCATATCACCAACCTTAAACTGGGGACCAATGGTCCTATGTCGGTTGGAAAATCGCTGGGCCTTTTCCTGGGAGAGAGATAACTTATCCACCACTTGGACCCAGATCTGGTGCATTCTCTCCACCACAGTGTCAACAACTGGGCAGGCAGAGGGCTCCACCTGCCCTGAAGAAAATCGAGGATGAAACCCAAAGTTACAAAAAAAAGGTGACATCAAAGTGGCAGAACTAGCTCTATTATTTAAAGCAAATTCGGCCAAGGGCAAAAATGAAACCCAATCATCCTGATCAGCAGAAATAAAACATCTCAAATATGACTCCAAGGTCTGGTTTGTTCTCTCTGTCTGCCCATTGGTCTGAGGGTGAAAAGCAGAGGAGAAGGACAACTGAATTCCCAGCTTGGAACAGAAAGTTCTCCAAAATCTAGACACAAACTGGACTCCTCTGTCAGATACAATGTTCTCAGGAATCCCGTGCAAGCGAACCACCTGTTGTAAAAACAGGGGCACCAATTCAGAGGAAGATGGCAACTTAGGGAGTGGTACAAGATGAACCATCTAAGAGAACCTATCACAAATCACCCAACTAACAGTCATCCATTGAGAGACAGGCATATCAGAGATGAAATCCATTGAAATATGGGTCCATGGCCTCTTGGGGACAGGCAAAGGCATCAACAACCCACTAGAGCGAGAACACGATTTAGACCGGGAGCACGTCCCACAGGACTGAACAAAATTCCTGACATCACGAGACAAGAAGGGCCACCAAAAAGACCGACTCACCAGATCTCTAGTACCAAAAATACCTGGATGACCAGCCAAAGCAGAGCAATGAACTTCAGACATCACTCTCTTCTTCCACTGGTCAGGAACATACAACTTTCCACTGGGACAACACTCAGGTTTGTCCTCCTGGAACTCTTCCCGAGCACGTCTCAAATCGGGCGAGATGGCAGAAAGAACTACCCCTTCGCCTAAGATGGTAGCAGGTTTGGTCACCACAGGAGAATCAGCAAAGAAGCTCCAAGAGAGGGCGTCAGCCTTGACATTCTTAGTTCCAGGAAGAAAAGAAACCACAAAATCAAAACGTGTAAAAAACAAGGCCCACCTAGCCTGTCTAGGGTTCAAGCGCTTAGCCGACTCTAGGTAAATCAAATTCTTGTGGCCAGTGAGGACCACGACTTGATACTTAGCTCCCTCCAACCAATGTCTCCACTCCTCAAATGCCCATTTCATGGCTAACAGTTCCTGATTCCCCACGTCATAGTTACGTTCAGATGGAGAGAACTTTCGGAAAAGAAAGCACAGGGATTCATTTTAGATGTTACCGGATCCTTTTGGGACAAAACAGCTCCTGCACCAATCTCAGAAGCATCCACCTCTACCTGGAACGGAAGTGAGACATCAGGTTGCCGCAAAACCGGGGCGGAGGTGAATCTTCGCTTCAGCTGCTGAAAGGAAGAAACAGCCTCCGGAGACCAATTTAACACATCAGCACCCTTCTTAGTCAAATCAGTCAATGGCTTGGCAATACTAGAAAATTTTGCTATAAATTTCCGATAAAAATTAGCAAAACCCAAAAACTTCTGGAGGGCCTTCAAAGAAGTGGGCTGAACCCAATCGTAAATGGCCTGTACCTTGGCCGGGTCCATTTCAATAGTTGACGGGGACAAAATAAATCCCAAAAAAGAAATCCTCTGTACTCTAAAAAGGCATTTAGATCCTTTGACATACAGGGAATTCTCCCTCAAGATCCGGAACACAGTCCGAATATGTTCCACATGAGAATCCCAATCCTTGGAGAAGATCAAAATATTATCCAGATAGATAATCAAAAATTTATCGACAAAATCTCGGAAAATATCGTTCATGAAGCACTGGAAGACAGAAGCGGCATTAGTGAGCCCAAAAGGCATCACCAGGTACTCAAAATGTCCCTCTGGAGTATTAAACGCCGTCTTCCATTCATCCCCATGCTTAATGCGAATAAGATTATACGCCCCCCTGAGGTCAAGCTTGGTAAACCAGCAAGCACCTTTAACTCTGGAGAACAGATCAGAAATAAGGGGTAACGGATACTGATATTTAACAGTAATTTTGTTGAGAGCACGATAATCAATACAAGGTCTTAATGATCCATCCTTTTTGGCTACAAAAAAAAACTGGCACCTAAGGGTGACGAGGATGGTCTAATATGACCCTTCTCCAACGCCTCCTTAATATAGGATCGCATAGCCTCGTGCTCGGGTACAGATAAATTGAAGAGCCGACCCTTGGGAAATTTACACCCCAGGCTCAGTTCAATAGCACAGTCATAACTCCTATGAGGAGGCAGAGACGCAGACTCATTCTCACTAAATACATCATAAAAGTCAGCCAAATAATCAGGAACATCATGCGACTGAGGAGAGGTGGAAAACACCGGAGCCTCACTAAAGGCACACCGACAACCCCAACTCACCACAGACACAGATTTCCAATCCAAAACTGGATTATGAATTTATAACCAGGGAAGCCCCAGAACAATAGTATCATGCAGATTATGTAACATCAAAAACCTGCAATTTTCTTGATGGTCTGGGGCGACCCGCATTACCACCTGGGTCCAAAACTGAGGTTTATTTTTAGCCAAAGGAGTAGCATCAATCCCCCTCAAAGGGATAGGCGTCTGCAGAGGTGTCATCGGAAATCCACAACGTTTAGCAAAATTCAAGTCCATTAGGTTTAGAGCTGCTCCCGAATCCACAAAAGCCTTGGCGGAAAATGTGGACAGGGAGCAGATCAGAGTAATAGCCAGAAGAAACTTAGGTTGAACACCACCAACAGAAAACGTGTGTGCAAGGCGTTTCTCGCGTTTAGGACAGACAGAAATAATATGTGAGGCATCTCCACAGAAAAAACACAACTTATTACGCCTTCTGAACTCCTGACGCTGCTCTCTGGAAAAAACTCTATCACATTGCATAGGTTCAGACATCTGTTCAACAGGTGGCAACACCTCTCGTGCAGCTCTGCGTTCGCGCAAACGCCGATCAACCTGAATGGCTAAAGACATAGAATCGTCAAGACCAGAGGGAACAGGAAATCCCACCATAGTATCTTTTACGGCTTCTGACAACCCCTTCCAAAAGAGAGCAGCCAAGGCATTATCATTCCAGGTAGTAAGTACTGCCCACTTTCGGAATTTTTGACAGTACAATTCTGCAGAATCACGACCCTGGTTCAATGCCAGCAGGGTCTTTTCAGCCTGATCAATGGCATTAAGTTCGTCATACAACAACCCCAAGGCCTGAAAAAATGCGTTCACATTAGTCAGAATAGGATCATCTGGTTTCCAAGAAAACGCCCAATCCTGGGGATCGCCACGCAGCAAAGAGATGACAATTTTAACCTGCTGTGCGGAGCTCCCTGACGAGTTAGGCTTCAAGGCAAAAAATAATTTACAATTATTTTTGAAATTCAAAAATTTAGACCGATCCCCAAAAAATACATCATAGAATCATAGAATCATAGAATCGTAGAGTTGGAAGGGACCTCCTGGGCCATCTGGTCCAACCCCCTGCTCAAAGCAGGATTCGCTAAATCATCAGGTGTAGGAATCTTTGGTTCAGCAGCATGTGAATGAGCAAGGTAGGCGGAAATTCCCCGCACTTCCGCAGCGAGCTGCTCCACACGATCAGACAATTGCTTTATCTCCATTGAGAGAAAAAAAAATTCCCCCTACGGCCTCAGAGATATAGAGGAAAAAATATACACACCTTTTTTTTTTTTTTTTTTAATACAATTCTTTCCTGCAATTAAGTACCCTAGGATCTGCGGTATGGCGGGTGATTCTGTTATGATTGAGTCACCGTAGGAGGCAAAAATAGAAATGCTAGCTAAGTCCAGAAAACCAGAGAAGTTGGCAGCTATCGGATTACAGACCCCTGAACCTATCAACACAACTAGCAGTAGCCGTGGGGGGCTCCTACGATGCCCTAGGTCCCTCAATCACAGCCGGAGGACTACATAGCCTAAAGACAGAAAGGGAAATCTAAACTGCCCCAGAGCAGACCCCAAAGCAAAAGGCAGCCCCCCACATATAATGACGGTGAAGCAAGAAGAAAGAACAAAACACAGACAGAAAGATAGACTGAGCAAAGATGGGGCCCAAGCTAGCTTAGATAGGAAAGGACAGGAAGGCTGCTGTCTGCAATCTGTGAAAAAACCCTATGAAAATAAGAGCTAACAAACTGACAGTAAAAAAAGGCCCTGAAGACGCTAGGCTTCAAAAAAGGCTATGTCAGTACTCAGGAATATTCTGAAGACAGAGCAACAGGCAAAAGGAGATTCAGCTCACCCCAGCAGGGAATGGCAGAATCCAGAAAAGCAAGGAAAACAAAACACTAATGCAAAAAGGCAAAGCAGAAATCTTAGCTTTAGATGAGCAGGAATCAGACTGGTTTCCTAGAAGTCCACAGAGAAATCACCTGCAGGCCAGAAGGGCGTCGGCAGCCTTTTATCCAGTCATTAACTCCACTCAGCCAGTCATCATCATCAGCCCCAGGTGTTTGACAATCAGGCTCACTACCTTTCTTCACCAGAAGAGGGAGTTCCTCGGGCCTCAGTAGTGAAGGGGAAAATGAACTCACAACAGACGACCAATCAGTTTGGCTGTATTTGTCTGGATCTGAGCACACAGTATGGCTCTGAATACCTCTGAATTCATTTGGCTGCTTCTCTCCTGTGTCACATCATCAATAAACACTAGTGACCCAGTGCCACTGGCAACCATGCATGCCCAAGCCATCACACTGCCTCCGCCGTGTTTTACAGATGATGTGGTATGCTTTGGATCATGAGCTGTACCACGCCTTCACCATTCTTTTCTCTTTCCATCATTCTGGTAGAGGTTGATCTTGGTTTCATCTGTCCAAAGAATGTTCTTCCAGAACTGTGCTGGCTTTTTTAGATGTTTTTTAGCAAAGTACAGTCTAGCCTTTTTATTCTTGATTCTTATGCGTGGCTTGCACCGTGCAGTGAGCCCTCTGTATTTATTTTCATGCAGTCTTCTCTTTATGGTAGATTTTGATATTGATACGCCTACCTCCTGGAAAGTGTTGTTCATTTGGTTGGCTGTTGTGAAGGGGTTTCTCTTCACCATGGAGACTATTCTGCGATCATCCACCACTGTTGCCTTCCTTGGGCGCCCAGGTTTTTTTGCATTGATGAGTTCACCAGTGCTTTCTTTCTTTCTCAGGATGTACCAAACTGTAGATTTTGCCACTCCTAATGTTAATGACACCTCCAGAAGACCTACTGAGTTCAAAAAATGCCCAAAACAGTTTTTACTCTAACGAGAAGTCACACATAACCATTGTTTTTGTGCAAAAATATACAATCAATTTATTCATATAAAATTCATATAATTACAAATCCAACGAGTATATACTGTATAAGAGGTGGAAACAGCAAACCACTCGACATAAAGTGCACAGAATCTCAACCAGTAAATACAGTCTGGTACAGGGTCTAAGTACAAAGGGATTTAATAAAATACTGCTTCATAATAAAGTGCCTATGCATAAAGCAGCTCATATCTCATAAAGAGATTAAAGTAAACATACACGTGTGCAAGCAAATGGGACAATCATCCCTTACTGTGCTATTGGCACCTATCAGATATTAAAGCTAAAAAAAAAACCCTATACACCCTGTAATTTGCATCGTGCCCAAAAGGAATTCACAGTCTTAATAGAAGTGCACGGGAGCAGTGTCTCTTACCCATGTGGACAAGTCGAGCGGTGCTAGCAAGGCTGTTTCCACCTCTTATATATACTCGTTGGATTTGTAATGACATGAATTTTATATGAATAAATTGATTGTCTATTTTTGCACAAAAACAATGGTTATGTGTGATTTCTCGTTAGAGTAAAAACTGTTTTGGGCATTTTTTGAACTCAGTAGGTCTTCTGGAGGTGTTATTAATATATTGGAGTTGCCTGATTATATATATTTTGTATTTATTGTAATGATCAGCTATAGGTATGAAACCCGGTGTTAAACCCACTCCTAATGTTGTAGCAATTTCTCAGATGTTTTTTTTCTGTTTTTTGCAGCTTAAGGATGGCTTGTTTCACCTGCATGGAGAGCTCCTTTGACCGCATGTTTCCTTCACAGCAAAACCTTCTAAATGCAAGCACCACACCTAAAATCAACTCCAGGCCTTTTATCTGCTTAATTGAGAATGACATAATGAAGGGATTGCCCACACCTGCCCATGAAATAGCCTTGGAGTCAATTGTCCAATTACTTTTGGTCCCTTTAAAAACAGGGTGGCACATGTTAAGGAGCTGAAACTTCTAAACCCTTTATCCAATTTTAATGTGGATACCCTCAAATGAAAGCTGAAAGTCTGAACTTCAACTGCATCTGAATTGTTTTGTTTAAAATTCATTGTGGTAATGTCTAGAACCAAAATTAGAAAAATGTTGTCTCTGTCCAATTATATATGGACCTAACTGTATTAATAGCCTGGGAACCTTTATGGCTATTGGCCTCTTCCCAGAATATTAACACCAGCCCCCAGCTGTCATCTTTCCCTCAGCTTGTTAGGAAAATGAAGAGGGACCCCACGCCATTTTTTTATTTATTTAACACATGCTATACACAGGCAACAGGTGCTGACTTCAACTCCCATCAGTGTCGCCTGGTCTCGCTGATCGCAGGGAGACCAAGTGACAATGATGAGTGCTGCATTCAGCAGCCAGTGCCTGGCACCTGGGAACAGAGCTAATTGCACGGCTTTTCCATGGTGCTAGTTCCTGTCACACTGATGACACACAGATGTCATCAATGTGTCATCAGTGTGCACGTGTGCAGTATGCATTTAGTCTGTGGAAAACAAAAAGACATGTATGTGTGAGAAATCTGACAAGTGGGCACCATTATTGAATACAATGTGTCTTCTTGTGTCTGCATTTGCAGTACTTAAAAAACGGGCATCATACGGACATAAACAATGGACGTATGAAGAAAGCCTGATGCAGTGCATGATGGCACCTTGCTCAGGGAGCAGCTGAGTTGAGGATGGTGGCGTCGAATAGCAGGGCTGAGTATCTGGCACAGGAAATTCTGTATGTTAAATATGCAGCAGAGCCCACTGGTAAAGCAGGGCTAGGTTTCATATATGACACACAGACAGCAAAGTACTGGAATTTGATAGCAGTGAAGGTGTGAATATTTTGAATAATAAAGTGGCATGGGACCATGTGAACTTACAAGGTGGACCCTCCTTGCCTACAGTGAAACCTCATTGCCTACAGTCCCCTCTGCAGCTTTACACATTACTCATACAGTATGTTAACAGATAGCCATGTTTTTAAACTGTTTGATGCTATGTGCACACGCTGCGGAATTGCAGTGGAAATTTCCGTGGGAATTCCGCAACTACCTGCCACGGGAAATGCGTAATTCCTGTGTATTTCCCGTGAAAATCTAGCATTTTGCAAGCATAATTAGCTTGCAGAATGCTAGCATTTTCCAAGCGATCTGTACCATCACTTGGAAAACTGAGTGACAGGTTGGTCACACTCGTCAAACATAGTGTTTGACAAGTGTGACCAACATTTTACTATTGAGACTGACTATGCAGCATCAGTAGTAAAAGATATAATGTTAAAAATAATTTTTAAAAAATGGTGTTATTCTCACCTTCCGGCGTCCCACGCAGTGTCCCCAGGCCTCAGCGATGCTCCCGGCATCTTCCAGTCCCAGTGATGTCTTGCGACAATGACCTTTGATGACGTAGCGGTCTCGCGAGATCGCTACGGAATCGCGAGACCGCTACATCATGTTGGGTCATTGTCGCAAGGCATCACTGGGACCGGAATATGCCGGGAGCATCGCTGAGGCCTGGGGACGCTGCGTGGGATGCCGGAAGGTGAGAATATCACCTTTTTTTATTTTAATTATTTTTTTTACAGGGATATTGTACCCAGGGCCTGGAGGGCAGTCTCCTCTCCTCCAGACTCTGGGTACCATCCGCACATTTTCTGCTTACTTTGCACATCGTGGCCATAGCCACATGTGGAAAGTAAGCGTAACAATGGATTCCTATGTGTGCGGAATTCCCCTGATTCCGCACAAAGAATGAGCCTGCTGCATATTTTTCCACGATGCGATTTTGTACAGCATGTCAGGAATGCCATTGAATTCAATGGGCTGCTTATTTTATGCATTTTTGCCACGTTTTCGCATAAAAAAAAAGCGCCAAAAATGCATAAAATCTGCGGGAATTCCGGACGTGTGCACACAGCCTTAAAGTTATTCATATCAATGAAAGTCCTTCGTACTGTATTTTCAACACTTTTTTGAGATTTAATTTTTTTTATGTAAATAAACATAGTTAACCAGCCTGTTCATACATGTTAACCTCTTTATGACCTTGCGATTTTCCATTTTTGCGGTTTCAATTTTTTCTCCTCTTCTTCCCAGAGCCATAACTTTTTTTTTCCATCAATATCGCCATGTGAGGGCTTGTTGTTTGTCAGCTGAGTTGTACTTTTGAACAACACCATCGATTTTACCATATAGTGTACTGGAAAACAGGGGAAAAAATCCAAGTGCGGTGAAATTACAAAAAAAAGTGCAATTCCACAATTGTTTTTTGAGTTTTTTATTTACCATGCTCAGTAAATGCTAAAACTAACCTGCCATTATGGTTCTCCAGGTCATTATGAGTTGACAGATATAAACATGTACAAGTTCTTCTTTATTTAAGTGGGGAAAAAAAATCCAAAGTTTGTAAGAAACAAAATGGCCCCATTTTCCAAGACCCGTAGCATCTCCATTTTTCATGATCCAAGGCTGGGTTATGGCTTATTTTTTGCGCCCTGAGGTGATATTTTTATTGATGCTATTTTGGGTAGATGTGATGCTTTGATCACCTTTTATTTCATTTTATTGCAATGTTGCAGCGACCTAAAAAAAGTAATTCTGGACTTTTGTTTTTTTTTTCTCCTCGCGCTGTTTACAGAACTGATTAATTTTTTTTATATTTCGATGGATAGGACATTTATGAATGCAGTGATACCAAATATTATATTTTGTATTTATTTTTTATAGTTTTATTTTGAATGCGGCAAAATGGGGTTGATTTGAACTTTTCTATTTTTTTAAATGTTTTAAATATTTTTTAAAAATAACCAAATTTGTTGATTTTCCTTTAGTTAATGCTAGTTTATTTGATTTCTACTATTTCTTTCCACTAATTGAGCCTATCACATCAGACTTTCTGCTGCCAGACACCTTTATCTTAGCAGATAAACACATTATTAGGATCACCTCCTATTATTCAACATGAACTTAAAAAAACTATGTTTAAACTACAAATCATTCATCAATTGTACAATACTCTACACATTTTCATTTCTACTCTTCCAATGGCAAAGTACTCTTTTCCCATGACCTGCTGCTTTCCACCATACTTATTACCTTTTTCTGTACATGTCCGCATGACTTCTCAAAAACTGAACATGCTTTTGTGAATATCCTGTTTTGTAAATGAAAATTCAAATATTTTTGCACAAGTTGTAACTTTTCTCATTGCTAACCAGTGAAATGTTTTCATATTATGAAATTATAACAGCCATATCAGGCTTAATGGATGTTAGGTTCACCCGGTGAAGTAGATCCTTCAAGCCTCAGGTCCGGATTGGCACACGGACTCCAGGCGATGATGCAAGTACCATAATAATGCAAGTGTATAGTGGTACATATTATAAACAATGTATATACATTGGTAAATAGTGAACCCAGAAAAAGTCGACTACATGTAATCGTACAAACACCATACAATGCATATACCTTGAGATATAGTAAGCCAGTGAAAATCCAAGTAGAGGAACAGCACTGTATTCTATTTTTTTTACATTTTGCATATTTTGCTCTCAAAACAATAAAAATATAATTATTTAGTGACACTAGTTTTCAGGGCTATGGGACAAACTATTACACATTATATAACACAGCTGTAAATGAGTGTCTGATTGAAATGTAAAAAAGGTCTGAAAAATAAAAACAAATAAAAAAATGCTAATTTAATGACATTCCACTGTAAGGAAATGCACAAAAAAATATTAACTATTGAATATTTGAAGATAAAGTGGGTCAAACAAAACTTTAGACAATTATTTAAATATTTTATTTGGAATACTTGAATTGACAGTGTAAGCCTATGCAGGGAGATACTCACGAAAAACTCTAAAAATTTAAAAATGTAAAATGTAAGCGCAATTCCATGTTGGCAAACATTTTTCAAGAAGGATAAGAATTTTTTTTTTCCCAGTTTGAAGCATTTCTGGCAAAATGAGTGGGCCTGGGGAGAAGCTCTGATAGGATGGGACATGACTTCCACCTCCTGTCAAATGTAGCAAAAATGTTGTCCTTTCATCAGAAATATAATCCCAGTCCCTGTCTGGAGTAACATTTCAGGCAAGGAGCACAGAGGCGCATACCACTGATAATAGATGCAAATTCATTAAATAGAGTGTGCTTCTTAATTAATTCAGCGCATCTTAATCCTGCAAACCCCTCATTAAGACTGGCATACTGAACTCTAGTCTTAATGAATTGGGGGCCATAGACTGGTGTTTCATACCCCAAGATAGTTTATATATTACATAGAAAATAAAGGTAATTACATAATATTCCTGCAGTTTTAGGCTCCAACTAATGTCTTCCAGACTATTAATATTTAGGATTGTGTGGTTTGGGTTATATAAATTGACTTTATTGTTGGAAGTAATAGTTATATTATTAAGCAGGAAAATTTGTTCCTGACATTACTTGTGGCAGTGAAATGGTGAAATCTTATGAGATTAAACAGAAATTCAATTAAAGATTTGCATGACTACTTCTGGGGTGAGCAGCATGTGACATTATTTAAAAGAAGAAATAAAACCACAGCAGTGAAACTACAGAGAAAGTTTCTTACACACTTTTGATTAATTGAATAAATCTTCCTTTATCAGGGTGTGCTGTAAATATTTTGGATCAAACATCTAACGCTGCATACATCTAAAGAACTTATTTCAACACTTTGATCTCCCCACAAAAGCTATGGCCAGTATTTCAGGAGAGCAAAATAAATTAAAAAAAAAAAAGGTTGAGGTCCTTTACAAGTAGATGACTACTACTGGATTTACAGCAGAAAAAGAACATGTAGGTGGAAAATTGCTCTGTTGTGTGATAATATTTTTACTCCAATAAAGTGGCTATAACTTTTCAAACCACAAACACAGAAAGGTGATTTGGTGAGGATCTCATGAACTTCTCGTGTAAAAGTAAATGCATTTACAAAAAACAAATACTAAATCATCCTATCCTGGAGATGCCCCAGTTATCTCCTCCGCAACAATAATTATGTGAATTGATTAGCGTAAATCGTTTTCTCTTTGGTTGGTAGATAAAGCCCCTATACTACAAAGGTCGTCATACACATTGGATTAAAATTGAAATTAATTGTTTCAGCCAGAACAATTACTTATCAGCACTGGCGTAATTTGAAGCTTGAAGGCGCCAATGCAAAATCTTCAATAAGGCCCTCAAATATCATGTTCTTTAATAATATACACCTTGTCTTCTAGGCCAAAGGGGCTTTTTGGGCTCACTAGGCTCCAGGGCCTGTGGATTACTGCCACTCCTGCTCCCACTTTAGTTATGCCACTGTTCGTCAGATGGAATTTAACCAACAGCGTTCTCAGTCAAGGGATAACAGATAGTCATCATCTGGAAAGAAGTCAGCCATGATCATAATTTTGAAATCATAATTGCTAGTCCACAAACAACTTTTTGTGTAGGAATCTTAAAAAGATTATTCTTCTTTAGGTGTCATTTAACATATATGGTTAGTTTAAACATATGTAAGTGTGAGGAGACTGCAGGCACGTAGGATTCAGTAATGGACTGTACACAGACCAAAGGTGAAAGGGGTTTATTATACAGTAGAAACTCCATGCAGGGAGAAAATGGATGGATAACACTGGTCTACAAAAAAAAAAAAATTCTGGCATGGACTTTAAGCACAGTTTTAGACTAATTTGAGGGTGCTGAATTCAAATCTGATCTTATAATTTCTCTATCACATCATGTTTTTGTGCTATAGGTATATAGCCCATTTTCATGAATTCCATGAAAAATATAAGTAGTGTATGAAAAGTGCTGGTTTCAGCGACAGAGTTTAGCATCTGGGGATAAGAATGTCATCCATGATCCTCTAGTGGATAGGAAGGACATTGTCTTTCCTCCCTTGCACATAAAACTTGGATTGATGAAGCAGTTCATCAAAGCTCTCAATCACAGTGGAGAATGCTTTAACTACATATGTTCAACTTATCCTGGTCTTAGTGAAGAGAAGAAAAAGGCTGGAATATTTGATGGACCTCAAATAAGAACAATTATGAGAGACCCAAATTTTATCACATCAATGAATGAGACAGAAGAAAGAGCTTGGAATGCATTTTGTAATGTGGTGCAGAGTTTTCTAGGGAATAAGAAAGCAGACAACTATGAAGAGATTGTGGAAGAGCTACTAATGAGTCTGCAAAATCTTGGATGTAGAATGAGTATCAAGATTCACTCTTTACACAGCCATTTGTACTTTTTTCCAGAGAACCTTGGGGATGTGAGTGAGGAACAAGGAGAGCGCTTTCATCAGGACATTAAACAATGGAAGAACGATATCAAGGCCGGTGGGACTCACATATGATGGCTGACTATTGCTGGAGCTTGATGAGAGACAACCCAGAAGCTGTACATCACAGATCAGCCAAGAAAAGAAAGTTCAAATAACTGCCATTTGCAAATTCATCTGTGTGCCATATATATGTGTTTTTATATTTTGTAGTTTAATTCTGTAAGTATATTTGATTTGTGTACATAGACTTTGTAATCTTTATTATTCCTTGATTAAAAATATACAAAATGTAGTACCGAAAATTATGTGTTTTTATCATAAAAAAACGTTCGATAGAAGTAATTTTCATCAAAAATTGAAAATATCTCGAAATCCGGATGTGATAGCCAAAAACGGAGTTCATATTCGTAATCAGCAGCCAAAATTGACTTAAAATATGTTTTAAAACCTTTTGCCAGAAAAATTGCGTTGACCAGTGTAATATTCCCTAATAGAGCAAAAGGCTAATGGGGATAACTTAACCCCTTCACCCCCAAGGGTGGTTTGCACGTTCATGACCGGGCCAATTTTTACAATTCTGACCACTGTACATTTATGAGGTCATAACTCTGGAACGCTTCCATGGATCCCGGTGATTCTGACAGTGTTTTCTCGTGACATATTGTACTTCATGTTAGTGGTAAAATTTCATTCAAATAACTTGCGTTTATTTGTGAAAAAAACGGATATTTGGCAAAAATTTTGAAAATTTTGCAATTTTCCGACTTTGAATTTTTATGCCCTTAAATCACAGAGATACGGCACACAAAAAACTTGATAACTAACATTTCCCACATGTTTACTTTACATCAGCACAATTTTGGAACCAAAATTTTTTTTTGTTAGGAAGTTATAAGGGTTAAAAGTTGACCAGCGATTTCTCATTTTTACAGCACCATTTTATTTTTAGGACCACATCACATTTGAAGCCACTTTGAGGGGTCTATATGATAGAAAATACCCAAAAGTGACACCATTCTAAAAACTGCACCCCTTAAGGTGCTCAAAACCACATTCAAGAAGTTTATTAACCCTTTAGGTGCGTCACAGGAATTTTTTTGAATATTTAAAAAAAAATGAACATCTAACTTTTTTTCACAAAAAAAATACTTCAGGTTCAATTTTTTTTATTTTACCAAGGGTAACAGGAGAAATTGGACTGCAAAAGTTATTGTGCAATTTGTCCTGAGTACGCTGATACCTGATTTGTGGGGGGGAACGACTGTTTCGGCGCATGGCAGAGCTCAGAAGGGAAGGAGCGCCGTTTGACTTTTTTAATGCAAAATTGGCTGGAATTCAGATCAGACGCCATGTCACATTTGGAGAGTTCCTGATGTACCTAAACAGTGGAAACCCCCTACAAGTGACCCCATTTTGGAAATTAGACCCCCCAAGGAACTTATCTAGATATGTGGTGAGAACTTTGAACCCACAAGGGCTTTACAGAAGTTTATAACGTACAGCGGTACAATTAAAAAATCATATTTTTTCCACAAAAATGATCTTTTCACCCCAATTTTTATTTTCCCAAAGGTAACAGCACCCTAAAAGTTATTGTGCAATTTGTCCTGAGTATGCTGATACCCCACATGTGGGGGTAAACCACTATTTGGGCGCATGGCAGAGCTTGGAAGGGAAGCAGCGCCATTTGATGTTTTTGGCTGGAATTGAGATCAGACACCATGTCGCGATTGGAAAACCCCTGATGTACCAAAACAGTGGAAACCCCCCACAAATTACACCATTTTGGAAACTAGACCCCCTAAGGAACTTATCTAGATGTGTGGTGAGAACTTTGAATCCCCAAGGGCTTCACAGAAGTTTATAACATAAAGCCATACAATTAAAAAATCATATTTTTTCCACAAAAATGATCTTTTCACCCTCAATTCTTATTTTTCAAAGGCTAACAGCACCCTAAAAGTTATTGTGCAATTTGTCCTGAGTACGCTGATACCCCACATGTGGGGGTAAACCACTATTTGGGCACATGGCAGAGCTCGGAAGGGAAGCAGCGCCATTTGACGTTTTTGGCTGGAATTGAGATCGGACACCATGTCGCGATTGGAAAACCCCTGATGTACCTAAACAGTGGAAACCCCCCACAAATGACACCATTTTGTAAACTAGACCCCCCAAGGAACTTATCTAGATGTGTGGTGAGCACTTTGAACCCCCCAGTGCTTCACAGAAGTTTATAACGCCCGGGCGTGAAAATAAAAAATTCGTATTTTTTCCACAAACATGATCTTTTAGTCACCATTTTTTTATTTTCCCAAGGGTAACAGGAGAAATTGGACCCCAAAAGTTGTTGTCCAATTTGTCCTGAGTATGCTGATACCCCATATGTGGGAGAAAACTACTGTATGGGCACACGTCGGGGCTCGGAAGGGAAGTAGTGATGTTTTGGAATGCAGACATTGATGGAATGGTCTGCGGGTGTCATGTTGCCTTTGGAGAGCCCCTAATGTACCTAAACAGTGGAAACCCCCCAAAAATGACCCCATTTTGAAAACTAGACCCCCTAAGGCTAGTTTCACATTAGCGTTTTTTTGCGCAGCGCATCGGGTGCATAAAAAACGCAAAGAAAAACGCAAAACAAACGCGCGTTTTTTCACGTCATGCGCACGCTGATGCGTCAAAAAAACGCAGCGTTACTTGCGTTTTACATGCGTTTTTGCATGCGTTTGCGTTTTTTATGCGCATGCGTTTTTAGGTGTGACATTTCACAATAGAAAAATCCTTGAACACCAATGGGTCACCAGTGGGCGTGTGTCATTGGAATGTTTTATAGACCCTGTACTGCTGAATTCATCAGATTTTGCTGCTGTTTCCGGTGTCAAGATGGACCTGCGTCTGGATAATTTCCGCTTCAAGTTGGATCTTGACATCGTGCTGTCTCAGGCGTATGCCTTTTGTTGCCAGCAAGAAAGGGAGAGAGAGAGACAGCAGAGACGGCAGCGGCGTCGGTTTTGGAGGCATCCAATTATCGAACTCCGGGTAAGCCGTGGAGCATATCACACGCTGTACAGCGAGCTCCAGGAAAACACGGAGAAATTTGCTGACTATACACGGATGTCCCAGGAAAGCTTCCTTGACTTGCTGGGTATGGTTGAAGGAAACATCCGGAGACGGGACACTCAGCTCCGGCGTGCCATTCCTCCCGAAGAAAGGCTCCTTGTCACCTTACGGTTTGTTTGTTGTTATGTTTGCATAATTTTTTTGGCTTTTTCCATATTTTTTTATTTTTTTTTTTTTGGCAAAAAAATTCGGGTTTTTTTTGGCTATTGAATTTTAACATTATTTTTGGGAAATTGCTTTTTTGCATAATGGTTTTTCTTCTGTCATGTACTAATCCCAAGCCTTTATAAAATGTTTTTTTGCTATGTTGTATTAAAAAAACATGCAAAATAGTTAGGCCATGTACTTTTTTATTTTCAGTGTTTTTAGTAATACCCAAGACAGAAATATAATTATTTTTTCTTTTTATGTTTTGCAGGTTCCTGGCAACTGGAGAGAGTCTTTCATCCCTACATTTCCAGTACCGGCTGGGAATCTCAACTTTATCCGGGATTGTTGCCGACACCTGCAGGGCTCTGTGGGATGTTCTGTGTCCGGAGTTTCTGCCATTGCCCACTGCCGAAAAGTGGCTTCAAATATCGGACAAATTCTGGGCAGTCTGCAATTTCCCGAACTGCCTAGGAGCGGTGGACGGGAAGCACATCCGCATCACAAAACCTGCAAGAAGTGTCTCTGAGTACTACAACTACAAGAAGTACTTTTCCACAGTACTAATGGCCATTGCGGATGCAGACTGCCGGTTTGTGGCGGTGGACATAGGGGCATTCGGACGGGGCAACGATTCCCAGACTTTTAAAAACTCTGATATGGGCCGGAGGTTGTACGGCAACCATTTCAATTTTCCACTGGCACGGCCTCTTCCCCAAACCCAAACTCCACCACTGCCATTTGTAGTGGTTGGGGATGAGGCATTTCAGATGTGCCAAAACCTGCTGAAGCCGTACTCCAGCCGTGACTTGGACCACCCCAAGAAAATTTTCAACTACAGGCTTACGAGGGCTCGCAGGACTGTAGAGTGCGCCTTTGGCATTCTAGTGTCCAGATGGCGAATTCTCAGCACCGCCATCAATCTCAAAATGGAAACAGTGGATGAGGTGGTGAAGGCATGCGTGGTTCTGCACAATTTTGTTATGGCAAAGGAGCGGCCGAACTTTGACATGGATAAACCTGCTGCCAACCCTTTGCCAGACTTTACTCAGCACCCTCTTCGGTCATCAGTCGAAGTTGCCCAAATGAGGGACCAATTTGCGGACTTCTTTTTATCCGATGTGGGTCGTGTAGCATGGCAGGATCAAATGGTTTAATAGTTTTGTTGTTTGGTAAAAATAAAATACATGTTTTTTTATACCTGTACCCAGTGTACTGTGTCTTAATACACTCCACTACTCACCTGCCCAGGTTAAAGGAAAGAAAGGGAAACCACCATAAAAAAAATAAAATTATATATATATATATATATATATATATATATATATATATAGCTCAGGAGGAATACTGATCTGGCATAAAGAGGAGCTCCACCAGTACATCAAACCGGTGAAGAGAGGAGGCAGCCACATATGGATCAGGATCAGCAGCTCCATCCTCACCTCTCAGTCTGATGTCTATCTCTGCGCCACCTATATACCACCGCCAGAGTCACCCTACTTCATTCCAGACTGCTTCGAGATCTTACAAAGAGAAGCCGCCCACTATCAGGGCCTGGGCAAAGTTCTCATCTTTGGAGACCTCAATGCAAGAACAGGGAGAGAAAACGACTTCCTGACCACGGATGGGAACATCTACATATTTGGAGCAGAGAATAACGGCCAAGACTCAGTAGTCCCAGAGAGAAACAGCTATGACAGTACAGTCAACAAAAGTGGTAAAAAGCTCCTGAACGTATGCAGAAGTTTAGGACTTCATATTCTTAACGGACGAACCAAAAGAGACTCCTTAGGGAGGTGCACACTAAACTCCCATGTAGGGAGGAGTGTAGTAGATTATGCCATTACAGATATGAACCTGGCAAATATCTGCGCCTTCATAGTCTCCCCACAAACGCACCTGTCAGACCACAACCAACTTCTTCTGTACCTGAAATCTACAGAGAAACCATCCACTCAAAAGCCACAGCAGAGCGGCCTCTTCACCCGGCCTCCATCCTATAAATGGCACAAAACGTCGGCATTAAAGTATAAAGAGGTTCCCAGCAGACCTGAAATACAGCGGATGCTCCACCACTTCTACAACTACGAGTACCAGCCTAACCCAAAGGGAGTGAGTCAAGCTGCAAAAGACCTCAACAATATATTCTATGCAATGGCCAGACTGTCCGACCTTAAAAAAGTCAACTACAAGAGACCAAAAGAAAAACAGATCAATGGATGGTTTGACAGAGAATGTAAAGCCGTATGGAAGACCCTGAGAACAGCCTCAAACAAGAAACACAGAGACCCCAACCACCCGGGTCTGAGGGAAGCCTATGAAACCATACAAAGGCAGTACAAAACCATCCTCAGGAGGAAGAAGCAGAGTTACATCTCCACCAAACTTAACCAACTCCAAGACGCCCTCCAAGACAACTCCTTCTGGGAACTATGGAACCACATGGGCACAAAAGACAAGAAAAACAACATCCATATCCAAAATGGCAACATCTGGCTCCAGTACTTCAGAGACCTCTATAAAGACATTCCAAAGGAAGAACTAAGCCAAGAACAGGAAAACATAATGGCAAAACTAAAAGCAATGGAGTAAAAAGTAAAAAATTTCCAAAACCCCGTGGATGCACCTATTACATTACAGGAAGTAGCAGAGAGAATCTCTTCCATAAGATGTAGAAAAGCCGGTGGCCTGGATGGAATCCTACCAGAAATGCTGAAGTACAGCCCACCAGAAATACAGGCCGCAATGGTTAAACTCTTCAATATTGTGCTAAGTGCCGGCTACTTCCCTCCTACCTGGAATCAAGGCCTCATCACACCCATCCACAAGAATGGGGACAGGTATGACCCAGCCAACTACAGAGGAATATGTGTCAGCAGCAACCTGGGAAAACTGTTCAACAGCATCCTGAACAAGAGGATCCTCAGTTTCCTCACCGAGCACAACGTCCTCAGCAAGAGCCAAGCAGGGTTCATGCCAAACCACCGCACTACTGACCACATCTACACCCTGCACAGCCTCATTCAGAGCCACGTCCACAATACAAAGAACGGGAAGATATACGCCTGTTTCGTGGACTTTAAAAAGGCCTTTGATTCGGTGTGGCACCCAGGCTTATTCCTGAAACTGCTGGAGAGCGGAATAGGAGGAAAGACCTATGATGTTATCAAAAGCTCCTACACCGAGAACCTCTGCAGTGTGAGTGTGAACGGCAGAAGAACGGCTTATTTCCAGCAGAGCCGGGGAGTCAGACAAGGCTGCAGCCTAAGCCCAACGCTCTTCAACATTTACATCAATGAGCTGGCTACCGCTCTGGAATCTTCCACAGCACCAGGTCTCACCCTCCACGACGTGCAGGTGAAATTCCTGCTGTATGCAGATGACTTGCTGCTTCTGTCACCAACCGAGAAAGGCCTCCAAGACAACCTGAAAATCTTAGAGAAATTCAGCACCACCTGGGCTCTACCGGTCAACCTAAAGAAAACCAACATCATGGTGTTCCAGAAGAGAAAGAGAAAATCAGACCAGCACCCTTCATTTATCCTCAACAACTGCGCCCTTACAGGAACGGACAAATATACCTATCTGGGCCTAGAGATTCACCGATCAGGGAGCTTCAAACAAGCCATAGAGACCCTGAAAGACAAGGCATGCAAAACCTTCTATGCCATCCGAAGGAAACTCTACCATCTAAAGCCACCAGTGAGGGTCTGGTTAAAAATCTTCGATTCTATCATCGCCCCAATCCTCCTGTATGGCAGCGAAGTCTGGGGTCCTCACACCTACCCAGACTGGTCAAGGTGGGATTCAAGCCCAACAGAAATATTCCACCTGGAATTCTGCAAGCACCTTCTCCAAGTCCATCGGAGCACCTCCAACAGTGCTTGCCGGGCCGAGCTGGGCAGATTCCCTCTACACCTAACGGTTCTAAAGAGGGCACTGTCATTCCGGGCTCACCTACGTAGGAGCAATCCAAGCTCCCATCACCATAAAGCCCTGACACATGTAGGGGAAACAGAAAAACCAGGACCCTCGGAACAGCTCACCCAAACCCAACCTGACCAGAAAACCAATCACAACAACCTGACAAAAGCCGGAATCAGGAAGATGGTAGACGAAGGCCAGGAGAGGTACGTAAGTGACTGGAAGAAAGACATCATCAGCTCACAGAAACTGACCATGTACCAGAGTCTACAGAGAGACTACAGACTGGCTCCATACCTGGAGAAACTCCAGGACCCCAAAGACCGCAAGATCCTGAGCCGGTATAGACTCAGTGCCCACAGTCTGGCCATCGAATCCGGCCGACACAGGCAGAGCTACAAGCCCAGGGAGGAAAGACTGTGCCAACACTGTGACCAGGAGGCCCTGGAGGATGAGACCCACTTCCTGCTACACTGCTCCAAGTACTCAGCAGTGAGGGACACTCACTTCAGGAGACTCTCACATCTCTTCCCGGATTTCACCACCATGAAGGAGGAAGAGAAAACATACATCCTGCTGGGGGAAGAAGAGAGAGCAGTGGAGATAGCAGCGCAATATGTGAGCGAATGCCATAGACTGCGAGAAAGAGAACTATGATATGCCATGGACTTCTATGGCCCCCACCCTGGATATGCCCCAATCCCCCATCCACCTTCCCTATGCCATGGACTTCTATAGCCTCATCCTGGATCTGCCCCCATGCCGCCATCCACCTTCCCTATGCCATGGACTTCTATAGCCCCAACCTGGATCTGCCCCATCCACCTTTCCTACAACCCCTTCACAACATCCCTACAGTCCCTATCCCTATTCCCTTCTGTACACTTGCTTTGGCAAAACTAATGTGTATTTAGTCCTGCCAATGAAGCTTCTTTGAATCTTTGAATCTTTGAATCTATATATGTGTATGTATATATATGTATGTGTATATATATGTATATATATATGTATGTGTATATATGTATGTATATATGTATGTGTATATATATGTATGTATATATGTATGTGTATATATATGTATATATATATACAGTCATGGCCAAAAGTATTGACACCCCTGCAATTCTGTCAGATAATATTCAGTTTCTTCCTGAAAATGATTGCAAACACAAATTCTTTGGTATTATTATCTTCATTTAATTTGTCTTAAATGAAAAAACACAAAAGAGAATGAAGCAAAAAGCAAAACATTGATCATTTCACACAAAACTCCAAAAATAGGCCGGACAAAAGTATTGGCACCCTCAGCCTAATACTTGGTTGCACAACCTTTAGCCAAAATAACTGCGACCAACTGCTTCCAGTAACCATCAATGAGTTTCTTACAATGCTCTGCTGGAATTTTAGACCATTCTTCTTTGGCAGACTACTCCAGGTCCCTGATATTTGAAGGGTGCCTTCTCCAAACTGCCATTTTTAGATCTCTCCACAGGTGTTCTATGGGATTCAGGTCTGGACTCATTGCTGGCCACCTTAGAAGTCTCCTGTGCTTTCTCTCAAACCATTTTCTAGTGCTTTTTGAAGTGTGTTTTGGGTTATTGTCCTGCTGGAAGACCCATGACCTCTGAGGTAGACCCAGCTTTCTCACACTGGGCCCTAAATTATGCTGCAAAATTTGTTGGTAGTCTTCTGACTTCATAATGCCATGCACACGGTCAAGCAGTCCAGTGCCAGAGGCAGCAAAGCAACCCCAAAACATCAGGGAACCTCCGCCATGTTTGACTGTAGGGACCGTGTACTTTTCTTTGAATGCCTCTTTTTTCTCCTGTAAACTCTATTGTTGATGCTTTTGCCCTAAAAGCTCTACTTTTGTCTCATCTGACCAGAGAACATTCTTCCAAAATGTTTTAGGCTTTTTCAGGTAAGTTTTGGCAAACTCCAGCCTGGCTTTTTTATGTCTCGGGGTAAGAAGTGGAGTCTTCCTGGGTCTCCTACCATACAGTCCCTTTTCATTCAGATGCCGACGGATAGTACGGGTTGACACCGTTGTACCCTCGGACTGCAGGGCAGCTTGAACTTGTTTGGATGTTAGTGGAGGTTCTTTATCCAACATCCGCACAATCTTGCATTGAAATCTCTTGTCAATTTTTTCTTTTCTGGCCACATCTAGAGAGGTTAGCCACAGTGCCATGGGCTTTAAACTTCTTGATGACACTGCGCACGGTAGACACAGGAACATTCAGGTCTTTGGAGATGGACTTGTAGCCTTGAGATTGCTCATGCTTCCTCACAATTTGGTTTCTCAAGTCCTCAGACAGTTCTTTGGTCTTCTTTCTTTTCTCCATGCTCAATGTGGTACACACAAGGACACAGGACAGAGGTTGAGTCAACTTTAATCCATGTCAACTGGCTGCAAGTGTGATTTAGTTATTGCCAACACCTGTTAGGTGCCACAGGTAAGTTATAGGTGCTGTTAATTACACAAATTAGAGAATTATCACATGATTTTTCGAACAGTGCCAATACTTTTGTCCACCCTCTTTGTTATGTTTGGTGTGGAATTATATCCAATTTGGCTTTAGGACAATTCTTTTTGTGTTTTTTCATTTAAGACAAATTAAATGAAGATAATAATACCAAAGAATTTGTGTTTGCAATCATTTTCAGGAAGAAACTGAGTATTATCTGACAGAATTGCAGGGGTGTCAATACTTTTGGCCATGACTGTATATATATGTATGTGTATATATGTATGTATATATATATGTGTATATATATATGTATATATGTATGTGTATATATATATGTGTATATATATGTATGTATATGTGTATATATATGTATATATATGTGTATGTATATATATATATATGTGTATATGTGTATATATATATGTGTATGTATATATATATACACGTGTATATGTATATATATATATATATATACGTATATATATATGTATATATATATATATGTGTGTATATGTAAATATATATATATATATGGGTGTATATATATATATATATATATAAATAAAAGAAAAAAAAGAAAAATCTGAAATATAGTATCCCTTTCAGAGTTGGATGGCTGACCATCCGGTATAAAGTAAAGAAAAACAAACCATAGTGTACGGCGCAGTGTGTGCAGGCGGCGAAAGACACAGTAAACCAAACATTATTTTGAAATAAAAATTTAACATTTATTTATTAGTTGGTGGAAACTGGGGGGTGTGGAGGGATGAGGAACGACTTTGGGTGGAGTAAGGGGTTCTAGGGGAAGGAGGAACCAAAGAAGTGGGGGAAGGTAGCCGAGGCAAGGAAATTTGTGAAGTGGGAGGTGAGGGAGGAGGGAGGGTCAGAGTCCTCCTCTTTGTTTTTTTATGACGGTGGCCCGTCGTCTTGCTGCTGTCCTGTCTAGAGCGGCTAGAGCCTGAGGACTGGCTAGACCCCGGGGACCGCCTTGAGCCTCTGGACCGCCTTGAGCCTCTGGACCGCCTGGAGGCTGTGGACCGGCTGGAGCTGGGGGACCGCCTGGCGCTTGTGGACCGCCTGCCAGGATCTTGTACCTGCTGTGGCATGCTGGTGGTGGTGGATGTCCTGGCAGGGGCCGTAAATATTGAATGCGGGTCCCCCAGCTGATGCTGCTCCGAGGTGGTGGTGCTGGTGGTGGTGGCGGTCCATGCAGGCGTGGTGGCTGTGGCGGTCCATACCGGGGTGGGGTGGTCCTCCCGCTGGTGGTGGTGGTGGCGGCGCTCCAGGCAGGGGTGGTGACGACGGGCCATCCGGTGGTGGTGGCGGCAGCAGTGGTGGGCCAGGCAGGAGCAGCGCTTGGCATGGTGTTGGTGGGTAAGTGTCCACTCGGACTTGGGGCGGTATATTGGTGTCCGGCGAGGCTTGGAAGTGTGGTGGCTGTGCAGTGATATGCAGCAGAAGTAGGTAATGCTGTAAAACGAGTCAGGGGTAGCACCGGTGGAAATGCCACCGCTGACTGCTGCATAATCCTACTCTGCTGCATAGCCTGCATAAAAGCATTGTTGCAGGCCTGCATGACAGTCAACTGGAGGTCAGGGGTAAGGTGTTCCGCCGTGTCCCGAGCTATTTGTGTATAAAAATGATGCGCTGGTCTGGCGAGGTCGACTTCCAGGCGCTCAAGGCGACCCTCGATAGACTTGTAGCGTTGGTCCAAAAGGAGGAAACCACTCTCAAGTCTATCGGAGAGTGCCTTGAGGCTACTCTGAAAGACCGAGCTCAATTCAACGAACTCGGGCATGAGAGGCCTGTCCGAGGTCCTCTGCCGCTGCTGGCGGGAAGTGCCCGCAAAACCAGTGGCAGAGACCTGGGACAGGGGAACACCTGAGCGACCAGCTTCCTGGTCTCCAGATGACTGTGATGCAGACCTGCAAGGTGCTTCCTCGCTGATGGATGGCTGGGAGGGGCAGCTTGATGAAGGACCGCTTCGGGCCCAGGTTGCAGGGTGCTGCTCCAGGTGCTGTGAAAAGAAAAGAAAGAAATTACTACCATAAATTAACAATCGCCAACTCCTGTGGAATAGAAAAGCACAGAATAAAACACAATACAACTAGAAAATACTTACGTTCGGGAGGCAAGGACCGGTCTTAAAAATGCCAAGGCACGATGGTATCTGTACTTCATGCCGGTCCTTGCCGCAGCACCACTGCGAACCTGCTTCTCCTGACGGATATCCCTATTGAAGCGGTCCTTCATCGAGCGCCAACGGGTTCTGACTTTGTTCACTGTGGGGAAAAAAAAAAAGAAAAAATGCACTGGAGGCTGTGATCATCCAACTGTGTGTGATGATAGAAACTCCATGGAGTTAGTAGCATCACACACAGTTGGGTGATCCCGGCCAAGATCACTGCTGCATCACACTGCATTTAAATACTTACGAAAATCCTTGCGGACCCGGGGAGAGGCGTTGTCCCAGCCATCCATCAGCGATTCGGCCACCTCGTTCCAGAGCTGCCGGATCACCACGTTGTCCGAGTGCAGTTGGTGACGGGTGTCCCACAACGGGACTCGCTCCTGGACTAGACGGATGAGCTCGTCGTTGTCCAGGGCGAGGTCCTCCTCCCGCTGTGGAGCCAAGAAAAGAAAGACAAACATTAATCTTTGAAAGATTTTAAAATGAAAAATCTAGAAAACTAGCTGAAGAGCCCGGCGCTGCCCGGGCATAGTAGAACTGTGGTTAGTTATAGAAAATTATAATTATCCTCCATCCCATAGTCCCGTGCCCATATACCATCATACATATCCTCCATCCCATAGTCCCGTGCCCATATACCCATCATACATATCCTCCATCCCATAGTCCCGTGCCCATATACCATCATACATATCCTCCATCCCATAGTCCTGAGCCCATATACTCATCACACATCCTCCAATCCATAGTCCCGTGCCCATATACCATCATACATATCCTCCATCCCATAGTCCCATGCCCATATACCATCATACATATCCGCCATCCCATAGTCCCGTGCCCATATACCCAAACATACAAACAAACAACACACACACACACATACATACACACATACACACTTTGAGCTTTAGATATTGATACACAAGCCATGAAAATTTTTTTTGTTTTAAATGAAAATAAATGCAAAAAAGGAAAAAACACCGAAAAAAACAACCATGAAAATTAAAAAAAATTACTTTAAAAAATGATTACCAAAAAAAAAAAGAAAATAAACCAGCCTAGAAATTAAGTTTAAAAAAAATCTGTAACCAAAAAAGCAGCAAAAAAAAAACAAGGAAAATTACCAAAAAATACTAATAAAAATTTACCAAAAACATAAAAAAAATAAACACCTGAAAGAATTTTCAATACAGTTCCAAAAAAAAAGAAAATAAACCAGCATAGAAATTAAGTAAAAAAAAAAACAGTCCGTCTGTACTTACATCACGTCTTCCCGCCCGCACTTGGCCTTGCTGCTCCTGCCGTTCCTCCGGTGGTGGTGGTGTGGTGGAGGATGAGGTCTGAAAATTAAACAAAAAAAATTAACCACATGTGTATATTTTTACCAATCCATACGGAAGCATGGTACTCACTTCTTCTGCCTCTTGCCCTGTCCCGGGGACATATTCGTCACCAGATGAAGACATGCTGCAATAAAAAAAAAAGAGACATAAGTACATAGAAATGTATTGAAATTTCAGCCAGACATTAGGTTTTTCATACTTACATTGGTGCAGCTTGTGCTTGCTGTGTGTCCACTCGTTGAGCAATCTGTTAAGTATTGTGGAATCCCAGTGCCCACACCATTTTATCACCTTGTTTAATTTTTTTTTTTTTACTGTCTAGACCACATACCAGACGTGTTTATCTTAGAAACGCATGCGCATAAAAACGCAAGCGTGCGCAAGACCATGCGCACACATGCGTTCCCATAGGCTCCAATGTGGTGTTTTTGCGCATTCCATGCGCAAGCGTGCGCATGCGTTTTTTTGACGAGACAGGGCGGAACCAAAAATGCAACATGTTGCGTCTGACGCGCCTGGCACGAAAGACAAAAAAACGCAAGTATGCGCACGACCATGCGCACGTCATGTTAAATATAGGTGCGCAGTGCGCATGCGCACTGGTGCGCACGATGCGCTGCGCACAAAAGCGCAAATGTGAAACCAGCCTAAGGAACTTATCTAGATGTGTGGTGAGCACTTTGAACCCCCAAGGGCTTCACAGAAGTTTATAACGCCCGGGCATGAAAATAAAAAAATCGTATTTTTTCCACAAACATGATCAATTAGTCCCCAATTTTTTCATTTTCCCAAGGGTAACAGGAGAAATTGGACCCCAAAAGTTGTTGTCCAATTTGTCATGAGTACGCTGACACCCCATATGTGGGAGAAAACTACTGTATGGACACACGTCGGGGCTCGGAAGGGAAGCAGTGACGTTTTGGAATGCAGACTCTGATGGAATGGTCTGCGGGTGTCATGTGCGTTTGGAGAGCCCCTGATGTACCTAAACTATTGAAACTCCCCACAAGTGACCCCATTTTGGAAACTAGACCCCCTAAGGAACTTATTTAGATGTGTGGTGAGCACTTTGAACCCCCAAGTGCTTCACAGAAGTTTATAACGCTCGGACGTGAAAATAAAAAAATCATTTTTTTCCACAAAAATGATATTTTTGCCCCCAATTTTTTATTTTCCTAAGGGTAACAGGAGAAATTGGACCCCAAAAATTGTTTTCAATTTGTCCTGAGTAGGCTGATACCCTACATGTGGGGGTAAAACACTGTTTGGGTGCATGGCAGAGCTTGGAAGGGAAGGAGCACAATTTGACTTTTTCAACTCAGAATTGGCTGGAATTGAGATCAGACGCAATGTTGCATTTGGAGAGCCCCTAATGTGCCCAAACAGTGGAAACCCCCAATTCTAACTCCAACCCGAACCCCAACACACCCCTAACCCTAATCTCAGCCCTAACCCTAACCCTAGCCCTAACCCTAACCCTACCCCTAACCCTAGCCCTAACCCTAGCCCTAATGGAAAAATGGAAATAAATACATTTTTTTTACTTTATTATTTTTCCCTAACTAAGGGGGTGATAACGGGGGGTTTGATTTAATATTTATGGCGGTTTTTATGTTTGGCAGCTGTCGCACGCTAAAAGACGCTTTTTATTGTAAAAATAGTTTTTGCATCACCACATATTGAGAGCTATAATTTTTCCGTATTTTGACCCACCGAGTCATATGAGGTCTTATTTTTTGCGGGACGAGTTGATGTTTTTATTGGTACCATTTTCGGGCATGTGACATTTTTTGATCACTTTTTTTTTCGATTTTGGGACGCAGAATGAACAAAAACCAGCGTTTCATGAATTTCTTTTGGGGGAGTGCGTTTACACCGTTCCGCTTGCGGTAAAATTGATAAAGCGGTTTTATTCTTCGGGTCAGTACGGTTACAGTGATACCTCATTTAGGTCATTTTTTTATGTTTTGGTTTTATGCAATGAAAACTATTTTATATAAAAAATAATTATTTTTGCATCGCTTTATTCTGCGAGCTGTAACTTTTTTATTTTTTCACTGATGATGCTGTGTGGCAGCTTGTTTTTTGCGGAACAAGATGACGTTTTCAGCGGTACCATGGATATTTATATGCATCTTTTTGATCGCGCGTTATTACACTTTTTGTTTGGCGGTATGATAATAAATCATTATTTTTTGCTTCGTTTTTTATTTTTATTTTTTAAGGGGTTCGCTAAAGTGGTTAACTAATGGGACAGTTTTATAGGGCGGGTCGTTACGGACGCAGCGATACCTAATATGTGTACTTTTATTTTTTATTTTTTTTTATTTCCAAAAAATGGATTTATTTGGGGGAATATTTTTTTTTTTTTCTAATTTATTTGGCGATTTTTTTTTAATTATTTTAACACTTTTTTTAATTTTTTTTTTAACTTTATTAAATAGTCCCAGGTGGGACATCACTGTCATGTGACAGATCGCTGATCTGTCACATCACAGATCACTGTGACAGATCAGCAATCTGTCACAGGCATTGAAGAAGACTTCCTCTTGACTTCCTCCGCTTTGCAGGCACTGAGGAAGCCAGCTTCCTGCAGGCCCCCGAAGGCCCCCATCGCCATCTTGGATTCGGGGGCCTGCAGGAAAGGAGCCCCCCGCAGCAGCGCTGCACATTGCGTTGCCGTGGGGGGCTCAGGGAAGCACGGAGGGAGCCCCCTCCCTGCCGATGCTTCCCTTTAACCCCCGGTACACTGTGATAATCAGCTGACACGCGGCCGCGATCAGCGGCGCTCACCACGTGGGCGCCGCTGATCGCGGTAGACGTACTATCCCGTCCATGGGCATAGGGGCCCGGGTCCCATGGACGGGATAGTACGTCTGATGTCAGAAAGGGGTTAAGGAACAGGGACAAGTAAAGCCGACAATACAATATAACTTATCACTCAGGCACCAGTCACAGTTGAACTTCTGTCTGTGACTGGTGCTGCCTAGATTGCATCGCAGTGGGAGTCTGTCACAATTATGAGGTAAATGATGTAGTATCTTTTGACGTTGATGGTGTCCTCCCATGGTCCTGATGATGGCGGCAAATCCTTGGGATCCTGATGCGGGTCTTGGGTCCAGCAGATGAGGTGATGAAGGATACGTCCTTATCCTCAGCGGTGAGTGTCCCAACACTACGGAGATTTGCAGCACTGCCCAAACACAGTTTACAATGGGCAGCCCGGTTCGATGTGCCGAATCGACACACGCCTAAGTCCCGTTCACAGACCTTGTCTCTCACGGTCAGTACTGTCAGCGGGATCTGCTGTGGCAGTGTTGTCGACTGTGTCAGCGGTCTCAGCGAGGGCAGTGATGTCGGCTAGGACAGCGGTGTCTGAGCAGTACTCATTCAACGGTCTCCTGTCAAAGTGCTCTGCTGTCCCAGGCTCTGCTCTGTCCGGACGCCTGTCAGCTGATTTTGCCTCACAGGTGTCCCACGCACCTGAAGTTCCCGCCCAAACTGGTCACTCGCACGCTGCAGCTCTGTCCACTTAGCCACGCCCTCTTTTCTCAAACACAGAGTACAGTCTGGAGTCTCAAGCGTTCTACTCCGCAATATAGGTCACAGACCCGACGGTTCAGGACCCTTCACGGAGGAGACATGCCATTAGTTCCTTCCCCTTACATTCTCCCTCTCTTTGTGCTCGCCATTCCATGGGCGAGAGTTCTTGAAGTATGTATTGACATTCTTTTATGTTTCAAACAACTTGTTGCCAAACAAAACTATCCTGATCGAATCGATGAGAGGGTTTTCCTGCTGTCGAACATTCAGAATGTCATAAACTGGGAATATCAGTTGGTTCTATTTGATTAATAGAATCAGGCTGAATGGACAAAGGTGGGGGTATGCTCAACCCTGCAGAAACAGCCCTTGTAGGAATTTTAGGAGTATTGGGGTCTCAGGTTTCTGTTCTTCTTCTGGTTCTGCCCATGGTGGTTCAGGGCATTCGTCATCTTCATCTTTACTAGTGAATGATGGCAGATTCTCAGGAGCATCGCGGTCTTCTTTCTCAATTCACGTAGGGTCTCTAGACATGCAGGGGCGTAACTTGTTTTGGTGCACAATACGAGTTGGAGCATGATCGGCCCCCTCGGGATGAATTTTATAAATAGGCCCTTCAGAACTGAACTGACTCGCCGCTGTACGCGATACAATGTATTCTCCCATCGATGATCTAACTTGTCTTGAGGATGTATTGACTAGTACCCGGTCTCCGGCCTGTAGAGCTGTTCCCCATATAGGAGCTGTCTCTGGATGTTCCAGCTCTCGAAACTGGGTCTGCACCAGACAAAGTAGAGTCTGCAATCGATGATGGTGTTCTTGGACCCAGGTGGACACCCCGTCTGTGGGTAGTCCTCCTCCGGGTCCAGCTCCAGTTCAGTGATCTCTTTCCTGGCCTACCAAAAAGTAGAGTATAGGGCGTGTATCCTGGGGTGTGATGTACCCGATTGTTGTACACCCACACTAGTTCTGCTACAAATGCCGGCCAATGAGCCTTTCAAACTTCTTCTAAGGTCCTCAACATTTGAGTAAGGGTTTGATTGAACCATTCACATACTCCATTGCCCTGAGGGTTGTAAGGTGTCACACGAGATTTCTCTATTCCATACAAATGGTGTAGCTCCTCCATGACTCACCCTAAGAAGCAGGCACCTTGGTCTGCGTGAATTCTTTTTGGGCAGCCATATACTTGAATGAAATTTTTACAGATAGCGTAAGCTGTGGATTCGGGAGTTAGGAACAGTGGAACGCACTAAATAAAAAAAATAATAAAGTGCGTTCGCCGCTCGGGGTCCACTGTGCAGTAGGTGTGAACACTGCTGCAAAGTAGTGACAGACAAGCAATATGGCGGAAATGCGCACGCGGGTTAAATGTCACCCAGGTGCGCAAAGCAATCACTGTTTACTCAAAGAGATGCCAGCAGAGGTCAACACAAAAGGCTGAGCCTGTTAGCATCACAGGTCTCAGGTAAATGCACACACGGTATGTGGTCACAGGTGCAGGACCCAAGGCAGAGGAACTGCGTCCGTCTAGACCTACCGTGCGTGCGGCGTCACCACTGCAGATGCCAAAGAGAGCTGCAAGAGCAGCGTGGCGTAAGACACTGCCGCTAGATGATAGTGCCGTGAGGCGTAGCACAATTGGACGCTAGTGTAGAGGTGCGGTGTGCACAGTGGCCTAAGGCTTGCCACTGACTGGCGCTGACTGCTACTCTAATTCCCTATCCACATGGGTAATATCAGAGGGAGGGGAATCTTAATGAGTCAGTCACCAGAATCATACATCCGTCACCATTCACACATGTAGCAAGCAAAGTCTATACTAGCGCATGGCCGAACGGCCATGCGGGCCTTTTATAGCTGTGCGCTGCCGGGACCTTCCAGATCTCTGAGATGGACCAATCAGATCTGGAGAAGGACCTGAGCACGTGGCTCCCGACCTCCAATGGGAGATCGTCTCATGAGCATGCTCAGTGGAGTGGCAGAGGAACTTAGCCTCAGGAATGGCTTGCTTCAGAGCAGCATGTGAGGCTCTGGATTCCTGTTGTGTAGCTGCAGGAATCCGATGCCTAACAGATAGTCTATCATCAACAATTCTAATGGGGCGGAGGTTACGATAGTTTGTGTGGAGCTCTCTATTCCAGAGGTTTGGAGAGTTCACAGTTCCTACAGCGTCTACATACTTCTTCCACCTTTATTTTAAGCAGTTTATGGTACACCAGTCTCTGCAACCACTGAAAGGTTTTTTCCTGACCAAAGAGAGTCTCTTTTTCATGTGCCTCTGTGGCAACTTGATGTAACAGCTTCTCAGGAATCACTACTTGCCAAGTGACAGTCAGGTCCCGCTGTAGCTGGACTTTTCTATACAGCAATCCTTCTCTCAGGTGGAGCCTCTCCCATTGCCATAGAATTTGTTTCATACCAGGAGACAGGTTTTTTCTCTCCTCCCAGCTAGGCAGTTGTTTGAGGGCCACGCACTGCCGAAGTCGGGCGAGCTCTCCATCCTCCTGCTGAATTCGCACCCACTCATCACGAGGCAGTCCCAGCACACCTTTCTGAGATTCTGCCCGATTTTGTTCCCCCATACCTGCCAACATCCTGGCAGATGCTCGGAACTCCGGCACTTCATCGGCCTCCAGCTCTTCATCTCGGTAAGGGACAGGCTGCTTATATGGAACCGTGGATAACGCATCTGCATGAATGTTTTCAGCCCCCCGTTTGTAGACTATATTGTACTGGTATTTGCCCATTCTAACGACCCAGTGTTGCTCCAGAGCCCCTAGCTTTGCATTCTCCAAGTGGGCCAGTGGGTTGTTGTCTGTGCACACCAGTACCTCAGACCCAGATAGGTATTCTGCAAACTTTTCTGTCATGGCCCATACCAGTGCCAACAACTTGAGTTTGAACGAGCCATAATTGTTTGGATTCCGTTCAGAGTCATGGAGGGAATGACTCATATAGGCAATCACCCTCTCTTTTCCACCTTGGATCTGCGACAGTACGGCTCTGAGCCCATGTAAGCTCCCATCTGTATGGAGAATAAAGGGTTGAGAAAAATCAGCATAGGCCAGGACCGAGGCTTCTGTCAGAGCCATTTTCAAGGCTTGGAATTCTTTCTCATGGCACTCCCCCCACTGAATCTTACAATTTTTTGCTCCTGTAAGTACTCCTTTCAACAGTTCTAATAACGGATTCACAATGTGGGTGAAGTCTTTCACGAACTGTCGATAATACCCTGTCAGCCCTAAGAAGGCTCGAACATCCTTTACGTTTCTCGGGGTAGGCCAGTCTTGCACTGCCACAATCTTCTCACGGGACGGACTTATGCCTTCTGCGGAGACCACATGCCCCAGGTACTCAATCTGGGTGCGGAACAGGTGACAGTTAGATGATTTCACTTGCAGCCCATGTTTCTGGAGTCGGCTGAGTACTTGCTCAAGGCGCTGTAAGTGCTCTTCGAACATGGAGGGCGAACACAATTATATCATCCAGGTAGATGAGAGTGGCCTCAAAGTTTAGATCTCCCAAACATCGTTCCATAAGTCGCTGAAAAATGCCGAGAGCATTAGACAATCCGAACGGCATTCTGTTGAACTCGTACAGACCCATAGGTAGTATAAAGGTCATCTTCGCTCAGTCGTGTTCGGACATCGGCACATGCCAGTACCTGCTAGCCAGGTCTAGAGTGGAGAAGTATCTTGCGTTCCCCAGAGCGGACAAGTATTCTTCAATACAGGGTAGAGGATATGAATCTCGCACCGTGCAGCATTTAATTTGCGATAGTCCACACAGAATCGCAGAGTGCCATCTTTTTTTCGCACTAGGACAATGGGTGCAGCCCATGGGCTTTGGCTCTATCGGATGACACAGTTCTGTAGCATTTTTGTGGGCATTACTTTTACCTCATGGTACATTTGCGGAGGAATCTGTCGATAACACTCTCTCACAGTCGCAGCATTACCTGTTGGAATCTCATGTGTGATAGCAGTCGTACAGCCGAAATCATCCTCATGTCGAGCGAACACATCCTGGTAACGTCCTAGTAAGGCTCCCACCTGCTCCACCTGCTGCGGTGTAAACTCTGTCAACTCATCCCGGGCTTGTTCTAAGGCTAGTTTCACGCTAGCGTTAATTCCACGCAGCGCACGGCGCCGCTAAGCCCCGCCCCCTGCCAGCTCCCTGTCCGCCCCATCCGGTCATCCCCGCCTACTATCGCACATGGACGCATGCGATCTGCGCACCCTATCTTTAGCATAGGGTGCGCTGATCGTGCGCTTGCCATGCTCTAGTAGGATTTTGGCGTGCGCTGCACACTTTTGAAGGTACGCCCGTGTGCGCCAAACACAGCATGTTGCATTTCGGCGTGCTCGGCGCACCTTCAAAAGTGCGCAGCGCACGCTAAAATCCTACTAGCGCACGGCCAGCGCACCCTATGCTAAAGATAGGGTGCGCAGATCGCATGCATCCATGTGCGATAGTAGGTGGCGATGACCGGATGGGGCGGGCAGGGAGCCGGCAGGGGGCGGGGCTTAGCGCCGCCGTGCGCTGCGTGGAATAAATGATAGTGTGAAACTAGCCTAAGATGTGACACCCCTTTCTCTGTGATTGGGGTTCGAACACAGAGGCTCTATCCACAGCTGCCATCCATGGATCTTTCCTTTTTACCTTTAATTGGATGGCCTGTGAGGGTATCAACTCCTCTGGCATGCCTACAATTTGCCGGATTTCGCTTCCAGGGGTAAGCGTCTTCCCTTAAGTTCACACATCGCACAGGTATCTTTCCATCATGCACGGTAACTAACGTCCTGGCTACTATGAGCCCTGACGGTAGATTTTCCACAGTAGCTGGTTCTAGTTGTACTTTGACCCCCTCCAGCGGGATGCAAGCACAGACAGGTAATGACAGCACACTTTGACCCGTAGGTAAGCCTAGTATCACTTTTCCCAATACCTTTCCTTCACAGGATACCTCTTGTGCCTGGGCCATCCAGATCAATTGCTGAAACACTCTCCTTTGTGGTGTATGTGGGCTCCATTGTTTCAGGAACGCATTCGGAGACTCGTTAATAAGAAGACTTCCAAACTATTTAAGTACATTCGTTCTTAGTGTGACAGTATGTCCTTGCACTGGGACGCTGGCAGTTAACACTACTCCCTTGCGGCCCAGGTCTTTACCGCAGACCTTAATCTGCATCCATGCCACCCCTGAGACCGGAATAGGCAGTTGATTGGTGGCCGTCAACTTAATCACTAGCCCCTACTCAGGCCTTATGGCTTCTGGGAAGTGTCTTTTAAAGTATGTTTCAGGCATCGTGGTTACTTGGGAGCCCGTGTGCTTACGGCCCATCCATCGATTTCAGCCCATACTAATGGACTCACTGACACTAAATTGGTGGGACTATTGGTGCTCCTTTTGGGCTGTTTTGGCTCCAGGCGGCGTCCCCCAGCATCGGAGCCCCTTAGTTTAACGGGCGACGCTGTAGTGGCTGCCCACATTGAGGGCAGGCCCTGACCATATGTCCTAATTCTCTACAGAGGTAACACGTTGGGGGCTCTTCCCAACGAGATCATCTTCCACCCCACCATGGTTCTGAGAGGGTTTTGCTTCCAGGGTCCATAAAGAGGTCATCTTCCTTTTAGTTTCGGTCAGATCCTCCCTCATGGATTGGATCTCTTTCCGTAAATCTTCCACCCATCCTGTTTCAGCAGCTGCATTCACGGCCGCCTCCCTGCTTCCGGACCTTCGCCGCTGGGACTGTCACCTCCTGCTCCTGTTCACGCCCACGTGCTTCGCTACCCACCTCTGCAAAGGTCATATGTGGGTTCACGCGCAAATGTTCTCGCAGAGCCTGCTTAAGCAATGCATTTCTCATTCTGGTTACTAATTGGTCTCGTAACACCACATCAGTCGTCCCTACTCGCAAGCCGTCTTTTCTGACTATGGTAGTGTGAATTTCTTGCAGCACGTTCATATACTGGGTCACAGTCTCCCCCTCTCTTTGAATACGCCTGAACAGACGCATACATAATTCTCCTATGTCTGTATGGTCCCCGTGAGTCTCCTCCAGTATTTGTAATACTTTGTCAAGGGTATAACTATAGTTGTCTTCATTGATCAGGTCTTTAGCTTAGTATCAATGCACTTGCACTTTGCATCGAGCTATGGGGAATTCTGTATTTGCGTTAACGAGTCTGGATAATACAGCCTTAATTCAAACACTACTGGAGCTTCTTTGGTCACTGAATATTTAATACTCAACATTCTTTTGCCTTTAATGTTGACATCTTTTACAACATTGATTTATTGGATTATTTACGTCAGCGCACTTTTCAGATAACATTGTTCTATCTGCTTGAATATTTAACTCTAATTTATATATATAATTCATTAAAAATGTAATTTTTAAAGATATTTTTTGCAATGGTTCCTCCTTTTTCCTCAATATTTATGTATTTGGGGGGTGTCTATATATATATATATATATATATATGATGTGGCATTAGTAAGGAAAGACTGCCATCTGCTGGCTGGTCAAGACCATGCGGAACCAACTGGCACCAGAATAGTTGCAGGGGGAACAAGTTCATGTGTGGGACCCGGTCAGCTGCCCTGCATTATGGATTTCCAGGATATATAAATGTCCTGTTCACCAAACTGCAGAGGGAGTTGCTACGATGAACAGCAGGGGTTGACAAGCGATAGTCAGCCAATCCAGTGGGGTCCAATGCAAGAGGAAGCTATTCAGGCAATGAAGATGGTGCTGACAGATGCTCCTATCTTGGCTTTTGCTGATTTCTTTCAGCTTTTCATGCTGTACACTGATGAAAGTCTTTACAGGCTAGGAGCGATACTGGCCCAGGTGCAAAAAGGAAGAGAAAGGGTGATAGCTTACGCCAGATGTTTGCTGAGAGAGACTGAAATAATCCAGACAACTATAGTTCATTTAATCTGGATTTGCTGGTGCGGGCCACGACCGAAAAATTCACAGAATATTTATAAGAGTCAGAAATGCACGTGCTGATGGAAAACAATCCCCTGGCTCACCTGGGTGCACTGGAATAGGTGGCTTGCAAGAATATCCAAATATCAGTACAAGATCTCCTACCTGTAAAAATCTCAAAACCCAGATGTGGATGCTCTGTTCAGAGTTACTCAAGCAGGTCCAAAGAGAGATGTGGATGAAGAGCTCGAATTTAACGAGATCCTGGACTTCAGACAGTTTGCCATGGTCTAGAGAAGAGTCCAGACCCGCCAAAATTCTGGGTCAGTCTAGAGATAAGTGGGTACACCTGCAGCAGTCCGATCCCAAGCTGGCGAAGCTGAGGTAGTGGGACACTGTAGGACAAAGGCCCGACCAGGAGGACTACTTTATCTGTGAGCACTATGCAGATTTTAGGCCAGTGGGAAATACTCTTTATGAAGAATGGCTTGCTTTGTCAAAGAATCCATCTTCCCTTGGAGTTTGATGTCAGCTGGCAAGTGGTGGCTCCAGAGGCATTGGTTTTGTAGTTAGCTAAAGAAGCTCACAAGAGACGCACTCAGTTTGGTGTGTAGAAGACCTTTCGGTGGTTAAAATGGTTGGTGTGTTGGCCTCAACTGCGACAGGTAGTCGAAGAGGCCTGTCGAAGATGTCGCTGGTGTGAGCTGAACAAACCCCCTATTCAAGCCAACCAAACCTCCACGCCCTTGGAAGTGTTGCTGATCGACTACATGATGATTGGGACATTTCACAACGGCTATGAATACTGCTTGTTGATGACCGACTACTGTACCAAATACGCGGTGGTGTCCCCAACTTGGGATCAGACAGCCAAAGCTGCAGCCAGGGCCATCTGTTGGGACTTCATTCACATGCCCGAAGAGGACTCATTCCGATCAAAAGGCCTGCTTACATGGATTAAAGGAATGGATGAGCTGCATCATCTCTATGGGATCAATAAGTCTAGAACTACACCACACACCACACCACAAGGGAACGGGGCCTGTGTGACAGGCCTCAGTGGAGAGTGTGAGCCAGCAGGGTGCTGGCCACCGTTAAATAAGGCCCGGACAACACTCAGTGAATTCCAAAGACTCGACCATGCCGGTCAAAACCCAAAGACCCAGAGCCCAGACTGCACCGGTCAAGGTCAGGAACCTTCCCAAACATTGTTGAAGATTCAGAGCGCAGATGATGCTGGGACCCAGCCCTCTCTTCTCCAGGCCTAGGAGACACCAGCCATTGGTCAATCACCAAAGATTTGCAAGCAGATGTCGGCCAGAGGAGGACGCCTGCAGTTACAGTAGGACGACACGAGTGAACCAACAGTTGGGGTGGGGGCTGGTTGGTACACAGAAAGCTCAATGTTCCTTTATAGACTTTGTCAGAACAATTTACGGCCCAGTGGGAAAACCCAGTGGCCCTCACTAGGGCTATTGTTGCAGGAAGTGCTAACATAGCAGCTCCCAGGAAGGGGTGTGCCACTCTTGTAGGAACGAAACAAACATAATTCTTGAGAGACATTTCCGTTATTCTAGTTGTATTCTTAAATTTATTCTATGTTTATTGTTGAATGGTTTACTGCTGTTTACACTGTTTTATATTAACTGTTTCCTAACCACTGTGGATTCCTGCTTATATCAGATAGAAATAAATTGTTCCTTGATTATTTCCACCTCGTGCATCCTGAGCGATGCGTTCGATCTCCTGCTTTACATTTGGCTTTGGATCTATAGTACCCTGCATATCCACAGTATGATGACCCCATGGTGGCCACAGCAAATTAAGAAGCCCCCACAATGCACATAACACAGTACGATATTGCCACAATGTCCCCATAAGAGTATAATGTCACTGCAGTACCACCACACAGTATGTTGTCTCCACACTTCCAACACACACAACATGAGGTACCCACCATGACCCTTATACCACAATAATATGCACTACAGTTCCCACACATATATTTTTAGGTCTTCAGTGACCGTGAACATATTTTGATGTCATCATTGCTCCCCATAAAGTGTGATGCCCCAGCAGCCCCAGCAAAGTATGATGCCCCTGTAATCCCCCACACAACATAATACTCCCTCCACAGTATTATAACTGTATTGCCCTTACATAGTATGATGACTTCCACATCCTCCCACATACAATATTATCTGCCCACACAGTATGATTGTCCCACAGACCCCAACTCCCCTCACACAGTATGATGGCCCCCATAGCTCCCTACTAAGGATGATGCCCCAAAGCTCTCACAATGTATGATGGTCCCAACAGTCATCCATATACTCTGATGCCCCCAAAGTGCTCCAAACACAGTATGATATCCCCACAAGCCTCCACAGTATGATGCCCCTACAGGGACCCCTCTACAGTGTGATGTCTCACAATATGATAGCTTCCACAGCCTCCCACACACAGTATGAACCCCCAACACAGTATGATGGCCCCCATGGACCCAAAACACAGTATAATGGTTCCCAAAATTCCTTCTCCGACAGTATGATGCCACCACAAAGTATGATGGCCCCACACTCACAAGCACACAGTATGATGTGGTCACAGCTTCCTACACAGTATGATGCCCCCACAGTTTCCTCCAAATAGTGAAAAATTAAATATAGTAGACAAAAAAAGCAACTATTCACCTAGCCCTGTTGCCCTGATGCGTTGTTCGGTGGGTAGCAGGTATGATCTAGTGGTGTCATCGCAACGGTTGTGCTAAGACTCAGATTCACGGAATGGATGGTGGCACATGGATTCAATGGCTTCCTGTTCCACCATTGTATTAAACACCATCTGCATCCTATGGTGCAGTTTACATTGAAATTGAAATGTCGGGTGGAAGAGGGATGTGGTACCAAATGGCACCAGGCTACCCCAACTCATGTGCCCCATAGCAGCAACATAGCATGCCAATACAACCATTACACTACTGCTTTAGAGAAGGTTATTATTAAATTATTACAATTTATTTTTATTTAAACAAATAAGTATAAGAATATGATAAGATGGAAATAATTATTTTTCCAATATCAACATCATAAAGCCATAATAATGCAGTAAACAAAAAACCTTATATCTATGTGGGGAGGTTGACCTGGCGGATGGGTCTGCCTGTGGTGAGGGGCAGAGGGATAGCTCAGTGTAGGAATGGAAGCACTGAGATGAAGAGAAAATGGGTGCCGTGCTGTAGAGTGACAATTAGAGGGCAGCGGGAAGCGAAGAAGAAAGTGGTTATGTAACTGCCAGGGGTCAAGGTCACTGTCACTGGTCAGAGGTCTCTGTCAGGTGATAGTGGGCGAAGCTACCAGTGCAGGTAGTATAAAGGCTGAGGGAAAGTTCCAGAAGTTTCAGTCAGCCAGGGGAGCTCACTAGATAGGAGGGCCTGCTGTGAGGTGAAAGGCAGTTGAGAGCCCCCAGAGAGGAACTGACAGGAGAGATGGTCACGGTGGTGGCCCAAAAGACAGCAGCGACAGACAGGGATGGTCTGTGAGTGATCAGTAACGGTGTACTCTGAACGGTGAAGCACTGTGGTGGAAGTGCCTAGGGCAGCTACAGTGAGGAGAGCCACAGAGGACGCCACGACAGTGAAACAGAGGAAGTGAAGGTACCCCAGGTCTGTGTAATAAGGAACTGTGCAAAATCCAGTAGCAAAGTGCTAGAAGTCGTCAAGGAACAGCGAATAAACACAGGCCTGTTGAACTCAACTTCTGTCTCAAGTCTTCAGTTTGTCGGCGTCAAGTAGTGGGTCACCCCCGCAGTTCTGTGGGATCAGCACTCCTTCTCCGCCTATCAGCAGCACCACCACATTATCGCCTCTCCCTCAGCCCGACCCTACATGTAGTTTCAGATTAATGTTTGTAAACTATATACTAGAATGGAAATGTTCTTCCTTCTTTACAAATTTGAGAGGCTTTACTTGAGCCTTGAGACATGAAATCTACAATTAGGAATATCACTATTGGTAGCATGAGCTGCTTTATCTACTTAGCAAGGAAACACATTGAACTGAGCTCATGTAATTTGGCTGAAAACCCAGAGTCTTAGATTTTGTGTGATATTCTCAGTGTATGTCTAACCGATTGGGAATATGAACAACAGCAGTTATGGGAAAGCTTTCTTGAAATGCTTACAATGTATAAATACTGGTGTGTAAAACTCAGTTGTTACAGGATGCTTTATACATATTTACACTAAACTGTTTTCTCTCCTTAGAGATCCCCTTTAAGTAATTTGTATATAAATATAAACTCCAGAAACCATTTAGCAACTACACTTAAAGCACCACTCCAGAGTTTTGTTTTTTTTATTTCAGCGCAGAGGTAATGGTGGCACTAGTGTAAGTTTTCTGCCCCTAGTATTATACTTAAAAGCTGCTGCCTTCAGCTGTTCCTGGCGCCTCTCCGGTCCCAATCTGCCATCTTGTGACCGCAACTTCTGACTGGAAGTCAGAGGTAATGGTCACAAACTCTCAATGTAAGTCTATGAAGGCCTCATTCTGATCTTGCCCTGTCCTCATAGAATTATGTTGAGTTGTGACTTCCGGACGCTCAGCAAACACTGGAGTGATTCGCCAGGTCACACCCCGCAGAAGACCAACCGGAGCAGCGCCAAGAGCAGTTGAAGATAGTTAGGTATAGTATTAGCGGTGGGGAACTTATTATTCACACCGCTCCATCACTGAAATGAAAACAAAAACGCTGGAATGGTGCTTTAAACATATCTAACAGGCATATTTACAGGAGCAGTGACCTCCATTTCAGTAAAACTAATATAGAAAGAAAAAAAGAGTTTAGATTGCCAGCTCCAAGGATGCATGTGGCCTGTCATGTAAGAGTTGTCAAGTAAGCAGAGAAGTGCGTTCACTTTGTGAACTATTTCAAGCATAAAAGAAACAGGTTGTTTCAACTCTGACATAAAAGAGAGAGGTGATGTGGAGAAAGAAGGTGCAAACAGAATAAATTTATGTACAGTATACTACTGTGCCGAGGAAGCAAAATCCGCTCACTCTTCTCACTCGCCAGCAATCACAGTTTACACAGGAGACGGGCACTTGGGAAAGTCAATCCCACATGGAAGGTTCCAAGGTAGTAGGGAATTTTGCAAATGCGAATAAATAAAATCCTTCTTGATTCCAAATTGCTAAAAACATTTTTATCAGTGTATATATTCCATGAACAATTAAGCAAAAGGTTTTATAGACATTGGAGTTATTTCTCTTTTTGAACCTTTAAACTCGATGGATCATAATCATCCTGTGCACGGGATCTCCTAGCAAGAGCAGAGAGAAATACTACATTAAAAATGTCCATACACATAAAATAGGAGTCTAACCTAGTCATCAGAAGTGATGAGCAAGCACTAAAATGCTCAGGTACTCATTCCTCTAGATGAGCAAATTGTAATGCTCGGGTGCTAGACCCGTGTAACAAATATAATGGAAGGCAATGGGAAACTCGAGCATTTTTTCAGTGCCCCCCTCCCCTCCTTCCCTCGGAGGTCTGGAGGGGGTCTAAAAATTGATGAAAACGATGCAAACAGAGCTGAAATAGCATGGGAACAACATAAGGAAGACCCCTGGAAGCATCTTTGAATCCCAGGTAGCTGCTGGGAACAATGTTATCAGAGTATCGCCCCTTTTACGGACTGACAATAAAATATACAAAACTGAAGAAAAATGGATTTGAATGGAAAAAATGTTAAGAAACATTCTTTCCAGGATAATGACTGATATACAGTGACACGCAAAAGGGTAACAATGTTTTGAACTTTTGACTTTCAGGCTCCATATCTCAATATCCACTACTTCTTCGAACATGAGACTACCATCATTTTACAGACTTGGCTATATCATACATAAATTTGACTTGCAAATATTTAGCATATGATTAGTTATGCAGATTCTTGTCATGTCAATGCATTGTTTCTGTTTTCCTCCTGGTGGAGGAAAAAATATTTTTGTTCCTATATACTGCAAAATACAACCTGTTCTCACATTCCCTAATAGCTCATTGTGTTATTAGGTTGATTGCCAAGTGAAAGGACACTGGTTAGAATAGAGGAGCAGCCATGAAAAAGATTTCTCAAGAAAACAGAAACAGCATTATCCATCTCATGGATAGCGGTCTCTCCTTTAAGGAAATTGCCAAGCTGCATCACGTGAGAACCATGACAGTTGGAAGCATACGAGATCAAGTCCATCCAGCCATTTAAAAGCCAAGACGTGGACGTCCAGGAAAAATATCAGAGTCAAGAAGTTGGCTCCTCACAAAGTCTATCAGTTCTGGAGCGACAGACACAGCAGTGGAGTGGATTGTGTGCTTCGCAATAGTGAGATCACAGAGGTACATGCAAGTACTGTGCGATGCATGTCACACAAGTCTGGAATGGTGGCTGGAAAAAAAGTGAAGAAGCCTCACCTTCAATATCATCATGAAAAGTGTTGTCTCAAGATTGCAAAAAAGTACGAAAAGTAGACATTAGAAGAGTGGAATCAGGAGATTTGGAGCAAAGAGATGAAACTCAATAGACTAGGCTCTGATGGGTGCAAATGGGTTTGGAAGAAACAAGGGAAAAGGGGCTAACAGATCAAAACATTAAAGCATCTATCAAATTCAGTGGAGGAAGACTGATGATATGGGGATGTTTCACAGCCAAAGGCATTGAATACTTGACCAGGATTGTTGTTGGTCCCAAGGCTGAGCTATATGTGAGTATCCTACAAGATGAGTTACTTCATACAATCGAGTACTATGGATATGAAAAGGACGAAATAGTGTTCCAGCAGGACAACGACCCGAAGAATACATTGAGATTGGTGAAGAAATGGTTCAATGACAATGAAGTAGACGTGCTGGATTGGCCCTCACAGTCCACAGACCTCAATCCAATTAAACACTTGTGGGTAGTGTAGAAGAAAAAGCTGTATAGACACCCAAGTGAGATGACCAGTATGCAACAACCTTGGGAACGTGTAGAATAGACCTGGGATCAGATTTCAGTTCAGACATGCTTGAATTTGATAGATAGCATGCCTAAAAGGATTCAGGCAGTGTTGAAAGGTGGATTTAGAAAATACTAACAAAATTAAAGAAATTAAAGAAATTAAAATTTAGATGTTTAGGAGCAAAACAGCAACAATGCAGTGACATTACAAGAATCTGCATAAATAATCATTGACTAAATAATTGCAAATCAAATTTATGTATGAGATAGCCAAGATGATTGTCTATAAAATGATAGTAGTCTCACATTCGAAGTAGCAGTGGATGGTTAGATATGGAGCTGAAAGTTCAAAACATTGTTATCCTTTTGCTTGTAAGTGTACAAGGCAAAATAAATTAAAAAAAAAATGCTTCTCCACAACTTGGGCTATGTTCACACGTAGCGTTTTTGCTACGTTTTTGCACGTTTGCATTGCTTTCAATGGTGCAAAAAATATTCTACAGGAAATGTAATTCTAACATTTTAATACCTTATCTGTCCATGAGGTGTGTGAAATATAATCAGATACATCCTGTTCAATTTATGAAGGAGGGACTCTGAAAGTCACAATTTTTTTTTAGGGCCATTGTCAGCCATCCTATTTGTAGAGGGCCATCTGGCAGCCCTTACTATTTTTTGACGACTAGCAGCCAGCATTTTTGGAGGACCAGCATAACCATATATTGTTATAGCAATGTAATTTATCCCTCTCAGGTAGGCAAATTTTCTTTTTCATATTAATACTATAAAGATTGAAACTTGGAGGGCCAGCAGGCGACCCTCACAATTTATAGAGGGACAGCAGACGTCCACCACTATGTTTTGATGGTCAACAGGCGTCTTGTGGACAGATGAGACCAAAATAGAGTTTATTGGTAAGACACATCATTCTACTGTTTACTGTAAATGTAATGAGGGCTTAAAATAAAGTAGTTACAGTCAAATATGGTGGGGGTCAAAGAAATGTAGATGTTATATTGCTGCCTCTGGCCCTGGATGGCTTGACTGCTTGCAAGGCATCATGAAATGTGAAGATTCCAAATGGATTTTGGGTTGCAATTTAGTGCCCTGGATCTGAAAGCTAGGTTTGCATCCTAGGTCAGCAGGACAATGACCCCAAGCATACTTTAAGAAGCACCCAGAAATTGAAGGAAACAAAGCACTTGAGAGTTCAGAAGTGGTAATTCCTGCTCCAGGAGCATAAAGAGTCCCACCACTACCTCTTACATACAGATGCTAGAGAGAAACTGTGAAAGAACACAGTAAATCAGTTAATTTTGCCTGCTTTGATGAATTTATGAGTACAGAACACCGCAAAAAAACATGAATCAGTAAATGAGTTCACGGAAAAAAGCAGCAGCAAGAAGGCTTAGAATTTATAAGGCAATAATCCCTTACTAGATGCCTGTCATACGCTATATCTACTGACACACCTCACCCTACACAAATTGAAGATAAGAGAAGTATTATTGTAGAGTATAGAAAGGATTTGAAATGGCCCTGAAAATATTTTTTCTTGTACATGGCGGCAACAAACTGTGGAGGAACGCAGGTAACAATGCCAACTTTGATGAATTTCTGAGTACAGATCACCATAAAATTAGTTCATGGAAAAATGCAACAGCAATGCTTAGAATTTAAAAGGCAATAATCCCTGACTATATGCCTGTCATACACTATCTCTACTGCCACACCTCATAGTAGACAAAGTACATATAAGAGCGGTATTATAACTTAATAGAATCTGTTTGATTTAGCCCTGAAAAAAATGATTAGTTTAATGTAGCAGAATTAAGAACTGTTATTTCATTAACCCTGCTGGGGAATGTAGTGGAGCTTTTCGCATCTGCTCAGCCTGATATGGAAGATACCAAGATACTAGGATCTTCTGTACTTACTATACAAACTCTCATGTCCCAGCTGTGAAATCCTGCATGCAGTGTGAGAACTCCCTATGTGATGACCTGACAGTCCACAGCAAGGCACTGAATCATATACTAATAGAGCTGATCCGCTCTTTTGGTTTAAATTTTTTTTCCCTCAACTAGAAGGTGGATCCTCACTCAGACAAGCATTTTTTCCCATTACTAAGGAGGGGGTTTCCTACACTGGAAAACCATATGAACTACGTGCAAGGGATTCAAAAAATTAGAAGGAAGCACTCCAATACCCCTTTGAAGAGATGTAGTGGAGGGCTTCATAAAACATTTTTCCCATTATTAAGAAGTGGCTATCCTACACTTGTAATGCCCATGTACTAAGTGCATGGGTTGAAAAACATTTACCCCTTGGGGTTATACATATATATCAAAGAATGTTCAAGGTAGACCTCTAAAAATTGTCAATGCAGGTATCATAAACAAATTGATAGTGAGGGTACCATGATCACCCTGTTGATATGGTGGTAAGGGAGGACGACACAAAAAAGACAAAATCTTGAAGTGAATACCCATGTTTGAGTGGGAAAGAGTGGATTGGAATACACGAGAAAAAAACAAAAAACACTGCATTTGAGCTTATGTTCTGCTGCTGTCATCCAGTGGTGTACAGAATTCTGGCCCAATCCAGACTTTGTTCATTTTCATAAGAGTCAGCCTGTCAGAATTTCCGTTGACAGGTGCCTATTTGGTTATAATACCCCCGGCGGAACTAAAAACCTGCTTTGATAAAATGCTAGCAGCAGGGCAGGCCAGGACCTCCAAGGCGTAGAGAGACAGTTCATGCCACATGTCTAGCTTGGATACCCAATAGTTGCAAGACATAGAGAAATCACGGAGGATGCTGGTACAGTTGGCAAAGTACTCCTTCAATATCTTCCAAAACTTTTCCCTCCTTGTCAGGGTACCCATCAGCACAAATCAGGGTCTGGCCAATGAGAGGGTCTGAGAAAGAGGTCCCAGACCTTTGAGAGCATTTCCCTGCCTCTGCTGCATCTGTTGTGTGACTCCCTAGTCTCCACTCCTTGGTTGTCTAAGGAACTGTAACCTCTGCCGCCAGCATTGTCAGATGTGAATTTGTTTAATAATTCTTCAACTAGGACCTTCTGGTACTGCAAAATTTTACTAGACCTTCCGCCATGAGAAAGAGAGATGTAAAGTTCTCCTTGTAGCATTGGTCTAGAAGGGTGACCAAACAGTAATAAGTGTTGGCCAAAATGCGTACAATGCGAAGATCATGGGAAAGACAGCAGAACATAAACTCAGCCATGAGTGCCATACTGCCGACAGCCAAGATTTCCCTGTTCCCCACAAGAGTACGACTGTCCATGTTGTCCTTCTCCTCATCCTCCTCATCTTCAGGCCATCCACTATGAACAGACAGGATGAAGGTGGTGTGGGTACTGCTGCCTGTAGTGCAAGCAACCAGCTCCTGTTCCTCCTCCTTCTCATTATCATCCAATAAGCGCTGAGAAGATGAGATGAGGCAGGGCTATGTAGCATCACCCAGTACAGTTTCTTGCTCCATCTCAACTTGCTTCGCCTGTGAAGCCTCCTCTTTATTTTTTGTGAGCAGTGAGTGTTTCAGTAGACAGAAAAGCAACATGGTAACACTGATTATGATGTCATCACCGCTCATTATCTTAGTTCAGTCCTTATAGTTTTGGAAAACCGCACAGATGTCAGACATCTATGCCCACTCTTCAGCATTTACGGGCGGAGGCTGATGGGAATATCAACGTGCATGGTGTAGCTGGTATTCAACCACTGCCCTCTGCTGCTCACAAAGCCTTGCCAACATATGTAACGTTGAGTTCCAATGCGTGGTGACATCATACACCAGTCAATGAGCTGGAAGTTGCAAACACTGCTGCAGCACTGCCAGGGCAGCGCAAGCTGTAGCCTTGTGGAAATGGGCTCACATATGGCGTACTTTTACAAGTAGCTCAGGCAGATCTGTGTAGGTTTTGAGAAATTGCTGAGCCACTACGCTGAGCATGTGGACCAGGCATGATACGTGCTCAAGGTTGCCAAGCTTCACCCAGGTTATGGCCATTGTCACACATGACTATGCCTGGTTTTAGATTCAGGAGAGTGAGCCACAGATCAGTCTGGTCTGTTAGATCTTTCAACAACTCTGCGCCGGTGTGCGGTTTGTCACCTAAGCAGATTAGCTTCAGCAGAGCATGTTGCCGCTTGGCCGAGGCAGCGTTGACTGGTGTTGACATTTCTGAGATGGAGGGTGAGGAGGAGGTGCAGGAACTGCTGTGGAAGCTTGGGGCAACCCTGATTGAACCAGGGCCCGCAGTCCTCAGTGTTGTCAGCACATGTTCCATCCCAGGGTCAGACTGGGTACCAGCTTCCACAATATTCACACAGTGTGCAATCAGGGAAATGTAGAGTCACTGGCCACAAGCACTTGTCCAGGTGTCCATGGCTAAGTGAACCTTCCAAGTCACAGCATTGGTCAGGGCACGGCTGATGTTATGGGACAGTATTTATGTAAGGTGGGGATGGCACAAATAGTGGTGACTGAGGACCGAGTAGTTAACATACCAGAGATGAGAAGGTCATAAGCGCATGTGGCTGCATTGTAAACTCAACTGCTATAGACTGCAATTTAGAGCCACTAACATTGATCGCTGTAGCCTCCTGTAACTTATATACACTTTTCTAGAAGGTCAAACATGGGGTCAACAGAAACTATTCTCCTAATATTTTTGGGACTCACAGAGATTGCTATATACTATGCCTTTTTACCAGATATGCCAATGGCAGGAAAATGTGCCCACTTCAGATGGACGTATAAGACTATAGTATAAATATAACAATGCCATTTGTAACCAAACAATTTTTTTTGCATTTTGAAGCCCAACTGAAGCACGATAAATGCCATATACAATTTTACTACTCATAAAAATTGCAGTGTTACAATGCCAGCAAAATTTAAAATTTGCCCACTTCAGATGAACGTATAAGACTGCAGTATCAATATAGTAATGCTATTGAGATCCAACCAAGTCTGGTTGCATGATTTTGAAGCACAAATATGGTGTATAATATTTCCTTGATCAGAACAATTTGCAGGATTAAGAGCAAAAAGAATATTATTAGCCCGGAAAAGTGGGTTTTGGTATGAGTTGCAATTCACCCTATCCTGTCCTACATGCTCACTTCAGCACAATCTCTCTGCAAGTGCTGCTAACAGCAGTATTAATATTGAAAATAATTAACCCTAAGAAGGGCTGTTGTTGTAGTTGAAAGAAATATAAATGTGGTTGAATCCCTGCCTAATAAGCAGCTGTAATTCTGTCCCTCTCTCACCAGCACATCTCCGTATTCTGCCTATTTCCGGGTAACAGTGTGACGAACAGAGCATCACGGGTCTTATATAGACCTGATAGCACTATACGGCCAGCCAATCCAAGTAATGACACAACCAAGAAGGCTACGGCATTACAGTGACTGGTAGGCAATCCCTACATGTTCATTGGCTGACTTGATTTCCTTATAGTGGGGATTCACAACCTTTTCTGGTCCAAGGGTCATGTAGTCATACTGAATTAATGCCAAGGACCAGAATAAACTTTAATGGGATTTTACTCTCTTAAACATTTTGTCCATAGCAAAAGTAGATGCCATAGATGACAAATAGACAGGAGTCCAGAAAGTGGAATCTGCGGTTACGGGAAGAATTGGGGTTCTCTTTTCACCTAGTTAACATACTAGAGAGGTGAAGGCCATAAGCGCATGTGGCTGCATTGTAAACTTAACTGCCATAAACTGCAATTTAAAGCCACTAACATTGATAGCTATAGCCACCTGAAACTCATATATACTTTTCTAGAAGGTCAAACAGGGGGTCAACAGAAACCATTCTCCTAATATTTCTGGAACTCACAGAGATCGCTATATACTATGCCTTTTTATCAGACATGGACACTACATTTAAAGAAGTACTCTCATTAAGTTTTTTTTTTTACATTAAATGTGTATACAGTGGGTACTCATACTACATTAAATACACATATACAGTGGGTACGGAAAGTGTTCAGACCCCTTTAAAGTTTTCACTCTGTTTCATTGCAGCCATTTGGTAAATTCAAAAAAAGTTCATTTTTTTCTCATTAATGTACACTCTTCACCCCAGAGAAAAGTAGAAATTTTGACGTAATTGAGAACAGGAGAACGGTGCTGGATATCGGAGAGAGCAGAGGTAGGTGAGTATATTATTACGCGCGCACTACACACCATACACATATACTCACACACAAGCAGTCACACACAGGCAAGCATGTATGTGACCAGATGGTTGGGGGTCCAACACAGAGTGGATTTGTGGGCCAGATACCCCTGGGATGCAGGTTGTGCTCTCTTCCTCATAGCCGTACCCTTTTGTTCAGGCAACACCTCTCTATACCTCTCTGTGTAGATTAGTGAATGAGTGTGTTTGTAGGTGTAGGGGGTGTGCTGGGGGCTAATTTGTGCCCTGCATGCCTGTGCGTACCTCCTTAAGAAAATCGGGTATGGTTGGCATATAAAGTGTCATGTAATGTGATATTGTTTTACCGTGTATTGATGTGTCAAGAAGTGTACTTATATGTTCATGTGTTGTGTAAGTAGCATGTGAAGATTGCTGTGTGGTGTCTGTGATTAAACTGGACGAGCTAAGTAAAGTTGTTACGTTAAAAATGAACTTGGACTCCGATGGTCATTGTGTGTCAGTGAAGAAGACCCGAATGCTGCCACCTGAGGAGGACCCTAATTCACAAATGAATGAAACGCACTGCACACACAGCACACACCAGACTGGACATTGTGTTTATGTTGTGGGATGCCAGGGCGTGCTAGAACAACAGCGCCTCGCCATGACTATTACCTTGGCCCCCGTTACGTAGGCTGTGCCCCTGATCTAAAGGCAGGGCAGGGCTGGCCATCTGGCAATTCTGGCAATTACCAGATGGGTTGTTAACTACACTGGGCTGCTCTGTCACTTGGTTTTCATTACCCACAGCCAGGCAGCCTTGCAGGAGCAGGCTGAGGTATGAGACAGACTTTTTCCCAGTGTGCTGGAGGATGTATTAGGTGAAACGCTTGTCTTTTGTCTGTACATAAGCTCCTGTCTCTGATCTGCTGCTCCCATTTTGCTACACATAATCGGTTTGCGAGCCATGGTTCATGATGTCACTGCTATGTTCCCTAAGTCAGGGGCTCACCGATGTCAGCTTCCAGCTTCTGATTAGCCGGCGGTGTATATAGCAGCGTACGGACCTTTCAGGTTCCCTGTGTCACAATACATTTCAGCTGGATGTTCACCCCTGCCATTACTGATCCCTGTGGCACCCCACTGTTAACTTTCTGTTTCCTATCACAGAGTCAGTTGTTAACCAGTTACACATACTGTACTTTCCCCTGGTCCCATTGCTCTCAATTTATGTACCAATCTTTTGTGTGGCACTGTATCAAATGCCTTTGAAAAGTCTAGATGGACAACATCCACTGTGTTTCCCTGGTCCAACCTAGAACTTACCTCCTCATAGAATCTTATCAGTTTAGGTTGCAGGATAGAACTCTTGTGAACATATGTTGATATTGGGAAATTAGGTTATTCTAACTAAAATACTCCAGGATAACATCTCTTTGAAAACCCTCAAACATGTTGCCTACAGTACAGGTTAGCCTTACCAGCCTATAAATTCCAGGCTCAGATGTTGTCCTCTTCTTGAGTATTGATACCACATTTGCTTGCGGCTGTAATGCTGGTGGCTGAATATAATGCTAGTGGATGTGGACCCACTGTGCCACCGGCTGGACTTACCCTGGATGGGCGTGACTAGGTGTCTAATGAGTCTTCACTAAAGCCTCTTGTGGTGAAGATAGGCTGGGCTGCCAGTAGACACCAAGTACCATTCCAGGGAAGTCCACGGGACTGCAGCAGCAGACAAGAGGGTCAGAGATGCTGGTACCAGGTACAGGAGGGAGAAAACAAGGATCGTGTCAGTTGGTCTGAGGTCGGGGCAGGCAGCACAGTTCTAGGACATGTAGCAAAGGTCAAGAGCGGAGAGGTTATACAGGGCGGGGATATGAGCTGAGTCACAATTGGAGAAAGAAAACACATGAACTAACAGGACACTAACAGAACACAGCAAGTGGTGGATACCGCGCTGATGAGCCTGACACTCCTCCCACTGAATCACCACTGGGCTGATGCCAGCATTCTGCTGGGACTTTAGTGAGACTACACATGAGAAAAATCCACACCCTGTTTTAGGGATTCAAAATATATCCTACTACCCTATTAGAGGACGTTCTCCTCTTAATATATTGGACACCCTTCAGTGCCTTATAAAAAATATTCTTATCTATTTAAGTGGATGTTCATTATACCTAACTAACACTAAGCAGTATTCTGGGTCAGTTTACTTATCTAGCATCCTACTGTACGTCTAGTAGATGCACCATAGTCTACACGGTTCTTCTCAAATATCAGTATTTTGGAATTTGTTAACACTGAGCAGTCGGCACTTGATGAAGGTCCATTTTGCGACCGAAACATTGTTGATTTTGGATTGCATTAAAAATTTCACAAGGATCAAGAGTTGAGTGCCAAGTTTTTCTTATTATTGCTAACAGAACAAACTGACTAGGAACCAACATTTGGCCTAGAGTGATGAGAGGAGTTGCCATATATAAAGCCTTCTTTCACGGGACAGGTCAAAGAACCCAATCTCTACGGGACACAGCATGGTTAAATTCCTGCATAGAGCAGTCACACCCTCATAAGCCAAATGGAAACAAACTCATATCCAGCAGTGTTGCAAGAGCTAAAACCCAGCGAGCCGACCACCATGACAGTGGCACTCCTGCGATTCAGACCCCATTATAATAGAATCCTTGAATATTAGAAATAGTGGTCTGTCTATCATGTGTGAGGTGCCAAGGGGAGAGGTACTAGAAAACAGGTATATTTCTCCCCGTTTCATTTCATATGTCTCCCTGTACTGATGGTGAAGCCAGTTTATTTCACTGTAATCCAGTCCTGGTTTCCTTAGTGATCAGCATGGAAAGGACTGGTAGTTCCCCCTCCACTAATTCAATCCAGGTTTTGGCTTCCTGACTGGTCCAGCAGATATAATCAGGAGGAGCTGGGATCTGAGAGTCTATCTCGTCTGCTAAGCTGGGAGCTGACACAGTAAGATTATATGGACTTGTTTGCTGTTATATAGGTTTATTTTGTAGTTAGCCTGCTATTGTTAGTTAGTGGCCAGATGGCCTTAGATGTTTTATTTCATGTTTGGCATTTGTAACATTGAGTAACAAGTGTGCACAATAAATATGCCGTGTCCATATTCATGTGGAAATTGCTAGTCTGCTGAAGTGACTTCATAGCCACACGCTTGTGCCAAAGCAAAGATCCCAGCTGAGCTGTCTATTCCCCACAAATGGTGTTTCGAATGCGGGCACTTGTGGCTGCTGGACTGTGACTGCAGAGAAAACGCTGTGTATGTCCTGGCTGAAAGCTTCTGCGCTTTTGAAGAGCCAAGAGTCCAGTAATATGGAGGAACTAGTGAAGCAGTTATTGCAAGCAAATGTGCAGCAACAGCAGACTAATACTTGCTTCCAGAAGGCTCTGGAGCAGCAACACCAGATGCAGCAAGAGCAGTTGGAGGCAATAACAAAAGGCCTTGGTTCGGCAACCCCGAGATGAGGGAGACCGTGCACAAAGCGCTGCTAGTGTGCAAAAAGCCGTACAGAGGACTTTGCTTAAAATGACCGCAGATGATGATGTGGAAGCATACCTCACTGTGTTTGAACGTATTGCAGAACGTGAGCACTTACCGCTGGACAGATGGGCTGAGGTAGTTGCTCCATTTCTGAGCGGAGATCCACAAAAGGCCTATTACGATCTGAGTGGAGCGGATGCTATGGACTATATCAAACTCAAAGGCGAAATCCTGGCAAGGCTGGGAGTAAACACGTATGTACGCGCACAGAGGGTGCATTTATGGAATTTTGTGGAGCATCAGCCAGCCCGCTCACAAATGCATGATCTCATCCATCTAGTAAAAAAATGGCTGCAACCAGAGGCTTTGACGTCCACACAGATGGTGGAGCGTGTTGTTCTAGACAAGTACCTGCGGTCCTTACCCGCTAAGATCCAGAGGTGGGTTGGACAGGGTGACCCAACTACCGCTGACCAGTTGGTGAATATGGTCGAACGCTACAATGCTTCTGAAAGCCTACTCCAAGGGACGTTAGCACCCCACTGGCTCCCCAAGAAATCTCTGGAGAGTCCTGCGAAACCTACTTCATCTTCCAGAGAAGAGAACGTCACAAGGAAGGGTAGCAGACCCACAAAGGACTATGGAGGTGGTACGGGCTCACATCAAGCCAGCAGACCTCGTCTGGGATCTCCATCGAGGAGACAAGGGCCTATACAATGTTGGCGATGTTGCGGACTTGGCCATGTAGCAGCTAACTGCCCAATGACTACAGAGCCAATGGACTGTAACGATATGAGGCGTCTTTCGTTATATGTGCAGTCAGTCTGTGTGGCGGAGACCCTCACGGGAAATGAACAACACGTGTGCCACGTCGAGGTTGACGGTTATAGTGTGAATGCCGTCTTGGATTTCGGCAGTCAAGTAACTTTGGTACATGCCAGTTTGGTGGACTCTAGCGCCCTAACGAACTTAACTGTGGGCATTAGTTGCATCCATGGGGATACTAAGAACTACCCCACTGCCTGGGTTACTCTTGCCACGCCAGTAGGGACCAAAAGACATCAGGCAGCAGTCATAAAGTCTATGGGACACAGTGTAATCCTGGGGAGAGCCTTTCCCTTATTTTGGGACTTGTGGAACTTCAAAAGTGGCATGAACCTCTAGTTGAAGACGGTGCTCCGGAGCTAGCCCCTGAACCATTGCAGCAAGACGACGGAGAACTCATCTCAGAGGAAGTACTAGAATCTGTGGACTCTCCTCTGGCTGTGTATGCAGGCGAGGCAGACCAGCTAGAGGATGTTTTAGAAATGCCTGATCTTGAGGTGGCCCGTGGTAAGTTCGGGACCGCTCAGCACCAGGATCCTACTCTAGCAAGGGCGTGGGAAAACATAAAGGTCTCCGAGGGAAGACCATTGTACCCAGGGGCTCAAAATGAGTTCCCACACGTGGCGGTGCAGCAGGATATGTTGTATCACATAGACAAGGTGCGAGGGGTGGTGGTAGAACAACTAGTGGTACCGAAGTCCTTTCGCCAGGTAGTTTTGGAGTTGGCACATAAACATCCCTTGGGAGGACACCTGGCGGTAGAAAAGACAAAACACCGTATTCTGCAACGTTTCTTTTGGCCGGGTCTAGTGGGAGACGTGACCCAGTACTGTCGGTCATGTCCTACGTGTCAGTTGACCGCACCTATGTCACATTTTAGAAGCCCCTTAGTGCCCTTACCAATAATAGAGGTTCCCTTCGAGAGGATAGCAATGGATATAGTCGGTCCATTAGTAAAATCTGCCAGGGGTCATCAGTACATTTTGGTAGTATTGGATTACGCCACGCGTTATCCCGAAGCAGTGCCCTTGCGGAATGCCAATGCGAAATCAATTTCAAAGGAGCTGGATAATATGTTTTCCCGCACCGGCATTCCGAAAGAGATACTTACGGATCAAGGGACCCCCTTTATGTCCCGTATACTTAAGGATTTATGTAAACTACTAAAAATCTCCCATTTGCGTACCTCAGTATATCACCCTCAGACTGATGGTTTGGTGGAGCGCTTTAACAAAACCCTAAAGGGAATGTTGAAAAGGGTGGTGGATAAGGACGGGAGAGATTGGGATGCCCTACTACCATACCTCCTGTTCGCTATACGTGAGGTACCCCAATCCTCCACAGGCTTTTCACCTTTTGAGTTGGTTTATGGGCGGTGTCCTAGAGGCCTGTTAGATATTGCCAAGGAGACTTGGGAACAAGAGGTGACTCCTTATCGCAGTGTAATTGAACACATAACACTTATGCAGGACCGAATTGCAGCAGTTATGCCAATAGTTAAAGAGTGTTTAGAGCGCGCACAACATGCCCAAAGCACGGTATACAACCGAGCGGCAAAAACACGAGTCTTTCAACCCGGAGACAGGGTGTTGGTATTGGTGCCTACCGTAGAGAATAAATTTCTTGCGAAATGGCAGGGACCATACGAAGTGCTGGAACGAATAGGTGAAGTAAATTATAAGATACACCAACCAGACAAGAGAAAGCCCGAACAAATATACCACATAAACTTGCTTAAGGCCTGGCGGGACAGGGAGAGTCTGGTGGCAGGAGCTGCCCTTGAGGATGGGCCTCGAGGGGCACCACCTTCTAAGGTAAAGGACCCCCAGGTAGCTCCGCCAGAAGTGGGTATTGCAGACACGCTATCCGAAAGCCAAAAACGAGAGACCAGGGAGTTCATACAGAGGAATGCAGATATTTTCTCGGAACTTCCTGGCCGGACTCACCTAATTAAACATGACATTATTACTGATCCACAGGCGCGGGTACGGCTAAAACCATATCGAATTCCGGAGGCTTGGAGACAAGCCATTGCCCAGGAAGTGAAGATGTTAGAGCTCGGGGTCATTGAGGAGTCCCGGAGTGATTGGGCTAGCCCTATCGTACTGGTGCCCAAACCCGATGGGACTATCCGATTTTGTAACGATTTTCGGAAAGTAAACGAAGTATCGAAATTCGATGCCTACCCGATGCCAAGAGTCGATGAACTGATAGAGAGACTGGGTTCGGCCAGGTACATATCCACTATTGACTTAACAAAAGGTTATTGGCAGATTCCCCTCACGGAATCAGCCAAAGAGAAAACTGCCTTTGTTACACCCCAGGGATTATTCCAGTACCGAGATATGCCATTTGGGTTGCATGGTGCCGCAGCCACCTTCCAACGTCTAATGGATATTGTCCTAAAACCCCATGGCCAGTATGCATCCACGTACTTGGACGACATCATTATCTTTAGCGATGACTGGGACACGCATTTGTCAAAAGTACAAGCCGTCTTAGACTCCCTAAAAACAGCTGGGTTGACTGCCAATCCCAAGAAATGTACGTTGGGATTGGAAGAGGCTCGCTATCTGGGATATAGCATAGGGAGAGGCGTCGTGAAGCCTCAAGCCAATAAAGTCGAGACGCTATTCAAAATTGGCCACGACCGGTAACCAAAAAACAGGTTGGAGCTTTTTTAGGGATCATTGGTTATTATAGGCGGTTCATCAAACATTTTGCGACCATCACAGCTCCTCTCACAGATCTTACTAAGGGGTCAAAATCTGTCACAATAAAGTGGAACGCAGAAGCAGAGGAGGCTTTTCAGTGATTGAAAACAGTCCTCTGTGACCAACCAGTGTTGGTTGCACCAGACTTTAAACGGGAGTTTATCCCTGGCTGTGAAATGGGCCCTGTGCACCTTGCGCTATTATTTACTAGGTCGCCAGTTTAGACTAGTGACGGACCATTCGTCCCTAACGTGGATGTCCCGGGCAAAAGAAGGCAATGCGCGGGTGACACGCTGGTTCTTAGCATTACAAGGGTTTAAATTTTCCGTTGAGCACAGGGCGGGCACAGCGCACAGAAATGCAGATGCGTTGTCTAGAACGCACTGCTTGGTGACTCTTCGTGTCCGACCCCACAGGCTCGAACAGAGGAGGGGGGTGTGTGAGGTGCCAAGGGGAGAGGTACTAGAAAACAGGTATATTTCTCCCCGTTTCATTTCATATGTCTCCCTGTGCTGATGATGAAGCCAGTTTATTTCACTGTAATCCAGTCCTGGTTTCCTTAGTGATCAGCATGGAAAGGACTGGTAGTCAGGCCCGGATTGGTAATATACCGAACCGGGCAGATTCCCGGTGGGCCGGTGGCTCTGAACTAGGAAATGGGCCGCCGGCCCTTTAAAACCTTTGACTAGGCTCTGTGCGCGCTCCCTCTCATCGCATGCGCTGACAAGGGCCGCATCTGCCGGCGTCAGTGCGTGAGCGTGCCCCACGTCCGTGACTGTGCGCCGCTGCTGCCCTCCTCAGTGCAGGCAAGCGGGAGAGCTCGCGCCGCACACTGGACCTTGTCAGAAGTTTGAAAAGGCCGCCGCAGCAGCACGCACAGGACTCCTGCCTCTCTGTCTGATGCTGGAAAGTACCAGCATCAGAGAACAGTGGAGAGAGCCAGCAGCACGCAGGATTAAAGGTAGTACCTGCCTGTGAGTGCTGTGCTTCCAGGGAGAGCTAGGGAAGCAGCTCAAGCCAGCACGGTGACATCGTCTTCTGCTCTGATCTGCATCGGGGGAGGTGAGGGGACAGAGCTGCTGTGAGCACTAGAACCTGAGGAGCTGCATATGGACATCAGCCTCCTCTGCACCACAGAAGAGAGAGTGTGTGTGTGTAAGTAATACTTGTGTGCGGTATCTGTAGTATGTAAGTGTGTAATGCTTGTCTGTGCGATATCTGTAATGTGTGTGCGGTATCTGTAGTATGTAAGTGTGTAATGCTTGTCTGTGAGGTATCTGTAGTGTGTGTGTGTGTGCGGTATCTGTAGTGTGTGTGTGTGTGTGCGGTATCTGTAGTGTGTGTGTGTGCGGTATCTGTAGTGTGTGTGTGTGTGTGTGCGGTATCTGTAGTGTGTGCGGTATCTGTAGTGTGTGCGGTATCTGTAGTGTGTGCGGTATCTGTAGTGTGTGTGTGTGTGTGCGGTATCTGTAGTGTGTGTGCGGTATCTGTAGTGTGTGTGCGGTATCTGTAGTGTGTGTGCGGTATCTGTAGTGTGTGTGCGGTATCTGTAGTGTGTGTGCGGTATCTGTAGTGTGTGTGCGGTATCTGTAGTGTGTGTGCGGTATCTGTAGTGTGTGTGTGTGCGGTAGCTGTAGTGTGTGTGTGCTGTAGCGGTAGCTGTAGTGTGCGTGTGCGGTAGCTGTAGTGTGCGTGTGCGGTAGCTGTAGTGTGCGTGTGCGGTAGCTGTAGTGTGCGTGTGCGGTAGCTGTAGTGTGCGTGCGCGGTAGCTGTAGTGTGTGTGTGTGCGCGCGGTAGCTGTAGAGTGTGTGTGTGTAATGTGTGTGCAGTGAGGACATTCATTGTATGTGGGCTGGTGAATTTTTTCGTGCCAGGGCTGCTTTTCGGTCCCAGTCCGGCCCTGCTGGTAGTTCCCCCTCCACTAATTCAATCCAGGTTTTGGCTTCCTGACTGGTCCAGCTGATATAATCAGGAGGAGCTGGGATCTGAGAGTCTATCTCGTCTGCTGAGCTGGGAGCTGACACAGTAAGATTACATGGACTTGTTTGCTGTTATATAGGTTTATTTTGTAGTTAGCCTGCTATTGTTAGTTAGTGGCCAGACGGCCTTGATGTTTTATTTCATGTTTGGCATTTGTAACATTGAGTAACAAGTGTGCACAATAAATATGCCGTGTCCATATTCATGTGGAAATTGCTAGTCTGCTGAAGTGACTTCATAGCCACACGTTTGTGCCAAAGCAAAGATCCCAGCTGAGCTGTCTATTCCCCACACATGGTACTTAAACTAAATACCCTGTATTTGTTATTACCTTTTAACAGCACTTGCTGACTACTGTCATATGTCTTACTGCAAGGTATTTTTGCACATTTGTCATTCTGTGCTCTTTGTTTGTGTTTCAGTCAGGGTGGTGTGAACATTGTGAACATCCTATCAATTACAGTAAATGACTGCCCAGTCTCCCCAGTCCCACAAGCTCGCTGCCTCGGAGTAATCCTTGACGCTGATCTCTCCTTCAAACCACATATCCAAGCCCTTTCCACTTCCTGCCGACTTCAACTCAAAAATATTTCACGAATCCGTTCATTCCTCACCCAAGAATCTGCAAAAACCCTAGTCCATGCCCTCATCATCTCTCGCCTTGACTACTGCAACCTCATGCTCTGTGGCCTCCCCTCAAACACTCTCGCACGCCTCCAATCTATTCTAAACTCTGCTGCCCGACTAATACACCTGTCCCCCCGCTATTCCCCAGCTTCTCCCCTCTGTCAATCCCTTCACTGGCTCCCAATTGCACAGAGACTCCATTAAAAAACCCTAACCATGACATACAAAGCCATCCACAACCTGTCTCCTCCATACATCTGTGACCTTGTCTCCCGGTACTTTCCCGCACGCAACCTCCGATCCTCACAAGATCTCCTTCTCTACTCCCCTCTTATCTCCTCTTCCCACAATCGCATACAAGATTTCTCTCGCGCATCACCCCTACTCTGGAACTCTCTACCACAACATATCAGACTCTCACCTACCATCGAAACCTTCAAAAAGAGCCTGAAGACCCACCTCTTCAGACAAGCCTACAACCTGCAGTAACCACCGATCGACCAAACCGCTGCACGACCAGCTCTACCCTCGCCTACTGTATTATCACCCATCCCTTGAAGATTGTGAGCCCTCGCGGGCAGGGTCCTCTCTCCTCCTGTACCAGTTATGACTTGTATTGTTTAAGATTATTGTACTTGTTTTTATGTATACTCCTCCTTACATGTAAAGCGCCATGGAATAAATGGCGCTATAACAATAATAAATAATAATAATAATAACATTGTCCAACAGACTAGTTCACATTTGTGCATGTCACATGTGTGTTTTTAGCGGCTAAAAACGCAGCATGCTCATTAATTTCCGCATAGCTGAGCGTTTTTAGCCTTCCCCAATGTTCCCAGAAAACGCGCAGCTATTTTGCCAAAAACACGCAAGAATTGCGCGGAAAAAAGACGCGCGTTTTATGGGAAGGGGATCCTTTTCCTGAGCGTTTAACCCCTTCCCGACCTGTGACAGCGTATGCGTCATGAAAGTCGGTGCCAATCCGACCAATGATGCATACCCTGTGTCATGAATTCAAAGCCCCCCTGCGGGTCGGGTGACCGGGGTCAATGAAAGGTCACCTGACCCGCAGATACAGGGGGCTTTGTAATTCACCACAGGGGGCGTGGCTTCACCCCCACGTGGCTACGATCGCTCTGATTGGCTGTTAAAGTGAAAGCCAATCAGAGCGATAGTAATATTTCATCAATGAAAATTGATGAAATATTACAATCCAGCCATGGCCGATGCTGCAGTAGCATCGGACATGGCTGGAGACACAGATTTGACCCCCCCACCGGCGATCGCCCCCCCTGCCACTGAATGACAGCGGCGATCTGCCGCCGCTGTCATCATCTGCCCCCCTCCCATTCCCTTCGCTCCCCGCCAGCTTCCGATCCCCCCTCACCCACTCTCACCGCCCCCGACACCTTCTAAGTCCCCCCGTCGCTCCCGGTGTCCAGCGGGTCCGGTTCATGGGCGCCGCCATCTTGGAAAATGGCGGGCGCATGCGCAGTGCGCCCGCCCGAATCTGCCGGCTGCAGATTCCATTATTTCATTTTGATCACTCTCACAGTGATCAAAATGAAATAAAAAGTAAATGAACCCCCCGATTATCACCCCCATTGGTAGGCAGTACTAATAAAATAAAGAAAATATTTTTATTTTTATTTTTCCATCAGGGTTAGGGTTAGGGTTGGAAAGAGGGTTAGGGTTGGAAAGAGGGTTAGGGTTAGGGTTGGAAAGAGGGTTAGGGTTGGAATTAGGGTTAGGGTTGGAATTAGGGTTAGGGTTGGAAAGAGGGTTAGGGTTGAAAAGAGGGTTAGGGTTGGAGTTAGGGTTAGAATTAGGGTTAGGCTTGTGGTTAGTGTTATGGTTAGTGTTGGGGTTAGGGGTGTGTTGGGGTTAGGTTTATGGTTAGGGTTGGGATTAGGGCTGTGGTTAGGGGTGTGTTGGGGTTAGGGTTGGAGTTAGAATTGAGGGGTTTCCACTGTTTAGGCACATCAGGGGGTCTCCAAACGTGACATGGTGCAACCTTTGATTCCAGCCAATTTTGCGTTCAAAAAGTCAAACGGTGCTCACTCCCTTCCAAGCCCCGACGTGTGCCCAAACAGTGGTTTACCCCCACATATGGGGTATCAGCGTACTCAGGAAAAATTGCACAACAACTTTTGGGGTCTAATTTCTCCTGTTACCTTTGGGAAAATAAAATGGGGGCTAAAAAATTATTTTTGTGGAAAAAAAATGTTTTTTTCATTTTCATTTCTCTGCATTATAAACTTCTGTGAAGCACTTGGGGGTTGAAAGTGCTCACCATACACTTACATAAGTTCCTTGGAAGGTCTAGTTTCCAAAATGGGGTAACTTGTGGGGGGTTTCCACTGTTTAGGCACATCAGGGGCTCTGCAAACGTAATGACGACTGCAGACTATTCCATCAAAGTCTGCACTTCAAAACGTCACTACTTCCATTCCGAGCCCTGACGTGTGCCCAAACAATGGTTCCACCACACATATGGGGTATCAGCGTACTCAGGACAAACTGGACAACAACTTTTGGGGTCCAATTTATCCTGTTACCCTTGTGAAAAAAAAAAATGCGGGCTAAAAATCATTTTTTTGAGGGAAAAAAATGATTTTTTATTTTCACGGCTCTGTGTTATAAACTTCTGTGAAGCACCTGGGGGTTCAAGGTGCTCACCACACATCTAGATAAGTTCCCTGGGGGGTCTAGTTTCCAAAATGGGGTCATTTGTGGGGGGTTTCTACTGTTTAGGCACACAGGGGCTCAGCAAATGTAACCTGACGCCCGCAGACCATTCCATCAAAGTCAGCATTTAAAAATGTCACTACTTCCCTGCTGAGGCCCAACGTGTGCCCAAACAGTGGTTTCCCCCCACATATGGGGTACCAGCGTACTCAGGACAAACTGGAAAACAACTTTTGGGGTCCAATTTCTCCTGTTACCCTTGTGAAAATAAAAAATTGCGAGCTAAAAATTCATTTTTTGAGGAAAAAAAAGATTTTTTATTTTCATGGCTCTGCGTTACAATCTTCTGTGAAGCACTTCGGGGTTCAAGGTGCTCACCACACATCTAGGCAAGTTCCTTATGGGGTTTAGTTTCCAAAATGGGGTCACTTGTGGGGGGTTCCACAGTTTAGGAACATCAAGGGCTCTGCAAATGTAACATGATGCCCGCAGACCATTCCATCAAAGTCAGCATACCAAAACGTCACTACTTCCCTTCCGAGCCCTGACGTGCACCCAAACAGTGCCCCCCCCTCACATATGGGGTACCAGCGTATTCAGGACAATCTGGACAACAACTTTTGTGGTCCAATTTCTCCTGTTACCCTTGTGAAAATAAAAAATAGCGTGCTAAAAAATCATTTTTGAGGAAAAAAAATGATTTTTTATTTTCACTGCTCTATGTTATAAACTTTTGTGAGGCACTTGTGGGTTCAAAGTGCTCACTACACATCTAGATAAGTTCCTTAAGGGGTCTAGTTTCCAAAATGGTGTCACTTGTGGGGGAGCTCCAATGTTTAGGCACACAGGGGCTCTCCAAACGCGACATGGTGTCCGATAACGATTGGAGCTAATTTTCCATTCAAAAAGTCAAATGGTGCTCCTTGCCTTCCGGGCCCTGGCGTGCGCCCAAACAGTGGTTTATGACCACATATGAGGTATTGGTGTGCTCAGGAGAAATTGCCCAACAAATTTTAGGATCCATTTTATCCTGTTGCCCACGAGAAAATGAAAAACTGAGGCTAAAAGATAATTTTTGTGAAAAAAAAGTACTTTTTTTTTTTTTACAGATCAATTTGAGAAGCACCTGGGGGTTCAAAGTGATCACTATGCATCTAGATAAGTTCCTTGGGGGGTCTAGTTTCCAAAATGGGGTCACTTGTGGGGGAGCTCCAGTGTTTAGGCACACAGCGACTCTCCAAACGCGACATGGCAAGCACTAAATATTCCAGCATATTTTCCATTCAAAAAGTCAAATGGCGCTCCTTCCCTTCTGAGCCCTGCCGTACGCCCAAACAGTGGTTTATGACGACATATAAGGTATCGGTGTACTCAGGGGAAATTGCCCAACAAATTTTAGTATCCATTTTATCCTGTTGCCCATGTGAAAATGAAAAAATTGATGCTGAAAGGAAATTTGTGTTGGAAAAATTAAAATGTCCATTTTTTCCTTCCACATTGCCTTAGCTGCTGTGAAACACCTGAAGGGTTAATAATCTTCTTGAATGTGGTTTTGAGTAGCTTGAGGGGTGCAGTTTTTAGAATGGTGTCACTTTTGGGTATTTTCTGCCATATAGAAGTGACTTCAAATGTGAGGTGGTCCCTAAAAAAAAATGGTTTTGTAAATTTTGTTGTAAAAATGAGAAATCACTGGTCAACTTTTAACCCTTATAACTTCCTAACAAAAAATATTTTGCTTCCAAAATTGTGCTGATGTAAAGTAGACATGTGGGAAATGTTATTTAGTAACTATTTTGTGTCACATAACTCTCTAGTTTAACAGAATAAAAATTCAAAATTTGAAAATTGCGAAATTTTCAAAATTTTCACCAAATTTCTGATTTTTTCACAAATAAACGCAAAAATTATTGACCTAAATTTACCACTAACATGAAGCCCAATATGTCACGAAAAAACAATCTCAGAATCGCTAGGATGCGTTGAAGCGTTCCAGAGTTATTACCTCATAAAGGGACACTGGTCAGAATTGCAAAAAATGGCCAGGTCATTAAGGTCAAGATAGGCTGGGTCATGAAGGGGTTAAAAACGCTAGCGTGGGCACATAGCCTAAAGGTTTATTTAGACATGCTGAAATAAATTGCTGTTGTTTTTGCTATATTGTGTTTTTTTAAGGCGAAAAGGTAATACAAACTACAAACCTTTTTTTTTTTTAAAACCTATGAAAATATGTTTGGGGGTAATTTTTTGACAAAACACACACCTTCCTTTGAACATATTGTACTGTATATAAAGTCATTAGTGCTAAATCTTAAAAGAGAGACATCCTGTGCTAGGCTTCAAGAATGCTAAGAATGACTCCCACGATCCTCACCAGTAGCTGGGAGTATGGAGACAATCCCACAAGCAGGCATCCGGTGATTGCTAAGTTGGGAGAAAAAATAAAAAACATCAAGTTCAGTTATGTTAAGATTACCAGAATACAATGGAAAATAACCAGCGTTTTACTGCAGATGTTAACTTGATACAAACCTACATTGAAATGGGCTGACATACCGCATATGCAGCCGATGCGGCTGCATTGGGGCCCGCAGGTGGAAGGGTCCCCAGCAGGGAGGCTAACAATGAGGGCAATCTGGCCTGTTTATCCTGCTCCAGGGGTCCTCTGACCAAATTGCTCTTATGTACGACAGGCAAGGAGTGATCCCTGCAGGGATCCGTCCTGCTTCCTGGCCGCGAGTCCTGTCTGACATAGCAGCGCGGCTGGATGATGTCAGCATTCAGCGGGCAGCTGTGCCAAAGAGGAAGCTGCCGGCGATGAAAATGCTACGGCTGCGGGGAGCGTGTGGAGAGGTGAGTGGTGCTGTGTGTGTGTGTGTGTGTGTGTGTGTGTGTGAGTATGCACGCAGCTGCCAGGAACGTGCGGTGAGGTGAGTGGTGCTATGTGTGTATGTGTATGCCCAGCTGCGGGGAGCGTGCGGTGAGGTGAGTGTTGCTGTGTGTGTGTGTCTCTGTGTCTGTGTGTGTGGCTGCAGAGGAATGTGCAGATAGGTAGGTGTGTGTGTAGGTGGTGAAGATGGCAATTGTGTGGGTGATGGTGGATGATGAAGAGGGCAGTGATGGGTGTGGTGGGGAGAAAGCAATGATGGAGGTGGTGGAAAGGGCAATGATGGGGGTGGTGAGAAGACAATGATGGAGGTGGTGATGAGGACAATGATGGGGTAGAGGGGGAGAACAATGATTGAGGTGGTGGAGAGGGCAATGATTGGGTGATGGAGAGGGCAATAAATGGGGTGGTGGAGAGGGCAATGATGGAGGTGGTGGAGAGTGCAATGATGGGGGTGTTGGAGAAGGCAATGATGGAGAGGGCAATGATGGAGGTGGGGAGAGGACAATGATGTGATGTTGTGGGGGAGGACAATGAAGGATGTGGGATTGGAATGGGAGGAAGGAGGACTTATAATGTACATACGACCAGGGGGAGGTGGAAGAAGACATTAGATATGGATGTTAAATTAATTGGTTGGCGGAGGAGGGTGCTAAGCCACTGTAAGATAGTGCTTACTGTTAGTGTTGGGGGACACTCACTTGGCTGCGATATTGAGGCACACAGGAACACTTTTGCTTAAAATAACAGTCTATGTGGTTTATTTCATAAACCAATGTCACAGGAAAACAAGGCAAACAGTCTTACATCAGACAGATTAATTCTTAATTTCTATATTAGAGCTTCGCTCTCTCAGGCCTGCGGACACACATGCTATGCCATGTCCAGCACGCCGGCTCCATAGTCTGAACCCAGTCTCTTTCTGACCATGGTCAGCATTACTCACGATTATCAGGGAAGCTGCCGAACTGGGATCACCACCAGGTCCCAAGCCTACCATGTGCTCTTCAGGAAGCTAGCACACCTTCCAACACATAGGCATTTCAGGACCTTCCCCAAGAACCAATCAGGTCCATACACTCTGCCCATGTGACCAGACCTCAGGCACATTATAAGATATATAACCACACCCACAGGTGAGGTATAGATCACATGGTCATGACCTCACAACAGGTCCTTTTACACACAGCCACACACATACAGGCTTTACCTTGTGTTCAGACACATGCCCTTGGGTGGGTTTGTAGGTGACTGGACCCACCCATCTCTCCAAGTCACCTGGAAGCCCTCCCAATGTAAAAAACAAAACCATCAGCAGAAGATCTACTGATCACAGCACTTTCAGGTTTCCATCACAGGGCACCCACCCCTGTGATACCTATCGGCCATTTACAACCCTGCCACTCACCATTTCCCCATCATAGTAATGGAAACGCCTGCATGCATGTCCTGGGCAGCCCATACAGTGCCCCCTAGCTGTCTCACGGGTCACTGCTTCACATACCCCCCCCCCTGTTCAAACTTTTGGGGTTGAAAACTTGTCACAAACCAGGGGCCTTGAGACCGGGCATCCATGTCACCTTGCCTTACAAGTTGAGAGGGCCCTTTCAGTCGTCTTTGAGCGTCAGTTCCCGAGACGTAGTCCATCACTGTCACTGTATCCCTCTCTGTCACCAACAGATTATTGGACTTTGTCCTTTACCGTTTCAGAGTCAATCTGGTAGGCCTCCCCCGCCCCCAGCAGTCCTTATGTAGGCCTCGAGCTTTGGCCCTTAAGTCACAGTCCAACTATGTCACCAGACCCTTTTTAGTCTCCAAATTTCTGCAGTATGCCCCGTCACCCAACCTTTCTCTCGCTGGCCGGCTCTCCTGGTTGGTACAGTCAGAAGTCCCACTTACAGTCGAGTCAACTGTCTGATCTGAGTCTGACCCATTTAGTACCTCACATGAGCTAAGGTCTCTCAGTTTCGTACTGACAGTAGAACTGCCACTTGCAGATTATCGACGTTCTTGTCTTGCTGACAGTCTTCGTCTACCTGCCATTTCATTATTTGGAGGATCCCTTTGGGTCCTTATACCTTGGGCTGGAGGCGACCCCCACCTGATGTTCTGCATTTGTTTATTAATCTGCAGTCGATCCAGTCTTATCTGCACTATCTCCGATATTCCAGTAGCATTCGGATATTCCTAAGGCTTTCCACGGTGCCAACAACAATGACTGGAACCATTGACATCATCAACAGCTACTTGGATTTCACCAGCAGGAGGGATCCTCACTCTCTTCACACCAGATCTATTCACCATCTCCTGCATCACCTTTGCAAGTCTTCCAATGACGAGCTCCCAGAATCGACCAGTCTGCACATTTCCTTCTCGTTCATCTGCAGGGCACACCCACGTAGCCTCTTGCCGGGAGGGTAGTTTATAGAGCAGACTGGACACACATAGTACCCTTGCCACCCCTGTGATACCTATCGGCCAGTTACAACCCTGCCACTCACCATTTCCCCATCACAATAAAGGAAAAGCCTGCATGCATGTCCTGGGCAGCCCATACAGCACCCCCTAGCTGTCATGGGGGTCACTGTTTCACACCACTAATAGCATCCTTCTCCATTTCACAATTCATTGTGATGCTATTGGGGACTTAATTTTTATTGGGGAGTGGGAGAGGAGGCAAAAAGGTGCATAGGACACTTTATAATGAACTGAAATGTGGGAGAAGATGCTGTCTTGGACTTATTATGAATTAGGAGGTGTGTGCGGATGCTCAGTATCTAATGGCGTTTTCTCCCACCCCCAAATTCATTTTGATGCTATCAAGTACTAATAATCTTAATAATCTTTATTTTTATATAGCGCTAACATATTCCGCAGCGCTTTACAGTTTGCACACATTATCATCACTGTCCCTGATGGGGCTCACAGTCTAAATTCCCTATCAGTATGTTTTTTGGAGTGTGGGAGGAAACCGGAGTGCCCGGAGAAAACCCACGCAAACACGGGGAGAACATACAAACTCCTTGCAGATGTTGTCCTTGGTGGGATTCGAACCACTAACCACTGAGCCACCGTGCTGCCCTACATTGAGACCTCTTCCAAATGTTCAGTTTGCCTTATTTTTATAATTATATTTTTGAGTAAAATGTAAAAATTGCTCTTTTAGTCTACAAACTTCTGACATGTCTCTGAATTTCCAAGCAAGAAATTTTGTTTATCTTTTTTTCTGAAAAGGAGAAGTACTTATAGTAAATGATGGGGAAACAGGACAGGGACTAAGGCTATGTGCACACATTCAGGATTTGCATGAGAAAATCCTACTGATTCTGCTGCATGTATGCATATATGTGTTGGCTGGAAGAAACTTGACTAAAATACATTTTTTTTTTTTCACATTTTTCCCCATTAGTATGGTTGAAATACATTACAAGAATGGACATTATGCAGATTTTAATCTGCTGTAAATCTGCAAGGAAAAAAATAAGCAGCGTGTGTATGACACTTCAGAGATCTCATTCACTTTTCCTGTACTGTAAAACCTTGCATATTTTCCGTGTGAAAGCGCAAATAGGGTCTTATCCAACGCAAATGAGTTAATTAGTGTTGAGTGATACCATCCGATATCGTGAAATATCGGATCGGATTGGATCGGCGATACCCAAAAAGTATCAGGTATCGCCGATTCCGATACCGGAAACCCATGCAAGTCTATGGAGCACAAATATCGGAATGAAAATAAACCCTTTCTTTCCTTGCACATCCAGTTTGGGAGGGGGGAAGAGTGTGGGCGGTGCGTGGGCGGACACTGTGCGTGTCTGTGTGTGCGGGCTGGGTCTGTACGGGCCTCTCGGGGGTATGTGCGGGCCTGCCGGGGGTCTGTTCGGGCCTGCCAGGGGTCTGTGTGGGCCTGCCAGGGGTCTGTACGGGCTGCCGGGGCTCTGTGCAGGCCTGCCGGGGGTCTGTGTGGGCCTGCCAGGGGTCTGTACGGGCCTGCCGGGGGTCTGTACGGGCCTGCCGGTGGGTCTGTGCGGGCTGCCGGGGGTCTGTGCGGGCCTGCCAGGGGTCTGTGCGAGCTGCCGGGGGTCTGTACGGGCCTGCCAGGGGGTCTGTGCGGGCCTGCCAGGGGTCTGTGCGAGCTGCCGGGGGTCTGTGCGGGCCTGCCGGGGGTCTGTGCCGGCTGCCGGGGGTCTGTGCGGACCTGCCAGGGGTTGTGTGTGTGTGCAGGCATCGTCCGATGGGACTACAAGTCCCATCGGGCTATGCCTGCTACAATGACAGTGATTGACACATTAGCCAATGATGGGACAGTAGTAGTCCCATCATCCGGCTAATGTGTTGAATGTAAAAAAAAAACAAAAAACATACATACTACATATATACAACATTCATGCAACATACATACATAATACATACATACTTCATATATACAACATTCATACAACATTCATACAACATTCATACAACATACATACATACTACATTCATACAACATACATACTACATAATACATACTACATATATACTACATTCATACAACATACATACATACTACATATATACTGCATTCATACAACATACATACTACATAATATATGCATACTACATATATACTACATTCATACAACATTCATACATACTACATACATACTACATATATACTACATTTATACAACATACATACTATATACTTCATATATACAGCATTCATACAACATGCATACAACTACATACATACTTCATATACAGTGGGGAAAAAAAGTATTTAGTCAGTCAGCAATAGTGCAAGTTCCACCACTTAAAAAGATGAGAGGTGTCTGTAATTTACATCATAGGTAGACCTCAACTATGGGGGACAAACTGAGAAAAAAAAATCCAGAAAATCACATTGTCTGGTTTTTTTTCATTTTATTTGCATATTATGGTGGAAAATAAGTATTTGGTCAGAAACAAGCAATCAAGATTTCTGGCTCTCACAGACCTGTAACTTCTTCTTTAAGAGTCTCCTCTTTCCTCCACTCATTACCTGTAGTAATGGCACCTGTTTAAACTTGTTATCAGTATAAAAAGACACCTGTGCACACCCTCAAACAGTCTGACTCCAAACTCCACTATGGTGAAGACCAAAGAGCTGTCAAAGGACACCAGAAACAAAATTGTAGCCCTGCACCAGGCTGGGAAGACTGAATCTGCAATAGCCAACCAGCTTGGAGTGAAGAAATCAACTGTGGGAGCAATAATTAGAAAATGGAAGACATACAAGACCACTGATAATCTCCCTCGATCTGGTGCTCCACGCAAAATCCCACCCCGTGGGGTCAGAATGATCACAAGAACGGTGAGCAAAAATCCCAGAACCACACGGGGGGACCTAGTGAATGAACTGCAGAGAGCTGGGACCAATGTAACAAGGCCTACCATAAGTAACACACTACGCCACCATGGACTCAGATCCTGCAGTGCCAGACGTGTCCCACTGCTTAAGCCTGTACATGTCCGGGCCCGTCTGAAGTTTGCTAGAGAGCATTTGGATGATCCAGAGGAGTTTTGGGAGAATGTCCTATGGTCTGATGAAACCAAACTGGAACTGTTTGGTAGAAACACAACTTGTCGTGTTTGGAGGAAAAAGAATACTGAGTTGCATCCATCAAACACCATACCTACTGTAAAGCATGGTGGTGGAAACATCATGCTTTGGGGCTGTTTCTCTGCAAAGGGGCCAGGACGACTGATCCGGGTACATGAAAGAATGAATGGGGCCATGTATCGTGAGATTTTGAGTGCAAACCTCCTTCCATCAGCAAGGGCATTGAAGATGAAACGTGGCTGGGTCTTTCAACATGACAATGATCCAAAGCACACCGCCAGGGCAACGAAGGAGTGGCTTCGTAAGAAGCATTTCAAGGTCCTGGAGTGGCCTAGCCAGTCTCCAGATCTCAACCCTATAGAAAACCTTTGGAGGGAGTTGAAAGTCCGTGTTGCCAAGCGAAAAGCCAAAAACATCACTGCTCTAGAGGAGATCTGCATGGAGGAATGGGCCAACATACCAACAACAGTGTGTGGCAACCTTGTGAAGACTTACAGAAAATGTTTGACCTCTGTCATTGCCAACAAAGGATATATCACAAAGTATTGAGATGAAATTTTGTTTCTGACCAAATACTTATTTTCCACCATAATATGCAAATAAAATGAAAAAAAAAACAGAAAATGTGATTTTCTGGATTTTTTTTTCTCAGTTTGTCTCCCATAGTTGAGGTCTACCTATGATGTAAATTACAGACGCCTCTCATCTTTTTAAGTGGTGGAACTTGCACTATTGCTGACTGACTAAATACTTTTTTTCCCCACTGTATATAACATTCATACAACATACATACTACATACATACTTCATATATACTACATTCATACAACATACATACATATATACTACATTCATACTACATTCATACAACATACATACTACATACATACTACATACATACTACATTCATACAGCATACATACATAGTACATACTACATACATACAACATACATAAAACATGCTACAGACATACAACATACATACTATATATATACTACATACATGCAACATACATAAAACATGCTACAGACATACAACATACATACTACATACCTACTACATACAATACATACATATAGACATACAGTACATATAACATAGAGTACATACTCACCATCACTTGTCACTTTGATCCCCAAAGCCAGTGTCATCTGTAAAAAATATTAAAATAACAAACAACTGATATACTCCCTGATCCGCAGAAATCCACGAGTGTCCCACGACGATCTCCCGTGGAGAACAGCAGCATCAGCTGATGCAACCGCTCTCTAGGGGCCCCAGGAATACAATGACGGGAGGTAGGTATCCTTCCGCACTGTATTCCTCCGCCACTGTAAAAAAATAGTCCCTAGTCTCACTTTCGGCATTGCTGTGTGAGAAAGTTCCCACGCAGCTTTTGCCATAAAGTGAGACCAGTGAACTATAGTAACATCTCAGTGATGCACTGCAGGAAATCGTCGTGAGACACTCGTGGATTTCTGCGGATCAGGGAGTATATCGGTTGTTTGTTATTTTAATATTTTTTACAGTGAGATGACACTGGCTTCGGGGATCAAAGTGACAAGTGATGGTGAGTATGTACTCTATGTTATATGTACTGTATTTCTATATGTATGTATTGTATGAATGTATGAATGTATTGTATGTATGTAGTATGTATGTATGTTGTATGAATGTAGTATATATGTAGTATGTATGTTGTATGAATGTAGTATGTATGTATTATGTAGTATGTATGTTGTATGAATGTAGTATATATGTAGTATGTATGTAGTATGTATGTATGCTGTGTGAATGTAGTATATATGTAGTATGTATGTAGTATGTATGTATGTTGTATGAATGTAGTATATATGAAGTATGTATGTAGTATGTATGTATGTTGTATGAATGTTGTATATATGTAGTATGTATGTATTATGTAGTATGCATGTATGCTGTATGAATGTAGTATATATGTATGTTGCATGAATGTAGTAAATATGAAGTATGTATGTAGTATGTATGTATGTTGTATATATGTAGTATGTATTTAGTATGTTTTTTTTTTTACATTCAACACATTAGCCAGATGATGGGACTACTACTGTCCCATCATTGGCTAATGTGTCAATCACTGTCATTGTAGCAGGCATAGCCTGATGGGACTTGTAGTCCCATCGGACGATGCCTGCACACACACACAACCCCCGGCAGGCCCTCACAGTCCCCCGGCAGCCCGTACAGACCCCCGTCAGTCGCACAGACCACCGGCAGGCCTGTACAGACCCCCGGCAGGCCCCCACAGACCCCCGGCAGGCCCGCACAGACCCCCAGCAGCCCGTACAGACCCCTGTCAGCCCGCACAGACCACCGGCAGGCCCGTACAGACCCCCGGCAGACCCCCACAGACCCCCGGCAGGCCCGCACAGACCGCGCATCATGATGACATCATTTCAGCAGCCAATCACAGCCATGCCATTAGTTAACATGGCTAACACAACTGGCTCATGGCATTATGGGAACTTCCGATTCCTTTATTCGATTTTGTAAAAATATCGGTACTCGGTATCGGAATTCCGATGCAGCGAATATCGGCAGATACCCGATATTTGCAGTATCGGAATGCTCAACACTAGAATTAATATGATCAAATTCTACTCACGAGATGGAGCTATTATTAAGTATGTAAGGTTATCGGCTGCAGCAGATCCACGGGTCAGCAAGTGACCATGCTGTAGAGGAATGAAGGGGTTAATGTGGATATGATCTGCGCTGCTGAATAATTGTGGGTCCAGACATATATCACATAAAGAATGGTGGCTTATTCAACGCGTTTAAGTCTAAGTGACTTCTTCATCAGGAAATACCACACTAATACAGGATCAGAACAAAGTTACTGTTTTAAATAGACAAAAATTTCAAATAACGGCGCCAATAGGATCATCTGACAAACTGACGATCTCAGAGTTGATAGATACAACACCTGACATGTTCATGAACTGATGCATAATTCAGTAAAATATTTATACATTGACTTTTCATGATGTCGTTTGGTGAAATGTTTTAATCATTTTTGTAGTTAATTAAGGTTTGTTAAAATTAATTTGAGTCTGGGTTTTTTGTCGATTGTTCGTAATCACGAAGTGGTTGTGTTCTTGTTCTTTTTTTTCGCACATCGGGTGCTGTGGCTCGTGTGCAGGTCCATGTGAAGGGTCGTTGCTTGATTGTGTCCTATTTTGATGCGAGTTCATATTCCTTTTTTCCTTCTGGGATTCTTTTGTTCTCATGGAATTATTTTTTTTTTTCATCTTTGCACTATGGAATAGAAAACTCTGTTAATATCATGAAATATCAATGTATAAATATTTTATTTTACTGAATTATGCATCACTTCATGAACATGTCATGTGTTGTATCTATGAACTCTGACATCATCACTTTGTCAGGTGATCCTATGGACACCGTTATTAGAAATTTTTGTCTATTTAAAACAGTAACTTTGATCAAATTCCGTATTAGTGTGGTATTTCCTGATGAAGAAGTCACTTAGACTTTAAAACGCGTTGAATAAACCACCATTCTTTGTATGATATAGGTCTAGACTTACAATTATTCAGCAGCGCAGATTTTATTCACATTAACCCATTCATTCATATTTTCCGTGTGCACATAGCCAACTAGGTAATTGAGGAGAGTCACAGACTGAATAATTTATTTTATTGGAAGTCAGAGATTATAGTTATTAACGGACACATTGCTGCTTATCACTTTAGATTTTTAATGGTGCATGGATAGTAGTATATCAATGGTGGGGCAAAAATCAGTATTCAGGGGGGAGACACATGTATGTATACAATGTATGTGATATTGTTATTTTCAGGGCAGCGAAGATCATCGTTACAAGACGAGTCGTGACTGGAAGATGTCAACATGAAGGTCTGACCAGATGGAGAACAAACAGGAGAAAGTGGCTCTAAGCAGACGAGACGCTAGTGGTAAGTGCCTGGATGTAGATATTATTTTGTATCTGCACTGTGTGATGTGGATTGATAATGTTTATTTGTAAAATCCCTTAGTCTACATTCTCACATTTGCGTAAAATGTCTGTGTGCTTTCAAGTTTTTTTATCGGATGGCACACAGACTCAGAGTTTTATAGGTCCATTCACACATACATGAAAATCACGGATATGAGAATGAGATCTGTGAGGGTCAGAGAATGTTCTGTTCTGATCCGATTTTGAGGATGTGTCCATAAAGGCGGGCAGCACACCCACATTGCACACAGATAAAGGGCTTTATTATGTATAGCACAGTCCCTTAGTATATAGTGTACTCACTTATTATGCATAGCGCCGTCCCTTAGTATATAGTGTACTCATTTATTATGTATAACACCGTCCTTAGTTACATAGTTTCCTCTTTTACTATGTATAACACCATCCCTTATCGCTTACCATCCTCTCTATTAATATATAATGCTGTCCCTTATTCTTTAGCTTCCTTTGGTGTTATGTACAGTGCTGTATCTTACAGTGTGTATTCTTGTTATTCACAGTGCTCTCTTGTTAGATATAAAATGACTGCTGATGGACTCAACCAGTCCATTAGCTCCTCCATTAGAAAATAAGCTTTCCCATGCTCCATCAGTTGTCCTGTCATCTAACAAGACAGGATGGTACGTAATAAAGACAGGGCTCTATGTAATCCAATATGTAAGGGATGGTGCTGTTCATAACAAGAGAGGGCACTTTGTAATAAGGGATAATAATATACATAATAAAGGAGACTATGTAATATATACATGTATGTGTGTGTGTGGCTGTATATACAGTATATATATCTTTGTTGCCATAAAAGGAGGGGGGCCCAGACACATTTCTTGCACAGGGGCCCCAAGCTGTCAGTGTCCACCCCTGCAATACAGGGTGAGTTAGTTTCTGCTAGCTTACTTTGAAACGAGATGGCTGCCTCTGCCGGGTGAAAAACAAATAGCTTCTACAAAGTACAAAAACAATCGGAAGCTTTTTTCTTTTGATTAAATAGTAGCAGCAAAGATATACATTGTTAGGGCTGGCGGAACGCACCAAATTATAAATAAAAGTAGGTGCGTTCGCAGCCCGGGGTCCACCGTGCAGAGGTAGTACACTGCTGCTAGGTAATGGCGGAAGAATAGAGCGGCGTGAAAACAGTCACACGTGGGTTACGTCACCCAGTGTGAACAGGAGCGAACTCTGTTGACTCACAGAGCCGCACAACCGCTGAACGCAAATACCGGAGCCTGTTTAGCTCACAAAGCAAGGCCAAAAAGCGCACAGAAAGTGGCCACAGAACTCTACCCCAGGACACGGGGTTAGAGTTCCTCTAGGCCCTCTGAGCGCACGGCGTCGCTGCCGCGAACGCCGCTATAGACGCTGGCTACGGAGTGTGGAGCACGTGCACTGTGGCGTGACGAGTCACTGATGGGGACTAATGCCTGACTCCCACTCTGCTCTACCTATACCTAAGCCTGGGCGCTAGCAGGCTAGGCTGCACAACAAATGCGTACCAAGGGTAGGGGTTTCATAATGAGTCAGTCACCAGAGACATTCATACGTTCATACATCACTCACTCCTCATGGTCTGAAAATACAGAGTATCCTAGCACATGGCCGATCGGCCATGCGAACCTTTTATAGCCACGAGCGTCCGGGACCTTCCTTGCTTCTCAGATGGGCCAATCCAAACAGGAGCAGGACCTGAGCACGTGACCTTCGATCTCCAATGGGAGATCACTACACGGGCATGCTCAGTGGCCCGACATGAGGACTTAGTCCCTGAAGAATCTCGCTGCTGAGCAGCCTGCATTGCCATAGCTGTGCCAGAGGTGGCAGCAGAAGGGCAAACCCACGGAGGTGGTCTGGGCAGAGTGCCAGGACTGACGAGTTTGCTGAGCAATCTCCTCTGCAGTTGGGGAGGAATGGGAGACTGCCGGGAGCAGGGCTCGGGTTTCCCGCTGTGCAGCAACAGGAACCCGATGCCTAACATACATAAGCTAAGCTATATATAGTTGATTTTTAAGCTTGTTTATTTTTCTTACTGTTAACATATAAAAATACTATCTTTAAAATACTGCATTTGTCAAAAAATGTTAGTGCAATATGATGTGTATATCCTGATACAGGGGTGACATGTCATTGGTGCAACCTGTGAAGCCACACAGGGGCCCAAGAGGTTAGATGGCTCATTCTGACCTGCAAAGCAAATGGAATTGTGCATTATGATGTGCTATTAGACTGCAAAGTGCCCTTATGCTGTTCTTGCACAGGGGCCCTTTTCTGTGTGTGTCCACCAATGTCCTGATAGTTCTAAACAATCACCTGAACTGGTTGTGTTTTTACTAGGTTGGAAACAATAGATGAATTGACTATTACTTTATAGTGATTGGTTAGTAACAGACTTAACCACTTAACAACCGCCGAGACACCTTTTAATGGCAGCAGTTAAGGGTACCTATTCCTCAATGCCGCTTTTTAATGGCGCTAAGGCTAGTTTCACACTAGCGTACCTACACACAGCGCATGGCGCCGCTAAGCCCCGCCCCCTCCGGTCATCTCCTCCCTACTATTGCACACAGCTGCATGCGATCTGCGCACCCTATCATTAGCATAGGGTGTGCAGACTGTGCACTGGCCGTGCGCTAGTAGGATTTTGCGCGTGCTGCGCCCTTTTGACGGTGCGCCGAGTGCACCAAAATGCAACATGGTGCGTTCGGCGCACACCGGCGCAACATCAAAAGGGCACAGCGCACACAAAATCCTACTAGCACACGGCCAGCGCACGGTCTGCGCACCCTATGCTAAAGATATGGTGCACAGATCGCATGCAGCACTGTGCGATAGTAGGGAGGAGATGACCGGAGGCGGCAGGCAGGGGGTGGGTCTTAGCGGCGCCATGCGCTGCGTGTAGATATGCTAGTGTGAAACTAGCCTAAGAAATAAGTGTATAGCACCCCCCAGCGTTGGAATTTCTCCGGGGTCTCAGCTACAGGGGGTAGCTGAGAACCCGGAGAACATGATTCTGGTCGGTTTTTACAGTGTTGCCATCACCGTTATTCATGGAATATCGGCAACGGCAAAAAAAAGTAGATTTTTTTTATTTCTCTCTCCTCTGATGTGATCTAGCACTAGAGAGGTGAGAGAAATAGAGTCCCCCGAGCCCCCCACTACCTCCTGTATCCCGCAGTGATGTCCCCCAACCCTTGGTGTCTACTTCCGGGAAAAAAATGGCAGGCGCATGCGCAGTGCGCCCGCCTAGATCTGCCAGCCGGCACCCGGCAACAATAGGAGATTTCTCCTATTGGTTAATTTTATCACCCATTAATTAGATAAAAATAATAAATTAAAAATTGTATTTATTTCCATTTTTCCATTAGGGATAGGGTTAGGGTTATGGTTGGGCTTATAGCTGGGGTTATAGCTAAAGTTTTTATCAAAAAGAAGAAAAAGCCTGGCCTAAATAAGGGAAGGCACTTCCTGTTAATCCAACAAATCCCATACACCATGGAAGTCAACGCCCATGTTATTTATAAAAATAATCCATCTTTATTCAAACAAGTTTGTTAAAAATATAAAACAAGTAGACAATGGAAATACATATGCAAAATAATACTGCTAACACAGATAATAAAGATACTGCTTTTCTCTACTTTTAGTATTTGTGAAATCTTTTTAGGGAAAGAAGTACAATCTAATGTGGAACACAAAAATCCTCATTCCTACTAAAAATATATGGAATAATCCCTATTAAGTACAAATACATAGGTGTCCACTGAGTAAATATGTCTCTAATAATACAGCAGTTATTGAAATATTGCACATTCCTCAAATAGGCATTTTGAGTAGTAAAGAATTATCTGCCAACACTGCCACAAACAAACCCACTAAGAGTACATTCATCAAGGAAAATTTCCTATTGCAATAGTTTTTAAAGGATTGTGCACCGCTAAATATATAGGGATAAATTAGACTAATCATTAATGTGCAAATAGCAGTTTATATGTGCAAAAATGCAGAGATAATACTCAACTACTATAAGGAGTAATGGAGATCCTGATATTTTGAACAAATGATTAAGGTGCGAGTAACCATTTATAAGTGCAATATGTAAGGATAACATTCAGCAGCTCCAGGGGATAATATTAATCCTACCACTTAAATGAATCTCAGTGGAAAAAATAACACCAAGAGAGCTGTACCTGACCTGCGAGCTGTCTTGACGCCCCGACGCGCGTTTCGCATATAGCTTCTTCCTTATTCCATTCATTTAAGTGGTAGGATTAATATTATCCCCTAGAGCTGCTGAATGTTATCCTTACATATTACACTTATAAATGGTTACTCGCACCTTAATCATTTGTTCAAAATATCAGGATCTCCATTACTCCTTATAGTAGTTGAGTATTATCTCTGCATTTTTGCACATATAAACTGCTATTTGCACATTAATGATTAGTCTAATTTATCCCTACAGTCATATGTTAAAGTTTGGGCACCCCTATTAATGTTAACCTTATTTCTTTATAACAATTTTGGTTTTGGCAACAACTATTTCAGTTTCATATATCTAATAACTGATGGACTCAGTTATATTTCTGGATTCAAATGAGGTTTATTGTGCTAACAGAAAATATGCAATCTGCATTTAAACAAAATTTGACCGGTGCAAAAGTATGGGCACCCTTATCATTTTCTTGATTTGAACACTCCTAACTACTTTTTACTGACTTCCTGAAGCACTAAATTGGTTTTGTATAACCTCATGAGCTTTGAACTTCATAGCCAGGTGTGTCAAATCATGAGAAAAGGTATTTAAGGTGGCCACTTGCAAGTAGTTCTCCTATTTGAATCTCCTATGAAGAGTGACATCATGGGCTCCTCAAAACAACACTCAAATGATCTGAAAACAAAGATTATTCAACATAGCTTTTCAGGGGAAGGATACAAAAAGTTGTCTCAGAGATTTAACCTGTCAGTTTCCACTGTGAGGAACATAGTAAGGAAATGGAAGAACACAGGTACAGTTCTTGTTAAGCCCAGAAGTGGCAGGCCAAGAAAAATATCAGAAAGGCAGAGAAGAAGAATGGTGAGAACAGTCAAGGACAATCCACAGACCACCTCCAAAGACCTGCAGCATCATCTTGCTGCAGATGGTGTCACTGTGCATCGGTCAACAATACAGCGCACTTTGCACAAGGAGAAGCTGTATGGGAGAGTGATGCGAAAGAAGCCATTTCTGCAAGCACGCCACAAACAGAGTCGCCTGAGGTATGCAAAAGCACATTTGGACAAGCCAGTTACATTTTGGAAGAAGGTCCTGTGGACTGATGAAACAAAGATTGAGTTGTTTGGTCATACAAAAAGGCGTTATGCATGGAGGCTAAAAAACACAGCATTCCAAGAAAAATACTTGCTACCCACAGTAAAATTTGGTGGAGGTTCCATCATGCTTTGGGGCTGTGTGGCCAATGCCGGCACCGGGAATCTTGTTAAAGTTGAGGGTCGCATGGATTCAACTCAGTATGAGCAGATTCTTGACAATAATGTGCAAGAATCAGTGACGAAGTTGAAGTTACGCAGGGGATGGATACTTCAGCAAGACAATGATCCAAAACACCGCTCCAAATCTACTCAGGCATTCATGCAGAGGAACAATTACAATGTTCTGGAATGGCCATCCCAGTCCCCAGACCCGAATATCATTGAACATCTGTGGGATGATTTGAAGCGGGCTGTCCATGCTCGGCGACCATCAAACTTAACTGAACTGGAATTGTTTTGTAAACAGGAATGGTCACAAATACCTTCATCCAGGATCCAGGAACTCATTAATAGCTACAGGAAGCGACTAGAGGCTATTATTTTTGCAAAAGGAGGATCTGCGAAATATTAATGTCACTTTTATGTTGAGGTGCCCATACTTTTGCACCGGTCAAATTTTGTTAAAATGCAGATTGCACATATTCTGTTAGTACAAAAAACCTCATTTGAATCCAGAAATATAACTGAGTCCATCATTTATTAGATATATGAAACTGAAATAGCTGTTGCAAAAACCAAAATTGTTATAAAGAAAAAAGGTTAACATTAATAGGGGTGCCCAAACTTTAACATATGACTGTATATATTTAGCGCTGCACAATCCTTTAAAAATTATTGCAATAGGAAATTTTCCTTGATGAATGTACTCTTAGTGGGTTTGTTTGTGGCAGTGTTGGCAGATAATTCTTTACTACTCATTAAAATGCCTATTTGAGGAATGTGCAATATTTCAATAACTGCTGTATTATTAGAGACATATTTGGTCAGTGGACACCTATGTATTTGTACTTAATAGGGATTATTCCATATATTTTTAGTAGGAATGAGGATTTTTGTGTTCCACATTAGATTGTTCTTCTTTTCCCTAAAAAGATTTCACAAATACTAAAAGTAGAGAAAAGCAGTATCTTTATTATCTGTGTTAGCAGCATTATTTTGCATATGTATTTCCATTGTCTACTTGTTTTATATTTTGAACAAACTTGTTTGAATAAAGATGGATTATTTTTATACATAACATGGGCGTTGACTTCCATGGTGTATGGGATTTGTGGGGTTATAGCTAAGGCTAGGGTTGGGGCTAGGGTTAGGGTTATGGTTGGGGTTATTGCTAGGGTTAGGATTGTGTTGGGGTTAGGGTTGTGGTGTTGGGGTTAGGGTTGTGATTAGGGTTATGGTTGGGTTTAGAGTTAGGAGTGTGTTGGGGTTAGGGCTTTGTTAGGGTTGGAGTTAGAATAAGGGGGTTTCCACTGCTTATGTACATCAGGGGGTCTCCAAACGCGACATGGTGCCTGCCATTGATTCCAGATAATTTTGCATTCAAAAAGTCAAATGGTGCTCCATCCCTTAGGAGCCCTGCTATGTGCCCAAACAGTGGCTTTCTCCCACATACAGGTTATCGGCGTACTCAGGAGAAACTGCACAACAAATTTTGTGGTCCATTTTCTCCTGATACCCTTGTGAAAATATAAAAGTTTGGTTCCAAGGTAAATTTTTTGTGAAAAAAGTTAAATGTTCATTTTTTCCTTCCACATTGCTTTAGTTCTCGTGAAGCACCTGAAGGGTTAATAATATACATCTTGAATGTGGTTTTGTGCACTTTGAGGGGTGCAGTTTTTAGAATGGTGTCACTTTTGGGTATTTTCTGTCATATTGACCACCAAATAACCTCAATTGTAAGGTGGTCTCTGAAAAAAATGGTTTTGTAAATTTTGTTGGAAAAATTAGAAGTTTTCAAAATTTTTGCCAAATTTCTGTTTTTTTAATAAATAAATGCAAGTCATATCAAAGAAATTTTACCACTATCATGAAGTACACAAACAATCAATCCTACTGATCCAAGAGTGTTGGGAAGAATCCAGAACCTTTTGTTATCCTGGAGTACATAACTAAGAATAAAAATTCTAAAGTACCCCCATACACTTTAGATAGCTGTATGCAGAATGATGGTTCAGTTATTTCACCTTACTTTTCCATATACAGGAGTTCTAGCTCTGGCAAGCTCTTCAGTGTTCTCTATGTGAGAGTCACTGCCGAAATGCATTGTTTTCCATTCCATTCTCTTTTTGTAAAATGAAACATTTTCTAGCAAAATCTTCACTTCAAATTGGATAATATTTAGAATCAATATTTATTTAGGAATCAAAGTCTTTAATACCAAAAGAAGCAAATATCTTTTTTTAGCTTGTAGTCATACAGTAGATCTCAGTTTATGTGAGAAGAGTGCAAGGATAACTTTTCTGATCTCCCACTAATCTTGATCAAATTACCAACTCTATCTGCTGACATACAGCCCTAAATTTGCAAGGCCCCTCGCCCTCATTCTTCACAGAAAAGTACTGCAGTGCGCAGGTGCCGGACCTCTCTGACCTTTCCCGCCGCCTGCGCACTGCAGTACTTTACTCTTCCCTCAACAGGGCAGATAAAGTACACCTGCGCAGGAGCCGTGGCAGAAGTAAGAAGGAGGAAGTCATCGCATAAAGATGGGAGGCGCCAGACCGGACCGCGACATCCACCACACCGGATCACCCCCCCCGGTGAGTATAATCTAACTTGTTTTTCTTATCTTTCAGGTTACATCGGGGGCTTATCTACAGCATTACAGAATGCTGTAGATAAGCCCCTGATGGCGGTGCCGGCAGCTGATAGGGCTAAAAATAGGTGTCAGATTCCCTTTAATACTGAGAAATACAGGCAGATACTTTTCCTTCATATATTATCAACAGGGAGGTGTCTGATGTGCTCCAGATTTATTCTGCAGCAGGAGAACAACCCCAAACATACAACCAATGTCATTAAGGATGATCTTCAGCGTAAGGCCATGTTTACACGGTCAGTATTTTGGTCAGTATTTTACATCAGTATTTGTAAGACAAAATCAGGAGAGGAACAATCAGAGGAAATGTATAATAGAAACGCGTCACTACAAATACTGATGTTTGTCTGAGATGTAAGAAACAGAATGATTTGCACAAGCCTACATCCACAGATCTGTGGTTACTTCTCCAAGATGTTTGGAACAATTTCCTTGGTTTCATTAAAAAACTGTATGCAAGTGTACCTAGAATTCATGCTTTGATACTATTTTGAAGTCAAACGATGGTCACACCAAATATTGATGTGATTTAGATTTTATTTTTGTTCATTCTATTCTGCATCCAAGGCTAAACTGCAAGTGTTGGGCGCTTAGACTGCCTTTCTATGCCATCTGTTACCATTACTCAGATTCAGTGATGTCCGCAGATAACTCGACTGGAAAGGAGCACGTTTGAAGAGTCCAGTAGAAGGTTTATTCTCAGCTGAATTCTTGTATGATGCACATTTACAGTAGGTAAAAAAAGACTTTCCTTGTACAGAGCTGTATGAAACATGGTCTCGAAGATGGTGATAGACTCAAACATGGGGAAGAAAGGAGGGGTTACAGAAATCAGAGTCACATGCAGGGGGAGGAGACAACCTCTAAAAGGGACAGATCTACACACAGAAATGACAGCAACAATAATAGATTTGTCACTATGGAACCCTGCTGTCTTACCTCTATTGACCACTAGCTGTCATATTGTATAATAGATCCATCAATATGGAGCATGAGTACCGCAACATTATGATTATTAACAACATGGCATCTTATTGTGAGGTTTTTTGGCACATGATTTTTTTTTAAGACCAAAACCAGAAAAACATCCAAGGATACCCATGGAATCCTTACCATTTAATTGTATTGGGGCCCGTACATCTCTGATGTCAGCTTTGTAGGTAAAACGTGAGAAGAGTAGATATATGAATTACGAAAAGAAATATAATAGTAAGACCTGAGAACCTTGTGGAAGCATTTTCACATTTGTCTTTACTTCATTAACAGCAGGGCAATGTCGGCAGCCTGGAATTAGGACAAAGTGATTTCCATATTAGTATTCCTGGCCACAGAACATGATGCAATGGGAGAAACACTTTAAGAATTCCACAAATTTCTGTGCTTAAAGAGGCATCAACATAATTTCTGTTAACACCTGTCTTGCCAATGAATGTAGCTGTTATCCGTTTGTGTTCATTTTAGAATTATTATCAATCAGTTTCAACTACAGCATTTTCATTACAGAAAATTATAAATGTATGCTTAAGGACTCATTCAGAAGTCATTTTTCTCATATGTTAAACTATGAAATGTTGGTCATCGGTGTTTTGTATCCGAGTGTCATCAGTGTTTGGTCAGAGTCAGTTTTTACCATCAGTGTTTTATCTGTTGGAGGACATGTGCATTGCCCTATAGACTAACATTGGTTGAGGTGTGAAATGATATTTTGTTGGACGTCATGCGGCAAATATGCATGAGCCCTAAGGATATGTAATAAAAATCCCTGTCCTGGACAGCCTCCTTATAACCTTTTCCTGCTTTATGTCTGTCTAATCATCTTTATAATGTAAAAGTGGCACCAATACTTTTACTCATTTTGTTTGTTCGTGAGAGCCTGTAGTCGTTATTTGATTATAAAATGCTTTAAACGCTATAAAAGGGAAAAGAAGCATATACAATACAGTTGTTAAGTCAAATAATCCTACGTTTCATAGAGAGTTAAGACTCTCACATTAAGTAGTGTGCTCCACTTATTGAATTTGGTTCATCTTATTCCTGCATGGCCCTCATTAAGACTGGAGTATGAAACGCCAGTCTTAATGAATGGGTGCCATAGTCTTGCCTGTCTTTATCCCAGAAGCTTGTATATTACATACAGTGGGAAAAAAAGTATTTAGCCAGTCACCAATTGTGCAAGTTCTCCCACTTAAAAAGATGAGTGAGGCCTGTAATTGGCTTCATAGGTAGACCAAAACTATGAGAGTCAAAATGAGAAAACAAATCCAGAAAATCACCTTGTCCTATTTTGGCAAGATTTATTTTTCAAATTATGGTCACCTAAAAACATGCAAGATTTCTGGCTCTCACAGACCTGTAACTTCTTCTTTAAGAGGCTCCTCTATCCTCCACTCATTACCTGTAGTAATGGCAACTGATTGAACTTATCAGTATAAAAGACACCTGTCCACAACCTCAAACAGTCACACTCCAAACTACACTATGGTGAAGACCAAAGAGCTGTCGAAGGACACCAGAAACAAAATTGTAACCCTGCACCAGGCTGGGAAGACTGAATCTTCAATAGGCAAGTAGCTTGGTGTGATTAAATCAACGGTGGGACCAATAATAAAAAAATGAAAGCCATACAAGACCTCTGATAATCTCTCTTGATCTGGGGATCCTTGCAAGATCTCACTCTGTGGAGTCAAAATGATTACAAGAACGATGAGCAAAAATCCCAGAACCACACGGGGGGACCTAGTGAATGACCTGCATAGAGCTGGGACCACCGTAACAATGGCTACCATCAGTAACACACTATGCCGCCAGGGACTCAGATCCTGCACTGCCAGACGTTTCCCCTTGCTTAAGCCAGTACATGTCTGGGCCCATCTGAAGTTTGCAAGAGAGCATTTGGATTATCCAGAAGAGTATAGGAAAAATGTCATATAGTCTGATGAAACCAATGTAGAACTGTTTGGTAAAAACAAAACTCGTCGTGTTTGGAGGAGACAGAATGCTGAGTTGCTTCCAAAGAACACCATACCTACTGTAAAGCATGGGAGTGGCAACATCATGGTTTGGGGCTGTTTCTCTGCAAAGGAACCAGGACAACTGAACCATATACATGAAAGAATGAGGGGCCATGTATCATGAGATTTTGAATGCAAAGCTCCTTCCATCAGCAAGGGCATTGAAGATGAAACATGAATGGGTTTTTCAGCATGATAATAATTCCAACCACACTGCCAGGGCAATGAAGGAGTGGCTTCGAAGGAGCATATGAAGGTACTGGAGAAGCCTAGCCAGTCTCCAGATCTCAACCCCATTGGAGGGATTTGAAAATCCATGTTCCCCCTCGACAGGCCCAAAACATCACTGCTCTAGAGGAGATCTACATGGAGGAATGGGCCATCATACCACCAACAGTGTGTGCCAACCTTGTGAAGACTTATAGAAAACGTTTGGCCTCTGTCATTGCCAACAAAGGATATATAACAAAATATTAAGATGAACCAAATACTTATTTTTCACCATAATTTGCTAGATAAATCTTGCCGCCAAATCAGACATGGTGATTTTCTGGATTTTTGTGGTCTACCTATGATGTCAATTACAGGCATCTCATCTTTTTAAGTGGGAGAAGTTGCACAATTGGTGGCTGACTAAATACTTTTCCCCCCACTGTATGTTTCATATGCCAGTCTCAATGAATTGGGGTCTTAGTCTTTAATGCATTATGGGTCCATAAAAAATCTTTAAAAAAAAAAAGTGGACATACATTTTACAGTGTGATTCAGGGATCTAGACTTTAAAACTTTGCTTGAAAAATGGTCTAGCAATATAGCAATACATTTTAGGAGATAAAATAGATTTTGCTTGTGCCTAGAAAAAGTATTCATAACCAATGAACATTTCCACATTACACCCACAAATTTAAACCTATTTAATTGGGATTTTATGTGATATACCAACACTAAGTAATACGTTTTGTGAAATGTAAAGGAAATTATACTTGGTTTTCTAAATATTTTAAAAATATAAATCTGAAAATTGTCATGTGTATTTGTGTCAATACTTTTTAGGATCACCTTTCACTGCAATTACTGCTGCAAGTCTTTTGGGGTATGTTTCTATAAACCTTGCACACCCAGAGGCTAAATTTTTAACCCATTCTTCTTTTAAAAATAGCTCTAGCTCAGTGAGATTGGATGGAGAGCATCTGTGAACAGAAATTTTCAAGAAAAATTAACACTGCACATCACTCTGAAAACACCATCCCCTCCATCAAACATGGCCGGGAGAGCATCATGCTTTGGAGATGCTTTTCTTCAGGAGGAACAGGGAAGCTGATCAGAGTTGATTGGGAGATGGATTGGAGCTAAGTGTAGGATAATCGTGGAGGAAAACCTGTTAGAGGCTCCAAAGACTTGAGACTAGAGCATAGGTTTACTTTCCAGCAGGACAATGACCCCAAAGATACAGTCAGAGCTACAATAGAATGATTTAGAGCATTTCATGAGTTTTAATAGCCAAGTCCAGACTTAAATCCCATTGAGTATCAGACTCCGCCAGAGCCCCTCAGTGCAGAGAGGAACATAACTGGGACAGGCGCAGACCATAATGCATGGTTGGTTTTAAGTTTCATAGCTGTGTAGTTTTTTAGCTTAAGGGGATCCTGCATTGTAGGGCAGAGCACAGGATATGCACTTGTTGCATTTTTGGAAGAGGGGAGTTTATCAATAGGTGGAATTCTTTTTCCTATCTCTTTGTCCCTTCTTTCATAGTAGATCAGGAAGTATTTTCCCTCTTGCCCACGCTGTTGGAATCATTTCTACAGTTGATTACTTCAGCGTTACTTGCATTGTGATGCATGTATTATTGTATTTGTCATATTAATGGTTATATATCTTGTTTCATGTCTGATTATAGTATGTATATAAACAGCTACATTTTCTAAATTCTCCTAAGACCAAGGAAAGAGCAATCCTTCAGCCATGGTTCCCTAGAGGTTTCCTCCACAAGGGGGGTTCCTCTCCTGAGCACTGTAGGATGACTCTTTGTGAGAGGGAGGTTAGCGGTGTGTAATGCCCTTGCTATAACGTATGCAGGGGCTTTAGTTTACATTGAATTAAAAAAAAGGAAAAAAGGGTCTTATATGGCTTTAAATGTATCTTTTAAGTGAATTGTCACAGCCGCAATTTAGGAGTCAGGTGGAAGTTACGGTGGACTAATCTGATCTAATAAAGGATGTAAAATATCATGGCGGTGAACAGGCTCGGCTATGGGGAGCCAGCCTGAAGGATGTGGCATGGTAACGCTTTCGGCTATCTGGCCTGGTAAATTAGGCCAGACAGCTGGGATATACCAGTATATGGGAATCCCTGTGACCAACTACTCCACCTGACTCCAACTATGGTTGTATAATTTTGTGATTTAAATAAAGCTCTAGCCATTTTGACATCCAAACTCTTGTATTTTGTACTCAGAGGTTTTATGGGGAAGTGAGGATCCATCCCATCCCATATCCATCAGTCATGTGCGTAGAAAATTTCTGTTCACAGACCCTCACCATCCAATCTCACTAAGCTAGAGCTAGTTTGCAAAGAAGAATGGGCAAAAATTTCAGCCTCTAGATGCGCAAAACATATAGAGACATAAACCAATAGATTTACAGCAGTAACTGCAGTGAGAGGGGGTCCTACAAAGAATCAGACTACGGGGGACAGAATACAAATGTTACCATTTTCAGATTTATGGTTTTAAAATACAGTGCTGTGCAAATTAATTGGGACAAAACATTTTTTTTTAAGTAAAATCATAAGTTGGTTACCAGTCAGTGATTCAAACCAGTTTTAACTGCTTTGAACAGGCGCTCACACCTATTCAAAGCAGTTAAAACTAGTTTGAATCACTGACTGGTAACCAACTTATTATTTTACTTAAAAAAATGCTTTGTCCCAATTAATTTGCACAGCACTGTAATTAGAAAACTATGTATCATTTAATTTACACTTCACAAATACTTGCTACATTGTGTTGACATTTCAGATACCATCTCTCAAAAAATAAATTTAAGTTTCTGGGTGTAACGTAAAAAAAATGTGGAAAATTTTAGGAGGTATGAATACTTTTTTCAAATCACTGTATGCACACCTTTTATTTTCTTCTTGTGCAAATCATCCTTAATGTATTTTCTTATCAAAGTCATTCCTAAAAATATCAAGAAAATGCATAACAGACAGTATGCTGTGCTCTGCCAACGGTGCAATGCACCAGGAATGAGGGATAAAAAAGAAAGAAAAAAGCTAAAAAGAATATGCCTTGTCATTTCAGACCAATGGAATAGAGACTGATAGACTGTCTCTGTTCAATTTTACCCCAAAGTTATTTTAAGTGTCTGATAGTAAAAGAAAACAGATGCTCGAGTGTCTAAGAATCAATCGTTTGTATAAACTGTGCATTTTCTAGAAAATTACAGCAGTGCTTCTCTTTCACTCACAAAATAAGGCTGATATACTGCGAATGGTATCTAAAGAACATTCTCCTTGGCTAAGTTCCCACAATGAGCATTTAGTGAGTTTTTTATGTCGCAGTTTTTTGCAGCATTTTTGAGCCTATCAAGTACATTAGGTTACTTGTGCTTTTTTACAATCGTTTTTATCGCATTTTTGGGGCTGCAGTTCTTGTCTCTTTTTGGCATGTCATTCTTTAAATTAAGCTACTTTTAACACTTACTGGTATTTTGCTTTGACAAAACTTTATTGATACAGTCGTTTGTAGATTACAAGCATTTTCAGTCCGTTTACCTGCAGATTTTCCTCATCTAATGCAATTCTATGGGGAGTATCTGCACATGAAACTCAGTGTACTGGCAAGACAGATTGACATGTTGTGGATTTGAAACGCACACCGCAGGTCAATTTAGGCTGCATAGGAAAAACAGAGGGCATGAGATTTCTATAAATTCCACCCATTTTTTGGGGGACTGTAAGACACTGCATTTTTAATGTAGCCAAAATATGCAGCATTACAAACTCACCAAAAACTCATCATAGAAACACAGCCTTACAGTCTAATATTTTTTTTTTTTTTAGATCAGGGGTCCATACAAAAGCTATGATACCTGGTTTGGTCTGATGGCCAAGGGTGCATGTACACTTTATGTGGCTGTATTACACCAGTGTCTTTATGATTTTTACAGATTAAGCCCCTAACAACTGCCAATATGCCTTTTAATGGGGGGGTCATTAAGGGGCCTTATTCCTCATCACCGCTTCTTAACGGCACTTGGGAATAAGTGAATAGTGCCGCCCAACTGGCACAATTCCCGTGGGTGGCAGCTGTATTTGATAGTTGACACCCTGCAGTATCAGCCCCAGACAGATTGGTTACGGATCGGGCCAATACCGCTGTCACTCCCAACAGCAGGATCTAATTGGTTAAAAGGGGTTAAAAGACCCTCTTTCACAGGATAGACCCCCGTGATCATAATCTAGGGTGCTGATCACTGCCATGGTACCCTGAGGTCATCTGATGACTTCAGGGTACTGTGTCCTTTTACGGACTACTATAAACCGTGTCTAACAGGCTGAATCAGTGAAGCACTGACAGGTTTCAGGCACTGTAGCACACAAGTACTGCAGTGTATGAGACTAGCAATCAAAGTACAAAATATAAATGTCCCACAGTTAAGCCCCCGTCTCACGTAGCAAGATCGCTGAAGCGTCACCGATTTTGTGACGCAACAGCGATGTCGCCAGCGATCTCGCTACATGTGACACGCAGCGGCGACCGGCCCCCCGCTGGATAGCGCTGATCATGCTCGAATGTCCTGGGCCATTTTTTCATCGTCGGTGTCCCGCTGGCCAGCGCGCATCACTGTGCTTGACCCGACGAGCGACCTCATTGGCGACGCAAAACTCAGGGTCGCAGGCTGGAATCGTTCAGAAAAGCGGCTGTGTGACAAGGTACCAACGACCGCCGAGGATCGCTGGATGGTTGCTTCGTTGCTGAAGAGATCTGCCTGTTTGGCAGCTTACTAGCGACGCACCAGCGTTCCTTACCAGGTTGTATTGTTGTCGGGATCGCTGGTGCGTCGCTAAGTGAAACGGGACCCTTAGCAGAGGAAGAGGAGCAGACTAGATCTTATGTATAGCTAAAGGCCCCGTCACACACACAGTGATCTCGCCAGCGAGATCGCTGATTTTGTGACGCCACAGCGATCTCGCCAGCAAGATTGCTGTGTGTCACATGGCTCAGCGACCGGCCCCCCTGCCAGTATCGCTGATCGCGCTCCATCGTCCTGGGCCGTTTTTTGATCACTGGTCTCCCGCTGGCCAGCACACATCGCTGAGTGTGGCAGCGAGAGACCAGCGATCAGCGACGCTGGATGCTGGTTTCCAAGGTAAACAGCGGGTATCCAAGAGCCGCGTGGCTCTTGGATACCCGCTGTTTACATTGGAAACCAGCTTGCTCGCTGGTCCTGATTGCTGGAGGGGCTGTCTATGTGACAGCTCACCAGCGATCAGCCTAACGATGTCCCAGCGATCCCATCCATGTCGGATCGTTGGTGGGATCGCTGGGACATCGTTATGTGTAACAGGGCCGTAAGGCCAGACAGTAGATTGCCAAGGGTAAATGTAAAGCAATCATCCTATCAATCCATTGTTCTACTCACCCTGGGCACATTGTTTGGACTGAGAAAGTAGACAAAGGGGGGCCATCATCACGGAGGGGGGTCTCACATCAGCCTCAGGTGATGGAATATGCTTTGTTCTGTGAACTGAAGAAAATGTTTCAGGGGGAGGGAGAAAAAAGGCATATGGGTTGAACCAGGCAGTTGCTGGAATGACTTCGATGTGAGAAGATCTGAGCTTGGATGGATGTATGGACTATGGAGTATTGGAGATTGATTGTTGGTTGGAGGGGTATTTAAGAGCTACAGTCATGATATCCATCGTCTGAAGGAGCATAGGCTGTGACTGTACACTATACCGTCTGGAGATACCAAAAGCTGTGAGCCAATGAAAAGTTGGAATACAGTGGGTATCGTGTGGTATGGAGCCAGTGGAACTACTGATCTCAGATTGGGAACTTGTGTACTGTGGACATTGCATGTTGGCCATCTACCTGGATTTTTTGTACAACCATGGATGTAAGGAATAAAAAATAATAATTTTTATAACCCACAACCTCACATTATTATTATTATTATTATTATTATTATTATTTGTTGTTATAGCGCAATTTATTCCATGGTGCTTTACATGTAAGGAGGGGTATACATAAAAACAATTACAATAATGTTAAACAATACAAGTCATAACTGGTACAGGAGGAGAGAGGACCCTGCCCTCGAAGGCTCACAATCTACAAGGGATGGGTGAAAATACAGTAGGCGAGGGTAGAGCTGGTCATGCAGCGGTTTGGTCGATCGGTGGTTACTGCAAGTTATAGGCTTGTCAGAAGAGGTGGGTCTTCAGGCTCTTTTTGAAGGTTTCGATGGTAGGTGAGAGTCTGATATGTTGTGGTAGAGAGTTCCAGAGTAGGGGTGATGCGCGAGAGAAATCTTGTATGCGATTGTGGGAAGAGAAGATAAGAGGGGAGTAGAGGAGATCTTGTGAGGATTGGAGGTTGCGTGCCGGAAAGTACTGGGAGACGAGGTCACAGATGTATGGAGGAGACAGGTTGTGGATGGCTTTGTATGTCATGGTTAGGGTTTTGTACTGGAGTCTCTGGGCAATGGGGAGCCAGTGAAGGGATTGACAGAGGGGAGAAGCTGGGGAATAGCGGGGGGACAGGTGGATTAGTCAGGCAGCAGAGTTTAGAATAGATTGGTGGGGTGCGAGAGTGTTCGAGGGGAGGCCACAGAGCAGGAGGTTGCAGTAGTCAAGGCGAGAGATTATGAGGGCATGGACTAGGGTTTTTGCAGATTTTTGGTTGAGGAATGAACGGATTCGTGAAATATTTTTGAGTTGAAGTCGGCAGGAAGTGGAAAGGGCTTGGATATGTGGTTTGAAGGAGAGATCAGCGTCAAGGATTACCCCGAGGCAGCGAGCTTGTGGGACTGGGGAGAGTGGGCAGCCATTTACTGTAATGGATAGGCTTGTTGGGGGGGTCACGTGAGATGGGGGAAAGATGATGAATTCTGTTTTGTCCATGTTAAGTTTCAGAAATCTAGCAGAGAAGAAGGATGAAATAGTGGACAGACATTGAGGGATTCTGGTTAGTAGGGAGGTGATATCTGGTCCAGAGATGTAGATCTGTGTGTCATCAGCATAGAGATGATACTGAAATCCATGAGATTCTATGAGCTGTCCCAGGCCAAAGGTGTAAATGGAGAAGAGCAGGGGTCCTAGGACTGAACCTTGTGGGACTCCGACAGATAGGGGGCGAGGTGAGGAGGTGGTGTGTGAGTGGGAGACGCTGAATGTCCGGTCTGTTAGGTATGATGAGATCCAGGATAGGGCCAAGTCTGTGATGCCAAGGGATGAGAGGGTCTGTAATAATAGGGAATGGTCCACTGTGTCAAAGGCAGCCGACAGGTCCAGGAGGAGAAGGACAGAGTAGTGTTGCTTGCTCTTGGCGGTTAAGAGGTCATTGGTGACCTTAGTAAGGGTAGTTTCAGTGGAGTGGTGTGACCGGAAGCCAGATTGTAAGCGGTCGAAGAGGGAGCAAGAAGAGAGATGGGAGGACAGTTCAAGGTAGACGTGTGGTTCCAGTAGCTTGGAGGCATAGGGGAGAAGTGATATAGGGCGATAGCTAGATACAGAGGATGGGTCAAGAGAGGGCTTTTTGAGGATAGGTGTGATGGAGGCATGTTTAAAGCTTGAGGGGAAAACACCAGTTGTTAGTAGGTTGAAGAGATGGGTTAGGGTTGGGATGAAGACTGTGGTGAGGTTTGGGATGAAGTGGGAAGGGATCGGGTCAAGTGCACAAGTGGTGAGATGTGATCTTGAGAGTAGAGTGGAGAGTCAATCTTCTGTAATGGTGGAGAAGTTGGTTTTGGAGGTGGAGGGCTGGGAAGTCGGGAGGAGGGGCTCTGGGGGTTGTTGACCAAAACTGTCTCTGATGTTATCAATCTTCTGCTTGAAAAATGAGGCAAAGTCTTCAACTGAGATTAGTGGGGAGGGAGGAGGTGCTGGGGGACGGAGGAGAGAATTGAAGGTGTTGAATAACTGTTTAGGGTTGTGAGACAGGGAGGATATGAGAGATGAGAAGTAGGTTTGTTTAGCTGCGGCGAGTGTGGTCTTGAAAGTAGTGAGGGACTGTTTGAATGCGATGAAGTGCTCGTTGGAGTGGGATCTTTTCCATCTGCGCTCAGCAGCCCTGGAAGCTCGCCTCAGTTCTTTGGTCAGGCTGGTGTGCCAGGGCTGTCTGTTGATTTTGCGAGCTTTGGTATGTGTAAGTGGGGCAGCAGATTCCAAAGCTACAGCTATTGTGGTGTTATATAGAGCAGCAGCGTCATCCGCATTGTGTAAGGAACTTATATCTGTGAGAGGGAGGAGGGATTCAGAGAATGAGTGTAGGTCAAGGTGTTTAAGATTTCTGCGAGGGTGTGAAAGTTTGTGGGGTGGGGATTGTAGACATGGAGTGGAGAGGGAAGAGAATGTGGGAAGGTTGTGGTCAGAGAGAGGAAGAGGTGAGTTAGAGAGGTTAGATAGGGGGCAGAGGCGGGTGAAGATGACGTCCAGTGTGTGGCCATCTTTGTGGGTGGCTGTAGAAGACCATTGAGTGAGGCCGAAGGAGGAAGTGAGAGATAGAAGTTTAGTGGAAGCTGAGAGGGAAGTGTCAATGGGGATGTTGAAGTCGCCCATGATGATAGTAGGGATGTCCGCGGAAAGGAAATGAAGTAGCCAGGTGGTGACGTGGTCAAAGAAGGTGGTGGCTGGCCCTGGGGGGCGGTAGATGACAGCCAGTTGGAGGTTGGAGGGGGAGTAGATGCGCAGAGTGCACCTCAAAGGAAGGGAGGGTAACAGAGGGTGGCAGTGGGATTGGGGTGAAGGAGCAGGTATCTGACAAGAGAAAACCAACTCCTCCGCCATGTTTGCTGCTGGGGTGGGGGGTGTGAGAAAGGTGGAAGCCACCATATGAAAGTGCAGCAGGAGAGGCTGTGTCAGGAGGGGTGAGCCAGGTTTCGGTGATGGCGAGGAAGGAAAGTTTGGTCGTAACAAAAAGATCATGGATATAGGAAAGCTTGTTGCAGACAGAGCGAGCGTTCCACAGATCTCCTGTTAGTGGGACTGGGGAAGCGGGGGGCTGGGTGAATGGGTATAAGGTTGGAGTGGTTACGGAAGGTTGTGATAGAGCGTGGATGGGAGGTAGAAATGACTGTGGGAATGTGGTGAGGAGGACCAGGATTTGGAGAGATATCACCAGCCGTGAGAAGGAGCAGAGAAAGTGTTAGCAGGTGGGAGCAGGAGAGGGCATGAGGGGGCTGTCTGTGTTTGGAGACAGAGGATTGTATGTTAAGGAACAGTTTTGAGGAGGACGTGAGGTGGATGGGAAGGATTGAAGAAGAGATGAACAGTTCCTTATTAGGAGTAGGGATTAGGGGAATTAGCAGAAAGTGAAGGATTATTGGGGTGAAAGTGCAAACAAATAGAAACATTGTTTACAGTGACTGTGTACAGTTACCTTCAGTTCCAATTCTGGTTTTAATTCTAAAATTTATCTTCACACTTCTAGAACACACTTATAGGAATCACACTGCAGACTGAAGTCTATGCAGACTTGAGCTATGCAATATATGTACAACTAAGTGCAGTCAGGTGTGAAGCAGAGAGGAGTGATCTCTGCTCATCTTGGTCACACAATTAAGAGTGGACCAGATGCATATGATCAAGCCAGAGTAAACAAGGTCATAAATAACTCTGGGGTTAGCTGAAAGGCATATCATGTGAATGCTAGGTGCAGAGGCAAGTCTATGTGCAAAGCTGGGTGATGGACTATGTGCACTTCATAGACAGACAGCAGGAGAGCTGGGTGGATGAACATACCATGTGAATGCTAGGTGCAGAGGCAAGTCTATGTGCAAAGCTGGGTGATGGACTATGTGCACTTCATAGACAGACAGCAGGAGAGCTGGGTGGATGAACATTCACATTTATTCAGTAAGGTAAACTCCGTAAAAAAAAAAAAAAAAACACTCCAAAAATGTTGCTATTCATCAAACTGACACACAAAAAAATTGAATAAAAAGTGATCAATAATTCATATGTAGAAAAAAATGGTATAAATGAAAACGCCAAACCATCCTGCAAAAAACAAGCCCTAGTAAGGCTCATTCAGCAAAAAAAAGTTAAAGCTCTCAGAAAATGGTGATTCAAAAACAAATTCATTTTTGTAAAATATTATTTTTAGTCTGTAAGGCTATGTACCCACGTATGCAGAAAATACCTGACTAAAAACCAGACTCCTTCCCAGGAAACGCGCCTTTTTTTACGTGCGTTTTTTGTGCAATTTTTGCATGTTTTTTTCCGGAGTATCCCCAGACTCATAGAAAATAGTTAGAAATGCGGATTTTTCTGCAAAATTAATGAGCATGCTGCGTTTCTTACTGCGATGCATTTTTTTCGTGGAAAAAACACATCAAAATGCACAAAAAATGCAGAATTCATTCAAATGAATGGGATGCTTCTTGTAAGCGTTTTTGCCAGTAAAAACGCTTAAAAAACGTGAAAAAAATGCTTACGTGTGCACACACCCCAAAAGTAGCAAAGCATAAAAAATTATATAAATCTAGCAACCGCACAATGAACTGTGCAAAAAATAAAACAGTAACTGAATTGCTGTTTTTTGTTCATTTTGTGTCTGAAAAATCTGATTAAAAAGCGATCAAATTCAAAGCGATCAACGTTATGTGCCCCAATATGTTACCAAAAAATCTCCAACTTGTCACACAAAAAATAAGCCCTCATGCAGCTCTGTTTAACATATAATAAAATCTTACAACTCTCAGAATATGGTGATGACAAAAATGATTTTTTTAATTGAAAAAGCATTTTTACTGTGTGATAGCAGTAAAACATTAAAAAACCTGATATAAGTCTGGTATCAATGTAATCACACCAACCCGAATAATAAAGTCTTCTTATCACTAATTCTACATGGTGAACCATTGGAAAATAGCAATAAAAGCTATTCTTGCACTGATGTCTATTTGTTCATTCTGCCTCCAGAAAATTGGAATAGGGCTTGGTTCACATTTATCCTGTGCTCTCCGCTGAGCGCTTACATCAGGGTTTCCATGTAAATCTCCAAAAATGCGATTCATACGAAACCCCAGATGAAACCACTCACTTATTAGGCACATAAGGTATCTTTGGACTCTGTCTGGCCTCTGTTCTGGCGGTGTCTCATCATTTCAGGCATCTTTTTAGCGCACAAGTGTGGTTAACCACAGTTCTATGAATGTCTAAAAATAATGTGATTCCAGCCCTGAAAGTTATCAAAAAATGTTATATACCCCAGAATGTTACCAATAAAATTCTTAACTTATCCCGTACAAAACCAGGTCCCACTCAGTTCTGTCATCTGTCACTGGAAATATATAGGGGGTACCCTCGTTACTAGTTTAACAAAGACTCTGGAAAAGCGGAGGCTCCACCCCCTAAAATAAGATCCAGTAAAATCTGTGCTCTTAAATCCAATGCCACTTCCTTCTGAGCACCACTTTGCCTAAACCGCAGTAAGTGGCCACACGTTTGGTATTGTTGTATTGCGGAGAGCGCACTTAATTTATGAGGTGTGTGTCTTTAGAGGCACAAGCAGGAAGCAATGGATGGGGTGCTACAATATATGGGGCACCACACTGTATGAGTGCACAATGTATGGGCACTAAACTGGAATATTTGCAATTCTGCAGAATAAAACCTGGTGTGGAAGTTACAAAACAGGACTTGCAGCCATAGAAGAATTAATTGAGAGGTACAATTTCTACAATGGGGTCACTTTTGCAGTTTGTCTGCTGTTCTGGCATGTTAAAGGCTACACAAATGTCGACCTCAAACTATTCTAGTCAAATCTGTGCCATTAGTGCTCCTGACTTCTCAGCCCTGACTTGTGGCCTAGCATTAGCTTTTGGCCACCTATGGGACAGCTCCACATTTGGGAGAAATTGCGCAGTAAATTGTGGGATCCAGTTCCATCTATTAACCCTTGGGTGTCTGACAAATTTGCAGCAAATAAAAAAATTACATTTTTATGATTATAATTTTATATTTCACATTCCAATGTTACAAAACTCAGTGAGGCACCTGTGGGTTCAAAATACTCACTACACCCCTAAAGGTGCTGTCAAACTAAGCGATCACACCAGCAATCACGACAACGACACGACCTGGCAGAGATCGTTAGTACATCGCTATATGGTCGCTAGTTAGCTTCCAAACCGGAAGATCTCATAAACGACACATCGGCGATCTGTATAATGACCTCGGCGGTCGTTAGGACCTGTCACACAGCTTGTATTGTAAAAGACCCCGACCTCGATAGGCGTAATTGAGCGCAACCTTTTCCACACCACTCAGCACAGATTGGTGGTCACTGTATGTCATGACTGTCTATGTCACAGCTCTCGCTTTGTGATTGGACAACCGCGTAATTAAAAGATGACGTATTTGCGCTCCTTTCCATTGTTCTCGAGTGCAGTGGTTCAAACGAATTTGCTGCAGCCTTCCATTTTGCGTCCTTCCAGCCTTCAGCTTTGCTGCACCAGCGATCCATTCTGTGTCGCTACTGCGACTGGCCCAGATTTATTTATTACTTCAGGATCTCTATAGTGTCTTGTAAGGTAGGCACTTTTTTTTTCTATTTTATAATTTTTTGTCATTTAATTTTTTTGAACTTTATTCAATATTTATATCTGTTTTTATATACAGCAGCCATGGTAGTTTTCCTGCCACTGCCCTCCGCCATCACATCTTGCCGACTTTTTTTTCCTGCCGCGCCCACCACCGCCATTTTTTCCAGCTGTGTTAACGGTTGTCGGCCTTCTCTGAATATTTTTGGGGCAGCCATTTTTGTTTCTGCCGTGCCCACCATCGCCATTTTTTCCAGCTGTGTTAACAGTTGTCTGCCATCTCTGCATTTTTTGGGGCAGCCATTTTTGTTTCTGCTGCGCCCACCCCCGCCATTTTATCCAGCTGTGTCAACAGTTGTCTGCCGTCTCTGAATTTTTGGGGGGCAGCCATTTTTGTTTCTGCCTCGCCCACCACCGCCATTTTTTACAGCTGTGTTAACGGTTGTCGGCCTTCTCTGAATATTTTTGGGGCAGCCATTTTTGTTTCTGCCGTGCCCACCATCGCCATTTTATCCAGCTGTGTTAACAGTTGTCGGCCTTCTCAGAATATTTTTGGGGCAGCCTCGCCCACCACCGCCAATTAATGATCATAGCTGTGTTTTAAGTTGTAGGCTATATACGCATTTTATTTTATCATACCTTTAAATAAAACAAATGTTACTTGTATTGGGCTGTCCTCACATAATCCTTTTTTTTTTTTCAGATGGCCGATAAGCAAGATTTCCTGCGGGACTTCATTGAGATGTACCGCTCGATGCCTTGCTTATGGAAAATAAAATCGGCGGATTATAGCAACAGGATTAAAAAGAAGGAGGCTTACCAAAAACTGGTGGAGCTTACCAAAAACCATTACCCCAATGAGCCAGTGGATGAGTCATCGGTCAAGAAAAGAATTCAGGCCCTCCGCACTGTATACCATAAAGAACTAAACAAAGTGGAGAATTCAAGCAAGTCAGGAGCCGGGTCAGAAGATGTATACGTCCCCAAACTTTGGTACTTTGATCTGCTTGCTTTCACAAGGGACCAAGTAGTACCGAGACAAATGGCATCTATATTGGCACCAGACCCTGTGATCCAGCAGGACTCCCCTGTCGGAGATGTAAGTACTTATCTTGTAGTACACATAGGAATGTACATGCCATTTTGGAATAGAATTATAAAAATGAATTAGCAAAAATCTACACACTAGCAAATAGTTATCCCATAACGTACTGATAATTAATCACTTTGAAAATTAGAGGCCTATGTATTTAACATACCGTTGAAGGACTGTTAATAACCATTGATACTAGTCCCGTTATCACATTTTTGCTGTATGTTGGTGTTATAGTGTGAAGATAAATTTCTTTTGCTTAGTGATGTAACATGTTTTTTCTGTACACGCAGGACACAGAAGAGGCTGTCATCACACCTCCGCTATTCACGCCTGTACAAGACAGTATGGCAACGGTGCAAGAGGAGGAAACAATTGAGCCACCATCCCCATCTGTGCCGAGGCGACTCACATTTTCTGGTCGAAAAAGGAAGGCCCCCACCTCAGCTACTCCAGAATTTATTCAACTTGCCAAAAAAGTACTAACTACACCCCAGAACCTTACCGGCTTTGCGTACTATGCTAATGAGAAGCTGCCAACACTCGATCCAATACAGCATGTTCATGCTGAAAGGCTTATGCTCGAGATGTTGAGTCAAGCAGCAACCGGGAAACTCACTGACACGTCTGCTGTCACGGACAGAAATCACTACCCGCAATACTCTTGGCCGCACAATCCTGAGCGTCTTGAACCTACAATGAGGAGGGGGATAGACCATCAACACAACCCAAGCCTTATTCCCCCACTTTTTTTTATACTCCGCCAAGGCAACATCGTAATGAAAACGATACATATTACCAACAGTTGTAGTTCTGCAAATAATTTTTAACTTTTTTTTCTGTATATATTTTTTTTTAAATTGTTTAATTATTTTTAATAAAAACGTTATTTTTCAACGAATAGAGGTATCTTTTTCTTGTTTTTGTTTGTTATTTGAACATTATTGTAAACTACAATAAAAAGATGGCCGTACACATTAAAATCTTTAACAATAAATACGACCCAGCCGCTTATATAAACTGAAAGTATATAAATATATATATTTGTGACATATTTATATTACATATGTGAATTTTCTTTAACCAAAAAAAACATTAATAAAGCAAAAAAAAGAAAAAATTACTGGGTACTGCCAGCCTCTTGTAGGCCCGCCCAGTACCTCTCCAGCATCACTCCGTGCACGTCCATGGCTGCCAGAGTGACAGCCATAGCTGCTCTCATCCGCCGGTGAGATGCCAGCAGGGCCTGTGCAGTGGGGATTTCTGTTGATGAAATGAGAAACGTAAACCTGTCAATTATTGACACACTACAAACAAAAGGTAAATGGTTGTTGTTTTTATACTTACGGCATTGTGGCGGCTCTGTTGCCTCAGGTGAGGGGCTAATAGCCCACCCCGAACCACTGGCACTAACGGCTATGGGACCAAAAGGAAAATATTTATCGACAACCCTCCATGCTTTCCAAAGTGAATCGTTCAAGTACCCCTTTTTTGCTTTTTTATTTTTTTAATAAATAATTGCTTTAATTACCGGATGGAGACCCGGCAGCGATATCATAGAGTGATGCTGGAGATGGGCTGACAGCGGGCGAAGGGGTAGGCGGTGCTCCGTGATGATCCCCTGGAGATGCTGGGGCTGTTGGTGTTGCTGCCCGCGATGGCGGGCTTGATGGTGATGGTGGTCCTACAAATAGGGAATACAAACCATTGATATCTGAATGTAAAATGCTGTCTTTCATAGTTTAAAAAAAAATCTGTGCCAAATATAGTTAAGCGAGTTATAAAATCGTCACCGGTATTAGAATAACAACTATTGAATAATAACAAGTATTCTAGTTCTTCTCAATTTTTAATGTTCTGTGGTACTCTTTTTGAGTTCCGCTTTTAACCCACAGCAATAAACCTTTTTTATTTTTTATTTTACTACTTTACTAACATTTTAAATTTTATGTTACTTTTAATTTAAAAAAGTTTATCTTTAAATAAAGTAAAAATCTTTTAAAAATCTTTAGATGTGCATCTTTATTTACAAGTTACACCAAAAAAAATAAAAACTAAATAATATTCACACTTCTTTTTATTTTCACTTTCATTATACCACATTGCAAAGGCCCAGCATAACAGCTAATGCCATCATGCTGAATGTTTACAATTTGATCCTTGACAAAAGCAGAACGTGCCCCGTCAGATATCAAGCGGTTAAGTACACGTCCATAGACAACATGCCACTAAAAAAAAAAAAAAAATTGCAGATCCTGTCAAAAACACTCACCCTCTCTCCTTTGGTTTTCTGACCGATTGGTGGCTATGCGCTGGCTTGAGCGGTAACGCAGATCCACCAATATTTTTCTGATCTGCGTCGTGGTCCACTGTATGCCGAAGTTGCACATTAGGCCTCTTTTAATTTTTTTTAACACGCGCTTCTTGTGAAGCATGTTGCGCATTCATAGTCCCACTCATCTACCTGCTGTATTAGATAACGTACCTCGGGCTCCCCCCACGGTACAGAATGCCTGGAAGCCATGTTGTTCACAAATTTGTTCTCCAGGCCGCATTAATGTCACCCACCTGAGCGTCATGACGTCACGGCGCACGGGAACGCTGATGCGTCATAGTTATCCCGCGGCCTCTTTGGGGACGCAACAAGCTTGCATATGTGTAGGCATAACATCATTTTTCCTTCGCCCCATTACTCCCACCTCTCCAATCACACCCCTCATCTTTCTTTCTCCCCATTACTCCCCCCTCCCCATCTCACCCCTCTTTTTGTGTTATCCCCATTACTCCCCCCTCCCCATCACACCAATCACTTAGACTTCTCCCCATTACTCCCCCTCCTCATCACACCCCTCTTTTTTGCCTTCTCCCCATTACTCCCCCCTCCCCATCTCACCCCTCTTTTTGCCTTCTCCACATTATTCCCCCCTCCCCATCACACCAATCACTTAGCCTTCTCCCCATTACTCCCCCCACCCCATCACACCCCTCTTTTTAGCCTTCTCCCCATTACTCCCCTCTCCCCATCTCACCCCTCTTTTTGCCTTCTCCACATTATTCCACCCTCCCCATCATACCAATCACTTAGCCTTATCCCCATTTCTTCCCCCTCCCCATCACACCCCTATATTACTCACCATAACTTTTCCTTCCCCCATCACACCCTTTTTGCCCTTCTCCCATATTGCACAATTTATAAAAATAACACGAAAGCAATTTTGAATGTTAAATATTTTTATTAACAGAAAGTTTAACAAAAGGATAAACAAAAAATTTTTAGCATGCAAACTATATCTGATGCTGCCAAGTCACTGCACCAGGCCCGTTAAAGTATTGGCAGTACTTGTCTCGGCAGGCCTTTGCATCGTCCTTGCTCCTGCCTTGATTAACAGGTTGAAGTCCTGCTATTGCGGGATCATTCTCACGCCATTCTCCGAGCACCACGTCACCATTGCTGTCCGAGTCCATGAAGCCTGGCTGACTGTAAGCTACAGCATCGCGTTGCCGAAGAAAATTGTGCAGCACACAACAGGCCAACACCACGGAGTCTACCTGTCTCCCCCATATGTCTCTGAACTAATCTCCCGCTACCTTCCCTCACGTAATCTCCGGTCCTCCCAAGACCGCCTTCTCTCCTCCACACTTATTCGCTCCTCACCCAACCGCCTCCAAGACTTCTCCCGAATAGCCTCTATTCTCTGGAATTATTTGCCCCAACAAGTCCGACTATCAACCACATTTGGATCCTTCAGACGGAACCTGAAAACCCACCTCTTCAAGAAAGCCTACAGCCTGCAATGACCCCGCTACCTCCTTCTCTCTCACCACTACCGGTGATCTCACCTCAACCAACACCGAAACTGCTGCAACCCACCAACCTACTGTCTCCTTCCCCACCATCCTGTAGCATGTAAGCCCGAAAGGGCAGGGTCCTCTCTCTCTCCCCTCTGTATCAGTCTGTCATTGTTAGTTTGTTTACTGTAAGTGATATCTGTAATTTGCATGTAACCCCTTCTCATGTACAGCACCATGGAATCAATGGTGCTATATAAATAAATAATAATAATATAGAATCCAACTTCATGTTGATTGGTGTGTGGAAAACCCTGAAGCGGTTGGCCATTATGCCGAACGCATTCTCAACAACGCGGCGTGCCCTTGACAGTCTGTAATTAAAAATACGCCTTTCCTCTGTCAAAGTCTTTTGTGGGTACGGCTTCACAAGATGCGCATGAAGGGGGAAGGCTTCATCGCCCACAAAAGCAAAGTTAAGATTGGCGGTGGTGTCCATGTTGGTTGGCAAGTGCAGTTGTGAGTTAATCAAGCGTTCCCCAAAAATAGTGTGCTCCAAAACGCCTCCGTCCGAAACCCTTCTGTTCATGCCAACATCTACGTTTATAAATTCATAATAGGCATTAGCAAGGGCCATGAGGATCACGCTGAAGTAGCCCTTGTAGTTATAGAAATAACTTCCGCCGTTGGCTGGTTGTGTAATCCGCACATGTTTGCCATCCAAGGTACCACCACAGTTTGGGAACTGCCAAATACGTTCAAAATCCATTGCAATTTTTTGCCATTCCGCCATGGATTTTGGAAAAGGCATGCAGCTTCGTAGACTGCGGACGATGGCGTTGCATGTCTCTGGAATTAACACGCTGAGGAGTTATCGATAAACAGCAGCTGAAAATTGCAAGTCTTTCATTGAACGTCCAGTTGCCAGGAATCGCAGCGTGACTGCCAAACGTTCCTCTGCCGAAACAGCTGCACGCATCTTGGTATCCTGCCATTCAATGAGTGTCCTCACACATTCCAGTATCAGCTTGAATGAATCCTCCGACATGCGTAGATAATTTCTGAAATCCTGCAGATTCTTCACCTGCAACTCCCTCACTAGATGCATGTGGGTGAATTTGGACCTCTGCTCCAGCCATTCTCTGGTCCAACTGCGACGCTTTTGTTTGGAACGCCTCTCTTCCATCCGCGCCTCTTATTGCCGATCTCCCTCCATCAGTAATGCAGCTGCCACAATCACACGCTCCGCGGTGATCATGTTCATAATGAGCAACCTGCCCGGTAAAGAACAGAAAAGTTATTTAATTAAGTTTAAAAAAAAAAGTTAAGAGTAATTTCAGAGTGTTAACATTGCATTTGTTAACACTGGAAAAACAAGCGAGCTTACAAAAGCCAAAAATGGCGGGGGTGGGCGCGGCTGTCAAAAGATTGCTAGGTTATCAAAAGTTATAGAGGATCAAATATTACAAATAGATTACCTCACAAAGCAACAAAGACCCAAAAATTGCAGGGGTGGGCGCGGCAAGAAAAAAAAAAAATTCCCAGCAACACGTCTGTATATATAAGAAAAGGTGTGTTAAGATTCCAAAAAAAAAAAAAACATCACAAAACATCACAAACAATATGTACCTTGCAAGGGAAAACCAAAAATCAAGAAGGTATAAATTCCAAAGATGAAGCGCAGCAGCGACTCAGACTGGATCACAAAAAACCCACCACACACGATAGTATCCTCGCAACAACGCACAAAGGACTAGCACCAGAACGTTGGAGTAATCCACAAAGTGCGCTGGAACATTGGATGGGGGCGCAGTTTGACGTTTTCATTTATTGCTGAGGTGATGTTGTGGCCACCAATCAGAGCTGAGGGGAGTTACAAAAGAAAACCTAGTCCCGCCTGCGCCGCTGACATATATGAGTCGCCAACGAGGTCGTTCGTCGTTCATAAATGGTGTCAAACTCAGAGATTAAGGCTCACCAGCGGGACGCCAACGATCAAAATACAGTCCAGAACGTTTGTGCACGATCAGCGACATCGCAGCGGGGGCCACGTCACCGCTACATGTCACACTCAGCGACATCGTCAGCAATGTCGATGCTGCGTCATAAAATCGGTGTCGCTTAAGCGATATCGCTAGCGATCTCGCTTAGTGTGACATGGCCTTAAATTAATTCCTTAAGCAACAAAGCTTTCAATATGCGGTCACTTGTGGTGGATTCTGCTGATCTGACACCTCAGGAGCTCTGCTGATATCAACCAAAATCTATTCCCATGGAATCTACGTTCTAAAAGCCAAGTAGTGCTCCTTTCTATCCGATCCCTGCTGTGAGCTCAAATAGTAGACTACTACCACATATAGGGTACTGTCACAGTTAGTAGAAATTGCATAGCAAATTATGGTGTCCATTTTCTCCTATTATCCCTCGTGATAATTATAAATTTAGTGCTAAAACAGTATTTAAGTGGAAAAAATTAAATTTTTTGATTTTACATCTAAATGTTAAAAAGTTTTATAAACCACCTGTAGGTTAAAAATGCTCAGTACATCCCTAGATGAATTCCTTGAGTGGTCTATTTTCCAAAATAGGATCACTTGTGGTGGGTTTCTGCTGTTTTGACACCTCAGGGGCTTGACCAATAGAGCCTACAATCTATTCAAGCAGAATCCGAGTTCTAAAAGCCATCCAATCCCTGCCGTGTGCTCAAACAATAGACTACAACCACATATGGGGTATTACCATGTTAGGTAAAAATTGCATATCAAATTATGGGGTATACTTTTTCTAATTACCCCTAATGTAAATTATAAATTTAGTGCTAAAAGAGTATTTTAGAGGAAAAAATGTAACTTCTTGTTTTCACAGCTATAAAGTTTTGTGAATCACCTGTAGGTTAAAAATGCCCAGTTCACCATTAGATTAATTCCTTGAGGAGTCTAGTTTCCAAAATTGGGTCACTTGTGAGCTTGTTTCTGCTGTTTGGGCATGTCTGGAGCTCTGCAAATGAGACATGGCATTCACAATCCATTCCAGACAAATTTACGCTCTAAAAATCAAATAGCACGCTTTCCTTCCTGAGCCCTGCTGTGTGCCCAAACAGCAGTTCTTGACCATATATAGGATATCATCGCTTTCCAGTAAAATTGCGTAACAAATTATGGTGTCAATTTTCTTTTATTATCCATATATTTTTTAGCGTAAAAAGCATAATTTTTGTTTTCACATACACATTTTAAAAAGTTCTATGAAGCACCTACCGGTTCAACAAGCTAAACACACCCCTAGATGAATTCCTTTATAGGTCTAGTTTCCAAAATGGGGTCATTTGTTGGGGTTTCTGCTATTTTCTTACACCAGGGGCTCTGCAAATGAAACATGTTGACTGCAATCTATTCCAGCCAAATTTACATTCCAAATCTGGATAATAAATATCAGGTGCCTTAACAGTACTTTTTGACTACATGTTAGGTATTACTGTGCTCTGAAGAAAGTAGGTAATAAACTGTTGGTCCACTTTTTCATGCTGTCTCTTGCAAAAGTGACAAATTTGGAATGTGACATTGCCAACAGATCACTTCCTTAACAGCAGCCTTTTGGGGAACCTTCAGCGGAATTTGGACACCCCCAATTTGTGGCTCTAGACCCCTTCTGTGGTGAGCCTGCTCCCTTTCCAGTACGGGGAAGTGATGATGTTCTGTTTCCCTAGGGATTTCTCGACAACCTGGTACCTCTTCACCAGGCCAACCAGGTCGTCCGTGTTCCGAGGTTCGGCCTGGGCAACCCAGGCCTGTACTGGCCTGGGAAGGGAGTGGATGTGTCACGCGGGGCTTAGGTCAACTAAGGCAGAAATACCCGGGGCCCCTGTGGTGTCCCTTTCACTAGGGGAAACCCTGTCTGACCCTCAACTCAGGGTTTTTGCTGATGGTGCAAATGCCTGAGCCTCCACCCTATCCTTATCTCCTGCTCAGCCCTAAGCTTAACCCTCCACCCTCCACCCAATGAGGAGACAAACCACCAAAGCCCCAAAAAATAAAGACAGACAGGGAGAAATTAAACTGCACCGCGCCGCATACACACAGGACTATACAGTAATGTGAACAGGGCACAACAAAACACAAATATGGGAAGGCGAGAAGGTAACAATGGATCATACGACACCAGATATGAATCTCTCTCCCTCTCCAACACCTCCACTCCAGACCGGAACCACTTGGTATGACACACAAGCTATAATCGGCGACGCCCATAGGCCAGCACGACTATTTAAAGACCGTGGGCGTGACCAACCATCCAACCTGATCTCCAGCTAGATTAACCCCCGATAGCCTGAGAAATTCAAGCCGGCGCCACTGAGGCTATAGTGGACGGAGGTGGAACTACCTCTGCCTGCCGGACGCTGTGGTGTGAATAGCGTCCGACATGACAGTACCCCGTCTTCTACGAGGGACCCCAGGGCCCTCAAGACTCATAGGACCCGGCTTGTCCGGATGACGACGGTGAAAAGAACTGACCAGCCGATCTGCATGTATGTCCGAGGCTGGTACCCAAGACCTCTCCTCCGGACCATACCCCCGCCAGTGTACCAAATACTGAAGAGTACGGCGCACTACTCGAGAGTCCACTACCTTGGAGACCTCAAACTCTAAATCGCCATCCACCATGACCGGAGGTGGCATCGGCGTCGTGTCCACAGAGCCTACCACCTTTTTCAATAAAGCCCTGTGAAACACGTTGTGTATCTTGTATACTGCAGGAAGTTCCAACCGATAAGCAACTGGGTTAATGATGGCAGCAATCTTAAAAGGCCCAATAAACCTTGGACCCAATTTTAAAGATGGAATTTTGAGTTTTATATTTTTAGTCGCTAACCACACCCATTCACCCACACACAGGTCCGGACCTGGCACGCGTCTACTGTCAGCCACCCGTTTGTACCTCACACTCATGCTCAACAATCACTGTTTCACGCTCCTCCAGACCGATGATAATTGAGCTCCTAGCTGGTCCTCCTCCGGGACGCCCCCCGAGTCACCCTGACGTAAGGTACAAAATTGAGGATGTTGACCGTAAACACAAAAGAACAGAGACTCTCCCAATGACTCTTGACGGTGATTATTTAACGCGAACTCGGCCAGAGGAAGGAAAGTAGACCACTCCTCTTGGTTGTCGGACACAAAGCATCGTAAATACTGCTCCAGATTTTGGTTCATGCGCTCAGTTTGACCATTTGACTGTGGATGAAACGCTGATGAATGTGACAACTTGATCCCCAAACGTGAGCAAAAAGCTTTCCAAAACCTCGCAACAAATTGAGTTCCCCTATCAGATACTATGTCCGACGGAACTCCGTGGAGTCTGACCACCTCCTGCACAAACACCTGAGCCAACGTCTTCGCATTGGGCAAGGAAGGCAATGAGACAAAATGCGCCATCTTTGAAAATCGGTCAACCACCACCAGGATGACCGTGTTCCCCGCCGAGACTGGCAAGTCAGTGATAAAATCCATGGAGATCTCTGTCCATGGCCTATTAGGTACCCCCAGAGGCTGTAGCGTGCCAGCAGGACGGGCTCGGGGCGACTTGGCCCTGGCGCACGTGATGCAAGCTGCCACGTACGAGACCACGTCCTGCAGGATTTTGGGCCACCAGAAACGACGCGATACCAGCTCCAAGGTGCCCTTAACCCCTGGATGACCAGCCAGTACTGAGTCGTGATGTTCTCTCAACACCTTAAGACGAAGTTGAAGGGGTACAAATGATTTGTTGGCGGGAAGTCCTGGCGGTACCTCCTCTTGGGCCTCGGCAATCTCCGCCTCTACCTCAGTCGTGAGAGCCGAAACCACTACACCTTCCTGGAGGATGGGTACCGGCTCTTCCCGAGGTTCTCCCCCCAGAAAACACCTGGACAAGGCATCCGCCTTGGTGTTTTTAGCCCCGGGACGGTAAGTCACCAGAAAATTGAAACGTGTAAAAAACAATGCCCAGCGAGCCTGCCTAGGAGACAGACGCTTGGTCGACTCCAGATAGAGCAGGTTCTTATGGTCGGTGATGACTGTGACCTGGTGAGCCGCCCCCTCCAAGAAGTGTCGCCATTCCTCAAAAGCCAATTTGATGGCCAACAACTCCCTGTTGCCGATATCATAATTCCGTTCGGCCGGCGACAGCTTCTTGGAGAAGTAGGCGCATGGATGCATATCGCTCAAAGATGAGCCCTGTGACAGTACTGCCCCCACTCCCACCTCAGACGCATCAACCTCCACCACAAAAGGTTTAGACACGTCTGGTTGCACCAGAATGGGGGCTGAAGCAAAACTGTTCTTCAGACGCTCAAATGCACGTATCGCCACCTTAGACCAGCTAGTCAGATCGGTACCTTTTTTTGTCATGTCCGTGAGCGGTTTGGCTATAGTAGAAAAGTGTTTTATAAATTTCCTATAATAATTAGCAAACCCAAGGAACCGCTGGAGCGCTTTCAGATTATCAGGCCTTTCCCATTGTAGCACCGCTTGCACCTTAGCGGTGTCCATTTTAAACCCTGCGGCGGACACAATATATCCCAAAAAAGGCAACTCCTGAACAAAAAATAAGCATTTTTCCAGCTTAGCATAGAGCTTATTCTCACGGAGCAACTGTAACACCTGCCTGCCATGCTCTAAATGAATGTCCCGGTCGCTCGAATAAATGAGGATATCATCCAGGTATACAATCACAAATTTCCCCAGGACATGAGCAAATACGTCATTAATAAAATGTTGGAAAACAGCAGGCACGTTTGTCAACCCAAATGGCATAACCAGGCTCTCAAAATGACCCTCAGGAGTGTTAAAGGCCGTCTTCCACTCATCCCCCTGACGGACCCTTATGAGGTTATACGCACCCCTGAGGTCAAGCTTGGAAAACCACTTTGCCCCCGCCACCTGGTTGAACAAATCAGGGATCAAAGGCATCGGGTATGGATCACGGATCGTAATCTGGTTTAACTCCCGGAAATCCAGACACGGCCGTAAACCCCCATCTTTCTTCTTAATGAAGAAAAACCCCGCTGCTACAGGCGAGGACGAAGGCCGGATGTGTCCTTTGTTCAGACTCTCCGCGATGTAGTCTTTCAGAGATTGTCTCTCTGGACCAGAAATATTAAACATCCTGGCCTTAGGTAATTTGGCCCTGGGTTTTAACCTAATCGCACAGTCATAGGCTCTATGTGGAGGCAGTTCTGAGCAACCCTTCTCAGAGAAAACATCCGTGAAATCCTGCAAAGCCTCCGGAATGCTGGGCGTCACGGCGGACACACATGTGGCCAAGCAATTGTCCTGGCAAAAACCACTCCATTGGACTATGTCTTGAGTTTTCCAATCAATCACCGGGTTATGCCTGGACAACCATGGAAAACCCAGGACCATTTGTGCTGGGAGATTACGGAGGACCCTACATGTAACCCACTCAGAATGTAGGACCCCAATGTGGAGTTTCACCTCAGCCACAAACTCCGTAATCTCCCCCTGAGGGAGGGGAGCGGCATTAATGGTAACCACCTGAATAGGATGAGGGAGTTTTTCGATCTTAAACCGGGCAGTGCGTGCAAACTCCTCATCTATGAGATTGGTGGCGGAACCGCTATCCACAAACACTGATATTGGTAGCTCTCTGCCCGCGATAATAACCTTGGCAGGGAGCATACATTGAGATACCATCATGGAGGATATGCATACGCTCAGTTGGGTCTCCTCCATACCCACTGAGCTTAGCAGTTTTCCGCCTGTGTGACCTTCTTCGGTAGCACAGGACAAGCGTTAACATAATGATTCCTTTTACCACAGTAAAAACATGCTCCGGGCTTCCTGAACCCAGGAATGCGACGCTTAACCTGTGACACCCCCGCAATTTGCATAGGTTCAGTGGGCTCACCTGCAGCAACCACACTTGCACCCCTGCTTTCCCCCAGGGGTAGCGTCTCCTGTGCCCCCTGACGCAAACGGCGATCAATACGTATAACCAAACCTATGGCAGACTCCAACGATGCAGGAGTCTCATACATCAGGAGGGCCTGTTTAACTCTTCCTGAAACCCCATGAATAAACTGACTCCGCAGCGCTGGGTCGTTCCACTGTGTGTCTACTGCCCAACGGCGAAATTCTGAGCAATAGTCTTCCGCCATACGTTCCCCCTGACGGAGGGCGCGGATTTTAGATTCTGCTAGAGCTAATCTGTCGGGATCATCATAAATGAGCCCGAGTGCAGAAAAAACATTATCGACAGAATGAAATGTAGCAGAGTCAGCTGGTAAGGAAAATGCCCATGCTTGGGGGTCCCCACTCAGTAATGATAACACCAGGCCCACCCGCTGAGCCTCATTACCTGAGGAGACAGGGCGCATGCGCAAGTATAACTTGCAGGCCTCCCGAAATATGACAAATTTGCTGCGTTCCCCTGAGAATCGTTCTGGCAGCGGGATCTTCGGCTCTGCACCGACACCTGCAGATGCCGTTTGCACCTTCGCTACTACCAGGCCCTGCTGCTGAACTGCCCCTTTTAATTCGGAGACCTGTAAGGACAGCGCCGCCAACTGGCGGGTTATGGGATCCATGGACTCCTGAAAAAAGTGGGCCGATTATAATGTCACGCGGGGCTTAGGTCAACTAAGGCAGAAATACCCGGGGCCCCTGTGGTGTCCCTTTACTAGGGGAAACCCTGTCTGACCCTCAACTCAGGGTTTTTGCTGATGGTGCAAATGCCTGAGCCTCCACCCTATCCTTATCTCCTGCTCAGCCCTAAGCTTAACCCTCCACCCTCCACCCAGTGAGGAGACAAACCACCAAAGCCCCAAAAAATAAAGACAGACAGGGAGAATTTAAACTGCACCGCGCCGCATACACACAGGACTATACAGTAATGTGAACAGGGCACAACAAAACACAAATATGGGAAGGCGAGAAGGTAACAATGGATCATACGACACCAGATATGAATCTCTCTCTCTCTCCAACACCTCCACTCCAGACCGGAACCACTTGGTATGACACACAAGCTATAATCGGCGACGCCCATAGGCCAGCACGACTATTTAAAGACCGTGGGCGTGACCAACCATCCAACCTGATCTCCAGCTAGATTAACCCCCGATAGCCTGAGAAACTCAAGCCGGCGCCACTGAGGCTATAGTGGACGGAGGTGGAACTACCTCTGCCTGCCGGACGCTGTGGTGTGAATAGCGTCCGACATGACAGGATGAACCTGTCCATCACCACCCACTTGACCATCTAGGTAGTAGTGGAAGACTCTGGCTGAAACCACTCCTGGATTAGGTGTAGCAAGTCAAACATCTGCGAGCGAGGGAATTTGTCACCAGCATATGCTCAGTGGTGAACTTGTTGTGCTCTAACCGACATAGTTACTCCCAGGCATGCCAAGACTTTGGTTTTTAACTTGGGGTATTCCTCGGCATCCTAAGTTATGATATGCCTTTTGGAGTTCACCTGTCAAATATGGCATCAGCACCTCCGCCCACTGCTCTGGCAGAAGTCTCTCCCGATCAGCCAACCTCTCGAAAACCATGAGAAAAGCTTCCGCATCATCTCTCGGGGTCATCTTCTGCATGGCCCGCCTCATTGTCTTGTGGACGAGTGATTCATCACCTGGGTTTGGGGAAGGGGTGGTTTCTCTGCTGCGGACATGCCCTGGCCTGCCATTACTGCTGTTGGATCTGCTGCATCAGGAGTTTATTTGTCTCCTGCTGTGCTTGGTGCTGCTGGTAGAGTTGCTGCTGGCTTATGATCAGGTGCTTGATCAACTCCTCCATTCTGTCTCTGCATGGTCAGACACAGTCATTACAGAGTACATAGCAGGGGCTCATTTATAAGATTATCTCAGCACAGGAAAAACATCTTTAAACACATCTATTGATTAAAATTAACCTTGTTCATGAGACAACCCGTTTAAGATTAAAATTGTCTCCATCACTAAGGGGTTAAACATAACATAACAAGCCAGTCATGACAAGAAGGCGGTCTAAGCATTCAACTTTTGCATACAAAGAGTATTGCCTTTTGCACAATGATCATTCTTGGGTGGCGAGTAACATTGAGTTAATAAATTCGAGTGGAAATGTCGGCCGTTTTTCTGAACTGTAAAAGGCCATCAGTTTTTAACAAATGCTTATTATAACCTTAACATTCACCTCTTCAGCCCCTCCACATCACCTATCCATTCCTCACCGCATCTTCAGATCGCCACCACTTGCACTGAAATCCTACACAAAAGTTCTGTGCAAGCACATGAAAGGTCACGGTGTTATAGCATCACAGCATGCATCATGACATTGCAGTTGAATGTGCAAAACCCTCCCTGGCCTCATGGCCCAGGATGGGAGACCCTGTGGCTTCAGCATGATAATTGGCGATCCGAAGAAGCAAAATCAGATGAGTGATGGTGAGGACTGTATGGGCCAAAGATGTGAGGTGAGTATAGTTTGTTTGTTTTTTTTTCATTTTTGACATCTTATGTTTATTATGCTCTGGGGTTTGTATAGACCCCAGAGCATAATAAGTGATATTAGTTTTGGTAGAATGAACATTCTGTTTAAAATGGGAAAGGAGGCAATGTATTATGAGTAATCATGAGTAGTGTTGAGCGATACCATCCGATATTGAGAAATATCGGATCGGATTGGATCGGCCGATACCCAAAAAGTATCGGGTATCGCCGATTCCGATACCGGAAGTCCCATTCAAGTCAATGGGATAGAAATATCGGAATAAAAAAAACCCCTTTCTGTACTTGCACATCCTGTACGGGAGGGGGGAAGAGTGTGGACGGTGCGTGGGTGGACATTGTGCATGTCTGTGTGCGGGCGGGGTCTGTGCGGGCCTGCCGGGGGTCTGTACGGGCCGGGGGTCTGTGCGGGCCTGCCGGGGGTCTGTACGGGCCTGCCGGGGATCTGTGCCGGCTGCCGGGGTCTCTGCGGACTGCCGCGGGTCTTGTGTGTGTACAGGCATCGTCCGATGGGACTACAAGTCCCATTGGGCGATGCCTGCTACAATGACAGTGATTGACACATTAGCCAATGATGGGACAGTAGTAGTCCCATCATCCGGCTAATGTGTTGAATGTAAAAAAAAAAATACTACATATATACTACATATATACATACTACATACATACTACATATATACAACATTCATACATACTACATACATACTTAATATATACTACATTCATACAACATACATACTACATTCATACAGCATACATACTACATAAATACTTCATATATACTACATTCATACAACATACATACATACTACATTCATACAGCATACATACATACTACATTCATACAGCATACATACATACTACATACATACAACATTCATACAACATACGTACATACATACTACATACATACTTCACATATACTACATTCATACAACATACATACATACTACATACATACTACATATATACTACATTCATACAGCATACATACATACAACATTCATACAACATACATACATACTACATATATACTACATTCATACAACATACATACATGCATACTACATACATGCTACATTCATACAACATACATACATACTACATATATACTACATTCATACAACATGCATACTACATACATACTACATATATACTACATTCATACAACATACATACATACTACATGCATACTACATATATACTAAATTCATGCAACATACATGCATACTACATACTGTACATACTACATTCATACAACATACATACATGCATACTACATACATACTACATATATACTACCTTCATAAAACATACATACATACTACATACTACATATATACTACATTCATACAACATACATAAAACATGCTACAGACATACAATATACATACAACATACATGCTACATACAATACATTCATACAATACATACATATAGACATACAGTACATACAACATAGAGTACATACTCACCATCACTTGTCACTTTGTTCCCAGAAGCCAGTGTCATCTGTGAGAAAAATTAGAAAATAACAAACAAGCGATATACTTCCTGATCCGCAGAAATCCACGAGTGTCCCACGACGATCTCCCATGGAGAACAGCAGCATCAGCTGATGCAACCGCTCTCTAGGGGCCCCAGGAATATAATGACGGGAAGTAGGTATCATTCCGCACTGTATTCCTCCGCCACTGTAAAAAAATAGTCCCTAGTCTCACTTTTGGCATTGCTGTGTGAGAAAGTTCCCACGCAGCTTTTGCCATAAAGTGAGACCAGTGAACGATAGTAACCTCTCAGTGGTGCAGTGGTGCAGTGCAGCAGATCGTCGTGGGACACTCGTGGATTTCTGCGGATAAGGGAGTATATCGCTTGTTTGTTATTTTCTAATTTTTCTCACAGATGACACTGGCTTCGGGGATCAAAGTGACAAGTGATGGTGAGTATGTACTCTATGTTATATATACTGTATGTCTATATGTATGTATTGTATGAATGTATTGTATGTAGTATGTATTTTGTATGTCTGTAGCATGTTGAATGTATGTTGTATGTATGTAGTATGCATGTATGTATGTTGTATGAATGTAGTATATACTGTATGTAGTATGTATGTAGTATGTAGTATGCATGTATGTATGTTGTATGAATGTAGTATGTATGTAGTATGTATGTATGTTGTATGAATGTAGTATATATGTAGTATGTATGTAGTATGTATGTATGTATGTTGCATGATTGTAGTATATATGAAGTATGTATGTAGTATGTTTGTTTGTTGTATGAATGTAGTATATATGTAGTATGTACTATGTATGTATGTATGTATGTATGTTGTATGAATGTAGTATATATGTAGTATGTATGTATGTTGTATGAATGTTGTATATATGTAGTATGTATGCTGTATGAATGTAGTATGTATATAGTATGTATGTATGCTGTATATATGTAGTATGTATGTTGTATGAATGTAGTATATATGTAGTATGTATGTATGCTGTATGAATGTAGTATATATGTAGTATGTATGTTGTATATATGTAGTATGTATGTTGTATGAATGTAGTATATACTGTATGTAGTATGTATGCAGTATGTATGTATGTTGTATGAATGTAGTATATATGTAGTATGTATGTAGTATGTATGTTGTATGAATGTAGTATATATGAAGTATGTATGTAGTATGTATGTATGTTGTATGAATGTTGTATATATGTAGTATGTATGTATATATATATATTTTTTTTTTTACATTCAACACATTAGCCGGATGATGGGACTACTACTGTCCCATCATTGGCTAATGTGTCAATCACTGTCATTGTAGCAGGCATAGCCCGATGGGACTTGTAGTCCCATCGGACGATGCCTGCACACAGACACAAAGACCCCCGGCAGCCCGCACAGACCCCCTGCAGGCCCGCACAGACCCCCGGCAGCCGGCACAGACCCCCGGCAGGCCCGCACAGACCCCCGGCAGGCCCGCACAGACCCCCGGCAGGCCCGCACAAACCCCCGGCAGCCAGCACAGACCCCCGGCAGGCCCATACAGACCCCCTGCAGTCCGCACAGACCCCCAGCAGCCGGCACAGACCCCCGGCAGGCCCGTACAGACCCTCGGCAGGCCCGCACAGACCACGCATCATGATGCGCACAGACCGCGCATCATGATGACATCAATTCAGCAGCCAATCACAGCCACAACAGTGGCTCATTGCATTATGGGAACTTCCAATTCCAGTATCCGATATTGTAAAAATATCGGTACTCGGTATCGGAATTCCGATACAGCGAATATCAGCCGATACCCGATATTTGCAGTATCGGAATGCTCAACACTAATCATGAGCGAATGTGCTCATTATGCAGCCACAGGGACTCAAACATAATATACGAGCACTCCCAGATGCTCGGATAAGATGTTATCCGAGCATGTTCGTGGAGTGCCCGCCGCCAGGGTACCCAGTACCGGGCCGGTTCTTAAGGGGATGTGTCACGGCAGCAGTGACCTGGTCTGTGGCCCTGGGTGTCCAATGAAAATGATGATAAATTGGGAATAAAGTTTATAACATCCTGTTCGTGACACCAAAATGGAGCGCCCACCAGAGCTTTAGGGATACGCGGTATCGGGCCGGTTCTTAAGGGGATGCGTCACGGCAGCAGTGACCCGGTCCGTGGCCCTGGGCGTCCAATGAAAAATGATAAGGGGATGATAAAGTTTATAAGAGATTCGTGACGCCACCTGTTGTACTCGGTGTTAGCAGACACTGCAGATTCAGTCCACTGGGGCAGTTGTTGATGAGTCCTTAGTTTCTCCACTAGTTTTGGGGCCGGTCCCTTAACTGTGATCTGGTCCCTCCACCTGACAGCGGTCAGCATGATACGGGCCCCATGGATGGATTTCTCACTACCTGTGCCCCTAGGACCCCTTCTTCCTTCCTCTGAAGCTTATCTTTCTGTCTTTTCTTCTCTCTTGCTACTGTCGTCTGCAGCTGGGACGAGCTCCGCATGGCTCCAGTCCCCAACCTAGACTGACTGTCCTTCTCTCCACTGTCACTGCTCTCTCACTACAAGCTCCTCCCTACTCCTCTTTCTCCACCCACACCCTCTATCCAGCTCTCACCTGGCCATGAGAGGACTGGTGTTGAGTGCAAGTGTCAGAATCCTGGGTAATGACCCCTCCTTACCTGAGAGTGGGGTACCGCACCTCTGGATAAGGTGCAATACCTTTGTGGCAACTGAACCGTAGGGGCACCACATTCCCGCATCACTAATTGTGATGGCTTATGCTTTTTACTATCCTGTGCCACAATGTGCATTCCATGGAGCCATATATTTATTTATTTTACTTGCTTATATACCGCCATTCATTCCATAGCACTTTACAGACATTATCATCACTGTCTCTATTGGGATTCATAATTTAAATTCCCTATCAGGATATCTTTAGATTTAGGCCGGGGTCACACTTGCAAGTGCAATGAGAGTAACTCGAGCCTCAATACCCGGCACTGCCGCCGGCGGTTCGGACCGGAGCGTTCAGCTGCATAGAAAGACATGCAGCTGCACACTCCGTTCCCGAGTGCCGGCGGCAGTGCCAGGTATTGGGGTGCGAGTTTATCGCATTAAACTCGCAAGTGTGGCCCCATCCTAACTCTAAAGATATCCTGATAGGAAACTGGAGAACACCGATGTAAACATAGGGAGAACATACAAACTCCTTTCAGTTGTTGATCTTCATATGGGTGGAACTCAGGACCCCAGCGCTGCAGTACTTACCGCTGTAAGAGATTTTAAAGTCAGAATCCATAGAAATCAGTGTGTTTTGTTCAATTAAATACTATATTATAGACTTGCTCGAAAGAAGCATTTATTTTAGAGAAAAGTAACTCAATGGATCAACTTTTGGGTCACATGAAATGCCACTTTAGAGACTGCCTTGACCTGACCTTTGATGCATGACCTATGCAACCCTTCCACTAGCGCCTAGCTCTACATAAAATCTAAAAATGTTACAGACAATTTGGTACAGATTCTATACATATAAATTATAATGAAATTATAAAGGCAGATTATAAATAGGAGTACAGTCCCCAAATTCTCGAATTTCTATCATCATTGGGGAGAGAATTCGAACACAGAATCTGTGACCTCGGCATTGGGGATGATGGCTGCAATAAAACAGTCATACAATGTATACTTTCTTACTATTAAAGGGCACAGCAGAGCATTGCATTCTGTGATGGAGCGGCAAGGCGGTTAATAGAGAGTGAAATTGGAGAAGAATGTGTGGACGCTTACGGCTTTTATCCTAAAAACAAATAGAGAATTCTTCAGGACTGCTGCAGGAATTAAACAATTAAACAATGATCCACTTGGGGAGGATTTAAACTGTTGCCATGGGAGTGGGAAAGCTTTTCTAGACAAGTTCTGGATGGGCTGGAGGTTGGATTTGAGAGGGCAAGTGTCCATTGTCTTCGATCATTTGCATTTGGTGGGATTAGTTCCAATCGAGCTCTTAGTATACAAACAAGATGGCAAAATATACCCTGGAAAATATTACCGAGGGCATCCAAGAGGCAAAAGAGCGGAGACAATAGGTCGATCTTAGGTGACACGCAGTCAGATATATGACATAAAATGTTTATTATAGTCCATCATTCTGCTAATAAGTTTAAGAAATTTGCTTTATTTTCACATATTGGCACCAAGCCAAGGCTTTTGTAGGTCAGGCTGCATTTTTAAGCTACAGTTTGCCCTTCCTCCATTTTTTTTTTTGTGGCTATAAAAAGCAGCTAAAATGTAAATTACATGTCCATGTTATTTTATTTGATCGTTGACTGTTATTTCTCAGTAAAGCATCTTTTAGAACTGTTACTCTAAAGAATTATGAAAGAAAACACAAAAAAAAACTCCTAATAACTACGTCTTGCTATTCTTCTAACTGTACGAGACTTTTATCAATAAGTGGCGTTTCAATGGCTGGGAAAGGGCTGCAGTGAGAACATAGGTTTAAAAATGAGAGGAAAACAAGCACTTACGTGTGACCTATTTTTGATTTTAATCCATTAGAAGTAAACAATAGAGGTTCCTTTTGAATGACGGCAAGCAGAGGTCTTGAGAAACAAAGGCGATTGATACAAAAAGCATCTTAGACAAAGACTAGCATTTATTGACTAAAACCTGCACACGCCTTCATGTGCTGATTACAAAGAGTGTAATAGCTGGAGGAAGCATAGAATCCTACCAGTCTTTCTGCTTCAGTGTTAGGCCGGTTTCACATTTGCGCTTCAGGGCGCAGCGATGGCCTGCGCACGGCCGCCGCTAAGCCCCGCCCCCTGCCGCTCCTCCGCCGGTAACTTTATCACTGAGGACGCAGGCTGTGCGGAGTATGCGTTTGGCGGCGCGCCGACCAGCGCCAAACGCAACCTGTTGCAATTTGGTTGCGCTCGGCGCACCGTCAAAACGACGCAGGCGCCGCCAAATGCATACTGCGCACGGCCTGCGTCCTCAGTGATAAAAATAGGGGACGCATGACGCATGCAGCGTCATGTGCCCGGAGGCGGAGCTGTGCCCTGAAGCGCAAATGTGAAACTGGCCTTACTATGTTTCATCACTGGTTCATTCTTCAATAAATAATCCGTTGCTAAGGCTAGTTTCACACTTGCTTTTTTTTGCAGCGCGTTTTTCCCGCAAAAAAACGCATTGAAAAAACGCATACATAAGCATACAACTGCTGCGTTTTTTTCAAGCATTTTTATGAGCATGCATGAAAAAAACGCAGCGTTTTTATGCGTTTGTATGCGTTTTTAGCGCGTTTTTACCGCGTTTGTGTTTTTTTCCAACATTTTTAGGTGGCCCCTCACACTACCAAAACCATGACTTTACTAACCCTAACCCTGACCCTAACCCTAACCCTGACCCTAACCCTAACCCTGACCCTAACCCTTAACCAAATCATACTTAACCCTAACCCAAACCCTAAACCCTAACTAACCCTAACCCTAACCCTGACCCTAACCCTAACCCTGACCCTAACCCTAACCCTGACCCTAACCCTGACCCTAACCCTTAACAAAACCATACTTAACCCTAATCCTGACCCTAACCCTGACCCTAATCCTTAACAAAACCATACTTAACCCTAATCCTGACCCTAACCCTGACCCTAACCCTAACCCTGACCCTAACCCTAACCCTGACCCTAACCCTTAACAAAACCATACTTAACCCTAATCCTGACCCTAACCATGACCCTAATCCTTAACAAAACCATACTTAACCCTAACCCTGACCCTAACCCTAACCCTGACCCTGACCATAACCCTAACCCTAACCCCCCTTAACTAACCCTAACTCTAACCCAAACCCCTAAATTCCATGATTTAAAAAAAAAAACGCATATGCAAAAAAACGCATACATGAGCATGCCAGTGCGCACATATGTGCATCCATAGGCTATAATGGCCATTTTTAGCGCAAAACGTGCGCATATGTGCGCATGCGCTTTTTTGCAGGGCCAAAAAATGCAACATGCTGCGTCTGGAAAATCCCAACGCACACCCCAAAAAAACGCAGCGCATGAAAATCGCATACATGCGCTGACCAGTGCGCAGGTATGCGCACCCATGTTAAATATAGGGGAAAAAACGCATGCGCAGGTGTGCGTTTTTTTCCAGCGCTAAAAAACGCAAATGTGAAACCAGCCTAAAACGTGTTTATTAACTTAATTTAACATTTATCAACATTTTTATTAATTTGACTACCAGCAGATCCTAGAAATATTCTGACAAACACCTATATTGATCAGAACTGGTACAATGAACATAGCAACGATCAGCAGTTATATTGGTGCTTATAGGCTGTGTTCACATGGTGCATTTTTTGCTGCTTTTTTTATATAAATTTTAAGCTGCGTTTTATAACACTAACAAAAGCTATGAGATTTCAGAACTCTCATGGATACACTTTTGCTTTTTTTTTCCTGACTGTTTTGGAAACTGCAGCAGGTCACTTGTTTCAGCGCTTTTTTCAGCGTTTTTTCACCCATAGGAACCAATGAGTAAGCGCAAAAACGCAGGTATCAGGTTTTGCTGCATTTTTGGTGCAGAAACCTAAGGACGTTGCATCACTTTTTATTTTTTTTTGGAGGGGGCACTAAACTTTATCTGCAGGCACAAGAGACAACAAAAAGGCAGCAAATACGCAGCGAAAAAAAAAAATCAGCAAAACAGGCTTTTTGTAAGCAGCTTCTTTACTGCCAAGAGAGCAGATTTTGCCTGCAGAGAAAAAACGCAACTTGTGAACACAGCCTTAATGCTTCTTTCACACTTTCACATTTTGTATCTTCTTTTTGATTTATATGAGGTTTTCTGTTTCGCATTCTTTTTTTAGTGCTTTTTTCAGACACATTTGGATTTTCATTCACACAATATGCCTAGAACATGCTGCAAAAAAAAAAAGCCAAAGACTCAAGCAAGCACAAAGGCTGTGTGCCCACATTGCGTTTTTTTAAGCGTTTCCGCCACGTTTTTACCGCGGTGCAAACGCTTAAAAACGCTAACAAAACGCACCCCCATGCAATCCTATGGGATTCTACAGTTGCTGTGCCCAAGCTACAGATTTTACCGCTGCGGAATCGCATAGCGGAAAAATCTGCAGCACGTCCATTAATTCTGCGTAATCGCAGCGATTCCGCCGCCATAGGATTGCATTGAAATGCTCACTTTACGCATATGGCTATGTTCACCATGCGTAAAGTGAGCGCTTCATGTGCGGATGGTACCCAGAGTCTGGAGGAGAGGAGACCCTGGGTACCATATTCCTGTAAAAAATAGAATTAAAATAAAAAATAGGGATATACTTGCCTTCTGTTGGCCCCCGGAGGCCTCTAGACCCTCAGCGGCGCTGCCAGCAACTTTCGTTCCCAGGGATGTCTTGTGTGAATGACCTCTGATGACGTAGCGGTCTCTATTTTTTATTTTTTTTTATTATTTTTAACATTCTATCTTTTACTTTTGATGCTGCATAGGCAGCATGAATAGTAAAAAGTTGGTCACACTTGTCAAGCACTATGCTTGACAAGTGTGACCAATCTGTCATACTTTTCCAAGTGATGCTTCAAATTGCTTAGAAAAGTGATTGAATTTCGCAAGCTAAAAACGCTCGCAAAACGCTTGTGTTTTCATGAAAACTAATGCGAATTCCGCATGCGTTTTACCCGCAGTGGGGAGTTGTGGAAATACTGCGGACATCTCCGCAGCACTTCTGAAACGTGGGCACATAGCCAAATACGTATGGCATGTTTATATTTCCCTATTTACTTACAGCAAACAGTTGATGACAATGTTTTTTTAATACGAAAAGGTATCAAAAACACCAGGAAAAAAACATCCAAAAAAGCACATGAAACCACGCTTTATAGGTGAAAGAAAATTACGCATGTGACTGGATCAAATGAGAATTCTAGCTTAAGGCAAATAAAGCTTATTTGCTGTGTAATGAATTGATTAGCAGCAACTTTATATGAGAACTTGGACTAAATATATACGTTGTGTATGAATTTTATTTTTAAATGTATCAGGTGTCAGATTCCATTTGTCACATTTCATGTTGGAGACACAGCAGGTTGCACTATTTTTGGAGGCTTTTTTGGACTCACAGGTCCCATTCAGATGGATACAGAGCCTTGTTTTCTGCAATGTATCTATCTGGAGTACAGGCTTTCTAGATACAGGTCTGTAGCACCTGGCCGCGGTATGACCAGAGCCTAGCAGATCACACTGTATGATGGACTTTTTGTACAGTTTATAATATAGTCACAAAATAGAAACCAGACAAACCCCACTGTAGTTAATAGGGGCCTCCTGCCTCAGTTTGCATCCGTTATGTTGAGGATCCTTTCACATGGATTCTGTTCTCTTCCTAAAATGGAGCCATAAACTCTAAATGCAGGTGTGAACAGGGTATTAGATTATTTAGAACAGATACAGGTGTGCTCACTTCTGACCGGACATCATAATTGACTTTGTACTGTTATTTTCAGGCAATGAATGTTATAAGGGTTTTTCCTTCTGATATGGCCGGGTTCACATGAGCATATGCAAGATCATCCATTTTACGTACAGAAAAAAAAGACAATTTTTCATCCATATTGTCATCCGTATGCCATCAGTGTGTCTATTTTTTGTTAAATCCGTACGTCCATTTTGTTCATCAGTACGGCATCCGTTTTTTTACATGAACAATTTCAGAAATCATAAAAGACAAGTCCACATTTATATCTCAATACTTATAATGCATCCATGAAGAACGCCTGACTCACGGATGGTAAGTGATCTATTTTCCACTCACGAATTGACTTATAATGGGCAAGTCTGATCCAGAATATAGGCCAAAGTAGCGCATGCTGCGACTTTTTTTATACGCGGACCATTGAACTGGAATTCTGCACATGCTGGACCCCACCAAACACAAAGTACTAACGCAGCATAGCGGTATTTCATCACTTCACCAGAGGGATGAACGTTAACAATAATGTTCCCATACACTGACAGCAAGCAGTAATCTTGAACATGATTAGAAACGGAAACAAAAGTATTACAAGCGGTCTAAGATTCCAGCCACACAGCTGTGTTTGTATCGGGCCATGGTGGATGAGCACATCTACAGAAAACACAAGATGGCCAGTCCCTAACGTGTCCTGTGAGGTCAGTTGTTGCTGCACTTGAGGTATTAGTAGACAAATGGGCTGCAGCTAATCCCTGTCCCCAGAACTAGGAGGATCCAGCTGTCTGGTGCAGATTATGAAGGGCAGCCATCCCTCCTAGACGCCATGGTAACAGGGGCTCCTTATTGTTCCCCACCCTGCACTCTTCACAGGCAGCGGAGTATAATGATTGTTTTAGCACAGGACTTCCTCAGCCATTCCTTTCATAGAGTCATTTCCATTGAGCTGGCATCCTGCACATATCTTGGTGAGCTTTGCTGAAGGAGGAGTTTCCTATGTTATTGTTTTTGGGGCAGGTCCACCCAAGTTTTCTATTGGAGAGAGCAGAGTGGATTTGTACTTGTCAGATCCCCCCTGATACCTCCCCAGGCAGTCAGTGGGGGGGTTAGAGCAGGAGCAGCAAGTGCCAAAGCATCACTGGACATAGAGGGAATCCCACCCTAGCAAGTCCACAGGCTGCAGCTACCACTGGGGGAGAAGAGCAAGAGGGGCTGCTCCAGAGTCTGCACAGTGTCAGTGTGCTGTGAGATAAGAACACCTCAGGACAGCAGACATGACCAGGCTGGGCTATCTGCTGCCATTGCTCTGTGCTCTGGGTAAGTGCCCTCATGTCCCTTGAATTCATTAAAACTTCCCGCTTGGTTGGAGCCATCTCCTCCCCTCATCTCAGCAGATCAGTCACACAGCCCTGGGAGACACTGGCTGACAATAGGCACTGGGGGTGTGGGAAAGGAGCACTCCTAAAGTAAGTGTGTGCATATATGTATATATATATATATACATACACACACACACACACACACACACACACGTATATAATGGGTTTGTGTCAAGCAATGTCAGGCTTTTTCTTAAGGTTCCAACTTCACATCTGCACTTTTGTCACTTGTGAGTAACTGCGAGCATTTGGAGTGAGTCTCATTGACAGCGATTTACTATTGTAGCGCTGATCAAATTTTGGCCCAAATACCTAGAAGAAACCCTCTTTTTGGTAACATAACAATACCTAGGACTTGGCTGTTTAGTTATTATTACTAGACCATTTTATTGTATTGTTCTCCGTTCTCCTATTAGGAGTTACTGTGAGATTTAGCCGACATATCACACTTGTCTTTATAAATCTTTCCTTTCACGTGGACATAAAAGATTTTGTGATATTTTCAAGAACAGCGGTGTCTGAAATGTACAGTGAATTGGTGATTCAGGTGACTTACCTTATAATTGTTGTTTTTTATATGCATGTATATTTTAAAAATATCCGAGTACATAGTATAAATGTTAGTTATATTTCTATAAATATTATTAATAATTTCTAACAGCAAATATAGCAGGAGTGAATGCATTAAGACACTGCATCCTTCCATTTATTCATTCATTCACTTAATGTTTTCATATACTTCCGTCCACATAAAGCCCTGTTCACATGAACGGTATTAACTGTGTGACACATGTGCCAATAAAAGCTCTCGATGTACATTAGTTAAATGAAGGTGATCATAGGTGTCTAGAAGTGGCATCTTGTACCAATAGGCTGCAATGTGGTCCACTTCATGAACTTTTCTATAGGGTTTCATGATGCATCTGAAATTTGGATACCATTGGCATCATCCATAGGCTATAATGGCATTCTTTTTAAGAGATATGTCATGAAATCCTTATAAATGACACTTGTAATAGATGCCATAAAGTGGTATTTGTCTCCCATAGTCATCAATGTTTAAATAAACGTATACATTTAATGTTTCCTTTTTACTGCACCTTTGGAAAAACTGTTACATACCAGCCAGATGGAGGCCAATAGGACACTCTTTTGACCTCCGTTTGACAATAAAGCCATATGGACACGTGTACGTGTCAGGAGCTTTCCATGGGAACATGATGTGAACAAGATGAATTGTCATGTGCTGTCCATATGTACACTGTGGAGTGAGGATCTCCAATGCAATATAATAAAGGCCAGTGGACCACAGCTGTTAGGTACAAATTCGTAATATTAGAACTTCCATACGGGTTTTCATGGGTACAGTAGTTTGCGGCTCAGTAACGTACAAATAGCGCACCATGCATGTGGAGGCTTTTTTTTCCATTGAAGAAATTGCTCTGTGTGGCCACCCTAACTGCCTCTGTGCCGGGAAAATGAGCACTGCCGAACTAAACCGGCAGCGTGACCCCTTCATTCTCAATGAGAGAAGGTCCTAAACTTCCAACTGTTCAAATTGGTCAGCCCCTTTAGATTTCACTGGTAAATGTGATGCACATTTTAAGTTTTATATTTTTCCAAATTTGTTTTTTTTTCTACTAACATTGATAGACAAGATAGAATATTGTTATACTATGAAAAAAAACATAACAGACAATAATATATATTGCCATGGATGACATTTATGTAGCTGAACAAATACAGCTCTGTCAATATAGGAAATCTGTAGTACTACCATGTTAAATGCAGAGCTATATTTATTCAGTGACCCTTTCCAATAGGGCTCCATTCACACCATGGAGGCAAAAAATGTATTTTTGGCCTCTGTTGGCATGGTATGTGTTGATATATATTTTTTCAATTGTACTATTATTTTTAGGCCTGGGTCACACTAACCGACGCAAAATACGGTCAGTATTTTACATGCGTAATACGGATGAATGGCCCCTAAACAGTGCTCCGTATGTCATCCGTAATCAAGGTGTGGTCGCGTATTTTGCGCATGTAAGCATCCGTATGTAATCCGTATGGCGAGATTTTCTCGCAGGCTTGCAAAATGGACATATAATGGAGCCCTATGGCAGGGTTTCTAAACAGAAACCAAAGAATAGATATAGACACATAGAATATATATCTATATATATATACACTCACTGGCCACTTTATTAGGTACACCTGTCCAACTGTGTGTTAAGACTTAATTTCTAATCAGCCAATCACATGGCGGCAACTCAGTGCATTTAGGCATGTAGACATGGTCAAGACAATCTCCTGCAGTTCAAACCGAGCATCAGTATGGGGAAGAAAGGTGATTTGAGTGCCTTTGAACGTGGCATGATTGTTGGTGCCAGAAGGGCTGGTCTGAGAATTTCAGAAACTGCTGATCTACTGGGATTTTCACGCACAACCATCTCTAGGGTTTACAGAGAATGGTCCGAAAAAGAAAAAAAATCCAGTGAGCGGCAGTTCTGTGGCCGGAAATGCCATGTTGATGCCAGAGGTCAGAGGAGAATGGGCAGACTGGTTCGAGCTGATAGAAAGGCAACAGTGACTCAAATTGCCACCCGTTACAACCAAGGTAGGCAGAAGAGCATCTCTGAACGCACAGTGCGTCGAACTTTGAGGCAGATGGGCTACAGCAGCAGAAGACCACACTGGGTACCACTCCTCTCAGCTAAGAACAGGAAACTGAGGCTACAATTTGCACAAGCTCATCGAAATTGGACAGTAGAAGATTGGAAAAACGTTGCCTGGTCTGATGAGTCTCGATTTCTGCTGCGACATTCGGATGGTAGGGTCAGAATTTGGCGTAAACAACATGAAAGCATGGATCCATCCTGCCTTGTATCAACGGTTCAGGCTGGTGGTGGTGGTGTCATGGTGTGGGGAATTTTTTCTGGGCACTCTTTGGGCCCCTTGGTACCAATTGAGCATCGTTGCAACGCCACAGCCTACCTGAGTATTGTTGCTGACCATGTCCATCCCTTTATGACCACAATGTACCCAACATCTGATGGCTACTTTCAGCAGGATAATGCGCCATGTCATAAAGCTCGAATCATCTCAGATTGGTTTCTTGAACATGACAATGAGTTTACTGTACTCAAATGGCCTCCTCAGTCACCAGATCTCAATCCAATAGAGCATCTTTGGGATGTGGTGGAACGGGAGATTCGCATCAGGGATGTGCAGCCGACAAATCTGCGCCAACTGTGTGATGCCATCATGTCAATATGGTCCAAAATCTCTGAGGAATGCTTCCAGCACCTTGTTGAATCTCTGCCACGAAGAATTGAGGCAGTTCTGAAGGCAAAAGGGGGTCCAACCCCTTACTAGCATGGTGTACCTAATAAAGTGGCCAGTGAGTGTATATATATGCATTCTATGTGTCTATATCTATTCTTTCGTTTCTTTATTAAACCTGTCAGTGTGAGTTTACTGTATAGTGCACTGAATTGCCGGCTTTGCTAAAAGACACCGGGTGCGTATTTCTCGCAAGTCACATGTGTGGTCCGTGTGTAATCCGCATTTTTTGCGCACCCATAGACTTGCATTGGCGTATTACGGCCGTAGTACGCTGACAATCGCAGCATGCTGCGATTGGCACGGACCGTAGAATACGGATGAGAAATATACGGCTGGTGCGAGGGACCCCATAGAGAATAATTTGTCCGTGTGTAATGCGTGCTTTTAGCGCCTCTCACTCGGCCGTATTCCTCGCCAGTGTGACCCCGGCCTTACTCTAAAATACTGGAAGTATGCTGCCATAAGACAATGTTTACGATATTCCAGTATGGTTTATTTTTCAATTGTAGTTAGTAGAAGATGTGTATATATATGCAGTATGTGCAAAAGTTTTAGGCAAGATTGGAAAAATGGTGCAAAGTTAAAATGCTTTCAAAAATAGAGCTGTTAATAGTTTGTTTTTTCTCAGTTAACACATTGCTAAGTGAATGAATAAAGGAGAAATCTGAACTACGTCAATGTTTGGTGTGACTGCCCTTTGCCTTAAAGGGAATCTGTCACCCCATTTTCGGCCTATGAGCTGCAGCCACCGCTATCAGGGGCTTATCTACAGCATTCTGTAATGCTTTAGATAAGCCCCAGATGTAACCTGAAAGATAAGAAAAACTAGTCAGATTATACTCACCGGGGGGCGCGGTCCAGTGCGGTGAGTGTCGCGTTCCGGTCTGGCGTCTCCCTTCTTCTAGCGATGACGTTCTCCTTCTTACTTCTGCCGCGGCTCCTTTATCTGCCATGTTGAGAGCAGAGCAGAGTACTGCAGTGCGCAGGTGCCGAACCTCTCTGACTTTTCCCGGCGCCTGTGCACTGCATTACTTTACTCTGCCCTCAACAGAGCAGATAAAGTATGCCTGCGCAGGAGCCGCAGCACAAGTAAGAAGGAGGACGTCATTGCTAGAAGATGGGAGGCGCCAGACCAGATCGCGACACCCATCAGACCGGACCGGACCCCCGGGTGAGTATAATCTAACTCGTTTTTCTTATCTTTCAGGTTACATCCGGGGCTTATCTAAAGCATTACAGAATGCTGTAGATAAGTTCCTGATGGCGGTGGCCACATGTCATAGGCCAAAAATGAGGTGACAGATTCCCTTTAAAAGCAGCATCAAAGTATCACTTCTTGTAGTTACACTTATATGTAGTTTTTGAAGCCACAAAACAGGGAGGTTGTTCCAAACATCTTGGAGAACTTACCACAGATCCTCTGTAAATAAAAGCTTGTGAAAATCCTTTCATCTCTTCATGTAATCCCAGCCATACTTGATAATATTGAGATCAGGGCCCTTTGGGGGACATAATAGTAATTCCAGGACTACTACTACTTCTTTACCCTGAAGATAGTTCTTAATTGCATTGTCTGTATGCTTGTGGTCATTGCTCGGCTGCAAAATAAATATGGAACTTTTAGCATCGAGGACACAATCTTGACCAAATTTGATTGTAGTTGGGTCCACTGATTGCTACCAGATCTGAGTTGATGTCACTGCTGGACATCTTCTGTTTTTAAAGGGAAATAAATAAAATAAATACCATATTAAAGTGTGTTTATGGTCCTCAACAATGCCCATTTCTTGGTGTCCTCAATGCTGAGAAATACAGACAGATACTCATCCATAATGCAATACTTTCAGGAAGGCATCTGATTGGCTCCAATTTTTTTCTGCAGCAGAACAATCACCACAATCATATAACCAATGTCATTAGAAATTCTCTTCATCATAAAGACGTTCATGTACTGCTTAAAATAATGATGTGGCCCTGACAGAGCCCTTAGAATAGATCAACATTATTTAGTTTGTGTGGGATGAAATGAAATTACAGTTTTGCCACAAGAATACAATTAACAGAATCTCTGTGGTCAGTTCTCCTAGATATGTAGAACAACCTCCCTGCAGAGTGTCTTCAAAAACTGTGTAAGTGTACCTAGGAGCAGGGCTGTGGAGTCTGTAACCCAAACCTCCAACTCAGACTCCTCAATTTCCTTGACACCATCTCCACGACTCTGACTCCACAGCACTGGAGGAGAAACTTCACTACTAAGCATATACCGTATATACTCGAATATAAGTCGAGATTTTCAGCCCAAAAAATTGGTCTGAAAGTCCCCCTCTCGTCTTATATTCGAGTCATATACAAAGGGGGTCGGAGGGGGAGGGGGGGCGGGGGTGTCAGGTCATACTTACCCGTCCTGACGCTGTGTCTTGAGCCCCCAGCTTCTCCCCGTGCTCTCTCTTCCTGCCTTCAGCGGTCACGAGGTGCCGCTCATTAAAACTCATGAATATGCGCATATTCATGAGTTTTAATGAGCGGTACCACGTGACCGCTGAAGTCAGGAAGAGAGAGCGTGGAGAAGCTGGGGGCTCAAGACACAGCGTCAGGACGGGTAAGTATAGCGATACTCACCTGTCCTGCGTCCATGGCTGCTTGCTGCTGTCTGTCATCGGTCAGTGACTTCAGACAGCAGAGGGCGCGGTGACATGGTTAGTGCGCGCCGCGCCCCCTGCAGTCGAACGTCACTGACTGATGACGTGGCAGATAGCGGTGAGCAGCCTTGGACGCAGGACAGGTGAGAATCTGACACCCAGCGACGGAGAGGTGAGTATGTCATTTTTTTATTTTTACATGCAGCAGCAGCGGCAGTACATGGGGGAATAATCTTAAGGAGCTTCTAATGGGGGCAGTATATGGGGGAATAATCTATGGTGCTTCTAATGGGGGCAGTATATGGGGGAACAATCTATGGAGCTTCTTATGGGGGCAGTATATGGGGGAATAATCTATGGAGCTTCTAATGGGGGCAGTATATGGGGGAACAATCTATGGAGCTTCTTATGGGGGCAGTATATGGGGGAATAATCTATGGAGCTGCTTATGGGGGAACAATATGGAGCTTCTAATGGGGGCAGCATATGGGGGAATAATCTATGGAGCTTCTTCTGGGGACACCATAGGGGGGAATAATTTATGGAGCATTTCCCACCCTAGACTTATACTCGAGTCAATAAGTTCTCCCAGTTTTTTGTGGCAAAATTAGGGGGGGTCGACTTATACTCGGATCGACTTATACTCAAGTATATACGGTACGTAAAGTGCAGCACTTTTTCATCTCAACCAAAAGCCCAGATCCTTAGATCAGGAACAGAATAGATATTTATAGGACATTTCATAACGTTCCCAAATTCTTATTAAAAAATATTCTGCACAAACTGCATTGTACTACTGTACCCAATTTATTAGATATTTTAAGAGTCAGCGTCGGTCCACTTTATTCCGACTGACTTCTACTCCAATTCCACCAAAATGGACACGGACTCTAACTCCACTGCACTGCCTAGGAGATTTGACAATTTGATGCTGTTTTGAATGGAAAGGGCGGTCACACCAATTTGATTTATATTTCAGTTTTGTTCATTCACTTTACATTTTCTTTTTGAATACAAAAATAAATTAAAAACACTTCTATTTTTGAAAGCAGTCATACTTTGCAAGATTTTTCATACCTACCTAAAACTTTTGCATAGTTCTGTACATTGGAACCTTTCATTGCAGGTGTAAGGAGGAATGATGCAGTATTCTTTAGCTTGTTCCATTATAACCAGTCATCTCTGTAACATATCATTACAAATACATGTAGGTTGGGAGAACTTGAGATGAAAACCACAGCTTGAAAATTATGCGAAAGCTGTAATTATTAGCCCCTGTGTACATCAGTATTATTTAATTCTGCTGTTCTGCTCATCATAGGAGAAGAATAACTAAATTATCGTAATAGCAACTTGACCACTTAACAACATTATCACCTGACAAATCACATGTGATGGTTACGTGTGACTGGACACACCGCCTCCAGCAGGGCGAATTTCTCTGACACACGTGACCCTGGATACACTGCCTCCAGTAGGGCGAATTTAAATAATATAACGTGCAGCCGGATACACCGCCTCCAGCAGGCGAATTTCAGAATTACATGTGTATCTGGATACACTGCCTCCAGCAGGGCGAATTTAATTAATAAAGGGAAACACCAGGGAAACTGGTACAATGGAGGGCCTTGCGATAGGGAACGGGGACGTGGAGACCTCCTGCACTCCCCTGAGTCTGTGTCTCTACACTCCTGACAGTCCCTATGCAGGTTCCGCACCTGGCGCCGAGCAGGATACCTAAAAACCCTAGCTCGCCCTGCACCTAGCCCTTTCTAGTGAAATGGACAGTGCAGAAACTAATCCCACCACTGCACTGAAACACACAAAAGGAAAGGTACAAACAGGGATAAGACCACTTAGCTTTGCTCTGTTGCTATTGCTCCAAGCAACAGAGTACGACACCAAAGTTGAGCTTCTCCCCTGAAGCTCGACACCTGAATTCAGCTTCCACCTGAAGCTATAACACCAGAACTCCCCTGAGCTGCCAGGAACTCCTCTCTGTAGTTCCTTCCTTCACCAGACTTGGTTGGAAATGAGCAATATCACCAACAGTGATTGCAACACCTGACACGCTTTTATAGGTCAGAGCCAGAGCAATCACACCTGCTTTATAATCACGTGCACTAAACTAAAGTAACCAGAGTGCAATGACCCTAACGGCCACCGGGGGCAAAACTAGAACTGAAACCACCACAGTGCAATGACCCTACTTGCTACCGGGGGCAAAACTAACTTTAAGCACACAGCTTAAGGAAAAAAAAAGGTTACTTGTGCATTTATCTGTCATAATCCAACCTGGATCATGACCCCACACTGACCAATGGTGTCTAGCATTTCATCAGACAAAATAGCGCAGGATGCTGCAAGATTTTAACTGGTATTTTCTTAGGAAACTTAGACAGGGGCTTTGAATAGATTGTCCAACAATCTAGTCTTAGGGTACCGTTACACTAAGCGACGCACCAGTGATCCCAACAACAATACGACCTGGTAAAGATCGCTGGTGTGTCGCTAAATGGTCGCTAGTAAGCTATCAAACAGCCAGATCTACTCAACGATGCAGCAACGATCCGGCGATCTGTATAACAACCTCGGCGGTTGTTGGGACCTTGTCACACGGCAGCTATTCTGACGACTCACGCCTGCGTCCCTGAGTTCTGCGTCGCCAATGAGGTCGCTCGTTGGCGTCAAACACAGCGATGCATGCTGGCCAGCGGGACGCCAACGATCAGAAAATGGCCTGGGACATTCGAGCACGATCAGCGATATCCAGCGAGGGGGTCGGTCGCCGCTTTGTGTCACACATAGCGAGATCGCTGTTGCATCACAAAATCGGTGACGCAATAGCGATCTCGCTAGCGATCTCGTTATGTGAGACGGGGCCTTAACTCTTAACTTTAATAGCAAAGGCAGCTTATATCTAGTTTCTAGATGGTTCAAGCAAAAAACACAGCATATGGTATATTACAGTCCTTACAGGTGATGTGAGAGATAAGATTCAAGCAGCTTGAATTTAAATGTCTGATCCTTTTGTTTTCATGGCGGATTGGCCACTGCCAGAGGTGTCTACCAGTGGATTACTCTGCTCACCCCATAGAAACACATGGAAGTTCGGTCCGGTGTTCAGGTCTATGAGAAAATAGGGAAAGCTAGCTGTCGGTTGAACAAATGTTGGGCCAACTCTTTTCTAAGGTGTGGACAGCTTTACTTCCTGCACTATGGTGATAGCTTTAGGTTTCAGTTATCCTTTGACCTGATGAACACCCTAGTTTGAGGTAGAGTCACAATGTACTATTGCATCAATTACGGGATTATACTCATCAGAACTTCATTAGAGGTTTGTTTTTCATTATAGCCCTGGTGGCACTGTAAGTAAAATATGGTCACTTTTATCTTGGGTCAATTGTTGTTTGAGTTCATCTAAGAAAATAGTGTACGGTGTTGTTACTGTTAAGTCCCGACATGAAGTCATAAGTTATGAGCCTGAAAATTTAACTGTGTGAACCGTGTGTAAAAAAGAGCTTTTCAGTTGCCCACACTTAAGGAAGAAGTCGCTCTATCTTACAACTTACAGACATTACATCTGATCTATTTAATGCTTTTTACCAAAAATAATAGAGAATAACTCTGTGTACCATCATAAGAGGAAGAATAAAGTCTGTGATGTTAACCAAGTCCAACTATTGAAAAGTTATAAGCACTTGCTGTATCAAACTACATCAAAGAACTTGTAAGCCCAGTGCTAAATGGTTTCCTTTGTGTGGCGCCTGATGTAGGAAGCATTTTCCTGATAAAAGTGTTCATTATATTATGTCTGTATTTGTATCCTCACTATTGTTAGATTAGTAATAAAAATCAGCCCACCATACGCAGATTTATAAATGCAAAGACAATATGTATTTCTAATTCCATGAAAGCTATTTTAACGATCTGCAACCAGTCTAAATCATTGGTAGTGAGAACCTTTCACTGTATAGTACATTTAATAGCAAATGTAACATTCATCTATATGACTAAGTCAGAAAGTAATGTTTGCTAAATGTCAGCAAATGTGCTGTATGTGCCAACTTACGTATTCTTCACCTGCTATGTCTACGTGTCCTTATTTCCCATGTGTGTTGTGAAAAATGGAGGGCAGGGATTTCCTTCCCCATTGTCTTGTGCTATGTTTATCGTAGTGACCTTGCCACAATGCTTTTCGGTATATAATAGTCATTCTATTACACCATAATTGTCCAGCTGCAAACATTTCTTCAGCAGATATTCTATTAAACATTAGAATTGTTTCTAGAAGAGGATATGGAAATATTTAATAGAAGGAAGAAATACAGTAATTTCACTAGAGGAAACAACAGGTACATAAAAGGGTTGTCTCACAATGACTTCCTCTGTTCATTTACCCTCTTAGGGCCTATAGGTAGGGATGGGGGATCAGTCTAAGTATGATTTAGTCAGGTTTGACCAAAACTTTAGTGCAAAGTCAAGTTTGGCTATTTGAACTGTACCCAAATTTGAACCCTGTAGAAAGAAGTGGGAACCCGAACTTTGGCACTGGAAAGCTCCCTCTCTCTCTCTCTCTCTCTCTCTCCTTCTCGTACTCCTGAACTCTAAGCGGACTTACAGGAGAAGTCCGTGTTCGGAGTTCAGCCTCTTACTCTAGGTGTCCGATACAAATCCTGAACTTTACAGTGGGGGTTCACTCATCTCTACCTAGGATTAAAGAAGGTATTGGTAGAGCCTATGTTCACACCATGATTCGTAGAATGGTACACAGTTACAAATGCTCTTTTTACAATAGGACAATATGAGTAATGTGTCCACAGTAAGCCTGTACAATGGAATATGTTGCAGCTTTCTGTAAGAGGTATACACCCGGAGCTTTTTCTAATTTTTACATGAATCAGAAGTTAATACCATGATGTGAGCAGGGCCTAAGAGCAACTTCTATTTTGACTGTCCCATCTGTTCATTAATCTGTTGGTCATTCCTTTGCAGCCATTGCGTTTATTTTTGAGAGTATTTTGATACTTTTCTGGGACTTATAAAAAAATATCTTTTGTTAGGCTCATGAAGTAAACAATCTGATTTCAGGCTATTAATGAGCACCTATTTATTATATACAGGTCAAAAGAAGGTCATATAATGGCCCACTAACACCACAATGTCCAAGGGAAACATTAATATTATCATTATGTCCACATTCAGCATGCATATTTTAAGCAACACATCCTCTCTTTAAATGGCGCAAAGTGCTACTAAAAATGATGATCAACTTGGCTGATCACGACATGTCTACATGGGCCAATGGAAGAGAAGAAGCTTTCTTATGACCGCTCACTTGACGATTATTGGCCTTAGTAAATGCCAGAAGACTGGAGAAGAGCAAATGTTGTTCCTATCTTCAAAAAGAGGAAGAAGGTGGACCCAGGCAACTATAGGCCAGTGAGTCTGACTTCTATACCAGGAAAGATCTTTGAACAAATTATTAAACAACATGTATGTCAGTACCTGGATAAGAATGAAGTGATTAAACAGTCAGCATGGGTTTGTAACTAATAAGTCATGTTAGAGACAAACTTAATTTCCTTCTGTGACGGAATCACTGATTGGGTAGATCAAGGAATTGCTGTAGATATAGTATATCTTGACTTCAGCAAAGCATTTGACAAAGTATCTCATACAATCCTTATTGAAAAAATGACTAAGTATGGAATGGACAAGGCAACTGTTAGGTGGATTCATAACTGGCTTAGTGATCGGACCCAAAGAGTGGTCGTAAATGGCTTCACATCCAGTTGGAAGAATGTCTCAAGTGGGGTACCACAGGGCTCTGTCCTGGGCCCTGTATTGTTCAACATCTTTATCAACGATTTAGATGAAGGAATTGAGGGTAAACTGATTAAATTTGCTGATGACACAAAGCTAGGAGGGATAGCTAATACTAGAGAAGAGAGAGAGAGGATTCAAAAAGATATAAATAAACTGGAGAAGTGGGCAGCAACTAACAGAATGGTTTTTAACAGGGAAAAATGCAAAGTACTACATCTGGGCAATAAAAATGAAAAAAGCATATACAGAATGGGAGGAATAGGCCTAAGCAACAGCACATGTGAAAAAGACTTGGGTATACTAATAGATCACAGACCGAATATGAGTCAACAGTGTGATGCAGCAGCAAAAAAGGCAAATGCAATTCTAGGATGTATTAACAGAAGCATACAGTCTAGATCACGTGAAGTCATTATTTCCCTCTACTCCTCTTTGGTCAGACCTCATCTGGAATATTGTGTCCAGTTTTGGGCGCCACATTTTAAAAAAGACATCAACAAACTGGAGCAAGTTCAGAAAAGAGCAACCAGAATGGTGACCGGTCTGCAAACCCTGTCTTATGAGGAAAGGTTGCAGGATTTGGGATTGCTTAGTTTGCAAAAGAGAAGACTGAGAGGAGACTTAATAGCTGTCTACAAATATCTAAAGGGCTGTCACATTGTAGAAGGATCAACTTTATTCTCATTTGCACAAGGAAAGACTAGAAGCAATGGGATGAAACTGAAAGGGAGGAGACACAGATTAGATATTAGAAAAAACTTTTTGACAGTTAGAGTGACCAATGAGTGGAACAAGCTGCCACGAGAAGTGGTGAGTTCTCCTTCAATGGAAGTCTTCAAACAGAGGCTGGACAGACATCTGACTGGGATGATTTAGCGAATCCTGCTTTGAGCAGGGGGTTAGACCAGATGGCCCAGGAGGTCCCTTCCAACTCTACGATTCTATGATTCTTTATTAGAAGAGAAAAAAGAGAAACACATAGAGTTATACGGTATACGGCAGAGGAACTTACGGTGGGGGTGGTCTTGGCAAGAGGCGTGCTCACCTAACCAGGTTGTGAATATCACAACCCCATTGTATGCCCATGGAGTATACCTATAGCTGCTGCAGTCACACCCACGAATGGAAGGAAATCTTCATCTGCAAATATATTGAGGAATAAAAGGAGATGGATATTTCTGGTTGACTGCGCTGCTGCTGAAACAGTAGTCATTCCACGCTGTAGTAGTATTTAAGAGTAGCTTTACTTTGCATTTCAGAACTTGAAGTTCATATTAGGGATGAGCGAGTATACTCGTTAGTAGAGTTGAGTGACTTTTGCATTTTTAGGGTCGAGTTTCGTTTCATGAAACCCGACTTTTAAACCCGACTTTTCCAAAAGTCGGGTCGAGCAAAATCGGCCGACTATAGGGAAAAGTCGGTGTCCGACCGAAACACGAAACCCAATGCAAGTCAATGAGGAATTAAAGTCAGCAGTGAGAGGAGGACAGGAAACACACCTACAGTGCCCATTTGAATGCCAAAAGCATCAATTCTTATTACTTAAGCTTGTCAACCTTAATTAACTTCATAATACAAGTTACGCACTGAAAAATGGGGGTTATTTGGCTAAAGTTGTGGGGGGGGTAGGGCTGGCTCCAGGTTTTCAAGTGCCCTGGGCGAAAGAGCGCCCCTTTAACACATACCACAACTCATCATGCTCCGATACGGCAGAGAAATAGCGGTATAGTACAATGAAAAATACTTCACTTTTTACATCTCATGACGAGGCCCATCTATTTCTCCATACAGAATCATTGGTCCCATATAATGTTTGAAACAGTATATGATGAGCTCCACATAATGCTACAGTATATGTTGGTCCCCATGGATGAAGCTCCACTGTTTTATGGGCCCAAATAATGCTCCATATATAATGGGCCCCATTTTTAATGCTCTAGTGTATAATGGGCCCTGTAAATGCTGCTCCAGTGTCTGATGTCCACCTTTGGAATGTTCCAGTGTATGGTGGGCCCCATCTATCATTCTCCAGAGTATAGTGCTCCCCAAAAATTGCTGTCCCAACATTGAAAACAATCAAATAAGTCTCCTCGCTAGGGAATCCCTGTACTAGTGTGGACTCCTCGTCGTCCCCATCTTCCATCTCACTGCACAGTATTTCAACCTTGCAAGTGCTGTGATCCTGAGCAAGCAGGGGGGGCCCACTCGTTGGCGACGGCACTGGCACAGGGCCCCTGATAGTACGGTGGTGTGTCTGACGGCGGGTGGGCCGAACCTGCACTTTCATCTGCAGCTTCCTCTTTGTCACCGTGTAAGATGGAACTGTATATGGGAAGGGTAACCTGAGTTTCATCAGGGTCAGATTCAGGCCGTGTAGCGTGCGAGGGGAATGTAGTGGTCTGGGTCAATGTACCAGCAGATTCATCGAGCAGTGGCTGGGCATCAGTGCACTTGTGTTGCCCCCAGGAGTACGGTCGCCACAGTGGCATTACCTTCCTCCTAGGGAGTGTGATGTCATGCTTGGGAGCAAAGAAGGATCTCTCTAGCAGGTTAACTGATTGGGCGGCGTTATTCCCACGAGTCACGACCCTCCAAACAGCGTTCATGAAGGCAAAGTGTTTGTTTTACGTGGGCAGTATGGTTGCAAAGCTGAACCTTAAAGGAATGTCCAGAAGGGCACCACCAGGAGTGGAGCCTACGGCGTAATTTGACTCAACACGGGCGACCTCAACCATCAAGCAACAAAAAAGATGCACACATTGCAAGCTTAATTCCGTTAACGAACGAGACTCCGTCATGCCCCGCGGTCCGAGTCCGGCTTACTAGAGGGACACGCGAGGCTCTGGCACGTGAGATTGGCCAATAACTGGTGTGTCATGCCCTTACATGTCCGTGGCTGCATGTGCGCTACACTGAAAAGGCCAGCGTTTGTCACTTACAGGTGCAGATAACCCGCTGAACAACGTTAGTGATGGGGATCTGTGATTACAATTATTACCCGCGAACGATGATTTCCCAGTAAGTGCAGGTCAACCTCAGTTCCGGAATTAGGCCTAACCGTCATTCCTGAAAAAATTAAAAACTTACGTGTGCAAACCACAGGTGCTGTAGCTTGCTTAACAGCTCGCCAGCCGTTCTCAGGCCCAGTATGGATTACACGTGATTGCACAAAGGTGAGAAAGGGTACCGTATCCCCGGATAACATGTATGGATAGCATAGTGTACACATTCAAAATATATGTCTATAGATCAGGAGGCAGGCTCAGACGGTGTCAGGCCCAGTATGGATTACACGTGATTGCATAAAGGTGAGAAAGGGTACCGTATCACCGGATAATATGTATGGATAGCATAGTGTACACATTCAAAATATATGTCTATAGATCAGGAGGCAGGCTCAAGCGGTGTCAGACACAGTATGGATTTGACGGCCCAGACTACACAGCGGAGGAGCAGGGAGAGGTAAAGATTGCAAATGCTGGGGCCCTGCCCAAGCAAGGGGGGCCCACTCGTGGGTGTCGGTACTGGCACTGGGCCCCTCATAGTACGGCGGTGTGTCTGACGGCGGGTGTGCACCACCACCGTCAGAGACACTTGATTGCACTATGAGGGACCCTGTGCCAGTGCCTGCGCCCAAGAGTCGGCCTACCCACCTGTCCAGGGCAACGGCACTCGCACGGTTTCGTGCGCTAGGTGGTGACCCCGGCCATGGGGGGGCGGAGGCAGCACAGTTAGAGAGTTTTAGAAAGTGGCATATGTTGATGTTGGACATTCAGCTGATGCAAAAGGCGAAATTGTTCAAGTCCCAGGAAGAGGAGGACCAAAGCAAGCCATTTTTCTGTCACCCTATGTGTCATCAGGGGAAGGTGGGACAAAATCCTTGGAAACCCATGCATGGTTCATTTTAATGAAGGTTAGATCATCCACATTTTGGGTTGACAGACGGGTCCTTTTTTCTGTCAGGATTGATCCAGCTGCACTGAAGACTCTTTCCGATAGCACACTTGCAGCTGGGCAAGCGAGCTCCTGTAAGGCATATTGTGCCAATTCAGGTCAGGTGTCCAGTTTAGCGGCACAATAGTCAAAGGGGAATGACCTGTGCGGGAGAACATCGATATGGGAGGAAAAGTAGTTTGTAACCATAGTTGACAACTGCTGTCTCCTGTCACTTTCCATCGATGCAGTATTACCAGTTGTGTGAGCGGTACTTGAAAAATCAGTCCACAACATTGTCATGAAACCCCTGTCTCCAATGCCACTTCTGCTGTGTGCACCACGAACACCTCTGCCAAGCTGCCCCCAGCCCGTACAGCTCGTGTGAGAACCATCACCGCTGCTGTGTGCTGGGAATGCCTCAACCAACCGGTTTACCAAAGTAGCTTGTTTATTAGCCAATATTAGGTCAAGGTTCTCGTGTGGCATGATGTTTTGTAATTTGCCTTTATAGCGTGGATCCAGGATGCTGGCCAACCAGTAGTCGTCATCGTTCATCATTTTGGCAATGCAGGGGTCCCTTTTTAGGATCTACAAGGCATAATCTGACACGTGGGCCAATGTTCCCGGTGTCAATGATGCACTGCGAGTGCTGGTTGGAGGAGCACTTTCTGGCAAATCCACATCCCTCCAGTCACGCACAAACCCTGTACCAGACCTTGCCACGCCAACATTTTCACTTGCCCCACGAGATACATCCTCCTCCCCTAAGTAATCATCCCCATCATCCTCCTCCTCCTCCTCTTCTTCCTCCACCTCGTCCAGGATAGGTCCCTGAGCAGACAATGGCTGAATGTCATCAAGGATTCCTTCCTCCTCTTCCTCCTCGTCAACATTGGCTGCAGACGCCTGCTCCTTAAGGTGCGTCAAAGTTTGCATGAGCAGACGCATAAGTGGGATGCTCATGCTTAGGATGGCGTCATCTGCGCTTACCAGCCGTGTGCATTCCTCAAAACACTGAAGGACTTTACAGAGGTCTTTCAGCTTCGACCACTGCACACCTGTCAACTCCATGTCTGCTCTCAAAGTGCCTGGCCGTGTATCCTTCCACAAATGCATTATGGCCTGCCTCTGTTCGCACAGCCGCTCAACCATGTGCAGGGTGGAGTTCCACCTTGCTGCAATGTCAATAATGAGGCTGGTTGGGAAGGTGGAGCAATCGCAGCTTCTGCATACGAATGGAGTGTACAGGCGACCGGCGGATGTGCGTGCACAGTCTTCGCACCTTCTGGAGCAGGGCTGTTAACTCCGGATAATTGTTGAGGAAGCACTGCACCACCAGGTTCAAGGTGTGAGCCAAGCAAGGTATGTGGCTGAGTTTTGAAAGGGCTATGGCTGCCACAAAATTACGGCCGTTATCACTAACAACCTTGCCTGCCTCAAGATGTATACTGCCCAGCCATGACTCAGTTTGTCGCTGAAAGTACTCGGCCAGCACCTCCACGGTGTGTCTGTCGCCCAAACACATCATCTGCAACACAGCCTGCTGACGCTTTCCACTAGCTGCTCGATAGGGGGACACCTCGTGTGCAACAGTGGCAGCTGCAGATGGAGTGCTCGTACGACTGCGCTCTGTGGACGAGCTTTCGCTTCTGGAGGAGGAGGAGGGTCGAACGCCAACAGCCAACTGTTTCCTATACCGTGGGCTAGGCAGCACTGTCCCACCACCGCCTGTCCCCTGTGGACCCTGCATCCACCACATTAACCCAGTGCGCAGTGATGGACACGTAACGGCCCTGGCCATGCCGACTGGACCATCATCTGTTGTGAGGTGCACCTTTCCACTCACTGACTGCTTGAGTGCATGGACAATGCAGTCTTTCACATGATGGTGGAGGGCTGAGATGGCTTTGCGAGAGAAGTGGCGACTGGGTAGGTCATAGCGTGGTACTGCATAGCCAATGAGTTCGCGGAAAGCTGCGCTTTCCACCAACCGATAGGGCATCATCTCTAACGAGATTAGTTTGGCAATGTGGGCGTTCAAACCCAGTGTACGCGGATGAGAGACTGAGTACTTTCTTGACCTACTCAGTCTCTGGGAGGGTGAGCTGGACTTGAGAGCTGCATATGGTGGAACTAGCGGTGGACAGGGCGGACTGAGAGAGGGTTGATGATGGTGATGGAGTTGGTGTTCTTTATGATGGCCTAGATTCAGTCTTTCGATGATGTAACAGTGGGATTCCCTGACTGCTTTGGCCTTGCAACGACACCTCAACATTTGCTGCTGTGCTAACCGCTGGGCTTACAGTGGGGGAAACAATGTAGCGTTGCTGACTACCTTCTTTGTGATCAGTTGCACATGTGATACTTGAGGTTTGGTGTTGTGTCCACGGTTGCAAGTGCATGCTGGTTAAATGTCTAAGCATGCAACTGGTATTAAAATTTTTCAGATTTTTCCCTCGGCTAAAGGTCTTTGCGCACTTCTTACAGATAACCTTGGCCTGATCATGAGGATTTTGTTCAAAAAAGTGCCACACTGCACTCTTCCTACTTTGGAAGACATTTTGCGGCCTAGCACGCTGTGCTATTTTGACCGTCTGGACAAGCTGTCCAGCAACTCTTTTGATTTTTGGAACCTGTCTTTGGAGTGCTCCGGGCCTGCCAGATAACAGCTGTTGCGATGTCGATGTCTGCTGTGGATGCTCCTCCTCCTCATCTGAGCTATTGGAAGCAGCACCCTCTTCCCCCAATGGATGCCAATCTGGGTCAACAACTGGGTCATACATCACCTCCGCTTCAGTGTCATGTACACTTTCCTCTGTGTCACCGTGTATGGTGGTATAGTATGTGGGAAGGGACATCTGAGTCTCATCAGTGTCAGAATCTGGCTCATTACATTGCGAGGACAATGTAGTGCTCTGACTGAATGTACCAGCAGAATCATCTATCAGTGGCTGTGCATCAGTGCACTCCATGTCAGATTCATCTTGGCCTGGGTAATTCACCATTTCACTTGATAACCCAGGCATGGTATGTGAAAACAGCTCCATGGAGTACTCAGTTGTATGGCCTGCGTCATCCTTCAATCTTGGTTGGGGTGAAGGACACAAGGAAAGGTGTGGTTCATGAACATCACCCTCCAATGACGACTCAGTGCTTTTATTTTTTACAACTTCAGAAGAGGAGGCGATAGAGCTGGAGGCTGAGTCAGCAATGCAAGCCAAAACTTTTTCCTGATGCTCTGGCTTTAAAAGCAGTTTGCCAACTCCTAGAAAACTGAGCCTTTGAGGCCTTGTGGAGCCAGACGATGACGCAGGCTCAACACCTCCTGCATTCGGTCCTATTTTGCTTTTGCCACTACCGTCAGATCCACCACCAACACCATCATTACCAGCTGGTAACCCCCGCCCAATTCCACAGCCTCTTCCACCAGCCTTCCTCATTTTTGATAAAAATGTACACAAAATCCCACAAACTATATAGTATTTTAAAACAAGGTACAAGGTGTATATAGGACAGGGGAGATGTAGAATTTCTGAACACACTTGTGGACACTGTTGTGTGAGGCCCAGTTAATATCACACCGCTATGTCACAGGCTCAATGTCGCAGGTGTGAAAAATGTCACTATAGGACAGGGGAGATGTAGAATTTCTGAACACACTTGTGGACACTGTTGGATTGTGTGAGGCCCAGTTAATATCTCACCGCTATGTCACAGGCTCAATGTCGCAGGTGTGAAAAATGTCACTATAGGACAGGGGAGATTTAGAATTTCTGAACACACTTGTGGACACTGTTGTGTGAGGCCCAGTTAATATCACACCGCTATGTCACAGGCTCAATGTCGCAGGTGTGAAAAATGTCACAATAGGACAGGGGAGATGTAGAATTTCTGAACACACTTGTGGACACTGTTGTGTGAGGCCCAGTTAATATCACACCGCTATGTCACAGGCTCAATGTCGCAGGTGTGAAAAATGTCACTATAGGACAGGAGAGATGTAGAATTTCTGAACACACTTGTGGACACTGTTGGATTGTGTGAGGCCCAGTGAATATCACACCGCTATGTCACAGGCAGAAATTGGCTAGTGTATGACAAACTACAAGGTGTATATAGAATTGGGCAGAATAGGAATCTCCCTAGAGTGTAGGTCTGTAAGAACGGAACATGTCCTCGACTTATCCTTACAGAGTGACACACATATAGCTTCACTGTGGCAGTGATAACAGCCGTTACACGGTACTGAGAGAGGAGCGTGCACGTACACCGCTGTCCGGTGTCCGTAAAATTGTCAAGCTCCGTGTTTTTTAAGTATACGGACTGACACACGCTGTCTCTCTATAGTTTTGAATGTGATCAAACAGCAAATATACTTAACTGTTTGAAAAGCAGACAAAACTAGAAGGTGTAGGTCTGTAAGAATGGAACTGTCACGGGGGCTTAGTTCAACTAAGGCTGAAATACCCGGGGCCCCTGTGGTGTCCCTTTTACTAGGGGAAACCCTGTCTGACCCTCAACCCAGGGTTTTTGCTGAAGGTGCAAATGCCTGAGCCTCCGACCTTTCCTTATCTCCTGCTCAGCCCTGCACTTAACCCTCCACCCTCCACCCAGTGAGGAGTCACACCACCAAAGCTCCCACACAAATAATGACAGACAGGGAGAACTTAAACTGCACTGCGCCGCACACACACAGGAATAAACAGTAATGTGAACAGGGCACAACTAAACACAAATATGGGAAGGAGAAAGGATAACGACGGATCATACGACACCAGATATGAATCTCTCTCTCTTGAACACCTCCACTCCAGACCGGAACCACTTGGTATGAAACACAAGCTATAATCGGCGACGCCCATATGCCAGTATGACTATTTAAAGACCGTGGGCGTGACTAACCTTCCAACCTGGTCTCCAGCAGGATTAACCCCCGAGAGCCTGAAGATCAAACCGGCGCCACTGAGGCTATAGTGGCTGGAGGTGGAACTACCTCTGCCTGCCGGATGCTGTGGTGTGAACAGCGTCCGACATGACAGTACCCCGTCTTCTACGAGGGACCCCAGGGCCCTCAAGACTCATAGGACCCGGCTTGTCCGGATGACGACGGTGAAAAGAACTGACCAGCCGATCCGCATGTATGTCTGAGGCTGGAACCCAAGACCTCTCCTCTGGACCATACCCCCGCCAGTGCACCAAATACTGAAGAGTACGGCGTACTACTCGAGAGTCCACCACCTTGGCGACCTCGAACTCTAACTCGCCATCCACCATGACTGGAGGTGGCATCGGCGTCGTGTCCACCAAGCCTACCACCTTTTTCAATAAAGCCCTGTGAAAAACGTTATGTATTCTGTACACCGCAGGAAGTTCCAACCGATAAGCCACTGGGTTAATGATGGCAGAAATCCTAAAAGGCCCAATAAACCTTGGACCCAGTTTTAAAGATGGGATTTTGAGTTTTATGTTCTTCGTAGCTAACCACACCCATTCACCCACACACAGGTCCGGACCTGGCACGCGTCTACTGTCAGCCACCCGTTTGTACCTGGCACTCATGCTCAACAAACGCTGTTTCACCCGCCTCCAGACTGATGACAATTGGGCTCCTAGCTGATCCTCCTCCGGGACACCCCCGGAGTCACCCTGACGTAAGGTACAAAACTGAGGATGTTGACCGTACACACAAAAGAATGGAGACTCTCCTGATGACTCTTGGCGGTGATTATTTAATGCGAATTCGGCCAGAGGAAGGAAAGTAGACCACTCCTCCTGGTTGTCGGACACAAAGCATCGTAAATACTGTTCTAGATTTTGGTTCATGCGCTCAGTTTGTCCATTAGACTGTGGATGAAACGCCGATGAATGTGACAACTTGATCCCCAACCTAGAGCAAAAAGCTTTCCAAAACCTCGCCACAAATTGCGTACCCCTATCAGATACTATGTCAGACGGTACTCCGTGGAGTCTGACCACCTCCTTCACAAATACCTGAGCCAACGTCTTAGCATTGGGCAAAGAGGACAACGCCACAAAATGCGCCATCTTTGAAAAACGGTCAACCACCACCAGGATGACCGTGTTCCCTGCCGAGGCTGGCAAGTCAGTGATAAAATCCATGGAGATTTCTGTCCATGGCCTATTGGGTACCCCCAGAGGCTGTAGCGTGCCAGCAGGACGGGTTCGGGGTGACTTAGCCCTAGCGCACGTGATGCAAGCTGCCACGTACGAGACCACGTCCTGCCGGATTTTGGGCCACCAGAAACGACGCGATACCAGCTCTAAGGTGCCCTTCACCCCTGGGTGACCAGCCAGTACCGAATCGTGGTGTTCCTTCAACACCTTAGGCCGAAGATGCAGGGGTACAAATGATTTGTTGGCGGGAAGTCCTGGTGGTACCTCCTCTTGGGCCTCGGCAATCTCCGCCTCTACCTCAGTCGTGAGAGCCGAGACCACTACCCCTTTCTGGAGGATGGGTACCGGCTCTTCCCGAGGTTCTCCCCCCAGAAAACACCTAGACAAAGCATCTGCCTTGGTGTTTTTAGCCCCGGGACGGTACGTCACAAGAAAATTGAAACGAGTAAAAAACAATGCCCAGCGAGCCTGCCTAGGAGACAGACGCTTGGCCGACTCCAGGTAGAGCAGATTCTTATGGTCGGTGATAACTGTGACCTGGTGAGCCGCCCCCTCCAAGAAGTGTCGCCATTCCTCAAAAGCCAGTTTGATGGCCAACAACTCCCTGTTGCCGATATCATAATTCCGTTCGGCCGGCGACAGCTTCTTGGAGAAGTAGGCGCATGGATGCATCTCGCTCAAGGACGAGCCTTGAGACAGTACTGCCCCCACTCCCACCTCCGACGCATCAACCTCTACCACAAAAGGTTTAGACACGTCTGGTTGCACCAGAATGGGGGCTGAAGCAAAACTATTCTTCAGACGCTCAAATGCACGTATAGCCACCTCAGGCCAGTTCGCCAGATCGGCACCCTTCTTTGTGATGTCCGTGAGCGGTTTGGCGACAGTCGAAAAGTGTTTTATAAATTTCCTATAATAATTCGCAAACCCAAGGAACCGCTGGAGTGCTTTCAGACTCTCCGGCCTCTCCCATTGCAACACCGCTTGCACCTTAGCGGTGTCCATTTTAAAACCGGCTGCGGACACAATATATCCCAAAAAGGGCAACTCCTGGACAAAAAATAAACATTTTTCCAGCTTAGCATAGAGCTGGTTCTCCCGGAGCAACTGTAACACCTGCCTAACATGCTCCAAATGAGTGTCCCGATTGCTAGAATAAATGAGGATATCATCCAGGTATACAATCACAAATCTCCCCAGGACATGAGCAAATACATCATTAATAAAATGTTGGAAAACGGCAGGCGCGGTGGTCAACCCAAACGGCATAACCAGACTCTCAAAATGACCCTCAGGAGTGTTAAACGCCGTCTTCCACTCATCCCCCTGACGTACCCTTATGAGGTTATACGCCCCCCTGAGGTCCAGCTTGGAAAACCATTTCGCCCCCGCTACCTGGTTGAACAAATCCGGGATCAACGGCATTGGGTAGGGATCACGGATAGTAATCTGGTTTAACTCTCGGAAATCCAGACACGGGCGTAACCCCCCATCTTTCTTCTTAATGAAGAAAAACCCCGCGGCTACAGGCGAGGACGAAGGCCGGATGTGACCTTTGCTCAGACTCTCCGCGATGTAGTCTTTCAGAGCTTGTCTCTCAGGACCAGAAATATTAAACATCCTGGCCTTAGGTAATTTGGCCCCGGGTTTTAACCTAATAGCACAGTCATAGGCTCTATGTGGAGGCAGTTCTGAGCAACCCTTCTCAGAGAAAACATCCGCGAAATCCTGCAAAGCCTCCGGCAGGCTGGGCGTCACGGCGGACACACATGTGGCCAAGCAATTGTCTTGGCAGAAACCACTCCATTGTACTATGTCCTGAGTTTTCCAATCAATTACCGGGTTGTGCCTGGACAGCCATGGAAAACCCAGGACCATTTGAGCTGGGAGATTACGGAGGACCCTACATGTAACCGACTCAGAATGTAGGACCCCAATGTGGAGTTTCACCTCTGCCACAAACTCAGTAATCTCCCCTTGAGGGAGGGGAACAGCATTAATGGTCACCACCTGTATGGGGTGAGGAAGTTTTTCGATCTTAAACCCGGCGGTGTGTGCAAACTCCTCATCTATGAGATTGGTGGCGGAACCGCTATCCACAAACACTGATATAGGTAGCTCTCTGCCGGCGATAATAACCTTGGCAGGGAGCATACATTGAGATACCATCATGGAGGATATGCATACGCTCAGTTGGGTCTCCTCCATACCCTCTGAGCTTAACAGTTTTCCGCCGGTGTGACCCTCTTAGGTAGTACCGGGCAAACGTTAACATAATGACCTCCTTTACCACAGTAGAAACATGCTCCGGGCTTCCGGAATCCCGGAGCGCGAGGCTGAACCTGTGCCACGCCAGCAATCTGCATAGGTTCAGGGGACTCATCTACTTCAACCACACCTGCACCTCTGTTTTCCCCCAGAGGTAGCGTCTCCTGTGCCCCCTGACGAAAACGGCGATCAATACGTATCACCAAACTCATGGCAGACTCCAATGATGCCGGAGTCTCATACATCAGGAGGGCTTGTTTCACCCTCCCTGATACCCCATGAATAAACTGGCTCCGCAGTGCTGGGTCATTCCACTGTGTGTCTACAGCCCAGCGGCGAAATTCCGAACAATAGTCTTCTGCCAAGCGCTCCCCCTGGCGGAGGGCGCGGATTTTAGATTCCGCTAGAGCCAGTCGGTCAGGGTCATCGTAAATGAGCCCGAGGGCAGAAAAAACATTATCGACCGAATGAAATGTAGCAGAGTCAGCTGGTAAGGAAAATGCCCATGCTTGGGGGTCACCACTCAGTAATGACAACACCAGCCCTACTCGCTGGGCCTCATTACCTGAGGATATTGGCCGCATGCGGAAGTATAATTTGCAGGCCTCCCGAAATACGACAAATTTGCTGCGATCGTCTGAAAATCGTTCTGGCAGCGGAAACTTCGGCTCTGCACCGATACCTGCAGATGCCGTTTGCACCTTTGCTACTACCAGGCCCTGCTGCTGAACTGCCCCTTTCAACTCGGAGACCTGTATGGACAGCGCCGCCAACTGGCGGGTTATGGAATCTAATGGATCCATGGACTCCTGAAAAAATGTGGGCCGATTATAATGTCACGGGGGCTTAGTTCAACTAAGGCTGAAATACCCGGGGCCCCTGTGGTGTCCTTTTTACTAGGGGAAACCCTGTCTGACCCTCAACCCAGGGTTTTTGCTGAAGGTGCAAATGCCTGAGCCTCCGACCTTTCCTTATCTCCTGCTCAGCCCTGCACTTAACCCTCCACCCTCCACCCAGTGAGGAGTCACACCACCAAAGCTCCCACACAAATAATGACAGACAGGGAGAACTTAAACTGCACTGCGCCGCACACACACAGGAATAAACAGTAATGTGAACAGGGCACAACTAAACACAAATATGGGAAGGAGAAAGGATAATGACGGATCATACGACACCAGATATGAATCTCTCTCTCTTGAACACCTCCACTCCAGACCGGAACCACTTGGTATGAAACACAAGCTATAATCGGCGACGCCCATATGCCAGTATGACTATTTAAAGACCGTGGGCGTGACTAACCTTCCAACCTGGTCTCCAGCAGGATTAACCCCCGAGAGCCTGAAGATCAAACCGGCGCCACTGAGGCTATAGTGGCTGGAGGTGGAACTACCTCTGCCTGCCGGATGCTGTGGTGTGAACAGCGTCCGACATGACAGGAACATGTCCTCGACTTATTCTTACAGAGTGACACACAGATAGCTTCGCTGTGGCCGTGATAACAGCCGCTACACGGTACTGAGAGAGGAGCGTGCACGTACACCGCTGTCCGGTGTCCGTAAAATTGCCAAGCTCCGTGTTTTTTAAGTATACGGACTGACACACGCTGTCTCTCTATAGTTTTGAATGTGATCAAACAGCAAATATACTTAACTGTTTGAAAAGCAGACAAAACTAGAAGGTGTAGGTCTGTAAGAACGGAACATGTCCTCGACTTATTCTTGCAGAGTGACACACAGATAGCGTCGCTGTGGCCGTGATAACAGCCGTTACACGGTACTGAGAGAGGAGCGTGCACCGCTGTATGGTGTGAAAAAATGCACTCTCAGTACCTCACCAGGAAAAAAAAAATTTGGATTGCTTTTAAAAAAGCAGTTTGCAGAGCAGTGGGAAAACAGCAATGCAGCTATCAGGAAGCCTTATAAGGCAGCCTAACAACCAACACAGCTGATCCAGCAAAATATAGCCTCCACTTGCACTGCACACACAGTGACTGGTGTGTTGTACAGGCAAAATCGCTAGCAGCAGAAGCAGTTTTTGGTGTCTTCTTCCCTGCCTAATGCTCTCCCTACAGAATCAGCAGCAGCTCTCCCTATTCTGAGATCAGCATGAGTAACATGGCGGTCGGCGTGCACGCCCTTTTATACCCCCTGTGACGCCCCCCAAAGCAAGCCAATCACTTGCATGCCCTTCTCAAAGATGGTGGTGACCCCTGCCTATGTCATCACGTTGCCCACAGTGTCCGTGGATCCTGATTGGCTGAAAAAGGGCGGAAAACAAACTTTTGAAATGCGACTTTGGCGCTAAATTCGCCAAGCTCACGCTAGGGTCGGGTTTCGTTTCATGAAACCCGACTTTACCAAAAGTCGGCAACTTTTGAAATTTTTCGACCCGTTTCGCTCAACTCTACTCGTTAGGATTCGGTACTCGGCTCATAATGCGGTACTCGCGGTGCTCGAATCCTAGCGAGTATTTCACTACTCGCCTCGCAATATTCGCCACAGCCCAGCACAGTCCCCCGCACAGCCCAGCACAGTCCCTCTCTGGCCAGCACAGTCCCATACAGCCCGGCATAGTCCCCGCACAGTACCTGCAAAGCCCAGCACAGTCCCACACAGTACCTGCACAGTCCTGCACTGGCCAGCACAGTCCCACACAGCCTGGCATAGTCCCTGCACAATACCTGCAAAGCCCAGCACAGTCCCGCACAGGCCGGCACAGTCTTCGCACAGGCCAGCACAGTCCCACACAGCCCGGCACAGTCTTCGCACAGGCCAGCACAGCCCGGCACAGTTTTCGCACAGCCCGGCACAGTCTTCACACAGGCCAGCATAGTCTTCACACAGTCCGGCACAGTCTTCACACAGTCCGGCACAGTCTTCGCACAGGCCAGCACAGTCCCGCACAGCCCAGCACAGTCTTCACACAGGCCAGAACAGTCCCGCACAGCCCGGCACAGTCTTCGCACAGTCCCTGCCCAGCCCAGCACACACACACAGCCCCTTAATCGCATTTCCCATAGACTTACATTGGACTCGCTACTTGTTACGAGTACTCGAGTATTAGGAGGTACTCGTAACGAGTACAGCGAGTCCGAATACTTCACTACTCGCTCATCCCTAGTTCATACCGAACTCATTTTAAATAAATTGCAATCTATTTTTAAAAAAAAGAGTTTGATATAAACTTGAAATGCGTTATAAAGCTTTTATTAAATAATACCTCAGCGTGGAATGACTACTCTTCCAGCAGCAGCAACGCAGAATTGTTCATTTCTTTTTACTCCTCAATATAAATGAGCTTTTAGGCTTGAAGGTGGGAGAGTTGTTTCACAAATACGGTATCTTTTTATAAAGCTTCCCATACACATTAGAAAGCTGTCTGCCAAACGATGACTCATTGGGCTGGCAGTCATCTCACTCGACTCTCCCATAATCTTTTATGTTTTTAAAGGCTATGGCCACCTTTTTGTTCTTACAGTTTCAATATATCTAAAAGAACTATGTATCTTTATGATTGAAGTTCGATCCCTTTTGGCCCCTACTTCTTGCTAATTTAACAAATGGATCATTGAAACATGAATGCCAGAGTATGCCCATAAATATGTTATGGTGTTCCATCTGTGTCAGACGCAATGCTTAAAGCACCACGCCACCATTTTTTTTTCGAGTGTTATCACTAGTAAGTTCTTTTCCCCCAGTAACATACTTACCAGCCGCTATCATCTTCTGTTCTCAGCGATGTTTCGGTCGTCTTCTGCAGTTTGTGACCTTCCGCATTGCTCAAGTGATTGATGGGTGAGCCATAAGTCACTTCTCAATGTAAGTCTATGAGAGCCAGAATGAGCCTCTCATAGATTTACACTGGGAGCTTGTGACGGTTACCTCTGCCTTCCGGTCAGTCAGAAGCATGACCTCAGTGTCCCTCGGAACAACTGAAGACAGCAGTTGGTAAGAATAAAAAAGGTGCAAGAAACATGGATTAGGATTCATGGATTAATGATACCACTCCAGCGGTGAAAATAAAAACCGCTGAAGTGGCACCACTTTGTCCTTTTTTTTTTAATTTCACCCTCAGAGTGGTGGCACCAATGTATGTTCCCTGTCTGTAGTAGAATACTTACCAGCCGCTGCCTTCTGCTGTTCTCGCTGACGCAACGGTCATCTTGTGCAGTTTGTGACTTGCTTGATCACTCCAGTGTTTGCTGTGTGGACCAGAAGTCACTTCTTAAAGTAAGTCTATGAGAACGAAGCTCTCATAGACTCTTACAGACTTACTGTACAGTGAATGCTTGTGATCGTTACCTATGACTTCTGGTCAGTCAGAAGTTGCTGTCAAAGTTGGCGGGGCGGGACCGTAGCAGCGCCATTAAGAGCAGAAGATGAAAGCTGGTAAATATCTTACTTGGGGCAGGGAACAGACATTAGTGACACTGGCAGTGAAAAAACAATGGGATAGTGCTTTAAATTAATATAAACTACAGAGGCTCCGTGCTTTCATGTTGCTCTCAGGCCTCAACATTCAGCTCATAAAAAGAGAACAATACTACTGCTGATCGGGAGGATGTAGGAGGATTGTCATGTTCTTTTTGGGTAGCGAAGGCAGTTGCATCCTATGTGGCTGTCTATTTTGCCTCCCCTTTAGGCCTCTTTCACACATCAGTTTTTTGCCATCAGTCACAATCCGTCGTTTTTAGAAAAAAAGGCATCCTGCGTTTTATGCCGCTGGATCCTTTTTTTTTCTCATTGACTGGTATTAGCGATGGATGGATGCACGTATCATCCGTCTTTCGACAGAGCCGTCGGAAAATCTGTGTCCGTCGGCCGGAGACAACGGACATAGGAACGTTTTTGGTGTTCGTTGAAAAATCAGACTGCGACGGATCCAGCGCCGTCCATCGTTTGCTAGAATGGAAGCCTATGGGCGCAGGATCCATAGCTGTCTGGCAAATTACAGAATCCTGCGACGGATTCCGTTTTTGTTCTTTTTGGTCTGTGCACACGTTGCGGATTCTGGTCTCTCTCCTCTAAAACTGAGTATGCCCGGAATAGTTTCTATTTCCTACAGCTGCTGCAAAGGATCCGTCAGAAAAACGGATCCGTCGCATCAGTTTTTCACAATCTACACAGGATCCGTTTTTTCCACACTGACGGATTGTGACTGATTCTAAAAAAATTATATGTGAAAGAGGCCTTACATGGAGACATCCAGCAAAAAAAACATTCAATAAATAGTATTGATGGAAGAGTGAGAGTGAGACCTTAAAAAGGTAAGAGAAGTGGCAAAGTTTCATTATCTGTATTAAAAAAAAAAAAAAAAGATTCTAATAAATAAAAAATAATATCTAACCTGCTCTGAGCCATATGTATACACTATTTTCACTAGAATTTAGTGTCTTGCCCTGACTAGTTTGCAAAACTGGATTAAAAAATTTGGAGACACAACTATTAGATACAAATGGAAAAAAAAAAGTCAGATGATTTTTTTTCAATCTCACTCCTGTAGGTGGGTAAATTAAACATTAAAAGAATATTTTTACATGATGCAGTCAAGGGTGTGAGAAATTAACTGGTATTTTGATAAAGTTGTCACAAATAACAGTAAGTTGCCTCAAGCCTAACTGAATTCAAAAATATTTTGCATGATGAATTCCCTTGAAGTGTAAGGGTGTGTGCACACGCTGCGGATTCTGCTGCGGATTTTTCCTCGTGGATTTTGCAAAATTCGCAGGTAAATCTGCGGATTAGCCTGCGTTTTTGCCCTGCGGTTTGACACCTCTGCAATGAACAAGGTGTAACACCACTGCAAATTCCGCACAAAGAAGTGACATGCTGCGGTTTTGAAACCGCAGCAAATCCGAGCGGAAAAATCCGCAACGTGTGCACTGCGGTTTTTGTTTTCCATTGAAAATAATGGTACTGTAAACCGCAGCAAAAATGGCTGCAGATCCGCAGGGCCAAAACCGCTGTGGATCCGCAGCGTGTACACACACCCTGATGCTTTGCTGGCTTCTTATATTTTTTTTACTAGATTTCACACTATATGCATTGTCATGTGATGGTTTTGCCCCATCTCTCACTCCTTAGCTCCCACCTAAAATTGGTATTTAGATTCCAGGTCTGGTCCTAGAACTCCTACTTTTCTGGGGTGTGTCATTCTGCTCTTACTGACACTCTTATTCATATTAATGGAAAGCAACTTTCCTTGCACATCTTGCTCTCCAGCCAGGAGGAAGAACTAGCACATTCTGGAGATCAAGGGGAGGTCAGATCCCCACCAGGCACCATTTCATAAAATCTCCTGCTGCCAATGTCATGAAACCTATTTATGCAGTCTTCCTCCGCATGCAAAAAAGTTTTTAATGATTAATAAGAATAAAGAATAAATCTTACTATCTTAATACTGAAAAAATAAAAAGAACAAGCAAAATATATTGTCCAAAACTGTCTAATGATAATCCTATGTTTAAGGTGCAGTCTGCAATGGAGCTGTTCTAAGATCAAATGGAAACCCCATCCTGTCTTGACGGGAAGCCTGTACTCAGCAATACAGATATCACCTCGTAGCATTGTCACACAACTTGGATCAAAAGGATATGGACAAAGCGCTAAATATAGAAAGGCTAGTTATGGCTACAACTCTTATCAACAAGTATGAGATGCTGGTTTTAATCAAAGTGATCACATTTTTAAATGTCATGATTCTGCATCGTATGGTTGGTTTAGGCCATGTACAATCTAACGACTTTATGATTTGAGGCAAGTCCTGTGTTCTGTACATTTTAGGCAGAATTACAGAATCCGGTTGACAACCTGACACCAAATATAGGTTTTGCAGCTACAAACCCATATTCCTTGTATCTAAAGAGAAACTATATTCAGTAGGGATAAAATCCACTAAGTATAGAAAGTTGTTTGGCTACAAAAAGTCCATGTACTTCAGTGTGACCCATATTGCATTGTAATGCACAGACGTTCTTCAGAGCAAATGACTATTCATCATGGCTTACAAATGGGGTCGTGAATGAAGGACCACTTCTAAGACAAAATGTCTTAACACAGTAAATGAAAATGTTTTTTTTGAAAACCCATTTTAAAGGGAATCTGTTACCAAGTTTTCCTATCCCATCCCATGATGTAGGAACAAAAACCCTGATTTCAGTGATTTATCACTTACTAGGCTGCTCACTATCATTCTCATAAAATCACATTTTTATCTGTTGCATATTTAACAGTTCTCTAAATGCTGAGCTTTGTATAACCCCGCCCACACCACTGATTGGCAGCTTTCTGTGTACACTTTGCATAAGCAGAAAGCTGCCAATCAGTGGTGGAGACGGGGTTGAAATACATTGCAGCAGGATTTCCACTCCCCTAGTGATAATCTTCTGCTGATAAACAACTTATTTTACAATTACAACACTAAGCAGCCCAGAAAGTGATACATCACTGCTTTCAGGGTCTCTATCTTTTGCTCTCAGATTATGTAGCAAAAACTTGATAACAGGTTCCCTGTAAGGGGATGTATCACCTACTGTATGTTTGTTGTTAATAACTAAAGCCAGATGCTATACATTTTAATAGCTTTTACTTTCTGACTGTACATTTATTATTTCAATATCTGTACATGATTACGAGTGAAGGCATCTTGCTACAACTCTCCTCTGTTAACAGCATTCAGAAATATAATTTACAGCAGCCATTTATACTCTGGCTGCCTGTAGTTATCTTTACAGACTGGAAATGTTCATTTATATCTATGGGAAAGCCTTCTAGGCATGTTCTGTAATCTGTGCATAGGTCATTGTGCAGGGAAGGGGAGGAGGTGAGCTGTGACCATCACCTATTGTGAATGATATATCCTGTGTTATATATAAAGGTGTTACTTTTCATTGTAATCCTGTCTGTGGTAATAATGAGAAGACTAATGAAAGGTTATCTTTACAGAACAGAGAGCTTCAGTGTATTATGAGGCTCAAGTGGTCATAGTTCAATATTTTTTTTAGTATTGACAGGCATGGAAAAGTAGAAAAAAAAAAATCAAAACTTAATTTAAACTGATTTTTCATGACATAATCCCTTTATATTTTTTTCATGTGGAGGTAACTAAAAGGGTAAGTGATACAGCAGCTGCTATGAGAACTGCATTTAAGAGTACCCACTTTCTTGCACATTGTGGTGTTTGTTAAATTAAAGCACCACTTCAGCGTTTTTTTTTATTGTTTCTCTGAAGTGTTGCATTTAGTGTTATACGTACATACAAGCCACCTTCTTCATCTTTTACCCGCACCGCTTCGGTAGGTGTTCAACAGTTTGTGACCTGGCGATTTTGTCCATTGTTTGCTGTAGCAAGCCGGAGATCACGTTTCATTGTCAGTCTATGAGCATGTGACTGTAAAGGCCCCGTCTCACTAAGCAATCTCGGTAGCGAGATCGCTGCTGAGTCACAACTTTTGTGACGTAACAGCGATCTCACCAGTGAGATTGCTGTGTGTGACAGCGATCAGCGAGCGGCCCCCCTGCTGGTATCACTGATCGCTGGAAGAAACCTCTGGACATTTCTTTGGTCGCTGGTCTCCCGCTGGCCAGCACGCATCGCTGTGTGTGACAGGCGGGAGACCAGCGATCAGGTGTAAAAAAATAATAAAAAAAATAAATATAGTTATTCTCACCTTCCGACGTCGCGTTCAGCCATCCTGCCTCTCTCCACGCTCCGGTCCCAGTGATCCTTTGCACGAATGACCGCGAGACTTTGTTATCCCGCGAGACCGTGACATCTCGCGGTCATTCGTGCAAAGGATCACTGGGACCGGAGCATGGAGAGAGGCAGGATGGCTGAACGCGACGTCGGAAGGTGAGAATAACTATATTTTTTATTTTGATTCTATTTTTTACAGGATGGCAAGCGATGCCGGGCGCTCAGCATCGCTGTGCTGATCGCTGGTGAAGCTGTCTGTGTGACAGCTCACCAGCGATCACATAGCGACTTACTAGCGATCCTGACACCTTGATATCGGTGTCGGGATCGCTGGTATGTCGCTTAGTGAGACGGGGCCTTTACTTCCAAGATCCGGACAATCAGAAGTTGCAGTCATAAGGTGGCGGCACGGACTGAGCGGCTCCGGGAAGAGCTGAAGACGGCTGATGTTACATATAATACTAGGTGCAGGGACCTTACGTTAGTAGCACCATTCGTTTGGTCAAATAAAAAAGGCCTGAATAATGCTTTAAAGAAGGAAGAAAAACAAAACACAAGCAGAACTGGATATGTCATATGTGAAACACGGGCAGAATAGGTTGGTGAACTGCTAGCTTAAATGTATCTACTAGCAATATAAATTATATTATAATTTATATAAGGAGACTGAGCTGAAACAATTCATTGCACACAAGTAATGGCGGATTGTTGATGAGATATAAGGGGGTGATCAATGACATGCAAGGGGCCTATATGGTGTTTATGTATGGAGACCCTGTGCTGTTTGTGTCCACCACTGCACTAGGTGGTCTTACTTTCTGCCAAAAGTGGGCATTGTGGAGTGGCGCTGCTTGCTGTGATGCTCACCATGTGCCTGTTATAATCCAGTTTGTGGCCTATGTAAGATAGAGAGCTATATAATACACGCTGCACATTTCTTGGTTCTGATATAAAAGAGTATTAGAGCTTGGATCCACGGCATCTCCATTAATATCTGACAACTGTTGATTTCACCAGGCAAGTCCCAATGCATTTTACACCCAAGTGTATGTCCAAGAGGTTAGACCCTAATCTAACAGAGGTTGGTAGTCATGGCGAGGTACTGTTGTGTCCCCACTCCCTGGTACCCCGCAAAGAAAATGTAATGATCCATTTGTTGCATAATGTGTATGCAATGCCACTCACTTTTGAGATAGAGTCCTAATCAGGTTGTAGCGTCCCGGTCTCCTTCAGCATCATGCAATGATTCTCAGAGTCAAAGGTCATTTTCAACAAACAACTTTACTCAACTCGTCCAGTTCAGTCACAGGCATCGCACAGTAATCCTCATCGAGTATATACATTCCTTTCTCTGTGCTGTCCCTTGTTCTTCCTTACATCTTTCATTCTCGTACCGTATCTTCCAGTACTACAGCTTCCCAACTAGCAGAACTAGCTTGTGCCTGGAGTTCCCCGTCCATTTTCCCCTCCATGGGCGAAACTAAACTAAGCGTTTTCAATCCTTCTCAGACCGTAGGTCTTGGACATTCTGGGGTTACCCGTTAAGCCTAACCGCTGCCACTCTCATGCTGTTCTGGTCCTCTTGTGCCTGTGTAACTGTCAGAGCGCTGGACTGCTGGGATCCTCTTCTTAACCCCTTAACGACTGCCGATACGCCTTTTCTCAGCGGCAGTTAAGGGTACTTAAACTACAGCGCCATTAATTAATGGCGCTGTGGAAAAGATGTATTCCCCCCCTCCCCAGAGTTGGATTCTCTCTGGGGTCTCAGCTGCCGGGGGTAGCCGAGACCACAGAGAACATGATTCGGGTTGGTTTTTACGGACCCCCATTTGCGATCGCTGTTATTAACCATATAACGGCGACCGCAAAAAAAAAGTCAGATGTGCCATTTAATTTCTCCTCTGATGATCGCACATCAGAGGAGAGAGAAATAGGGTCCCTGATCCCCCTGGTACCTTCCGGTGCTCCTCGGCCCTCCTGCTTCCCCCGATGGGCGACGCCATCTTCTTTCGGGCCGGTCGGCACTCGGCAACAGTAGGAAGATTTTTCCTACTAGTTCACTTGTGGGGGACTCCACTGTTTAGGCACATCAGGGGCTCTCCAAACACGACATGGCTTCCTATCTCAATTCCAGCCAGTTCTGCATTGAAAAAGTCAAACAGCGCTCCTTCCCTTCCAAGCCCTGCCGTGCACCCAAACAGTGGTTTATCCCCACATATGGGGAATCGGCGTATTCAGGAAAAATTGCACAACAAATTTTGTAGTTCATTTTCTCTTTTTATGCATAAAATAAAAAAAAATTGGTTTTGAAGTAAAATGTTTGGAAATAAAGTTAAATGTTAATTTTTTTTCCTTCCACATTGCTTAAGTTCCGGTGAATCACGTAAAGGGTTAATAAACTTCTTGAATGTGGTTTTGAGCCCCTTGAGGGGTACAGTTTTTAGAATGGTGTCACTTTTGGGTATTTTCTGCCATATAGACCTCTCAAAGTGACTTCAATGTGATGTGGTCCCTAAAAAATGGTTTTGTAAATTTTGTGGGAAATGTTACTTATTAAGTATTTTGTGTGACATATCTCTGTGATTTAAGGGTATAAAAATAAAAAGTTTGAAAATTGCAAAATTTTAAAAATTTTCATCATTTCTTTTTTTTTCATAAATAAATGCAAGTCATATCGAAGAAATTTTACCACTAACATGAAGTACAATATGTCAAACAATCTCAGAATCAGCGGGATCCATTAAAGCGTTCCAGAGTTATAACCTCATAAAGTGACAGTGGTCAGAATTGTAAAAATTGGCCCGGTCATTAAGCTGCAAATTGCCTCCGTCACTAAGGGGTTAAACTGTTTTCTACAATGACCTTACTGTTCCACCTTCTCCTCTCTAACTCCCTCCCCTCTGGAAGTCCCTCTGCTAAAATCACACTGGTCCCTCCCACTCAGCAAGATTCTCTGACATGTGGACCTAACTTAACCCATTAATTCCCCCACTAAACTTTACCCAATCCTATCTTTCATATCTCTCCCTGATCTTGTCATAGTGTCAAAACATACAAAGTAGATATAAAACTCGTACACATTATAATAGCCACATCAATAGGAATACGATACTTGTAAACATTATTTACATGACCGCACATTAACGGTTCACACATGGACATTAGGGGGAGATGTGTATGATAGCTCCTGTCACACTCTTACAAACTGGCAACTCTCTCCTAAGTGCACCGCAAATATGCACGCTCAGCCTACAAATATATAAGCGGAATATTTCTACTTACACTCCTTAATAGTCATCATTACTTGAGATCTGAGACCTCACGAAAACTTGTTAAAATTTTACCTGAAATCCTAATGCATTATAAAGTAACCGTAAGTAATCCCTCTGCTTATTCAAAAATACATTAATTATATATATAATTAATGTATTTCAGACTGTTTTGTAAAAATTCACTATTTGATGCTTCAGGCAGCTATGCATATTTTCTCATCATAAGGACAGACTATCAATGTTTTATTGGTTGGGCTCTAACCTCATGAACCAGATGGAAGTTGCCACAGCATTTTGTGTGAGTGAGAGTACTGACTTACAGTAACAGGCACAGCCACCAGTACGGAGGTTAACAGTGAAGTGACTACCATCATGTGGGACGGATAGCAGCCCATTAGATCATCAGTATTTGACTCCAGATAAATGGCTTGAGTATATAGCTTGTACAGGAGTGTGAAAGTGTTTACCCCATTCCTGATTTCCAATTCGTTTGCATGTTTGTCACACTTGCATGTTTTAGATCACCAAACAAATTTAAATGTTAGACAAAGATAGCACAAGTAAACACAAAATGCAGTTATTAAATGAAGATCTTTATTATTAAGGGAAAATGAAATCCAGACCTACGGAGCCCTGGGTGAAAAAGTGATTGCCCCCTAAACCTAATAACTGGTTGAGCCACCCTTAGCAGCAACCACTGCAATCAAGCGTTTGCTCGCAATAACTTGCAATGAATCTTTTACAGCACTCTGGAGGAATTTTGGCCCACTCATTTTTGCAGAATTGATGTAATTCAGACACATTGGAGGGTTTCTGAGCATCACCCACTTTTTAAGGTCATGCCATAGCATCTCAGTAGGATTAAGGTCAGGATTTTGACTAGGCCACTCCAAAGTCTTAATTTTGCTTTTCTTAAGCCATTCAGAGCTGGACTTACTGGTGTTTTTTGGATCATTGTCCTGCTGCATAACCCAAGTGCGCTTCAGCTTGAGGTCACAAACAGATGACCAGATATTCTCCTTCAGGATTTTTGATAGCAGAATTCATTGTTCTGGTTACCAAAGCAAGTCTTCCAGGTCCTGAATCAGCAAAACAGCCACAGACCAAAACACTATCACCACAGTATTTTACTGTTGGTATGATGTTCCTTGGCTGAAATGTGTTAGTTCTACACCAGATGCAATTGGTGAGGCATACACCTTCCAAATGTTCAACTTTTGTCTGTCACATCAGTCCACACAGTATCCTCCCAAAAGTCTTGGGGATCATCAAGATGCTTTCTGACAAAACTGATATGAGCTTTTATGTTCTTATTGCTCAGCAGTGGTTTTCGTCTTAGAACTTTGCCATAATTTGGATGTTGTGTCTTTTGTGACCTTGGATGAGTCGTCCCTGAGCTCTTGGGGTAATATTGGTTGACTGGCCACTCCTGGGAAAGTTCACTACTGTTCCATGTTTTCGCCATTTGTGGATAATGGCTCTGACTGTGGTTCACTGGACTCCCAAAGATTTAGAAATGGCTTTATAACTTTTTCCAGTCTGATAGAGCTCAATTACTTTGTCCCTCATTTGTTCCAAAATTTATTTGGATTGTGACATAACATCAAACTTTTAAGCATCTTTTGGTCTACTTCACTTTGTCAGGCAGGTCCTATTTAAGTAATTTATTGATTGAGAACAGGTGTGGCAGTAACCTGGCCTTGGTGTGGCTAGGGAAATTGAACTCAACTTCCCAAAGATGGGAAAACCACACTTAATTTATGTTTTAAGGAGAAGGCAATCACTTTTTCACACAGGGCTCTGTAGGTTTGGATTTCTTTTTCCCTTAACTATAAAGACCTTCATTTAGAAACTGCATTTTGTGTTCACTTGTGTTATCTTTCTCTAATATTTACATTTGTTTGGTGATCTTAAACATTTAAGTGTGATGAACATGCAAAAGAATAGGAAATCAGGAAAGGGGCAAAAACTTTTTCACACCACTGCATTGCACAATTATAAAAATATAAAAATAAAAAAGTTGTAGGCAGAAGATGTATTAAATGTGTTTAGAATTTCTTTAAAAAAGTAATTGCAATCAGGGCACCATATTTATGGCCTAGTTAGGCCTCTTTCACACTTCAGTTTTTTACAATCAGTCACAATCCGCCAGGTTTTGAAAAAAACGGATCCTCAATTTTTTTTTGAGGATCCGTTTTTTTTCCCCATTGACTTGCATTAATGGCGGATTGTGACGGATTGCTGTCCGTTGCATCCGTTTTTTTTGAGGATCCGCCAAAAGTTGCTGTCCGTCACCATCCTCAAAGATTTCAAAACGGAGCTTGTAACGTTTTTTTCTCTGGCGGATCCTCCAGACACTCATTTAACCCGAAATTCTTTCTGGGTGCCGGACAAAAAAATCTCTCTCTCTCTTTCTCTCTCTCTCTCTCTCCTCCCCGGCCAGCGGTTCCTTTAAATTTCCTCATTTTCAGGATCCGTCTGAAAACGGATCCTGTGCCATCCGTTCACATCAGTTGACAACGGATCCGCTTGTCTGACTTTTTGGCGGATTTGAACTGATGCAAAAAAACTGAAGTGTGAAAGAGGCCTTAAAGGGAATCTGACAGCTGATACATACTGCACGTTCCATGGGCAGCATATATCAGACGTTGTCTGTATGATTTAAGGCACATATGTTTAAGTCTGAAACAACTATGGTTTTTCAGAGAAAAACATAAAGTAGTTTAATAGCCAATGGGGAACAAGCCTCTCAAGAGACTAGTCAGAGAGGTGGGTCCTCGGTGATTTCTCCCCACCCGCTCACCTGTCACTTAAAGGCAGCAGGCTAGGATAAGCTGCCGGGGCACCGCCTGTCTGACAATTATTCCGTGCAGCTCAGTCTCCATTGTCTATTAAACTGTTTTTCTCTGAAATGCCATAGTGTTTCAGAGTTAAACGCAAATGGCTGAAATCATACAACCAGTGTCTGATACATTCTAATCTGCTCATGGATTGAGCAACATCTGCTTCTGGGTTCCATTTAAATGTGCCTACGTACTACATTTGAAAAGCAAGCAATGTGTTACTTGCAAAATGAGGGTAATAATTTCATTTGATCAATGAGAAAAGTTGCATGGAAATAATTTTCTACTTGGAAAAGTGAAATCGCAATAATACCAATGCTCAGCGCAGCAAAGAACGGGTCAATATGTAAACAAATGAGACACTCACTAAGCATTCTGCTCTGGATAATCCCCATAGCCTTTTGAACTACAGCACTTTGGAAATAGCGACTGGAAAATGTAGCTCATTATCTATGAATAATGGTGGGAATAATAATAAAAAAACATGCCTGTGCTATCGCAGATGCGTCTGGTGCACTGTCAGGCACAGATATGTCCAGTTTGACAAATGAAATGTTTCTGAAAAGAAAAAAAACTCTGAAACTGAATTTTATGAGATAATATGCAGGTTATTATGAGCATGAAGTCAGTGTTCTCGAGTAATATATGGCCATGTCTTTCCTGGTACAGCCTGACACCAGTTAAATATTTTGGCTCAGATTTCAGGGTAGAATGTGCGCTAGTGAGGAATGTTGGATGCGTTGTCTAGGAGTGTACAAAAAGCAAACAAGGACATGACCACACATCTTTATCTGCAGTGGTCTGGTTGATCCCAAACATGGTCTCTTACACATTTTAAAAGGACACAGACATCCTAAACTCCTGAACAAGAACCGAATATGGAACCCTTATTTCCTTGCTCCCCAACATTTATGTATCTCTAACAGTTCCCTAGAAATTGTGAGCCATTCAAATCATTAGCTCAGTCTTTTACATGCAGTCCAATAGACAGTCGGAAGTTTGTTGAAGGTGGCCGGAGGCCCCAAAGCTGCTGACCCCCTGTGCGGTTACACAGTCTTCACATGTAGTATAACTCCCCCCCCCCCCCCCATGATTAACACCTGATTAATTGAGATTTAAGTCTGAGGTTATTAGCTTGTAATTGATAAAATAAATGAAACTTTAAGAATTTCCACTTTTCTGTCAACCACAATTTTACAGTCTACACAGTGATATAAGCTTCTCCAAAACACTACCGTAACAAGACAATTTCCCACCCAGAGAGGATTGCCATATTTTTCTATCTTTAATGTTGCCCATAATCTATTAAATTCAATTGAAAAATAAAACAATTACTGGCCTAGATGCAGTTATTTTTAGATTTGCATCCCCCATGATTTTTATAAACTTTTTGTGTTATATGTTAAATATTGTAATTTTTTTTCATATACTTGGCAGTGGCTTCCTTGTGCTTCTAGGATTATATGAAAAATAAATAGGTTTTTGTTCTGGTGGAAAAAGGAAAATAGTAAATTAAAATAATTTGGTTTGATAAATATTAACATCCAAAGACCAGAGGAGTGTAAGTTCTCTCATGAGAGACAATAGGTTCGATTATGTTGATGACACTCGGCTCAAACTCTAATCCGAGTGTCATATGAGTGTAATCTGATTCTCTCTCATGCAAGAATTGGAGCACAGGTGTGGAGAAGATGGAGAAGTTAATTTCTCCATTTTCTCCATTGTCTGAGTCTGCCGATGTTGGACAGCATTCCCGCTCACATCCGCTTGCAGTCCAATGTTTTATACACACCCATAAACTTGAATGATGCAAGTGATCCGAATTGCAGAGGCACTCACAGCATGCTCCAATTTTTTCTCATGTTGAATTGGCATGAGAAAAAAATGCAGATCTGCACTGCCCAATTAAATAACATTGGTCCGAGTGCTATCTGATAAAACATGAGATAGCGCTCATCGAATGTATACGCTTGTGTGGGCGAGCCCTTAAACTAATACTATATTGAAGTAGGCGTTGAATTTATGACAGCATTCAGTCTTTTTGGGTAGGGCATATCAGCATGGCACTCTTTGCCTACTCTGACTTACTGCGGTGCTCCAGATTTGTCAGATTGCAAGAGCATCTCCTGTGTACAGCATCCTCTTCAGGTCAACTCACAGATTTTCAATTGGATTCATGTGTGGGCTCTGGCTGGGCCATTCCAAAATTTTGATCATCTTCTGGCAAAACCATGCTTTTATATTTATTTAGAGGTTTGTTTAGTGTTGTTGTGCTGAAAGGTGCAATTCATCTTCACTTTAGTTTTTTTAGCAGAGACCTGAAGGTTTTGATGTAAAATTGACTGATATTTGGAATCGTTAATAATTCCTTCAACGTTGACTAAATCCACAGTACTAGCTGGCAAAAAAATAGCCTCAAACCATAATTTAGTATCCACCATGCTTCACTTTAGGTATGGCTTTCTTTTTGTGATGTGTAGTCTTGACTTTGCGACAAACATACCTTTTGGAATTATAGCCAAAAAGTTCAGGCAACACCTCTTCCCATAGGGTTTTGGCAGACCTGATGTAGGTTTTTGAAAAACATAGCTGTACTTGAATATTTTTCTTTATGAGAAAAGGCTTTCATCATGCCACTCTACCCCACAGGCCAGACCTGTAAAAGGAGTACACAAACAGTACGTGCCAGAAATTCCTGCCACTCCTTTATGTTGCTGTAGACCTCTTGGCAGCCTACTGGACCAATTTGTTACTTGTCTTTTTGCATATTTTTAAGGTAAATTCAGTTCTAAATAATGTCAGTGTTGTACCAAATTTAAGCCACTTCTTGAAGACGGTCAGAATCACTTTAAATTATGGCAGCTGTGTACTGACTACTATAGTGTGTCCGTAAAGTCATGGTGCATTTTTGACCAGTCACTGGAAAGCAACAAAATACGATAGAAATGTGAAAACTGCTCTAAATAAAATAAAAACTCTCCCAGTTTCATACCTATTCAGTGCAGTTTGATGTGGGCTCCATTTGTTGCCCTACACACATCCAAATTATAGTGAAGTTCTTGCCACACACGGGAGGATGTCTGGTGTAACAGAGTGAATAACGTCTGTGATTTTCTGTTTACATCATCAGCTGCGCATGTGCACATGCTGTCACATCATCCTACAGAAACTGGGAGGGTTTTCCTTTTATTTGGTGCAGATTTTACATTTCTATCGTATTTTGTTGCTTTCCTGTGACTGGTCAAAAGTGCACCATGACTTTACAGACACACTGTATTTATCATGAGTTTAAATGTGATTGCCTTATTCTGAATACAAGCATATCCCCAATTAGAAGAGGGTGTTCACACTTCACACTTATGCATGTGTGAGCATGTTGCGGGATGCAGTGACGGACAGGAGGCAGAGCAAGGGTTAACAAGTTTAATAACGGGAATACTCCACGCAGCGAGGTAATGGGTTAAACGGGGAAAAAACCAGTATTATTGCAAAAGGATATGAAATGTTCAAACATAAAGGATCAGGTTACGGCGGTTCTGATGTGAGTCAGTGGTTCCTAAGTCCATGAAATATATAGCGCCGACAACGGCTGGCACGGTGTTTTCTCCAAAGGGGTCCTGTGAGCGTCAATGCCCCATCTTCTGGAGGTAGCGGTCGGTCTCTGGTACATCTGCTGAGCCCTGGTCCATATACTGATGTGGCCGGAGGAGTGTGGGCCACTGCACTGTCTGAGCCCTACGTGGCCCCTACACAACTCTCCTCACAGTCTCTGTCAGCGATGGTGGTGGCGGTCCTAGGACCCGTAGAAGCGCGGCAGCACCAAATGGTTTCATCGGTTCTTAGTTCACATCGCTCCCCTGCTGAAGACTTTCATGTCGCAATAAAGTTTGGATTTTAAAGAGGATGAGTGCCATTCCCTTTCTCTGCAGTTGGACATTGTATGCTTTTTTCTGGACTGAGCACCCGTTCCTTTTGGGGCGATAAAGCACTTAATTTGTGTGTGTGAGATTCATTGGTCTGAACAGGTACCTGGAGGGTGCAGTGGTGCAGATTTACTTTGTTTCTTTATTTTGTCTTCGCTGTACGGATGCTCTGGGAACGGAGCACTCACTGGTCCCTGCTGCAGTGTCTGGCAGTGGGGCCTGTTGCAGTCTGGAAGGACAGGGCGCAGTGCTCCTCTCACTGCGCGCTGCCCCAGGTTCGCGTCAAAAGCCCCTGCTGCGCACGCTCTCCTCCTTTTATCTCCCTGCCCCCCTCTGTCAGGAGGAAGGTCCGGCCCACTCATGCTTCCCCTTCGCAAAAGGGGAAGGTCCGCCTTAGTAAAGCTTCCCCCCGGGAAGAGGGGATGCAGCCTTTCTTGTTATGGACCTGGCACGCAGGTGCCTGCGGTCTCATAATCTCCCTTACACTTGCACGTTATTTATTTTAGTTTTGTTATTTTCATTTTCCCCCTCAAAATGATTTCACCTTGTTTCACAATGGATTTGAACAGATTATGGGTAACTTTAAAAGTGGAAAAAGTTCTGAAATGATTTGCATGTTTTTTTACATAACAAAACCTTGCATTTTGAAAGATGCCTTTAGACTTTTTATAGCAACTGTATATATATTGGCTATTGTCTCTTGAGATCACCATGTTTCTGTGCAATTGTTGGTGTGTTGTCTAAAAGATGATTCACTGCACTTTAAAAGAAGCACATTTATATGGCGTTATGGCTTGATTTTTTTGTCCAGAGCTGCATTTAGAAAACCTTTCTGATACTCTAGCAGCTTAGGTGGGCTCCAATATATTGTGAAAAAGGAAAGTTATTTTTTTACTGCTTCATATTATTGTATAGTGATTGAACCAGAAAGGGAGGAATGCAGGGAGGTTTTAGCACTGAAGTCTGCAGAATTTTGACTGCTCTGTAATAAAGGCTGTATTACAGGATCGTTACAAGTAAAACAATGTGTTTGATAAAGAACTTAAAGAGAACCTGTCACCAGGTCAAAAGTGACCAGTTTTACATTTTATTTTATTACCACTGCTCCCATTTCATTATCTGTGCTTTTTTTAATTATTGAGCCTAATATGCACATTTTTATGGTCTTTACAAAAGGGGCAATGCTCTCTGGGGGGGTGTAACGATAGGTTGCTCTGCATTATTACCTTGTAACACCCTAGTGATAAAAAATATAAGAGTACCATATCAGGAGCATTAAATTAAAAGCTCCATATCTCTGACACCGTATGGTGGATGCTATCATCAGAAAATTACCTATTATTTATATCACATTTTGGTGTTACATGTATTTTATTTAAATATTTGGTAATGTTTTTTTTTTTATCCTCGCACCCAAGAGCAGCCAGGTGCAATAAGCTTCCAGACAGCCGGTTAGGGGTTGAGTGTCGCCTTTGGGGGCGGGGTCAGTGTAGGGCAGCTCCTTGCCTGTATGCTCCATTCCAGGGGACCTGCCTCAGGGCGTGCTGTGGTTGGGAAGCGGGACAGCGTCGCTCCCAGCGCTGACGCTATTAAGGAATCACGGGAATCTGGGTTCTCCACCATTATCTGCTGCCAGCAGACATGGGATGAGATGTCTCCTGGATTCAGATATGTGGTGGGAGGTTCCTTTTTCTCCACACTCCTCACCCCTTCCTCTGGATATTTATACCCCCCTTATCCTCTTGCTCACCGTTGATTATTCAGTTGCACTTCAGTTGTAGGTTATTAGCTCTTTGGTGAATGTTTCTTTGGTTTGTCTCTGGCTCTAGTGCATTCTGCCTTCTGGTTCCTACATCAGTGTTTATGCTTTCTGACCTTCCACGTTTGGTTTGCTAGGTTCGACTCTGCCTTTCTGGTATCGTTTATTGTTGTGTTTGACCCAAATGTGGCCAGTGTGCACAGCCACCAGCTACCCCACTACATGGACCTGGGAAAGGCTCTGCAAAAGACCCCCTCCCTTTAGTGAGAGCAGGTGGAGAGTATCCTCGGCCCTCAAAGGTGTGCATAAGCATTGCAGCTTGTGCTTAGTGTATCTAGCATATTGCTATTGCTGCCCTTCAGTCCGTTCACCTCACCACTACTTGAGTGTTAGAAGTCTGTAGATATTTATTGACTTCTCTAGGACAGTTGTTTGGACATTGTCTCTGAGCCATGCAGAGGTTATAGTGCAAAGGAGGTGAGCTGTGACCATTATCTAATGTGAATAGTGTTATTCTGTTTTAACAATATATAGAAGTTACATTTCATTGTATTTCTGCCTGTGATGATAATGAGATGGCTACTGAAAAGTGATCTCAACAGAACAGAAAGAGTCAGTCTATTATGAGGTTTGGTGGCCAGAGTAAAAATAAAAAAGATTTCTGAATTTTTTTAATATAGTAACAAGGAAATTTAAAAAAAAAATCACCAAACTTTCTTAAAAAAATGTTTACATTAAAACTTCATTTAAACAATAGGTCATTTTCTTATGACATAAACAGGAAATGTACAGGTGTGATAAGGTAAGGCTAAAATCTTATCAAGTGATTCATATCTGATTAATATGATTGTGGTGCCTATGATGATGTCTTGTACATTGTACCCCAATAGTGAATGTCTATATTTTCCTCATTGTTGTCTCACTACCCATCCACACCCATCCTGGCTCCTTCCTGACTTATGCCTCCTCTAGCGTCTGTCTGCACACTAGACCACTGTGTAGGTAGTTTACAGAATTGAAAGCCATTGTATTGTAGAGCATCTGCTCTCTTCTCTAACGTTCTAATGACTATCTTTTGTGTTTCTACATTCCAGTTATAATGGATCTATGGAGTAAGTTGTGCTCCGTATTTGGTCTTTCACTAGTTACTTCTTTCTTTGGTAAAGACTAGATTGTCCCTGGAGATCGGTGGACTCTAGCGAATTCCACTGTACATTCCAGTTACTCCTGTGCCTTTATTCACCTTTTGCCCCTTCCCTTTTTAAAAGATTATTTTTACAACACATTCAGGAAATGAATACTATTCGTTACCTCCCTTTGGCAGACTTTCTTCAATTGTACAAAGAGTCAGCCATGGACAAAATAAGACTGAGGACCTTCCCACCATCAACAAACAAGTCCCTCTATCCTGGACTGCACCTTTTAACCTCATTAGTCTCCAGCAAACTAAAGGGAAATTTCAACAATACCTAGAATTAATAAATAATAAATGCAACTCGACTATAGTGAAATGTAAAACAGCACATGTAAGGCATTTTGGGGGCTTCTTTTTGTCATTTTTTTGTTTGTTTTTTTAAACCACAGGCCTCTGTATGACTTGAAAATTGCCAGAAAAGGAACATTTACAGTGTTAGGGTATGTGTCCACGTTCAGGAATTGCTGCGCCCAAAGCGCCTCCCCCTGTTGTACGTGCGTTGATACCGCATGTGTTCATTGAACACATGCGGAATCACCGCATCCTATACATAGACTGTGCTATTTATATTGCGGAGACTCAGCGTCTCCGCAATATAAATAGACATGCTGCCGTCTATAAAGACGTGCCACATGTGCATATACGCAGGCCTGCCACCTCCGTATTTGCATACATAGTGGAGATGGGATTTCATAAAATCCCCTCCACTAGGCTGTAACATCTGGATTCTGCAGATTGGACGCTGAGGCTGTAAGCAGCGTCCAATCCGCAGTGTTTCCTGACCGTGGAAACATACCCTAAAAAGAGCAATCAAATATTCTTGAAAGTATTGCAGTAAAACTCTAAAACTATATATTTTTAGAATAAAAAAATTTACAAAAAAACTCTGTTTGAGGAAAGCCTTAGTCACCATTACTTCTCAATTGGTGATATATCTTGGCACTTAAAGGAGCTTGAATGCAGGTAGTTGAGGCTAAAAATCATTTTTGCTATTGGGTTTCATTAAAAAAATTGCACAATTTAGCTTTTTACAGGCTCTTTGTTTCCCTACACATTTGATGTAGTCTGTGATCATAAATTAGCTGAGAGGAGGTCGGAAAAAGACAGATAAAAGAATTCTAAACTCCCTATCAGGCTGTCATAGCAGGCTTACGGATGGATTCACAGTTGACTTATTATGCAGTGCAACACAGAGGCTACAGGAGGTTAAACGTGAAAATTTTTAATGAAATCCAATTGCAAAAATGATTTTTAGTCCTGATTAGATGCACTTAAAGGGAACCTGTCATGTTGACAATGGTATCTGATCTGTAGGCAGGATGTTATAGAGCCGGATGAGCTGATCAGATTCATATACATTTTTTGGGAAAAGTTTCATTAAAACTTGCATTTTTTTTCATTGAAATCCCTGCTATTTGTATACTCATGACTCCAGTGGGTGGTCCTATTCAGTGATGGATTATCTTCCCTGTATGACTGTGCATACAGTGATAGCTGCCACTGAGTAGGTCTGACCACTGGACTCCTATACATTCAAACATCAGTTAATTCAGTAAATAAAATGCAAGTTATATTGACTCTTTTACAGCAAACCTTTTCCAGTAGTATATCATTATGCTCAGCATCACATTCTCTGTACTGTATGATTGGACTGCATGTACAAGAAGATGAGTTCCCTTTAAGTAATAAAAAAAAATCCCCATGGGTAGACAACTCAAATAATCGCTTTTTCTAGAGACGTTTTGATATACTACAATATCAGTATTATTATTTTTAAGTATTTTTATTATCATTGGTACAATTCCTTCCAAAGTTACTCATCATTTAATTGAGTTTCTACATTACTCAACCTAGATAGACAACCTGTTCATCTCAGAATACCATGACTAAAGCTGGCCATAATTTTGAAAATTTGGTTAAAATGCAAAGAGCATTTAGTCTTTTACTAAAATTGGAACTGTCAACCTAAGGCCACGTTCACGCATTCAGTATTTGATCAGTATTTTACATCAGTATTTGTAAGCCAAAACCAGGTGAGGAACAATCAGAGGAAAAGTATAATAGAAACACGTCACAACTTCTGTAGTTATCACCACTCCTGGTTTTGCCTTACTAAAACTGATGTAAAATACTGACCAAATACTGAACGTATGAAGGGGATGCACCCAAACAGAAACATAATGCATAGAATTAACTTGTGTTATGTTATATTTATGCAACAATTGCAGAGCATACTGCTAATGAAGAAAATAGAAATTCAACCTGAAACCATGAATGGAACACATTTCCATCACTTTGTTCTTGAGATAAGCAAATCAATTTGATGCAAATCAAATTTGTGTTGAATTTTAGGAAATTTGGTAGACCGGGTAAATTCGAATCAAAATGCCCTCCGCTATTTTACACAATGCAGAAGATTGCATTAATCACAGAAAGCTGATATAACATCAGGCACGACTGGGCGGCCTTCTCAATAATGCCTTGCAGCTATCACATCACGTAGCATAGCACAGCTTATCATAGCCTCTTGAGACATGGAATGTAGCACAGCAACCATTTTTGGGTAAATCTGTTTAGTCAAAGATATCACAGCTTAGCAATAAAAATAGGAAAAAAACACCCCAAACTCTGACTATACTGCACAGATAGTGTGCGTGACAAAACAGCAGTGAATAATTACCATCTGTTTATCTACAGCCATATATGTGGCAGCAGTCACTTCGACATTAATAAGGCTTGAAATGGGTTTAATGCAGTCCTTGGAGACCTCAGAGTATTGACCATGTCCTTTTAGGGCAAACGGTTTACCTGTAATTCACAATAAATGTATTAACTTCGAATCAAATTTTGGGGGAAATTTTGCTGAGCAGACAAATTTGAATTTCAAAAGATTCGATCATCTCTACTCTGGACCAATTATTTTAAAGGGTTTGTACAAGTTCCGTAAGAAAGAAGATAACTTACTGGTCTCTTGGGGTCAGGCTGCTGGAATCACCACCGATTCTGAAAATGGGCCTCTCGAGAGCACTGTCTGAATGGAGCAGTGACCTAGCGCCTCTGCTCTACTTGTTCTTTATGGAAATATCGTTGATATCCAAGCATTGTCCTAGACTATTTCCGGCAGTCCTTTAGAGTGCGTGCTCAACATCAACTCCATTTACTCGGTCATCAGATGGCTGAGGTGGAATCAAATTCAATAAATTTAGTTTCTGTAATTGAGTTTGGCATTGCTATTCATCTGTATATGAGGACCATAAAAAAGTTACTTTTGATCTCTATATCGCAACATAAATATATAGAATTGTAATCTAGGATTAATAGAATATAATACCTCAAGAGCACTTGGTCTCTTCAAGGGGTTGCCTTGTCAGCACAACTCTCTTCTATAAGTCCTATTCCTTATGCATATAGACAAAAGTAATGCATGAAGGAATTGTCCACTGCTGGGTGCCCCATGTAAAATAAAAAAAGTATACTCACCTCCCGGACCAGCACCAAGCTTGACGCTGAGTTTACCGTTGCTCATGTGACATTCTTATGTCATGTGAGTGCTGAAGCCTATCAGCAGCCACTGATGGGCTGCAAAGTTCTGTTAGATGGTCCTCGGCTGATGATCCTTCTGTTCTCGGTCAGATAAACTGCCGCTAGAGGAGTTTGGCATTAGCTTTCAAACAAAGGACAAAAGAGCACTAAGCAGAGTGAAGGTTGCTGTGTATGATGGAGTTGGGAGATACAGCTACCAGCCAAATGATAGCTATTTGGCTTGTTGTTAAAATAAATAAAACGTAGAAATAAGAAAATAGAACACATTCAGTAAAAATCAGGTTTTTACTATACTGGTGGCTTTAGTATTTATGTAATTTAGTATTTTCTAATTGGAAAGAATGACTTATATAGTATTCATTCATTTCAAGATATTGCAGAATTTAGCATGAACCATTTGTACAATACCCTATATTTCCTTTTTACTAATGGGCTGAATTGTGCTGCAGGGACTGGTCATTTATATTTTTTTTTGCTCTGTTGTGTTTAAATACATACGCTCCTCAAAATTGAAATTGTAACAACAAGAAGGAGAAGACATGGGATTATGAAAATCACAGAATTGATAGACATGTTAATGATAATAATATGCAAATGAGGGGAAAAGTCTTGGCATAAAACACTGAAAAAAAAAAATTTACAAGTTGAAATTGCACAAAAATGTTGCAAATTTTGCCGTTTTCATGCCAATCCTGGACGACTTTTCTTTTTGTGGATACACATTGTTAAAATATTATTTTGACATTTACTTTAAGAGACTTTAAACTTCAGTTTATCAGCTATATCTTAAGAGTTCAATCGATAAGCGTAATCTATTTGTACTAGTGAAATAGCTTTTGTTCTGCTGAAGCCCAGTGGAATTCCCTTCCTCTCTGCTCTCTGAGCCAGGAAGCCGTTTGGTGACTCGGGGAGTTAATTTCTATGGGACATGTTACCTTTTTTAGCGAAACAATATCCGTTCAGATAACACACACCCAGCTTCCCATTAGTAGTAACTCATTTATAGATGTTTCTGTCCTGACATCACTGACCATCCAGCATGGAAGGGTAACCTTTCTGAAACAATGGGGCAGAGATAAAACACTGTATATATCTAGTTCAGTATATCCATACTGAGGGTTTTCACACATGACAAGGAGAGATGAGATTGTAGTACAGTAACTCTAATAATAAAAGCTCTATAGCCAAATTCAAACTTTATATTTAGTTGTATTTTGGAAAATTGCAGTATTCAGATATTATTAAACTGAATACCATTTGAAAACAATCTTGTCCACTATTTGCATTTGTATGGTACATTTTATTGGCTGGCTGTTGTTTTTCTGTCATTTCTATATGTTTATCAGTGGGTTCTTCGATTTACCGTTACAGTACTGTTAGCATAAGCTACAAAAGCCGTGTCAGAGCTTAATTGTGAGTCATAAGGGGAATAAAAGGATTTAGCAAATAGAACCATTTCTGGGTAAAGGGATTTCTCTTTTTGAGGATTTAGGAATCTCTTTATGTATGCTACGTAAAGGGGATGAGACTGAATCAACCCAAAGCTCATTAGACAGCGTAAAGAGTAAAGCTTTGCTTAGATTCATAGAATCATAGAATCGTAGAGTTGGAAGGGACCTCCTGGGCCATCTGGTCCAACCCCCTGCTCAAAGCAGGATTCGCTAAATCATCCCAGTCAGATGTCTGTCCAGCCTCTGTTTGAAGACTTCCATTGAAGGAGAACTCACAACTTCTCGTGGCAGCCTGTTCCACTCATTGATCACTCTAACTGTCAAAAAGTTTTTTCTAATATCTAATCTGTGTCTCCTCCCATTCAGTTTCATCCCATTGCTTCTAGTCTTTCCTTGTGCAAATGAGAATAAAGTTGATCCTTCTACAATGTGACAGCCCTTTAGATATTTGTAGACAGCTATTAAGTCTCCTCTCAGTCTTCTCTTTTGCAAACTAAACATTCCCAAATCCTGCAACCTTTCCTCATAAGACAGGGTTTGCAGACCGGTCACCATTCTGGTTGCTCTTTTCTGAACTTGCTCCAGTTTGTTGATGTCTTTTTTAAAATGTGGTGCCCAAAACTGGACACAATATTCCAGATGAGGTCTGACCAAAGAGGAGTAGAGGGAAATAATGACTTCACGTGATCTAGACTGTATGCTTCTGTTAATACATCCTAGAATTGCATTTGCCTTTTTTGCTGCTGCATCACACTGTTGACTCATATTCAGTCTGTGATCTATTAGTATACCCAAGTCTTTTTCACATGTGCTGTCACTTAGCCCTATTCCTCCCATTCTATATATGCTTTTTTCATTTTTATTGCCCAGATGTAGTAATTTGCATTTCTCCCTGTTAAAAACCATTCTGTTAGTTGCTGCCCACTTCTCCAGTTTATTTATATCTTTTTGAATCCTCTCTCTCTCTTCTCTAGTATTAGCTATCCCTCCTAGCTTTGTGTCATCAGCAAATTTAATCAGTTTACCCTCAATTCCTTCATCTAGATCGTTGATAAAGATGTTGAACAATACAGGGCCCAGGACAGAGCCCTGTGGTACCCCACTTGAGACATTCTTCCAACTGGATGTGCAGCCATTTACGACCACTCTTTGGGTCCGATCACTAAGCCAGTTATGAATCCACCTAACAGTTGCCTTGTCCATTCCATACTTAGTCATTTTTTCAATAAGGATTGTATGAGAGACTTTGTCAAATGCTTTGCTGAAATCAAGATATACTATATCTACAGCATTTCCTTGATCCACCCAATCAGTGATACCGTCATAGAAGGAAATTAAGTTAGTCTGACATGACTTATTAGTTACAAACCCATGCTGACTCTGTTTGATCACTTCATTCTTATCCAGGTATTGACATACATGTTGTTTAATAATTTGTTCAAAGATCTTTCCTGGTATAGAAGTCAGACTCACCGGCCTATAGTTGCCTGGGTCCACCTTCTTCCCCTTTTTGAAGATAGGAACAACATTTGCTCTTCTCCAGTCTTCTGGCACTTCTCCTGTTCTCCAAGAATTTTCAAAGATTATGGAGAGGGGTTCAAAAATTTCTTCTGCTATCTCCTTCAGTACTCTGGGGTGTAATTCATCTGGACCTGGAGACTTGAATTCATTTAAGTTAGCTAAGTGTTTCCTCACTATCTTTCTGTTTATAGATATCCTGGATTCTTCTATTCCCTTAATAGGACAGTGAATAACAGTTGGTGTTACATTTCCTTTCTGAGAGAAAACAGATGCAAAATAGGAATTTAAAAGTTCAGCCTTCTCAACATCCTGTCTTACCATTTCATCATTTTCATCCTGTAAAAATCCTATAGCATCTTTGACTTTTCTTTTACTTTTGACATATCCCCAAAATCCTTTATTATTGCTTTTGACATCTCTTGCAAGCCTCAATTCATTTTCAGCTTTAGTTAATCTGATTTGTGCCCTGCAGGTTCTGCAGACAGCATTATATTCTTTAGATATGCCTCCCTCTTTCCATTTTATAAACATTTTTTTCTTCCTTTTTAGCATGTGCTTAAGTTCTGTGTTCACCCATCCTGGTTTCCTTAAATGCTTCCTATTCTTCCCTCTTTTTGGAATTGTTAACAACTGTGCTTTGAGAATTTCATTTTTCAAGATTTCCCATCCTTCCTGGACATTTTTGTCTTTAAGGATATCCAGCCATTGGATCCCTCCAATTATCTTTCTGAATCCCTTAAAATCTGCCTTTCTGAAATCTAACCTTGACGTCTGAGTCTTCACAGGTCTTCCGCCTCTAGTTATCCAAAATTCTAAAATAGCATGGTCGCTACCTCCTAGGGTTCCAGCCACTTTTACCTCCTCAACCATTTCCTCCCTGTTTATAAGGATTAGATCCAAGGTAGCTGTTCCCCTTGTTTTCTCCCCTACCTTTTGGAAGATAAAGTTGTCAGCAAGAGAGGATAAGAATTTCCTTGACCTGTTAGTTTTGCCTGAGAGAGATTCCCAACAAATGTCTGGATAGTTGAAATCTCCCATGACAACTATGTCATATTTTTTGGAGAACTTGGCCATTTGATATAAAGAGTTCATCCATATCTTCAGCTTGCACAGGCGGCCTGTAGTAAACGCCTACAATGGTGTCCTTTTCATTGTTCTGTCCTTGTATTCTTACCCAAACAGTTTCCACAGAACTCCCAGTCTCTGAAGCTTCAATCTCTGTGCAGATATACGCGTTTCTAACATACAATGCAACACCCCCTGCTCGTTTATCAAGTCTGTTTCTTGCAAATAAGTTGTATCCTTCTAGTCTTGTATTCCAATCATGTGTATTGTCCCACCAAGTTTCAGTGATTCCAATGACATCATATTTCTTTTCCTGTGTTAGTAGTTCCAATTCTCCTTGTTTGTTGCCCATGCTTTGTGCATTAGTATAGAAACATTTTAGTTTGTGATTGGTTTCTCTTTCTCCAATATTTTTATTAATTAGATTCTTTCGTCTTTGTTCTTCCTTTTCACTTCTAATAGCAGAGTTCTCAATAGCATTTGTCAGGTGTATGGCTTTTTCTGGTCTTTTGCTTCACTCCCCATGTTGTTCTAGTTTAAAGCTCTCCTTACAAGTGTAGCAAGGCGACTTCCAAATACATGCTTTCCAGTCTTCGTAAGGTGCACCCCATCTCTAGCAAGTAGTCCATCGTATAAGTAGTTCACTCCGTGATCCAGAAATCCAAATCGTTGCTGATGGCACCATCGACGTAGCCAGTTGTTCACCTGCAGAATCTTATTCCACCTCCTTGTTCCATGGCCATCCACTGGGAGGATGGAAGAGAAGACCACCTGCGCTCCCAGTTCTTTCACTTTCTTGCCTAAGTCTTCAAAGTCTCTGCAGATGGTTTCCAGGTCGTTTCTTGCGGTGTCATATTGCTTATATTGCTATAGAAGAGCATCATCAACATGATAGCTAGAATATATGGACAAAAGTATTGACATACCTACATTTTACTCCTATGTTATGTTTTATGATGATATCCCATTCTAAATAAATCCATAAGAAATAGTATGGAGTTGTTTGACTCTTTCTAGTTATGTCATCTTCCTCTCTTCTGGGAAAGTTTTCTAAAAGATTTAGTGAAGTGTGTCTCTGAGAATTTTTAGACTTGGATGTAGTGTGTGTGTGGGATTTTTCCCCCAATTATTCAGAAAAAACATTTGTGATGTCAGATATTGAATGTTGGATGAGAGGGTTTAGTTCAGTCTTCCAGTATTCTATTTAGTTAATCCCAAAGGCAGCGTTGTATCTAGGTTTTCTGGCACCGGGGGAAAGAATTCAGCTTGGTGCCACCCTCTCATAATCCTGACCAATCCATTTGAGTAATTGTCATGTGACAACTTTTATGCCAATGAGCTGCTTTTCCTGATTTTCCCAATGTTCAGTGAAATACTACTGCCCCTGTTTCACTGAAAGGAGAATGAAGAGAAGCTAGTTGTAATTATGAAAATCACATATAAATGACCTTTTGATGACCTCTGGAACCAGGAAGCAAGGCTGAGTCCTGACAGTGAGTATATTACACGCTGTTAGGATTGGGCATGCTACAGTGCTTAATGATATATTTAAAAGGGTTGTCCAGGTTTGTGATGAAAGTCTGCCATCAAACTAGGTTTCTGAATTCCACCGCACACTGTCACAATCCTCTGATGCTAGCGGCAAGAGTGGATGGCCATGCAAGTGCAAAAATGCAATTTGCATACTTCCGGCCACAATTCAGCTAAACCTGTTCGGCCTCACTCTATTTACTTTTATTGGCACGTAACTACATGTATGCAAATCGTATTCTTGCAGTTGCATGACCTCTAGCTCTCATCGCCGGCACCAGAGGATCCTGACAGTGTGCAATGCATTTGCTTTAAGGATTCATAAGTCTGCAGTCATATAGAGTGACTGCTAACTTTCATCACAAACTTGGACAACTCCTTTAATACTCCTAACAAATAAAAATGTGGTAACCCTTAACTTGTCAAACAGCACAATACTTTATTCACCTAGCCATGTATCACGCAATCTTATAAGTTATGGATTGCTACATGTGTACAGGATCAGAACCAATAACAGCACAAGAATAAATGACCATAACCACCAGCAGTACAGAACTACATCATCAGAACCACCATCAGTGCATGACTAAATCAACGGAACTACCATCAGTACAGAAACACATCACCAGAACCGTCATGAGTACAGAATGTCACCCAAACCACCACCAGTAAAGAAATACATCACCAGAACCACAATCAGTACATGAATACATAAACAGAACCACCATCAGTACATGAATACATCACCAAGCTTAGTACAGCAGTCAACTGTAATGTCAGGTCAACCCCATATACAAATGTATCACGTGAACCTACTATTACCAGTATGTCTTTAAAAATGGTAAGGTGGTACAGGGATTTTTTGTTAACATCAGACTGCGGACCAAACAGAAACCACAGTACTGATGAGATGCAGGCAGTATTTCAGATATACAGTTACATTACATCCACAGAAACTTACAATGTTATCTCTGATTGGACTCGTTATCTTTCTTTTCTTCTTCATCTTGTCCAGATGCCATGATGACTCTTCACATCCACACCTCACCTCTGCAGATTTCCATTTTTACTAGTCTTCTGCAGCACATCCTGACCCAATGCCTTAAAAATAGCAGCGTGATTATAATGCTACTGAAGCAAAATATCTGCCCTATGCTGTGTACCTGAATAAATAATTGTCACTCACTGTGGTTCCCAGCACAAAATATGATGCCACATCGTCTCTTCTGGTTCATGTCCTCCGCATTGCTCTCTCTCCCTTCCATACTGACCCCCACTTTACACTGTCCTCTCACACTGTGTTCCCCCTTTAGAGCCCAGTCACTATACTGTGTCCCCTCATCAAACTTTCCATTCCTCGGCATACTGTCCCCCCGTTGTTGCCCCCCTCTCTATAGCAACCCAGTCTTTACTCTGTGCCCCTCACACTTTTCTCCTCCCATACTGTCCCCTCACACTATTCCCCTCAATACTCTTCACACATTTCCCCCTCCCTCTTCATCCTGCCTCCTCATTCACTTCCCCTTCTCTCTCCATCCTATCTATAATAATAAATGCCCTAAGCAACTTCCGGTTGTAACAACTTCCGTCCAGTTGTAACCGGTGACGTCACCGCACACCTCTTTCCATGCTAACCCTCAACACACACACTCTTCTCACCTTTCACCATCTCCACTCACTCTTTCACTCCACATACGACCCTTTCTCTCACTCCGTCTCTCATACTCATGCTGTCATCGCCGCTGATCCACGATCCCCGACCTCTTCTTCCGCCGGCGCCATCCTGGATCCAGACGTCCTCCACGCCGGCGACTTGTTCTTGCGGCGACGCTATTTTGGATCGGCGAAATCCCGCGATAGTCAAGATGGCCTCGCCGCAAGAACATGTCGCCGGCGTGGAGGACGTCGGGATCCAAAATGGCGTCGGCGAAATCTCGCGAGATTTCGCCGACGCCATTTTGGATCCCGACGGCATCCACGCCGGCGACATGTGCCTGCAGCGACGCTATTTTGGATCAGCGAAATCCCGCGATACTCAAGATGGCGTCGCCGCAAGAACATGTCGCCGGCGAGGACGACGTCGGGATCCAAAATGGCGTCGGTGAAAACTCGCGAGATTTCGTCGACGCCATTTTGGATCCCGACGTCGTCCACACCGGCGACATGTTCTTCCGGCGACGCCATCTTGACTATCGCGGGATTTCACGATACTCAAGATAGCGTCGCCGCAAGAACATGTCGCCGGCGTGGACAACGTCTGGATCCAGGATGGCGCCGGCGGAAGATGATGTCGGGGATCGTGGAGCAGCGGCGATGACTGCGTGAGTATGAGAGACGGAGTGAGAGAAGGGGTCGTATGTGGAGTGAAGGAGTGAGTGGAGATGGTGAAAGGTGAGAGGAGTGTGTGTTTTGAGGGTTAACATGGCAAGAGGTGTGATGCTGTCGCATCCTCCCGATGCGATAGCATCGGGCCATAATCTAGTCTCCTCATAAATTTCCTCTCTCACTCTCTATACTGTCTCCTCATATATCCCCACTCCCCATACTGTTTCAGCACCCTTTTTCCCCCACTCCTCATACTGTTTTGTCACATATTCCACACTTCCCATAAAGTATCCTCACAGATCCCCTTGTTTCCCATATTGCCATACTGTCTCCTCACAGCTGCCACTCGCTCCCTATACTGTCTCCTCACAGGTCCCCTCCCCCTCACTTCCCATACAGTGTCTGTCTGAAACTATGTGTTTGTTGGGACCTCGGATGGCAATAAATCATCTGAGAGCATTGATGAAACTGGCAGTGTCTAGGGACTAATTGACCTATATGTGGACAGCCTTGATAGACATGCAGGTGAATATGACTGCCGAACCTTTACTATTGGCTTGACTGCTTCTAGTATGTTGTGTAACAACTGACCAAGGTTCAAACACATCAAAATCAATGTTGGTAAAGGGAAGATCCATGCTGAGACTGTCCACTGGAGGGTCAGCTATCTTTTGAGTTTGAGTCAAACCATGGAGCTTGCGACAGGTAATACACATAAAGATGACACTGCTGATGAGATTCTTTCCGCCTAGAATCCATAGTCCAGCATTTCTTATGGCCCCTTCTGTAAATAGTCTTCCCTGGTATTCGACTAGATTGTGATAGTGCTGCACAATTAATTGAGCAACATTACTCTTTCCATAACCTATGAGAGGGGATTTCTTCATAAACTCCATTTTATTTTAACCTCCTATTCTCAGCAGGTCACTGTTGTCGGTAAATAAGTGTTCTCAAAACGATGTTTACTGGTATTGAGGTTTTACTCATAAAGCATTGTATTTCTCTGAATTAGGCATCTCTTTGAACAGTGAGGATAATGTGGTTTCTAGAAAAATCCAAGTGTGAGGAAGCATAGGTATTTATACAATGATGCTAGCCTTTACATCTTTTTATGTTGCAAGTTCTGGTGTCTCTAAACGAGCACGTTATGTGAGACAAGCACGTGATAGCTCAGACAAGTGACTTTCTACTTGAGAAATTGTCAAATCTGTGGGATCCCAGTTGGATATCAGAGGTGGTTGAATGAAGTGTAGACACCTGAGGGCGGATTTCAGCTCCCTTCTACTAGTTCAAAGGTTTCCGGGAATTGTTCTTCACTATATAACAGTTTTGGTCCTGAGAACCACGTTGTGCTTTCTAGCCAACTTGCATAAATTGCTCTAGTAGCGTGATCTGCTCTGTAGATATGTAAGGTCACTTCTTTGGATTGATGGCTCTTCTAATTTGTAGCACCCTAATGTTAACATAGCTATAGAAGCACCTAGTTTCTTGTGGATATAATCTAGGATCACTTTATTGTCTTTATAGAGATAATGTCTATTTCAAATGTAATGAATTCAGCTAGCTTGACAGCTAAAACTGCAGCACAAAGCTCTAAAATAGGTATAGTGTGCTCTGGGAGCAGTGCAAGTTTGGCTTTCCCCATGACGAATCCGATGTGACTCTGATGTTTAGAGTCAACAGTCTTAATGTAGGCAACAGCAGCAATTGCCTTGACAAAATCATGGATGTATTAACAGAAGCATACAGTCTAGATCATGTGAAGTCATTATTTCCCTCTACTCCTCTTTGGTCAGACCTCATCTGGAATATTGTGTCCAGTTTTGGGCGCCACATTTTAAAAAAGACATCAACAAACTGGAGCAAGTTCAGAAAAGAGCAACCAGAATGGTGACCGGTCTGCAAACCCTGTCTTATGAGGAAAGATTGCAGGATTTGGGATTGTTTAGTTTGCAAAAGAGAAGACTGAGAGGAGACTTAATAGCTGTCTACAAATATCTAAAGGGCTGTCACATTGTAGAAGGATCAACTTTACTCTCATTTGCACAAGGAAAGACTAGAAGCAATGGGATGAAACTGAATGGGAGGAGACACAGATTAGATATTAGAAAAAACTTTTTGACAGTTAGAGTGATCAATGAGTGGAACAAGCTGCCACGAGAAGTGGTGAGTTCTCCTTCAATGGAAGTCTTCAGAGGCTGGACAGACATCTGACTGGGATGATTTAGCGAATCCTGCTTTGAGCAGGGGGTTGGACCAGATGGCCCTGGAGGTCCCTTCCAACTCTACGATTCTATGATTCTATGAGTGAAGTCTATTAAAGGGTTGGGTAGCTGGATGCTGTGTGCCATTCCTTCACATGAAATTTGTTATTAGACGGTTGGAACAGAGATGAATTACCATTCTCCAGCTTATTTGTAAGCATACTTGTAATAGAGGAGAAAGTTTGCATACGTCCCAGATGTGTCTCCTATTATGACCCATTCTAGGTCTAGCCTTTGGGCATAGGGAACATTGTGAGGCCCATTGATGTGATGTCTCAATTTATGACCTTGCAGGATATGTCTTGCCAAGAGCAGGATTATATGGCCTGGTGGTCAAGCTCTGATAAAAGGTTTTAAGTAAATGTGGTGGGTTGCTACAGCTGGTGTGGGAATTTCAGATCTGTTATCAGGAATCTGGTTACATTCAATTATCGTAGGTAGTGGCAGACTGACCTGCCCATCTAAGGACTCAATTTTGTAATTAGTAGCCTTCCTACCCACTGTTGTCACAGTACCTGAACATGTTTTTAATGAGTAGGGAGTGCTTGGCACTTTTAATAATGAATAGGTTGAATAATGTTGATTTAGCTAAGGATCTGTTACTTTGATCATCCAAGATGGCATACAGTTTTACAGCTTTATCCCTTTGAATAAATTCTGTCAAGTCAGATTTCGGAACAGGACCTATTGTCTATTGTCCTGTTGCTGTACATTAAGAAATGATCTCTGGTGTAGAGTCAGCAGTATTCCCTTCCTCCTCACCATACTCATCCGTTGAAGTGTTTTGTGCACTCCATGGAGCTTGGACAGCATTTACCACTGTGTTGTCATCTTTGGTGCAGCATTCTGAGCATTTTACACTGAACTTGCAGTCCTTGGTACAATGAGTTGTAGGTGAGCAGAACTTGCAGCGGATGTCATTTTCTTTCAGGAAGCTCTCACTATATTGCATGGGTTTCCCTCTGAAGGCTCTGCATTTCAGAAAAGGACAAGACTTCTGATAGAGGGGCACTGCTTGCCGGGTTCCTGTGCCTTCGTCTCTACTTGAAAATAGCCAACAGACCTGTGAACAGAACCTGTAGAAGAAACATTAGTCTTGTCCACAGACATTTTGCATGGATTAGAAACTGTTGCCGGTGTACTATACCATAGTGTAAAGTCAAAGCAAGGGTTGTTCCTAACCTTTGCTTATTCGTGCACAAATTCTACGAAAAAAAGAGAAGGGACAAAAATGGACATTGTGTTTATATTTGTAAATGACACCATGTGTGAGCCACCTCTCCTGCAGATTGTTGGACAATTTTTAGATTATAGGGTTCACACCTCTAGCTGTGTGAAGGTGCGCGAAACCCTTCTGGTGGCCCTAGTTAGATATATTACGAAAATCATCAATTCTTTTGAATAAGGCTCTTTTCATTGCCTCTGCTGGGCTGTAACACTCATCCAGCCTATCCCAGATCATTTTGAGGCCAGTCTCAGTGCAGTTTATATTGATGTCTCTGATCCTTGCTGCATGTAAGCCTGACTCTTCTCCTACATATTTCACAAAGAGGTCTATTTCTTCTTTGCGTGACAACCCCAAATCTCTAGTAATATTTTGGAAAGAAGCTCTCCAGTCTCTGTAGCCTTCTGCATAGTAACATAGTAACATAGTTTTGAAGGCTGAAGGAAGACCTTATGTCCATCTAGTACAGCCTATTTTTAGTGCAGCTGTTCTGCATTGTTGATCCTGGGGAAGGCAAAAAACCCACAGAGTAGAAGCCAATTTTCTCCATAGGGAAAAAAATTTCTTCCCCTAAGCTGGGTCAACCATCTACCTATAATATTCTGTTATTCGTAACCTTCTATACTGTTACTCACAAGAAAAGCATCCATTCCTTTCTTAAATTCATTCAGTGAGTTGGCCATCACCACTTCCTCAGGAAGAGAATTCCAGAGCCTCACTGCTCTTACCATGAAGAACCCTCTTCTATGCTGGTGCAGAAATTGTCTTTCCTCCAAACGAAGAGAATGCCCCCTTGTTCTTGTCACAGTCCTTGGTACAAACAGTTCATTGGAGAGATCTCTGTATTGCCCTCTGATATACTTGTACATATATATTAAGTCTCCCATAAGTCTTCTCTTTTCTAGAGTAAATAGACCTAATTTTGATAACCTTTCTGGGTATTGTAGTGAACCAACTCCATTTATCATTTTAGTAGCCCGCCTTTGAACCCTTTCAAGTTCAGCAATGTCTTTCTTGAGCACCGGCGTCCAAAATTGCACACAATACGCCAAGTGTGGTCTGACGAGTGATTTGTACAGAGGGAGAATTATGTTTTCATCTCGTGTCCCCAGACCTCTTCTAATGCATCCCATGACCCTATTTGCTTTGGTGGCAGCTGCCTGACACTGGGCACTCCAATTTAGCTTCTTATTGACTAAGATGTCTAAGTCTTTTTCCTAAGTCTTTTTGCATGGTCATTGAATTTTAAGAGCCTTTTGACGACTAGTTCACGCTGTGTAAATAACTTAGGAAAGTCCATTGTGAGCTGTTATCAGCAGGATATATGGGTGGTGGGTCTCTCTGGTAATGATGTGAAGTGCGCTCATACCAGTTAGCATCCTCTGAGTGGCGCCAGCGGTTTCGTACTGCTTTGGCCTGGCGACAGATAATTCAGCTAGATGATCTGCTTCAGTTACCTGGTGAGGGGCAGGTTTGTCTTTTGTAGAATTGTCTTGTGTATTGATCTCACGATTATAGCTGACCTGAATACACACTCCATGTTGAGTTTTGTTTGACTCACTGAAGATATCGTGCTGTCATTTTCGTACTGGCTCAATGTTACAGTTAGAATCATGGAATCCATTACTATACTGTGATGTGCATTGGAATGAATTCTATGGTATAAGCGTTCCGCTCAGCATATTGCTTTGCCTTTGGAATTCAGAGTGTTGCATAGCTTCTAGGGATTCTGCTTCAGCTAGAGTGGCTACAGACTCCTTTTCTGCTGCTAGCCTTAGTATGGCGGCATCTAGGCATGCCTTCTCAATTCCTCGCTCTGCTACTGCTGCTTCCAAGTACACTTTATCTAACGTCAATTGCATTTTCTGGTTAGCAAAGGTTACTTGAGTTTTGGCAGCTTCAGATTTTGTGCAGGCAATAGCGACAGTTCTTCTAGACGAGGCCTTTGAAGAGACAGAAGCTACAGATCTTGTTCTGTATGAAGATTATTGGGACATGGTGCCTTTAAGTGACTGGTTGGCTGTGCAGAGATTGCTGTAGCTGTACTAAGTGTCTGTGTAGTAGGAGTCCTACACAATACTTTGAGGTGTGTGCGTAGTCTGACAACTAAACCGATCCACTGAAGTCCAATAAGACTGTATCTTGATGTCTGTGCAGTTTACTTAATGTTAGTAAATACATTTGGTGAAACTAGGAGCAATCAAATAGTGAAGAATCAGAATATGTATAAAGGCAACCCAGAAATACATGGGGCAAAATGAGTGAACAATGTATAAACAACATGCGTTGTTAAACTAGACTGCTATTCCAGTCTTATAAATGCAGCTGACTATGCAGGAGGGAGAGTTTATATTTGGTGTCTGCAAAGAGGTGCAACATAGACCTTCTTAACAGCGATGCTTTCACAAGAGGGATAAAAAGGTAGATGTCCTCCGTACTCCAGTCTGAGGAAATGAACTTCTTCTTGCACCATTATAGGTGGAGACGATGGTGGCAAGAGAGAGACATAAAACTGGTGCAGATTAGGCAAATTTTGCCACTAGATGGAGACTGTGTACTGCAAACCAAACTCAACAATGACGCAATGTGGAAGGCATGTTAAAATTAAACTAATAGAAAGACAGGTATTCATATGATAATACAGACATGGCTAAAAGTGTTGGCACTCTTGAATTGCGATTGCACATGTTTTGTTATAAACATGTTTATTTCCTTTGTGTGTACTGGAACAACACAAAGAATGAGAAAAAACAGGCAAGTTCACACAAAACCCCTAAAATGGGCAGAACAAAATTGTTGGCACCCTCAACTTAATATTTGGTTGCATACCCTTTGGAATAAATAGCTGCAATCAATCACTTCATATAACCATCAACAAGCTTCTTACACCTCTCAACTGTAATTCTGGACCACTCTTCTTTTGCAACTGTAATTCTGGACCACTCTTCTTTTGCAAACTCCTCCACGTCTCTCATATTTGAAGAGTGCCTGCTCCCAACAGCAATTTTAAGCTCTCTCCGCAGGTGTTCAATGGGATTTAGTTCCAGACTCATTGCTGGCCACTTTAGATCTCTCCAGGGCTTTGTTTCCATCCATTCCTGAAGTATTTTTGGGTTCATTGTCATTCTAGAAGACCCATGACCTAGGATGAAAACCCAGATTTCTGACACTCGGCACTACATTGTGACCCAAAATCCTTTGGTAATATTCAGATTTTGTGCCGGAGTCAGCTTCTGCTGAGTCGATTTCTAGATTGGACCCTCTGGGTCGTGGCACCCACCCACCTAGGGCGAGCTGACCTTGTGAGGAACCACCCCCTATACAGGGAGTGTCAGGGGCAAGACCAAGGGGGTGAGTCACCACGACTGCTGAAACCAGACGGCCGGCTCAAGGAAGAGACAAGTGTCGGTGTCTGGCAACAGGGAATGTGCAGGGTACAAGACAAGACAAAGCGTGGTCACAGGGTTTCTTCAATAAAGTGTGATCTCAGGGTTTAATCAGGTTCAAGATGTGACAACAAGGACAAAGTGATACATAGCAAGGCACATGCGAGGGCACGCCAAGGTTCAAGGGATGATACATGCTAGGTGGCACGCCAGGGTTCTGGCAAGGGCTAGATGGCATCGGACTCCGGACATCTGGCAACGATCGACAGGCTCCGGACATCAGGCTGCAGACATCAGCTCCGGACATCAGGCCGCAGTCATCAGGCTCCAGACCTCTGGCAGCGATCGGCAGGCTCCGGGCATCCGGCAGGCAAGCCAGGGTTCAGGCAAGAAGGCACGCCAGAGTTCAAGACATGGTGCGTGTTAGGAGACACGCCAAGGTCTAAGGCAGGGTTCAAGGCAGGATGCGTACTAGGAGACACACCAGGGTCCAAGGCAGGGTGCATGCTAGGAGACGCCAGGGTTCAAGGTTCAAAGCAGGGTGCATGCTAGAGGACACGCCAAGGTTCAGGCTAGGGTCTGTGCATGCTAAGAGACACGCCAGGGTTCATGGCAGGATCTGCGCGTACTTTAAAGAAGCACAGGGAGGCATGCCAAGGGGCAGACTATGGCCTGCATGTGCCAGGAGGCACGCTAGGGTTCAGGCTAGGGCCTGTGCATGCTTTAGAGAAGCACAGGGAGGTATGCCAAGGGGCAGGCTATGGCCTGCGCATGCCAAAAGGGCACGCAATGCACAGTGCAGGGACAGCTTGAGTGCAAGGAAGCACAGAGAGCACGGCTGGGGCACTAGCTAGCTGGTCGGGCTGAGGTACAGACAGGCGGGCACGACTGAGGCGAGCATGGCTGAGGCAAAACAGGCAGACACAGCCAAGTCACTGCCCTACAAGCATGGCTGAGGCACAAGCAGGCGGGCACAGCAGAGGCACAAACAGGCGAGTGAGGGAAGGCCAGGCGTGTGCAAAGGGCATGCGAAGAAACAAGGCAAGGCAAAGTACAGAACAAGGAGCAGAACATAGGTTGAAGCACAGAGCTGGGTACAAGAAAGAGAAGTGGAGCGTATGCTAGAGCCCAGAGCTGGGTCAGAGACATAGAGCAGAGTACAGACAGGTAGCGGGACTTATGCTGAGGCACAGAGCCGGGTACAAGGGAAAAGCGTAGTGTATGCCAGAGCACAGAGCCGGGTATATGGTAAAGCACAGAGTACAAGACAGGGCATGTGCTGAAGGAGCACGGGAAGGCAGAATACAAAGCTCAGGCTTAAAGCACAGTACGGAAACAGGCTTGTGCAAGAAAGCATGATAGGACAGAGTGAAGGAAAGAAGCAGAGCTTGTGCTAAAGGAGCAATAAGACAGAGTACGGGGATGCAGACAAGGCTAGATACAGGACCAGGTACAGGAAACCAGACGAAGTGCAGGACAAGGACAAACACAAGACACCAGACGAAGTACAAGCACAGAGCGTGTGCGAAGAAGCACAACAGGGCAGAGTGCAGGGGCACAGAATACAGGGAGCAACCAAGCAGACCAAACAGCCTAGCAGGGAAGCAACACGATACTCAGGCCCCGACCATAGGAAGGGGTGGTCTGATATAGGGCATTAGCACCTGGACTTCCAGGTCAGGGCCATGGGGGGAACTTCTGGGTCAGGTCCTCCAGAACCATAGAGCTGATCGCTGGGTCAGGTCCTCCTTGACCATAGGAGGATCACATGGTCGGGTCCTCCAGGACCATAGAGAGGATTGCTGGATCAGGTCCTCCTGGACCATAGAGAGGATCACATGGTCGGGGCCTCCAGGACCATAGATTGGATTGCTGGATCAGGTCCTCCTGGACCATAGAGATGACCACATGGGTCCTCCAGGACCGTAGAGAGGAACCGTTGCAGGCAGCATGGAGATGAGTGTGCACACACGCGCCGGGCACAGGTGTCAGCCGAAGATCCAGCATAGGAGACATGAGCTGTGTGTGCTCACTAGTAACGGCATACAGCCATAAGGTGAGGGGCGCGTGCACACCAGCAATGGTGAACAGCCGCAAAGTGAGATGCACGTGCACACACGAGAGGGACCCCTGGAGCGCCCGCAGGGTCCCGGCACTGGTGACAATGCGGCATGACAGGCATGACAGTGGGGATCATGCAGCGCAAGCAGCATGACAGGCATGACAGATTTCATGATGCCATGCATGTAGTCAAGGCACCCAGTGCCAGAAGCAGCAAAGCAACCCAAAAACATCTTTGAACCTCCACCATATTTGACTGTAGGTACTGTGTTTTTTTCTTTATATGCCCTCATTTCAATTTCAGCAAACAGTAGAATGATGTGTTTTACCACAAAGCTCTATCTTGGCCTCATCTGTCCACAAGACAGTTTCCCAGAATGATTTTGGCTTATTCATGTTCATTTTGGCAAACTACATTCTATTCTAGCTTTTTTTATATCTCTGTGTCAGCGGTGGGGTCCTCCCGGGGCTCATGCCATACCGTCTCATTTCATTCAAATGTGAAAGGATATTTTCTGCTGACATTGATGTACCCTGAGCTTGCAGGAAAGCTTGAATTTCTTTGAAACTTGATTGGGCCACTTATTCACCATCTGGGCTTATCCTGCATTGCAACCTTACATCAGTTTTTGTCTGCCATCCATGTCCAGGGAGATTAGCTAAAGTGTCATGGGTTGTAAACGTCGAGTTTAAACGATCACCAAATGCTTTAAACAAAGCTGTTTATCCACAATTTTGGAAAGGTGCCAACAATTTTGTCCTGTCCATTTTCGGGGTTTTGTGTGAAATTATGTGCATTTTTTATGTTGTTCCAGTGAAATTATGTCCAATTTTTTATGTTGGTCCAATACCCAAAAAAATAAACATGTGTACAACAAAACTTGTGTAATTGCAATAATTTTCTGGGAGAAATACTTCATTTTGTGGGACAATTTGAAGGGTGCCAACACTTTCAGCCATGACTGTATCTTCAGATTAAGCTGTTTCACCCAGTTGTTTTCTTTTCTCACTTTCTGTCAGATTTTCCAGTTTTACTTTGTACATCTCATGTTTGACTTGGGATGGTGCACACGCCCATAGATCCTCTCATTCGGGAGAATCGGGACGATTATGGAAATGACACTCTAATCAAAATCGGTTTAGAGTTTGCTTAGAGTGTCAGAATAGTGTGATCCAATTCTCTCATGAAGAGAAGGTGGAGAAAGCAAATTCTCTATCTGCACCATGTTTCCCACTCACTTTTACTTGCATGGCTGAGTGCGATCCAAATATCAGATCAAACTCGAGAATGCAATGATACTGTCCTAGGAAAAAGCTAGAAAAGTTCAAGGACGCATAGACTAACATTAATCCAAGTGCGATCCAATGTATTGTCTGATCACACTCGGAATGAAAATTTGGTGGTGTGCACGAGTCCTTAACAAAACTGTAGAAAATGAAAATTCAGCTTGTTAGTACACACTAGCCACTAGGGGCTTCAGAAATCGGATGTAAATTTATGAGTGCAATAATATCACAAAAAAGAGATAATTAAAATTTGATTATTTAATTACCATTTTTAAGTTCATTTAATGCCTGAATTGAATAATACAAGTTACGTCTCCGTACTAGGTAACATTCTGCTTCTTACATTGACATTAATGGTTATGTACTAGGTATATGTTTCATGACATAAAAGAGTGTTACCTATTTGTTCATATTTTCCTTACACAAATATTTCATATGGATAGGGAAAATAAAAATGTAACATTAATCATACTTTCCTATGTTTTTAGCACACAGTAGGAAATGATGTATTCTCATTCACAGGGATCTTTGTCTTTTTTGGCAGAAACAAAATTTATCAATCATTAGCTTAGTCAGTAGAAGTAACTGACGGTATCATAGTTACCTGTGATTCGGTGGAAAAAATCTTTATCTAGTATGTCAGAGTTAGATTTCGCATGATAAATCAGATTATTGTATGCTATTTATTCTGTAAGTTTGCAGTCAAATTACTCTTGTAAAGCTTGGCTTATTCTGTTTTTGATACATATATTTTATATAAAGTTAAATTGTAAAAGCTCAATTGATGTTCTCCAACCAAACATATGCCAAAAGAACGCTCTTTTGCCATTGATTCGTTCAGTGAAGTCTATCAGCAAATTAGGATATTTATGTGGAGTGTGTGCTCCTCAGTGTGTACACTGATAGAATCCTAGCTTATCCTGTACACTGATTTTAGTCATTTTTTTATATTGTACAATGAATTACGTAGTGTCTATTCTTTCCTTACTTGCTGCTTCTCCATTTTCCTGCTCCTTGCTCCTGCTCCTTCCTTCACACCCTCTGGTTTCTACATGGACTTGCATGCAATGTGGGTTAACTAAAAGGATGCACAACAATTAACTCAAGTGTGCATCTTCCCAAGTCAGTTTCAAGGATAATCTTTAGATGTCACCACCATCCCCCAAAATGACTGTATATAATCAACTTTTTGACCACAAATAGTCATTGAAACCTTGTGACTCAGTCTGGCACTATTCTAATTCATTTGGAAACAATAGGCGGTGTCTTCCTGTGTAGCAGCAATCTAATTTAGTTAGTAAAAAATAAATCAAATAAAAACTAGTATATAATAAATAGTATTGTATTAAATATATCAATCAATTTTGTTTAATTCCATATGACACACACTAACTGATTTTTTAGTTTTATAGTTATACCATTGTTTAAAGAAGACCTTTTTTAATGTTAAACTGGACACACGATGTAATAGCGTCTGCAGAATGGAATAAAACATTTTGGTTTTGTTTGTTTTTTATCTTTCTTTTGGCTCTGAATTGTGGAGATATTATAGCAATCAAAAGTATTTAGCACCTCATTAGTTAACTTTTGTTAAAGGGGTTATCTGGGGCTATCTAAGAGAGCTAATATTCACTTGGCAGAGTTTTTTTCTACCTCCTATAGGAGAAAACTTGAACACAATAGTGCAAAATAGGGTCTTAGGGTACCTTTACACATAGCGATGCACCAGCGATCCTGACATCGATATGGATCGCTGGTGCATCGCTAAGTGGTCGCTAGTGAGCTGCCACACAGGCAGATCTCACCAGCGACATAGCAGGGGTCGGGGGTCGCTACTTACCTGTCACACCAGGCGATCCTGCATCCTCCCGCCCGCGTCCACGCGTCGCTCGTCGTCACAGCAGGAAGCGCCGCAGGAAGCTGACGACAGAAATGATCCAGGACCTTCTCGCGCGACCAGCGATAACCAGCGGGGGAGCGGGTCGGAGGTAAGTATCACATGTAGCGATATCGCTAGCAATATCGCTGCTACGTCACAAAATCGGTGACTTTACAGCGATATTGCTAGCGATATCGCAGTGTGTAACGGGGGCTTTACCCGGATACAAGATATGAGAACGACAGGTGCAGGGATGTGCTCACCTGGCAAGGTTGTGTGCCACAATACCAAACCACATATGGTTTTGTTCTGATGAAAGTCTGTGAACTTTGAAATGCATTGGCTAATAAACTGTAATTTTCAATACATCGACTCCTGGATCTCCTTTTTCATCATATGGCGTCTTCAGCAGCTCATTTAAAGATCCATCCTCCATGCTTTTTCCTTTCATTACTTCTACTTCCTGTATGAGTTGCTGAATCATAAGCAGGCAGCAACAAAGCAGAAAAAAACACCTCCACACCATAGCTTGGGTTTCTCAGTTTGTGAGATGTACGGATACATCTCTGATCTCCTTGTCTAACCTTGTACATAATAAGAAAGTGCATGGAGATTAGAGCACAAATGATTCACACCTTTGGGGAAAGGAGCAGCACAACTGAGTTTAGCTGTTTCACGTTATGAATTCTTCTAACAGCTCTCTTACTCTGATAACACTATTAGCTCTGCTGTATTGCCTCTCCTCCACACCACCTGTCCAGAGTCACACATCTGTCTGTTGTGCTCAAATCAACTATATGTGGATAACAGTTTTAACAAAAGTTATCTTTGATTGCTAATATCTCTGCATCGGAATTACATCATAAAAAAAAATGTTTTATTTTGCTCTGCAGCCACTTTACATCATGTTTCCAGTTCAATATGAAGAATTTGAAAGGTCCTCTTTAAGCCATTATTATTATTATTATTAATAATAAACATGAATAAAGTCTTCGAAATTTTCATTTATTAACTTCCATATGAAATAGAAATACATGTCCATGGAAATATGGATATGAAAGAGACATTGGTAGAATATATCAGGCTAAGCAGACTGATCAATGGCATCAATAGCAAGTATTACTTTTATAACCTGGGACAACTTTTTTTAAAAAAACTAAACTTCGTAAGCATCGTGTTTACGTACAATGAGTAAATGTCATGTGGACCCGTCCTGTGTGACATGACCCGCAGGCCTGTAACTGTAAACAACAAGACAAGGGGAAGGGAAAACAGTTAAAACGGTGGGCCCTGCGATAGGCAAAGGGGACGTGGAGACCTCCTGCACTCCCCTGAGTCAGTGTCCCTAACTCTCCTAACATTGCCTATGCCGGTTCCGCACCGGGTGCCGCTCAGGATACCTGTCACCCTAGCACACCCTACACCTATCCCTTGCTAGGGAGCTTGGTGGCGCAGGCACTGGCCCCACCACTGTACACACGAAGGAAAACCACAAACAGGGAAACACCACTTAGCTTTACTCTGTTGCACTTGCTCCTGGCAACAGAGTCCACCACCAGAATGCAGCTCTCCCCCTGAATCGCTGCCACCAAGCTCTGTCAGCTACAAGGAAATCCCATATGGCTCCTTCCACACCAGGGCTAAGTCAGTGCTGCAAGGAACGTTCTCCAGCTCCTTCCTCCATCAAGGATGGTTGAAATGAACACTATCACCAACGCTGATTGCAACACCTGTGACTCTTTTATAGCCGAGCCAGCAATCACACCTGCATTAAAAACATGTGCACTTAACTAAAGAAACAGAGTGCAATGACGCTCACCACCGGGGGGGGGGCAAATTTAGAACAAAAGACACCACAGTGCAATAATCCTAATGGCCACCGGGGGCAAAAACCACACCTAAGCACAGAAAAAAAAAGGTTACCTGTGCTTCATATCAGTCCTGATCCAGCATGGATCATGACAGTACCCTCCCCTTAATGAGGGGACTCTGGACCCTCAAGACCACTCCTCATCAGGGAACCACCTACAGCGGGGACGCCCAGACCCAGAGTTCACCCCAGCAACTACCTGCATGTCAGGTTGATGACAAACGAGCCCGCTGGTATTGGCAATGTTTCTGGAGGCACCGCACATCTCTGGAGCGCTGAACTGGGGAACGAGTTGAGTAAGTATGTTTGGCATGAGCTGGTAACACTCCACAACACACTTCCACTGGATGTTTTTTGGTGGCCACCCATACACGCTCGTTCACACACAGTTCCGGACCTGAATGTTTATTGCCACTCGTTCATTTGTCACCATTTGGAGAACTCTTTCTGGGATTGACAACAGAGGCATCCCCCTGTGTCACCACACTCACACCCCCGCACTTCACCAAGGGGTACACCCCCCTCCAACCACTTCCACCACGAGGTCTGCGCCTCCCAGGGTTGGTCAATGGCGAGGGTTGAGACTTGCCCCTACTCTCCTGCAGCACATCTGCTCTCACCGGAGAGGAAAGGGTCCGTTGAAGAGAGACGGCAGAGACAGTAGTTCCTAGGCAGCAGCCCTCACACGTCTGCCCCCAGCTGACCACTTCCCTTGCCCACCAATCTATTACTGGGTTGTGTCTTTTCAGCCAAGGGAGGCCTAAAACAATAGGTACTGGCATTCCCTCCAAGACATAGCATGACAAGGACTCCTCATGATGTCCTATATGCAGATGGATACTCTCTATGACTTGGGTCAAGCTCCCCTGGCTTAGTGGAACAGAGTTTCTGGCCTGGACGCTTATAGGTTGGGTTAGCATCCTACACCTCAGACCATGAGTCTGGACAAACCGAGCATCCACCAGACTGACTCCTGCTCCACTGTCCACAAGCACCGGTATCACCTCCGGTACCCTGCCAGCCAAGACCTCTGCTGACATGGTACCTTGGGGGGGCAAAATAGAGGAAATGTATACTCCCTGGTCGCCTCCCTCCAAGCGACCAGGGGAATGCAGCTTCTCAGATGGCACAGATAATTGGGCGTGCAATGGGCAAGCCTTAAAGACATGACTAGTCTGCCCACAGTACAAACATGCCGACACCAATCCCCGAACCGTAGGCAGCTCTGAATACAACCTAGCTACTCCTACTTGCATAGGTTCGTCTGGAGACCTGGCATGAACTAGGCAGGCTCTTATAAAATGGCCAGGCTTCCCACAGGAAAAGCATACCCCCCCACAACAACGAGCCGCAGACACCCCCTTTTTTGTATCAACAACACCGGGCTGTCTGGGTTCCTCCGTCCGCACTGGTTCCTCCCTAGTGAGGACATCAGGGGGCACTTTTTGTATATGTCTTTCCCTAAAGCGTCTATCCACCCGGATGGCAAGGGACATGGTGGCCTCCAGCGACCTGGGGGCGGCGTACTGCTCCAGAGTATCCTGCAACTTTGGAGACAAACCCTGCTCAAATTGACTCCTAAGTGCAGGGTCATTCCACTGAGTATTAGTGGCCCACCTCCTAAACTCTGAGCAGTACTCCTCAGCAACCCGGGCTCCCTGTTTACACCTACGGAGTCGAGATTCCGCCAGGGCAAAGCCATCAGGATCCCCATACACAAGCGCCAAAGCCGCAAAAAACTCGTCCATGGACACCAATGATGGAGAATCGTCCAGTAGGGAGAAGACCCAGGATTGGGGATCCCCTTTAAGAAGGGACATAATGATTCCCACCCGTTGCTCTTCACTCCCTGATGAACGAGGGCGCAGCCTGAAATACAATTTACAGGCTTGCTGCAATACCAAGAATTGATCTCTCCCTCCAGAAAATCTGTCAGGGAGGGATATCTTAGGTTCTGGCTGAGCCTGTTCCTGAACCAAGCCCCCAGAGCCCACCAACAGCCGCAGCTGCCGCACCAACCCTCCGCGCAGCTCCCTAATCTCATTAGTAAGGGTCTGCAGCATTTGGGCAAAGGGCTGAACTGGGTCCATGGCTCAGCAGAAAAAAAAGTTGTCGGTTGGTGGTAATGTCACGTGGACCCGTCCTGTGTGACGCGACCCGCAGGCCGGTAACTGTAAACAAGAAGACGCGGCACGTGATACAGTCCTGTGTGACATGGCCCACAGGCCGGTGACTAAAACAACAAGACAAGGGGAAGGGAAAACAGTTACAGTGGTGGGCCCTGCGATAGGGAAAGGGGACGTGAAGACCTCCTGCACTCCCCTGAGTCAGTGCCCTAACTCTCCTAAAATTCCCTATGCCGGTTCCGCACCGGGTGCCGCTCAGGATACCTGTCACCCTAGCACACCCTACACCTATCCCTTGCTAGGGAGCTGGGTGGCGCAGGCACTGGCCCCACCACTGTACTAATACACACGAAGGAAAAACACAAACAGGGAAACACCATTAAGCTTTACTCTGTTGCACTTGCTCCTGGCAACAGAGTCCACCACCAGAATGCAGCTCTCCCCCTGAATCGCTGCCACTAAGCTCTGTCAAAGCTACAAGGAAATCCCCTATGACTCCTTCCACAGAAGGGCTAAGACAGTGCTGCAAGGAACGTTCTCCAGCTCCTTCCTCCACCAAGGATGGTTGAAATGAACACTATCACCAATGCTGATTGCAACACCTGTGACTCTTATAGCCGAGCCAGCAATCACACCTGCATTATAAACATATGTACTTAACTAAAGAAACAGAGTGCAATGACGCTCACCACCACCGAGGGCAAATTTAGAACAAAAGACACCACATTGCAATAATCCTAATGGCCACTTGGGGGCAAAAACCAAATCTAAGCACAGGAAAAAAAAGGTTACCTGTGCTTTATATCAGTCCTGATCCAGCATTGATCATGACAGTAAATGCTTATACAACTGAATTCCAAAAATATCTCCTTATGTTCTTTTTTTAGTTTTCTGTTCATAATTCTAGAGCAAAATTTTCCTATTACATTTAGATTAAACTTCTGCAGGAGCTAACAATGACCTATAAATTTTTTTTATTGCTGACCCCAGAGGAGTTGAAGGTAGCAAAATCATCAACATGGAACCCGAGAATGGCTTATATAAATATTTGGAGTCTCAGTCACAATACATTTTACTTGAGACCTGGACTTTTGCCAGTTTCTTTAGAGGGTTACGGATATCCTCACTTAAAGACACATCTGTGAGAGTCATGGAACTTTCTAAAATGAAAATTGTTTTTAAAGTGATCTGTACCAAACATTTTTGGACCTATATATCCATGGTCCAAGTATTTATTGTTTGACTCATTTTTCCAAAATATATGAGCTTTTAGTCGAATTATTACAGCATAATATGCCTGTGGATATCAGTGCTCAAAGAGCTGTTTCCATCTGAGACATTTATGGCACTGTGACAGTTGTATTATGCCACATGTCGGTCCATGTAAATTGATACTTATTTTCTTTGAAAACAAGGCAAGACTTCAAGTTGGAAGAAATAAAATGCTAAATAAGTAAATATCCTATTAGTTTGATCAATTTTACGACCAGCAGGAGACATCAGGATATAAACAGGCCTTCATAAAGGGCACGAAATGAATGATTATTTCCCTTATTTCTTAAGCATCATAGTAAGGATTATGTTGGGGATGTGATTTTTTGCCACTTAATAACTTGAAAGTATTACAAGTTCTGTTCCTGCACAAAATGTAATTGTTAGAGGAGAATGTGGCCATATACATACATTGGCCTCCACTAATTAAAAAGCTGGATGGCAAGCTCAAAATCCTATAGAATTGTATTTAACTGTTTTTATTGATTTTGGAGGTTTAATAAGGGGAGGAGTGAGGAGGGAAATGTAAGGTTTTAGGAAAAGGGGATGGGGTACAATTAGGAGAGGGGAAGGGAAGGGAAATGGGGCGACAATAAAAACTAGAAAACTCCAAATATACATTTCCATAGCTTTGCATATGAAATTAATGCAGATGTAAACTGTATAAACTGTATCTAACTTAAGTTTATATCATAAAGAAAAACTGTAGGCACTTAATGACCAGTATAGTGTAAAAAAAAAAAAAAAGGGTTGTGTGTTGACCAGATCTGTGGGAGTATTCCATCAGCCGTACCATAGCGCAGGTGTCGTTTATTATTTGAACAATAAAGTATATCTTTGGTCTAAGCTGTAACAGGATTGATTTCCATTTGTCCAATTTCTTTGCGTGTTTCTTAAAGTTATTATTAATAATAGCGAAGCATAGTTCCAAAGAGTAGTGCGAAGAGATTTTCTCCAAAATATCTGAAAACTTTGGCACATCCACTCTTTTCCAGTACAATGTCAAGGAATTCCTAACCACCAGGAAAATATGTATTATAACAAACCTTATTGAAGGGTCGAACTCTTCAAGGTCAATAGAGAGAAGAGCGGCCTATAGAATTGTAAATAAAATTGTTGTCTGCATTACTGTATGGCTGTAAGTAAGCTAACATTAATTGATTCAGAAACACACTCTATACATTGTTAGTGTGGTAAATGGCGATTCTAGCTGCAAATGTCTGGTTTGTAATTCAATATCTTCATACAGTGCCTACAAGTAGTATTCAACCCTCTGCAGATTTAGCAGGTTTACACATTCGGAATTAACTTGGCATTGTGACATTTGGACTGTAGATCAGCCTGGAAGTGTGAAATGCACTGCAGCAAAAAAGAATGTTATTTCTTTGTTTATTTTTTTTTTAAATTGTGAAAAGTTTATTCAGAGGGTCATTTATTATTCAACCCCTCAAACCACCAGAATTCTGTTTGGTTCCCCTAAAGTATTAAGAAGTATTTCAGGCACAAAGAACAATGAGCGTCACATGTTTGGATTAATTATCTCTTTTTCCAGCCTTTTCTGACTATTTAAGACCCTCCCCAAACTTGTGAACAGCACTCATACATGGTCAACATGGGAAAGACAAAGGAGCATTCCAAGGCCATCAGAGACAAGATCGTGGAGGGTCACAAGGCTGGCAAGGGGTACAAAACCCTTTCCAAGGAGTTGGGCCTACCTGTCTCCACTGTTGGGAGCATCATCCGGAAGTGGAAGGCTTATGGAACTACTGTTAGCCTTCCACGGCCTGGACAGCCTTTGAAAGTTTCCTCCCGTGCCGAGGCCAGGCTTGTCCGAAGAGTCAAGGCTAACCCAAGGACAACAAGGAAGGTGCTCCGGGAAGATCTCATGGCAGTGGGGACATTGGTTTCAGTCAATACCATAAGCAACGTACTCCACCGCAATGGTCTCCGTTCCAGACGAGCCCGTAAGGTACCTTTACTTTCAAAGCGTCATGTCAAGGCTCGTCTACAGTTTGCTCATGATCACTTGGAGGACTCTGAGACAGACTGGTTCAAGGTTCTCTGGTCTGATGAGACCAAGATCGAGATCTTTGGTGCCAACCACACATGTGACGTTTGGAGACTGGATGGCACTACATATGACCCCAAGAATACCATCCCTACAGTCAAGCATGGTGGTGGCAGCATCATGCTGTGGGGCTGTTTCTCAGCCAAGGGGCCTGGCCATCTGATCCGCATCCATGGGAAGATGGATAGCACGGCCTACCTGGAGATTTTGGCCAAGAACCTCCGCTCCTCCATCAAGGATCTTAAGATGGGTCGTCATTTCATCTTCCAACAAGACAACGACCCAAAGCACACAGCCAAGAAAACCAAGGCCTGGTTCAAGAGGCAAAAAATCAAGGTGTTGGAGTGGCCTAGTCAGTCTCCTGACCTTAACCCAATTGAAAACTTGTGGAAGGAGCTCAAGATTAAAGTCCACATGAGACACCCAAAGAACCTAGATAACTTGGAGAAGATCTGCATGGAGGAGTGGGCCAAGATAACTCCAGAGACCTGTGCCGGCCTGATCAGGTCTTATAAAAGACGATTATTAGCTGTAATTGCAAACAAGGGTTATTCCACAAAATATTAAACCTAGGGGTTGAATAATAATTGACCCACACTTGTATGTTTAAAATTTATTAAAATTTAACTGAGCAACATAACTTTTTGGTTTGTAAGATTTATGCATCTGTTAATAAATCCTGCTCTTGTGTGAAGTTTGAAGGCTCTAACTTATTTGCAATCTTATCAAACCTGCTAAATCTGCAGGGGGTTGAATACTACTTGTAGGCACTGTAGGTGTATAGAGACCCATTTCCAACAACCATCACTCCAGTGTTCATATGGTAATTTGTGTTTACTAACTGTGTAAGAAGGCTAATGGATGGTTAGAATACCCTTGAAAACCCTTGTGCAAGTATGCTAGCACAGCTGAAAACAGTTTGGCTGATTAGAGAAGCTATAAACCTGACCTTTCTTTGAGCTAGTTGAGAATCTGGAGCATTACATTTGTTGGTTCCATTAAACTCTCAAAATGGCAAGAAAAAAAAGAACTTTCATGTGAAACTCGACAGTCTATTCTTGTTCTTAGAAATGAAGGCTATTCCATGCGAGAAATTGCCAAGAAACTGAAGATTTCCTACAACGGTGTGTACTACTCCCTTCAGAAGAGAGCACATACAGGCTCTAACCAAAGTAGAAAGAGAAGTGGGAGGCCCCACTGCAAAACTGAGCAACAAGACAAGTACATTAGAGTCTGCAGTTTGAGAAATCGATGCCTCACATGTCCTCAACTGGCAGTTTCTTTAAATAGTACATGCAAAACGCCTGTGTCAACGTTGACAGTGAAGAGGCGATTCCGGGATCCTGGCCTTCAGGGCAGAATGGCAAAGAAAAAGCCATATCTGACACTGGCTAATAAAAGGAAAAGATTAATATGGGCAAAATAACACAGACATTGGACAGAGGAAGATTGGAAAAAAGTGTTATGGACAGACAAATCCAAGTTTGAGGTGTTTGGATCACACAGAAGAACATTTGTGAGATGCAGAACAACTGAAAAGATGCTGGAAGAGTGCCTGACGCCACCTGTCAAGCATGGTGGAGGTAATGTGATGGTCTGGGGTTGCTTTGGTGCTGGTAAAGTGGGAGATTTGTCCAAGGTAAAAGGGATTTTGAATAAGGAAGGCTATCACTCCATTTTGCAACGCCATGCCATACCCTGTGGAATTCGCTTTATTGTAGCCAATTTCATCCTACAACAGGACAATGACCCAAAGCACACCACCAATTATGCAAGAACTATTTAGGGAAGAAGCAGGCAGCTGGTATTCTATCTGTAATGGAGTGGCCAGCGCAGTCACCAGATCTCAACCCCATTGAGCTGTTGTGGGAGCAGCTTAACCGTATGGTACGCAAAAAGTGCCCATTAAGCCAAAACAACTTGTGGGAGGGGCTTCTGGAAGCATGGAGTGAAATTCCTCCAGATTACCTCAGCAAATTAACTGCTAGAATGCCAAAGGTCTGCAATGCAGTATCTCCCCACAATTGTTTTCAAAATATGCACATTTGCATTATATTGAGTGATATTAGGAATGTCACTCAAGATGTCAATTTTATCCTCCTTATTTTTACTACTTAGTCCCACGCTGAAAGCAGATGGATCTTTAATCTAGGCTCGCTGAAGCCGAAGGGACTGAACAACGAGGTTGCGTTATTTGCATTTGACTAAGTGCAGCAAAGGTATATATCATATATAAGCATCTCTTTCCTCAAGTGGACCATCCCTGACAAAGGAAACAGCGCTTTTCTGAAACGGGTAGGAACTGGTCCCTGTTGTGCATCATACCTTCTGCCGATCACGTGACTGCTAATATCACACAAGGTCCTGTTGGCTTTTTGCTACACAGAAGGTCCTGAGCGCGAGTTTATCCACGCTTGCGCACCACTGAAAAGGAGGCTGTAAGGAGCGTGTGTCTCTGGCTGGGACAGCGCCCCTGAAGACTTGTATTTCTGAGCTGATATAAGTGTTTCTACAAAGGAGGACATATCCTGTGGATCCTTCATGGCTTATGGTAACAGCGCTTTTTTCACCTAGTGGATGATAGGTAAATTACTTCACCATTGCGCATTACTTCTATGTACTTTTCAGCCAAGTATGTGACTTTGCCAAATCCAAGAATCTCTGTGCAGTTTATGCTCTAATTGGACTTTTTTGGACCCATCATCCTTTGGCTTGGACTATTTATACATTTTTAATAGACTTTGTGACTTTATATCTATAGTGAATTGTTGGCTTTAGATTTAGCTTTTGCATTCATTTGTGCATTTTAATTAAATTATATTCACATTTTTATTGAATTAGGTATTTTTAGCGCAAATATTTGGTGTGATCATTTCTAGTCTATGACAACATTGTGGTATTGTCCTATTTGCAGCTAATACCAATTTCCTTCCACGATTACACTTGCGCCCACCTATATTTATTGTCTATTTTATAACTTTAAAATGATGTATAACCACAAGGAAGAAGCAGCCATTTTGAGTTTTTCTACTTTTGTTTTTTTCCTCATCGTCTTCCAAAAGCCCAAACCTTTTAGTTTTCTGTCCACATAGCTCTATTAAGGCTTGTGTTTTTGTAAGACGATTTGTAGTTTACATTACCCCAATTCATTTTACCATAAAATGTACTCAAAAACGAGAACAACTGGCATGACAACACATCAGCACCCTACCATTGTTTCATGGAGGTGTCGATGAGCATCAGAAGTTGTTCCCCCATTCCTAAGCTTTTAAAAACTGCTATCATGATAGACAGCAGCATCTCAGAGACTAAAGAGGATCTGTCACTTGCTCAAAAAACTAAGTTAAATACCTTGTAATAATCCCTGAGCTCAACTGATTCTGCTGCTCGTTTCCGTTTTGCACTGTCACTCCATTTTTGATATATTCACATATGTTTCTTCTCTAGTGCAGTTTGTGTTATCTCTGCTTGTATTTCCACTGTTCATTTCTTCACAATCCCCTCCCTCCTAAGTGCTACCAATCAGAAATAGACAACAGATCTATCAGTCTCAGATACTACCCAACTGTGATTGGCAGTGTCTGGAAGAAGGCGCACACCCCCAGAGAAGGCTCTAAAGAAACGCCCAGTTAGACTGCAAAGCAGAGATTTCACATACTACTCTCCAAAAGCAACAAATGTGAATATCTCTGAAATGGAGTGAGGCAACAAAAAAGAGTATCAGAATCTTGGGATTATTGCACAATGTTAAACTCAATTTTTTTAAGCAAGTGACAGGTCCTCTTTAAACTGTTGCAATGTGGCTGGCTGGTCCCAAAAGTTACTTTTTGATGCAATGCACATAACACAGTCACATAACCCACACTATATGGAGCAGAATCAGCTCCTGATCCTACAGTATGTATACATATACGGATGTAAAAGCAGGCATATGCATTAAGGCTTGAAAATACTTCTTATAAAATGAGTTGCTATTATTATCCCTGATGCTTTTTACAGTGTTTAACAAAAGTAACCTTGAATTCCTCACTTACAATTGTTCTGTCAAGAGTTTACGATTCTACGAATTTTGAATTTCAGGAAAACATTCATCATATCTGATGGTCATCACGAGAGCCAAACATGCAAAAACATACTTAAAGACTATATACAGCTTCAGCTACTGCTATGAACATAGCTACCTGGATAAAGATAGAAACGAAGATCACAGGGGATGTGTTACAGATTAGGTCCTGTGTTCCTCTACCCCAATGCATATTGTATGCCACTTCTTCAGGGGACATCAAGACTATGTTAATAACACTAGCTGAAATCTTTGACTTTAGTGCATGTCTATGACAACCATCAAATTATCATCAGATATGAAACTATTTTCATTATGTTACCATGAATATACTTATGTTGGGTTATACAGTGGGTATGGAAAGTATTCATACCCTTTAAATTTTTCACTTTTTGCTTCATTGCAGCCATTTGGTCAATTCAAAAAAAGTTCATTTTTTGTTCTCATTAATATACACTCTGCACCCCATCTTGACTGAAAAAAACAGAAATGTAGAAATTTTTACTAATTTATTCAAAAAGAAAAACTGAAATATCACATGGTCATAAGTATTCAGACCCTTGGCTCAGTATTTAGTAGAAGCATGCTTTTGAACTAGTACAGCCATGAGTCTTCTTGGGAATGATGCAACAAGTTTTTCACACCTGGATTTGGGGTTCCTCTGCTATCCTTCCTTGCAAATCCTCTCCAGTTCTGTCAGGTTGGATGGTGAACATTGTTGGAAAGCTATTTTCAAATCTCTCCAGAGATAGTCAATTGGGTTTAGGTCAGGACTCTAGCTGGGCCAGTCAAGAATGGTCACAGAGTTGTTCTGAAGCCACTCCTTTGTTATTTTAGCTGTGTGCTTAGGGTCATTGTCTTGTTGGAAGGGGAACCTTCACCCAAGTCTAAGGTTCAGAGCACTCTGGAAGAGGTTTTTATCCAGGATATCTATGTACTTGGCCGCATTCATGTTTCCTTCAATTGCAACCAGTCGTCCTGTCCCTGCAGCTGAAAAACACACCCATAGCATGATGCTGCCACCAACATGTTTCACTGTTGTGTTTGTATTGGGCAGGTGATGAGCAGTGCCTGGTTTTCTCCACACATACCGCTTAGAATTATCACCAAAAAGATCTATCTTCGTCTCATCAGACCAGAGAATCTTATTTCTCATAGTCTGGGGGTCATTTATGTGTTTTTTATCAAACTCTATGCAGGCTTTCATATGTCTTGCACTGAGGAGAGGCTTCGCTCGGGCCACTCTGCCATAAAGGCCTGACTGGTGGAGGGCTGCAGTGATAGTTGACCTTGTGGAACTTTCTCCTATCTCCCTACTGCATCTGTGGAACTCAGCCACAGTGATCTTGGGGTTCTTTTTTACCTCTCTCACCAAGGCTCTTCTCCCATGATTGCTCAGTGTGGCTGGACAGCCAGGTCTAGGAAGACTTCTGGTGGTCCCAAACTTCTTCAATTTAAGGATTATGGACGTCTCTGTGCTCTTAGGAACCTTGAGTACTGCAGAAATTCTTTTGTAACCTTGGCCAGATCTGTGCCTTGCCACAATTCTGTCTCTGAGCTCCTTGGCCAGTTCCTTTGACCTCATGATTCTCATTTGGTCTGACATGCATTGTGAGCTGTGAGGTCTTATATAGACAGGTGTGTGCCTTTACAAATCAAATCCTATCAGTTTAATTCAACACAGCTGGACTTAAATGAAGGAGTAGAACCATCTCAAGGAGGATCACAAGGAAATAGCATGTGACTTAAATATGAGTGTCTGAGCAAAGGGTCTGAATACTTATGACCATGTGATACTTCAGTTTTTCTGTAATAAAATTTCTACATTTCTGTTTTTTTTTTTTCAGTCAAGCTGGGGTGCAGAGTGTACATTAATGAGAAAACAAATGAACTTTTTTGAATTTACCAAATGGCTGCAATGAAACAAAGAGTGAAAAATTTAAAGGGGTCTGAATATTTTCCGTATCCACTGTGTGTGAAGTTTGTTCTGTACCCCTTCATTGTGAGGTATCCGTTTTGGTTTTGTGTTTTTAGTTGTTTATTCAATAAAATATTATATTTTATCAAATATGGTGTGCACTTTATACATCCAGCTAGTTTACTCTTGGACTGTGATATTTATTCATACAAACTTTTTAAATAGTCTTTATTAGAGTAGATTCACACGACCATAGAAAAAAATCATTCATAGCTTCATCCAGAAAACTGACGATTTTTTTTCACTTGTTATCTGTATGCATTCTTTTTTTTTCAGCAGCCACTATTAATCATTTACAGGACCATTTACAGCTTTCTATGTTACAAAATTTCAATGTATCCTTTAAAAACAAAGCTATACCATGGCTCTGTATGGCATCTACATTTTTTTACACACCCATAGACTTAAATTGGTTACATCGCATCCGATATATGGACGAAACTAGTGCATACTGCAATTTTTTTTCATATGAAGATTTGGTCAGTGAAAAAAAAAATCACTTATCAGTACTTCCCCATTAAATAACATTGGTCTGAGCCTGTCCGTTTTTGTTATGGACAGTACTCATATAGCTGTGTGAACAAACTTTTAAAAAAGTTCTACCATTTTGCTGCAGAATGGTTGCAGGACCTTTATCTAGCCGAGTTATTTATTAAGTCCCATTTACAAAGGTCAATGTAAATATGATGGCAATTACCAAATTTTTTGGACTATAAGATGCAATGGACCATACAACGCACCCCAAAGGAAAATAAGAAAAAAAAAAGATTTTTTATAAGATCGGGGTCCATCTCATAATCCGACTTTAAGGTATCTTACCTGGGGGCGACGGCTGTGGAGCTGGGTCACAGGAAGCATGGCCCCTTCCTCAGGTAGCTGGCGGCGGCAGAAGTGGGGCAATGCTGTGGGCCCTGGGTGGGAGAAGTGGGTGCCCCAACGATGTGATGTTGCGAGCCTGGCGTCGACGGTGAAGCAGAGCGGATGCTGTGGGCCTAATGTTGGCAGTGAAGCAGAGCGGATGCTGCAGGCCTGGTATTGCTGGTGAGGCAGAGTGGATGCTGAGGACCCAGTGTCAGCGGTGAGGCAGAGCGAAGTGCATTGCTTTTCTGACACCCATTCTACCTAAGCCATGGGCTTTCGGAGGCAAGATCTGCGCAAACTGGGATTTAGGCCCGGCCAAGATCTCAATCTACGCAAGCACCGCTTACGGCAGCCATCTTCTTGATGCTATGGGCGTCTTATAGTCTGAAAAATACAGTACTTAATGAATGAACAAATCGCTAGTTCGTCAGGTGATTGGATCATACATCTCAGCATTAAAATCATCGCAGTACATTATTCTGTGTAAATATGAGAGTAGTGGCCAATAAGGAATACTCTATGGCACAGAACAATCGCATTCAATAGTCATTCTGTGCATGTAAAATTCTGGTTTAAAGTGACCAGTAAATTACTGCTGATCAGCTTGTATATAGCCAATCCATGGAGGTTTAAGGGGAGTAATCGGGCAGTTAAATGGGCCCTTACAAATGTTACTAATGCATGAAAACTGCTGGTCAATTCTGACAGATATTTCTGATTTTCCCCTTTTCTCTCAGTGTTAGAGATACCAGTGAGGAGGGGGGTCATACACAGATTTCCACAACGTTGGGAGGGAAGGAAATACCATCTCAGAGAGGAAAAAGAAAATATCCATAGAAAAAGAGGAAATTCCATGAAGTATTGGGGCCGTGTTGATATGAGGTGATTAAGACAGTAGCACCCTGGATACACACATATGTAACATCCTAACATGCAGACTTTATTTACTGGTAGGGACACTGCCAAAATAGAAAAATGTCAAGTTTGGATTAAGGCCTTTTTACATTTAGTGATGCACCAGCGATCCGACCAGCGATCCGACCCGGTCAGGATCGCTGGTGCATCGCTAAATGATCGCTAGTGAGCTTTCACACAGAAAGATCTCACAGGGATGCAGCAGCGACGCAGCGCACGATACTCACCTTTCACACACAGCGATGAAGACGTCCTCCCGCCCGCCCGCCTCCACGCGTCGCTCGTCATCACAGCAGGAAGCCCCAGCAGGAAGCTGACGACGAGAAATGGAGCCGGACATTCTCGCGCGATCAGCGATGGACAGCGGGGGAGCCGGTCGGAGGTAAGTATCACACATAGCGATATCGCTAGCAATATCGCTATGTGTAAAACCCCCTTAAGGCTGCAAACAGCTTATCAGGGCTCTAAAAAGAATGAAGAAATGAAGATTGCAGACTGAAGTTTAGTGCAGTTTTATTAATTAGGCTGGCATCACACTAGAGAGAAATACGGACGAGTGAGAGGCGTAAAAAACACACATTGCACACGGACCAATGATTCTCTATGGGGCAGCTCCCATCAGCCGTATATTTCTCGCGCATATTTTACGGTCTGTGCCAATCGCAGCATCCTGCGATTATCAGTGGACTCCGACCGAAATACGCCAATGCAAGTCTATGGGTGCACAAAAAAATGTGCATATATATATATATATATATATATATATATATATATATATATATATATATATATATATACACACACACACAGTATATTCTATGTGTATATATCTATTCTTTTGTATCTTTATTAAACCTGTCAGTGTGATTTTACTGTATCGCGCACTGAATTTCTGTCTTTTCTAAATGACACCGGGTGCGTATTTCTCGCAAGTCACACATCTGGTCCATGTGTAATGCATTTTTTTGTGCACCCATAGACATGCATTGGCGTGTTTTGGCCGGAGTACACTGACAATCGCAGCATGTCAACATATATATATATATACACACACACACGTCATTGAGACACACACACACACACATATATATATAGATATAGTATAAGTCAAGATATAGTATATCTTGACTTCAGCAAAGCATTTGACAAAGTCTCTCATACAATCCTTATTGAAAAAATGACTAAGTATGGAATGGACAAGGCAACTGTTAGGTGGATTCATAGCTGGCTTAGTGATCGGACCCAAAGAGTGGTCGTAAATGGCTGCACATCCAGTTGGAAGAATGTCTCAAGTGGGGTACCACAGGGCTCTGTCCTGGGCCCTGTATTGTTCAACATCTTTATCAACGATTTAGATGAAGGAATTGAGGGTAAACTGATTAAATTTGCTGATGACACAAAGCTAGGAGGGATAGCTAATACTAGAGAAGAGAGAGAGAGGATTCAAAAGATTCAAAAGATTCAAAGGATTCAAAAGATTCAAAAAGATTTAAATAAACTGGAGAAGTGGGCAGTAACTAGCAGAATGGTTTTTAACAGGGAGAAATGCAAAGTACTACATCTGGGCAATAAAAATGAAAAAAGCATATATAGAATGGGAGGAATAGGGCTAAGTGACAGCACATGTGAAAAAGACTTGGGTATACTAATAGATCACAGACTGAATATGAGTCAACAGTGTGATGCAGCAGCAAAAAAGGCAAATGCAGTTCTAGGATGTATTAACAGAAGCATACAGTCTAGATCACGTGAAGTCATTATTTCCCTCTACTCCTCTTTGGTCAGACCTCATCTGGAATATTGTGTCCAGTTTTGGGCACCACATTTTAAAAAAGACATCAACAAACTGGAGCAAGTTCAGAAAAGAGCGACCAGAAAGGTGACCGGTCTGCAAACCGTCTTATGAGGAAAGGTTGCAGGATTTGGGAATGTTTAGTTTGCAAAAGAGAAGACTGAGAGGAGACTTAATTGCTGTCTACAAATATCTAAAGGGCTGTCACATTGTAGAAGGATCAACTTTATTCTCATTTGCACAAGGAAAGACTAGAAGCAATGGGATGAAACTGAATGGGAGGAGACACAGATTAGATATTAGAAAAAACTTTTTGACAGTTAGAGTGATCAATGAGTGGAACAGGCTGCCACGAGAAGTGGTGAGTTCTCCTTCAATGGAAGTCTTCAAACAGAGGCTGGACAGACATCTGACTGGGATGATTTAGCGAATCCTGCTTTGAGCAGGGGGTTGGACCAGATGGCCCAGGAGGTCCCTTCCAACTCTACGATTCTATGATTCTATGATTCTATGATATATATTTCATAGAGTTCTGCATAGCATAATAGCCACAAAATCAATTGTCGGCTTCTGTAAAATCATTCCCAAACCCGACATGAAATGACACATGGTTTACACACAGTAAACCATTTCATTTCAGGTATTTTTGTATTTGTCCCTGACTAATAATTAAATTAGAGTTTGTGTGTAAAATTTGGGACGTCTAGTGTTAAATTAAGGGGTTAATTCGTTGGAAAAAAATGCATGGGCTCCCGCGGCAAAATCGCAACCAGAGAGGTAAAGCAGGTGAGTGAGGGCAGATTTTAATAGACTTGAGAGAGACCATTGTTTTTCCCCTCCCCCCGGCTACTAAAATCTGCCCCCAGACACCCCAGAAAAGGCGCATCTATAAGATGTGCCTTTTCTGGCACTTATCCTCTCTATTCCCATCGCCCTGTAGCAGTGGCTAATGGGGTTAACATTAATGGCTTAATGTCACCTTGCAATTGGAAGGTGACATTAAGCCGATTAATAATGGAGAGGTGTCAATTAGACATTTATCCATTATTAACCCTAGACTGTTAAACGGTTAAAAACCACACACAGACATTAATTAAAAATTATTTTAATGAAATAAAGATACCTAGTCTTTGACAAGATTTATTGCTCTGGTAATCCAAAAATAAACCATCGACCTGTATCAGAAATAAAAAAAAAACAACCATATCCTTACCTCTACGCTGCTCAGTCAGGTCCCCTGCTGCAATCCATCAGAAAGGGTTAAGTGGTTTACGCAGGGACCAGTGCTAATGCTAACAGCCCCATGTAAACCACTGCCAGAATGAATTATTTCATCTCTGTGCAGCCTCCCTGGCTGCCCGGAGATGAACTAATTAGCGGCGGAAAGTTTCTGCATTTATTCCCACGCTCATTAATTCACCTCAGGTCAACCAGGGGACTCCGCGCAGCCTCAGTGACGTCTGCGGGAGTCCCCGGCTGACCTGAGGTGAACTGATGAGCGTGGGAAAAAGTCAGAAACTTTCCCACGGTAATTAGTTCAGCTCCAGGCAGCCAGTGAGGCTGCGCAGAGCTGAACTAATTCATTTTGAAGTAGTTTACAGTGGGGCTGGTCGCATTAGCACCGGTCCTCATTGTAAACTATTTAACCCCTTGTTAAGGATTACAGCATGGGTCATGACTGAACGGCAGAGAGGTAAGGATATTGTTGATTTTTTATGGTTTTTTTTTGCAGATTATGGTTTTATTTTGGAATAGCATATTAACAAAAATTGGTCAAAAACTAGGTGTCTTTATTTCATTAAAAGACTTTTTAATTAATGTCTGTTTTTTTAACACTTTCATAGTCTAGGGTTAATAATGGATTGGTGTCTTATTAACACCTTTCCATTGTTAATCGGCTTAATGCCACCTTCCAATTGAATGGTGACATTAACCCTTTGTTATTAACTCATTCGCCACCACTAGAGGGCAATGGGAAAAGAGAGGATAAGTGCCAGGAAAGGCACATCTTATAGATGCGCCTTTTCTGGGGTGTCTGGGGGCAGATTTTTGTAGCCAGGGGGGCCAAAAACAATGGTCCCTCTCAAGGCTATAAAAATCTGCCCTCACTCACCTGCTTTACCTCTCTGGGTGACAAATTACCGCGGGAGCCCACGCAATTTTTTACAACGAATTAACATCTTAAATTAGCACCTACACCTCCCAAAATTTACATACAAACCCTCATCTAACTACTAGTGAAAGACATAAAAAAACATGAACTGAAATGGTTTACTGTATGTAAACCATGTGTCATTTCATGTCGGGTTTTGGAATGATTTTAATGAATCCGACAAATGTTTCAGCGGCCATTCAGCTATGTAGAACTATATGAAATATAAATATATATATATATATAATATATATGTATATGTGTGTGTCTATATAACCTGTGTTATACCAAAAGTATTGACACCCCTGCAATTTTGTCAGATAATACTCAGTTTCTTCCTGAAAATGATTGCAAACACAAATTCTTTGGTATTATTATCTTCATTTAATTTGTCTTAAATGAAAAAACACAAAAAGAATTGTCCTAAGGCCAAATTGGATATAATTCCACACCAAACATAAAAAAGAGGGTGGACAAAAGTATTGGCACTGTTCGAAAAATCATGTGATGCTTCTCTAATTTGTGTAATTAACAGCACCTGTAACTTACCTGTGGCATCTAACAGGTGTTGGCAATAATTAAATCACACTTGCAGCCAGTTGACATGGATTAAAGTTGACTCAACCTCTGTCATGTGTCCTTGTGTGTACCACATTGAGCATGGAGAAAAGAAAGAAGACCAAAGAACTGTCTGAGGACTTGAGAAACCAAATTGTGAGGAAGCATGAGCAATCTCAAGGCTACAAGTCCATCTCCAAAGACCTGAATGTTTCTGTGTCTACCATTCGCAGTGTCATCAAGAAGTTTAAAGCCCATAGCACTGTGGCTAACCTCCCTAGATGTGGATGGAAAAGAAAAATTGACAAGAGATTTCAACGCAAGATTGTGCGGATGTTGGATAAAGAACCTCGACTAACATCCAAACAAATTCAAGCTGCCCTGCAGTCCGAGGGTATAACAGTGTCAACCTGTACTATCCATCGGCGTCTGAATGAAAAGGGACTGTATGGTAGGAGACCCAGGAAGACCCCACTTCTTACCCTGAGACATAAAAAAGCCAGGCTGGAGTTTGCCAAAACTTATCTGAAAAAGCCTAAAACGTTTTGGAAGAATGTTCTCTTGTCAGATGAGACAAAAGTACAGCTTTTTGGGCAAAGGCATCAACATAGAGTTTACAGGAGAAAAAAAGAGGCATTCAAAGAAAAAAGCACGGTCCCTACAGTCAAACATGGCGGAGGTTCCCTGATGTTTTGGGGTTGCTTTGCTGCCTTTGGCACTGGACTGCTTGACCGTGTGCATGGCATTATGAAGTCTGAAGATTACCAACAAATTTTGCAGCATAATGTAGGGCCCAGTGTGAGAAAGCTGGGTCTCCCTTAGAGGTCATGGGTCTTCCAGCAGGACAATGACCCAAAACACACTTCAAAAAGCACTAGAAAATGGTTTGAGAGAAAGCACTGGAGACTTTGAAGGTGGCCAGCAATGAGTCCAGACCTGAATCCCATAGAACACCTGTGGAGAGATCTAAAAATAGCAGTTTGGAGAAGGCACCCTTCTAATATCAGGGACCTGGAGCAGTTTGCCAAAGAAGAATGGTCTAAAATTCCAGCAGAGCATTGTAAGAAACTCATTGATGGTTACCGGAAGCGGTTGGTCGCAGTTATTTTGGCTAAAGGTTGTGCAACCAAGTATTAGGCTGAGGGTGCGAATACTTTTGTCTGGCCCATTTTTGGAGTTTTGTGTGAAATGATCAATGTTTTGCTTTTTGCTACATTCTCTTTTGTGTTTTTTCATTTAAGACAAATTAAGTGAAGATAATAATACCAAAGAATTTGTGTTTGCAATAATTTTCAGGAAGAAACTCTGAGTATTATCTGACAAAATTGCAGGGGTGTCAATACTTTTGGCCACAACTATATATATATATATATATATATATATATATATATATATATATATATATATATAGTGTGTGTGTCTGTCTGTCTATCTATTCTTTCGTTTGTGCTTGAAAAGCTGTCATTGGGCTCCATTATATGTCCATTTTGCAAGCCGGTGGGAAATAATCGGCATACGGATGCCGTACGGATTACATACGGATGCTTACATTTGCAAAATACACGGCCACACCTTGAAAACGGACGATATATGGATCACTATTTAGGGATCATTCCTCCGTATTACGGCCGTAAAATACGGCCCGTATTTTTATACGTTAAGTGTGACTCCAGCCTTATAGGTAAAATCTTGGGTAAAATGTGCAATAATACTCAATGGGCCTGATTCATCATTTGTGATTTATTGAAGTCACTTTTCTTTTCTTGTCTTGTGGTATTATTAATTGATGTTTTTTAAACCAAAGTTTTTAAAAAAATTCCAGATTATAAACTATGTGATAAACCTTACTCCAGGAAGGTGCCTAAAAATGCAACATTTAGTAAAAAATATTTTTCAGGCATCTAAACGTAATGAGAGCAACAGCATCCAGGGTAGCCAAAGTATCTTCTTATTTATTAATATGTCATATAATACTGGAGGACCGCAACATTTCTTCCTTACAATATAAATAGGTCTTTATCAAGCCATTAATCGACCTTGGCTTGATAAAGATCTGTCATGTAAGATCGAAATGTTGCTGTAACCCGGTGTTATGTGATGCATCAATAAAGAAGATACTGTTTGCTACTTTGGATTCTGTTGTCACGTTCTTCAATTTTGGATCTTATGGAGAATTGGGATCATCCTCTTTTGGTTATACTTGGAAGCACTAGCTACATATCAACTTACTAGATGGAGGCCCGATGCTATCGCATTGGGAGGGCGGTAATGTCACGATAGGGGCAGGCTTTGCAGTGTTGAGAATCTCTCCCCCCATGTGTTCACCCACCTATCCACTCTCACCTCATGTGCTGACTTCTCCTGTCTGTGCTCTTTTCTTTGACCTGTCTACCCCATGTGCTATCCCCCTTGTCTGCTGTCTCTATCCTTCCTTTGCTGTGTTCTCCCTTTATGTGCTGTCCCGTTTGAGCTGTCTCCCCCCTGTGCTCTGTCTCCCCCATCTGCTGTCTTCTCCTCTCATGTCATCTCTTGCTTGACCTGTGTACCCCATCTCTAAACAGTCAGTGCACAGCATGTCAGAAGGAATTTTTATTTAAAGGGGTTTTCCCATGAACGAAAGTTCATTTTAAAAATTGTCTGTTTCTGACCGTGTACAGAACATACCACAGCTCCATGGCAGGGGAGGAAGCAAAAGACAATACTGACATTACAGCAGGAGATTGCAGAGGATACATTTTGTGAGGTAAAATATTATTTAAAAACAGTCAGTGAAATATTTTACCTCACAAAATGAATCCTCTGTGATCCCCTAATGTAATGTCAGTATTGTCTTTTTCTTCCTCCCCTGCCCAGGAGATGTGGTATGTTCCATACATGGTCAGACACAGACACAGTGCGACGGTGTTCCGCTGGTGGTACCGCGCAAGAGGCTGCGTGAGTGTAAGTGAGTGTGACTGTGAGTGTGACTGAGTGTGTGAATGTGAGTGTATGAGTATGAGTGTGACTGTGAGAGTGTATGAGTGAGTGTGTGTGTGTGGTGCATATGGCATATAGAGTGTGTGTGTCTGGTGCGACGGTGTTCCACTGGTGGTACCGCGCAATAGGTTGGTACCAGCAGCAGTTTCCATACTGAGACACCCATCACTTGGGTGTCCCAATATGGCAGTCAGTGAACTTCCTCCGCTTGGAATTCTGGGATACGGTGACATCTGGACAGAACAGGAAATGAAAACATTACAAGGCACTTATATAAATAGATTTGTGGTGAGGTGATGCCCTACACTTACTATTTTCTAGTTTTTCATGAATCTGCCTAAAACATCTGGATCAGCAAAGTTGTTGAATAAAAATAAAAAAAGAATTCAAGAAAGACAACTTTAAAAATGGCGCAAATCTTACAGAGAATAATACGCGTTTACTAAGGCCATCAACAAAGAGAGCAAATTCCTCCAGAAAACTGAAGAAGTTGTAATGATAAATTGGGGCCCAAGTCTCAAACCAAAACACCAATAAATATTATCTGTCTGTAAATTTGTTTTTTCACGGAAATAAGAGAACATTTACCGGTAGGTTGTACTTGGTATTTTTACTGAGTGATATACTGTTGTAAGTAGGATTTTTCAATATCCAGTTCACAGCCAAAGGAACAGAGATGTAGGTTTTTGAGAGTATGCTTGTCACAATCCATTTTTGGATTTGTGGCAGCTCTGGTTCCACTCAGTTTAAATGTAGCTTTTTTCCTTTCAGACCATCGGGGGTTAATGTTAGTTTTTCCCCGCTGACAATCTGGTGTAACTGCAGTGCTGCTGGGTCAGCTGATGTGGGTGGTGACCACTCCCACCATCCTTTAAAAGGTCACCTGATGCATCAGCTGACTGTTGGTGATAGAGTTTTCTCTGGAGACCAGCCATAGTCTGAGAAGCTCTCTGGTGCCAGCCTGTGTCAGCAGTGAGGTCCTGGTGTCGTATCCTGCACTGAGTGGAGTTTGGTGTCCGGCTTTGGTGTCATCTGCGGTGTGGAGCTTGGCAGCGGAGTCTGAAAGCTAAGTGTGGTGTTATTTCTTTTTCCCTTTTGTGTTTGTCACTGTTCCCTGTGTGTACTATCTGCAGTGGTGAGGCTAGCACCCCTTGCCGGCCAGTGCACTAGCCAGGGCAGTGTGAGGTGACAGCGAGGGAAGAGGCATCCTGATGGCAGTGGGGAGGAAGGACCCACTTAGGGCTTAGGGGAGTGCAAGGACAGGCTTAGGTGTGAGTTCAGGGGTGTCCCTTCCTTCATTTCCCTATCAGTAAGGCCTTCCTCTCCCCAATACCATCCCGTTGTATGTGTGTTGCACCGTCTGCTGACTGACCATCCATTGGGTCGGGTCACGCGTGACAATGATACAGCTAAATGTGAAAAAAGGCTTCATATTCAGAGGTAGAAAACAGATACTGAGATTATGTATCATTTTCCCTCTATGATGTGTTTTTTTTAGTTTGCTAAATTTAATGCATGGCTAGCATGTTCTGCATGAAGATATATAGATCTATTTTAATTCTCAGTAGTGGTCAACAACAGCAATGTGTGCTAGGATGATAAGGACAGATCCATTCAACAAGTGAGGAGTCAGTGTCGGTTATCTTTATAGGAGAACAAAGCTTGCCAACTATCTCCAGTCTGTTTGGTGTGAGGTAAAACTGTGATAACACTATGTCTTTGTTTTGCGTATTCCAACCTGAATGCAGAGAGTGAAGTTTGTAGAAAACAGAATTTATTTCTGTAATACTCATCTGTTTTTCTAGTGTCATATATTCTTTGTCTCAAACCCTGGTGCCTTCAATATGCATTTCTCATCTTAGATGAGGACATTGCCATAGTTCTCAAACATAACACTGACAACATTACCAAAATGTTAAACCTCCAGTTCCCTCAACCTTTCTACACAACTGCTCACTGCCCTTCTCAATATCTTAATTTTCCACCATTACTGATGAAAGGCTTTACTTTCCACCTCACCTGTGCACTTGAACAATCCCATCCCATCTTAACTACAACTTTACCCCCAAGTCCTAACCCATTTCTTCAACCTAACACCTGTCTCTTCAGAGGACAAAAGTGAAAAAGCCTCTGTCATGTGTATCTCATTGGAAAGAAAAAGGATTGGGCAGTTATATTCAACTACTTTATCCTTTTCTCCTTAAACATCATCGATCGGCAGTAAGTAGAGATGCCCCATACAAATTAAGTGGTTGGCCAGTCACTCTGAAATTGGTAAGTTTGGCATTTAGTGTCTCCCCTCTTTCATCTCGCACAACCCCATGCCAGATCTAACAATCACAGTTAATAGTGCCATTCTTTCCCCAATCTCAGAATTCTGCTTTCTTGGTATTCCGACCTGTCATTCTATCCCCTCATTCAAGCCATTTCCCCTTTTTGCCAACTCAACCTCAAAAACATTTTTTAAATTATTTTACTTCAATTCTAAGTTAAAAAATGCTTGTGCAAATCCTCATCATGCCTCACCTAGATTACTTTATTATCCTTCTCTGGTCTTCCATCTAAAACTCTTGTGCCAATGCAACCTCAATGCAATGCTGCCTACTTAAACTAACTCTCTTCTTATTCACTCTCTGCCTCTCCCCTCAGCCAAGCCATACTCTGCCTTAAATTGACAAGTCAATTGATTAACATGGCTTTAATCCTTTCGAGACCAAGCAATTTTCTAGCTCTGTGCTTTCCTCCCCTACTTTGACGCGCCATAACTTTTCTATTTTTTTGTGGGTTATTTGTAGTTTTAAATTACACCCTTCATTTTAATACATAATGCACTGAAAAATGGGATGAAATTCCAAGTTGGTTGAAGTGGTGAAAAACACAATTCTGCCTTTATTTTTTCAGTATTTGTGTTCATGCTATTCATAGTGCAGTAAAAATGACAATTCTGGTGATACAAAATGTGCGTGTGTGTGTGTGTGTGTGTGTGCAGAAATAGGTTATTTAATGTCAGGAACTACATTAATTGATAAGTATTAACCACTTTTCGCATTTGTGTGTAACTGTACTTCCTGTGCTGGGGTGCTGTGTGTAGAGCTTCTTCACACATGTCACAGCTATAGCTGGCATCTGTCTCCTGTGCTGAGTTCCAGCCATGGCTGTTACTCACTTAAATGCCGCTGTCAATCTCTGGCAGCAGCACTTCAATTACATCACCCCCTGACTTGATCGCGGGCTCTGATGGGTTGCTATGTTAGTCGAAAACCTGCTATATACTGAAATACAAAGGAGACATGATTTACACTATATACGACAACATTGTGGTATTACTGTATATAGTACAACAACCAATCAGATTATTGCATATTCTAGTCCTGCAGGGGGACTAATAAATAAAGTTAAAAAAAGTTTAAAAAAAAAAATAATAGAAAACTATAGAATTTTGAATCATATATATTTTTTAAGAATAAAGAAATTAAAAAAACAAACCTTTTTGGTATCTCATCCGGAAAAGTCCGATTAAAATATAAAGCTAAATATTAAGCTAAAACACCATTTTTCAGTCACGACACCTCTCTAAAAAAAGTACAGCTCCATTGATGCAAAAGTAAAAATCTTACAGGTCTCAGAAAATAGAGAGCCTCCCACCATTTTTTTTTTTTTTTATAAACTTTAGAATTTTTTTCACCATTTAAATAACTGAAAAAAAATATATGCGTACCTAGTATTTCTGTAGTCATGCTGACCTGGAGATTCATTCTACTGGGTCAATTTTACCATACAACGAACTCAGTCAAAACAAAACCCAAAAACTATGGCGGAATTGCATATTTTTCACCATTTCACCTCACTTGGATTTTTTTCTCTCTTTTATTTAATACATTGTGTGTTAAAAATAAAACATTCAAAACTACAATAAGTCTCACAAATAAAAAAATAAAAAAGCGCACACCTGTGTGGGTGTAAAACTAAAATAGCTATGGCTCTTGGAAGAGGTGAAGGAAAAAATGAAAGCGCAAAAATGAAAAATTGTTCAGACGATTATGACATATCCACAAAAAGTGGCAAAAATATCTGAAAAATGCAGGTCCTACCTGTCCTTACCTTTGTCTCTATCACTGCAGAGTCCAAGCGTCTATCCGAAATAAAAATACCATTTTAAAGCTTTCATGATGTCCATTGTTCCACACGTTTCAGTAACATCTTAACTTTAAAGGATATTGTCAGTACACAACATACTAATTTTGTTATGAAGCATAACCTGACCATTTGTGATTTTCCCATGTTTCAATCTCTAGAAGAAATTGAAATGTTTTCCAGCATTGTGCATAAAAATGTGTCTGCCTGCCTGTATGAATGGGGTGTGTTCATATAATTTCCGAGCAACTTATACTCATTTCCCCCTTCAACTATTTATAGACTTCACTTATATAAATTGCTCAAAATTGGCAATAAGAATTTTTGAGTAATGATAAAAGCTGTGGATTAATTTTATGTTGATCAATGTGGTTATTATATACGTAAATGACTTATCTTTTGGTAATGGGCTTCACTTTTTCATGGACAGCCCTGACCATTTATTCATGAAGCTAATTTTTTTTCACATATATTACTATAATCGGGATTACATAAAACAAACCGAGAAAAGGCCTATCATTCATTACTAAGGCTAGGTTTCCATTTATTCGTAGCTAAGTTTCCATTTTTCTATACCACAACTGACTAAAACTGATGTCATCAATTGTTAGCAAACTTTCGACAGCAAAACTGGTGGGTCCCGATTCAGGAAAGCTTTCACAGCACAAAATTGGTTTTAACATGTTTGAAAAGAAGCTTTTGAGCAACACTGGACAGGGGCAAACATGTTGTGACTTTTGGTGCTTTCATGCCATTTTCACCCAGCTCCAATGAAATTGGTGGAGCTGGGGCCGGATAGAGGCACGGGTACCGTGACTGGTAAAATTCATGATGAGCTGTGGTGTACCCCACGTCATAAATCTTATCATGTCCCTGATTGGAGTAAAATATGGTGAGACGCACATGTAAGCGCATGCCACTTTCTTCCTTCCCTGATTCATTAGGAGGCTTGTGCGTACAACACCACTCACCAAAAATGTCGGTCTTGATGAATCGGGGCCGCAGTGTTTTTTACTGCCCTGTAGTCCTCCATATTCATGAGCTCTATATAACCCTGCCTCATTAATGATTTCTGTATACCCTGTACATAGGCAGAAAGTTGCCAGTCAGTGCTGTTGGTAGGGTTATGCAGAGCTCAACATTCAGATAACTGCTAGATCTGAAGCTGATCAATTGGATTTTATCAAAATGACAGCATGCTACCCAGTAAGTGACAACACTGCAATCAGGGTCTCTGCTCCTACATCATGCAGGGTAGTAAAAACCTGGTGTCAGATTATTCCCTTTAAAAGTCCAGTAAATAACTGATGTTCCAGATGGATGGGAAAAATCCCATAGAAAACAAAGGGATCAGTTCCAACTTCAGTTTCCCTCTGACATTTCACTGCACCCTGAAAGGAAAAAAAAGCATGATGGCTAGGTAAATAGAAGCAAGGCCTTTGACCCTCAATCTTTCCTACCATTGTCACCATATTTGCACGTTGTTATGATAGCACTTGGAGGTGAGCAGAACTTTCCTGAAGGCATCTGAAAAGATTACCATATCTGCCTTCTATCTAGTTTCCAACAATTTTCTTTTCTTTAATTAATTTGAAAATATGTATTTAAGACATAAGAGACCGTGCACCTGAAAACTACATTTGATTTTCTTTTTCAGGAATCAGGGCAGATTCAACAATTAATCCAGCAACTACGCCCAAAGCAGTGGCTCCAACTTCATCTCCACTCACTTTAGCTACTCAAGTGACTCCAACAATGAGTGAGATGAGCACTATGACCCAACCCAAATCAGCAGTCTCCATTACGGCTGATGCTACTCCAGCACCAACAACCCCTACAACAACTGCATTACCCCAAATGTCTGTAGGAACTACTAAGCCAAGTACCACAGCAATAAGTGGTTCTCAAGGAGCCACACAACCAGAAACTGACAAGACGAAAAAAACAACAGTTGGGTCAACAAGTATTAGTACATCCACGCATGTCGGAACCACAAAGAATAGTTCGCCAACTGCAGCAAGTCCAAGTATCAACCCCACACAACCAACAAACTTGCCAAAAACATCTACACTTGTTTTAAAAAGCAGTACTGCAGAAGGTAAGCTATATTTTTAAGTTTAAATGTATTGCTGTTTTTCTTTCACCTATTTAAATGTGTACTAACAAATATCAAAGAACAGAATAATGAATTACAAAAAACAAGGTAACATTAAGCTCAAATAGTTTCATGTTCAAAGTGTGTGAAATGTGTTGTATTCATGTTTCATGAGACACTGATTTTATCAAAATTACAGCAAACAGCCCAGTACGTGACACATCGCTAGAATCAGGGTCTCTATCACTACATTCTCTTAGACTAGGTGGCGAAAACCTGGTGACAGATTCCCATTAAAGAAGCACTCCTTCCTTTAAAATTTTTTATCCTCCTAATTAATGATGAGCGAGTATACTCGTTACTTGGGTTTCTCCAAGCATACTTTGGTGACCTCCGAGTATTTGGGCGTGCTCAGAGATTTAGTTTGTGTCGCCGCAGCTGCATGATTTGCGGCTGCTAGACAGGCTGAATACATGTGGGGGTTGTCTGTTTGTTAGGGAATTCCCACGTGTGTTCAGGCTGTCTAGTAGCCACAAATCATGCAGATGAGGTGACAAAAACTAAATGTCAGAGCATGCCAAAATACTCGCAGAACACCTGAGCATGCTCGGAGAAACCCGAGTAGCGAATATACTCGCTAATCACTACTAATATATTGTAATCATATTATATAGCACTGTGTACTTGTAAGGGAATGGAAAATGTTATTGGTCTATCTTTTATATCTTTTATTTTTCTGGTACTGCTACACGTTCATGTGTATTACCATTATGTGTGTCACATAGATTCTGCTACACTATTCTGTGTATTACCTTAAGGGATACAAGTGTAATGTTTATTTATGTAAATGCTATGTATAATTACTGTTATAGTTGTAGGGAAAGAGTAGTACCCTAGATAGGCCACTAGATGAGGTGGAGCGCATACTCAGCCTGTAAATAGTTAAAGTAGGAGGAGCTAACCGCCGTTAAGCTGAGGAACACCTGAGATTTGAATCAGTTGGGCTGGAGCGCCCTGACAGGCCAGTCGGCTCTGTAACTTTAAGGACACGGGCCCAGCCGTTTAGGGCCCGAAGGACACAGATGACATCACTGCAGAACACAGCAGCGCAGATCACAGCCGCGCAGATGACTACACTACAGATGGTAGCGAGACAGTTGGCAGTGGTACAGCAGCACAGATCGCTCATTATGAGGCAGCTTGCTACGTGGGCAGATGCACTTTTGTCTCGGAGCAAAACAGAAAGGGGGACTCCCAAAAATAGTGAAGCTGGACAGAGCAGATGTTGTGATGCTGAATGGGACGGGACGTGCCGGAGATATGCTGAAGGAAGACAGTGAGAGCATAGGGAAAGTGACAGAATTGGGCACTATGGAATCTGAGGTAACCGCTGTAAAGAAAATGGATGTGCTGCGTACAAAAATGAGTAAAGCTGTTATTGTTAAAGTTGAACGGGACGGTGACTGTTCCACATCGTCTGAGGAGAATGTGCAGCGCATTACAGAAAGCCCTATGAAGAATGGAGCTGCAGGTATGCTGACAGAAAGCTGTTATGTCTATGAGAGGGGAGGCCAGGACACCATTGCCCCGGAGTCCTCGGCCACGACTACGGTCCTGGCCGACCCTTACATACTTACAATTGCTCATTTTACCCTTCTACCCAGCTAAATCTTCTCTTTTCCATTAGGTCTATGACATCACATAAAAACTAACTAGCTGATTCCTTCTAAGTAGAAACAGGAGGTCAAGTTTCCCTGTATGACTCAGCCACTACAAAAGTCCCTGACAGGGGGAGGAGGGACTGGCTGGGTCAGGAGATGAAGAGGGGAAGATTAATGCAGGGACAAGAGACTTCCTGTTTCTACATAGAGCAGAGAACAGAGAAGAATTATCTGGGTAGAAAGGCAGCATGATAAATTGTAAGTACACAGTGCTATATGAGGACTGCAATATATTAAGGGGTTAAAAACTTTGATGGGAGGAGTGCTTCTTTAAGCCACTTAACCTTTTTCACAATGAGAAAAATACATAAGTGAGACTAGTAAATAACTTTTACACGTAGCTATAAACTGCGGCCACTGCCTTTTGGGGCTTATCTACAGCATTCTGCCCTGTTGAGGGCAGAGCCAAGTACTGCAATGTGCAGGCGCTGGGCCTCTATGACTTTTCCCGGCGCCTGCACACTGAAGTACTTGGCTCTGCCCTCAACAGGGCAGATCAGTACGCCTGCGCAGGATCCACGACACAAAGCAAGGAAGATAATGACATCAAATGAAGATGGGAGGCGCCGGACCTGCAACACCCATCGGACCGGATCGCCCCCCAGGTGAGTATAATAAAACTTGTTTTTCTTATCTTTCAGGTTAGATCGGGGGCTTATCTACAGCATTCTAGAATGCTGTAGATAAGCCCCGAAACGCAGTGACCGCAGCTTATAGCTGAAAAACGAGGTGACAGATTCCTTTTAAAGTAAAAATGTTAGATTAGTGCACAATTCCATTAACTGTCAAACTGGTAATAATTCACTTGGTTATACAACTCATGACTATCCTATGGACAACGACCAGAGGTATTTTTGGTTTTGCATATTCATTTTTTGCTCCCCTTCTGTCACGGGGGCTTAGTTCAACTAAGGCTGAAATACCCGGGGCCCCTGTGGTGTCCCTTTTACTAGGGGAAACCCTGTCTGACCCTCAACCCAGGGTTTTTGCTGAAGGTGCAAATGCCTGAGCCTCCGACCTTTCCTTATCTCCTGCTCAGCCCTGCACTTAACCCTCCACCCTCCACCCAGTGAGGAGTCACACCACCAAAGCTCCCACACAAATAATGACAGACAGGGAGAACTTAAACTGCACTGCGCCGCACACACACAGGAATAAACAGTAATGTGAACAGGGAACAACTAAACACAAATATGGGAAGGAGAAAGGATAACGACGGATCATACGACACCAGATATGAATCTCTCTCTCTTGAACACCTCCACTCCAGACCGGAACCACTTGGTATGAAACACAAGCTATAATCGGCGACGCCCATATGCCAGTATGACTATTTAAAGACCGTGGGCGTGACTAACCTTCCAACCTGGTCTCCAGCAGGATTAACCCCCGAGAGCCTGAAGATTAAACCGGCGCCACTGAGGCTATAGTGGCTGGAGGTGGAACTACCTCTGCCTGCCGGATGCTGTGGTGTGAACAGCGTCCGACATGACAGTACCCCGTCTTCTACGAGGGACCCCAGGGCCCTCAAGACTCATAGGACCCGGCTTGTCCGGATGACGACGGTGAAAAGAACTGACCAGCCGATCCGCATGTATGTCTGAGGCTGGAACCCAAGACCTCTCCTCTGGACCATACCCCCGCCAGTGCACCAAATACTGAAGAGTACGGCGTACTACTCGAGAGTCCACCACCTTGGCGACCTCGAACTCTAACTCGCCATCCACCATGACTGGAGGTGGCATCGGCGTCGTGTCCACCAAGCCTACCACCTTTTTCAATAAAGCCCTGTGAAAAACGTTATGTATTCTGTACACCGCAGGAAGTTCCAACCGATAAGCCACTGGGTTAATGATGGCAGAAATCCTAAAAGGCCCAATAAACCTTGGACCCAGTTTTAAAGATGGGATTTTGAGTTTTATGTTCTTCGTAGCTAACCACACCCATTCACCCACACACAGGTCCGGACCTGGCACGCGTCTACTGTCAGCCACCCGTTTGTACCTGGCACTCATGCTCAACAAACGCTGTTTCACCCGCCTCCAGACTGATGACAATTGGGCTCCTAGCTGATCCTCCTCCGGGACACCCCCGGAGTCACCCTGACGTAAGGTACAAAACTGAGGATGTTGACCGTACACACAAAAGAATGGAGACTCTCCTGATGACTCTTGGCGGTGATTATTTAATGCGAATTCGGCCAGAGGAAGGAAAGTAGACCACTCCTCCTGGTTGTCGGACACAAAGCATCGTAAATACTGTTCTAGATTTTGGTTCATGCGCTCAGTTTGTCCATTAGACTGTGGATGAAACGCCGATGAATGTGACAACTTGATCCCCAACCTAGAGCAAAAAGCTTTCCAAAACCTCGCCACAAATTGCGTACCCCTATCAGATACTATGTCAGACGGTACTCCGTGGAGTCTGACCACCTCCTTCACAAATACCTGAGCCAACGTCTTAGCATTGGGCAAAGAGGACAATGCCACAAAATGCGCCATCTTTGAAAAACGGTCAACCACCACCAGGATGACCGTGTTCCCTGCCGAGGCTGGCCAGTCAGTGATAAAATCCATGGAGATTTCTGTCCATGGCCTATTGGGTACCCCCAGAGGCTGTAGCGTGCCAGCAGGACGGGTTCGGGGTGACTTAGCCCTAGCGCACGTGATGCAAGCTGCCACGTACGAGACCACGTCCTGCCGGATTTTGGGCCACCAGAAACGACACGATACCAGCTCTAAGGTGCCCTTCACCCCTGGGTGACCAGCCAGTACCGAATCGTGGTGTTCCTTCAACACCTTAGGCCGAAGATGCAGGGGTACAAATGATTTGTTGGCGGGAAGTCCTGGTGGTACCTCCTCTTGGGCCTCGGCAATCTCCGCCTCTACCTCAGTCGTGAGAGCCGAGACCACTACCCCTTTCTGGAGGATGGGTACCGGCTCTTCCCGAGGTTCTCCCCCCGGAAAACACCTAGACAAAGCATCCGCCTTGGTGTTTTTAGCCCCGGGACGGTACGTCACAAGAAAATTGAAACGAGTAAAAAACAATGCCCAGCGAGCCTGCCTAGGAGACAGACGCTTGGCCGACTCCAGGTAGAGCAGATTCTTATGGTCGGTGATAACTGTGACCTGGTGAGCCGCCCCCTCCAAGAAGTGTCGCCATTCCTCAAAAGCCAGTTTGATGGCCAACAACTCCCTGTTGCCGATATCATAATTCCGTTCGGCCGGCGACAGCTTCTTGGAGAAGTAGGCGCATGGATGCATCTCGCTCAAGGACGAGTCTTGAGACAGTACTGCCCCCACTCCCACCTCCGACGCATCAACCTCTACCACAAAAGGTTTAGACACGTCTGGTTGCACCAGAATGGGGGCTGAAGCAAAACTATTCTTCAGACGCTCAAATGCACGTATAGCCACCTCAGGCCAGTTCGCCAGATCGGCACCCTTCTTTGTCATGTCCGTGAGCGGTTTGGCGACAGTCGAAAAGTGTTTTATAAATTTCCTATAATAATTCGCAAACCCAAGGAACCGCTGGAGTGCTTTCAGACTCTCCGGCCTCTCCCATTGCAACACCGCTTGCACCTTAGCGGTGTCCATTTTAAAACCGGCTGCGGACACAATATATCCCAAAAAGGGCAACTCCTGGACAAAAAATAAACATTTTTCCAGCTTAGCATAGAGCTGGTTCTCCCGGAGCAACTGTAACACCTGCCTAACATGCTCCAAATGAGTGTCCCGATCGCTAGAATAAATGAGGATATCATCCAGGTATACAATCACAAATCTCCCCAGGACATGAGCAAATACATCATTAATAAAATGTTGGAAAACGGCAGGCGCGGTGGTCAACCCAAACGGCATAACCAGACTCTCAAAATGACCCTCAGGAGTGTTAAACGCCGTCTTCCACTCATCCCCCTGACGGACCCTTATGAGGTTATACGCCCCCCTGAGGTCCAGCTTGGAAAACCATTTCGCCCCCGCTACCTGGTTGAACAAATCCGGGATCAACGGCATTGGGTAGGGATCACGGATAGTAATCTGGTTTAACTCTCGGAAATCCAGACACGGGCGTAACCCCCCATCTTTCTTCTTAATGAAGAAAAACCCCGCGGCTACAGGCGAGGACGAAGGCCGGATGTGACCTTTGCTCAGACTCTCCGCGATGTAGTCTTTCAGAGCTTGTCTCTCAGGACCAGAAATATTAAACATCCTGGCCTTAGGTAATTTGGCCCCGAGTTTTAACCTAATAGCACAGTCATAGGCTCTATGTGGAGGCAGTTCTGAGCAACCCTTCTCAGAGAAAACATCCGCGAAATCCTGCAAAGCCTCCGGCAGGCTGGGCGTCACGGCGGACACACATGTGGCCAAGCAATTGTCTTGGCAGAAACCACTCCATTGTACTATGTCCTGAGTTTTCCAATCAATTACCGGGTTGTGCCTGGACAGCCATGGAAAACCCAGGACCATTTGAGCTGGGAGATTACGGAGGACCCTACATGTAACCGACTCAGAATGTAGGACCCCAATGTGGAGTTTCACCTCTGCCACAAACTCAGTAATCTCCCCTTGAGGGAGGGGAACAGCATTAATGGTCACCACCTGTATGGGGTGAGGAAGTTTTTCGATCTTAAACCCGGCGGTGTGTGCAAACTCCTCATCTATGAGATTGGTGGCGGAACCGCTATCCACAAACACTGATATAGGTAGCTCTCTGCCGGCGATAATAACCTTGGCAGGGAGCATACATTGAGATACCATCATGGAGGATATGCATACACTCAGTTGGGTCTCCTCCATACCCTCTGAGCTTAACAGTTTTCCGCCGGTGTGACCCTCTTAGGTAGTACCGGGCAAACGTTAACATAATGACCTCCTTTACCACAGTAGAAACATGCTCCGGGCTTCCGGAATCCCGGAGCGCGAGGCTGAACCTGTGCCACGCCAGCAATCTGCATAGGTTCAGGGGACTCATCTACTTCAACCACACCTGCACCTCTGTTTTCCCCCAGAGGTAGCGTCTCCTGTGCCCCCTGACGAAAACGGCGATCAATACGTATCACCAAACTCATGGCAGACTTCAATGATGCCGGAGTCTCATACATCAGGAGGGCTTGTTTCACCCTCCCTGATACCCCATGAATAAACTGGCTCCGCAGTGCTGGGTCATTCCACTGTGTGTCTACAGCCCAGCGGCGAAATTCCGAACAATAGTCTTCTGCCAAGCGCTCCCCCTGGCGGAGGGCGCGGATTTTAGATTCCGCTAGAGCCAGTCGGTCAGGGTCATCGTAAATGAGCCCGAGGGCAGAAAAAACATTATCGACCGAATGAAATGTAGCAGAGTCAGCTGGTAAGGAAAATGCCCATGCTTGGGGGTCACCACTCAGTAATGACAACACCAGCCCTACTCGCTGGGCCTCATTACCTGAGGATATTGGCCGCATGCGGAAGTATAATTTGCAGGCCTCCCGAAATACGACAAATTTGCTGCGATCGCCTGAAAATCGTTCTGGCAGCGGAAACTTCGGCTCTGCACAGATACCTGCAGATGCCGTTTGCACCTTTGCTACTACCAGGCCCTGCTGCTGAACTGCCCCTTTCAACTCGGAGACCTGTATGGACAGCGCTGCCAACTGGCGGGTTATGGAATCTAATGGATCCATGGACTCCTGAAAAAATGTGGGCCGATTATAATGTCACGGGGGCTTAGTTCAACTAAGGCTGAAATACCCGGGGCCCCTGTGGTGTCCCTTTTACTAGGGGAAACCCTGTCTGACCCTCAACCCAGGGTTTTTGCTGAAGGTGCAAATGCCTGAGCCTCCGACCTTTCCTTATCTCCTGCTCAGCCCTGCACTTAACCCTCCACCCTCCACCCAGTGAGGAGTCACACCACCAAAGCTCCCACACAAATAATGACAGACAGGGAGAACTTAAACTGCACTGCGCCGCACACACACAGGAATAAACAGTAATGTGAACAGGGAACAACTAAACACAAATATGGGAAGGAGAAAGGATAACGACGGATCATACGACACCAGATATGAATCTCTCTCTCTTGAACACCTCCACTCCAGACCGGAACCACTTGGTATGAAACACAAGCTATAATCGGCGACGCCCATATGCCAGTATGACTATTTAAAGACCGTGGGCGTGACTAACCTTCCAACCTGGTCTCCAGCAGGATTAACCCCCGAGAGCCTGAAGATTAAACCGGCGCCACTGAGGCTATAGTGGCTGGAGGTGGAACTACCTCTGCCTGCCGGATGCTGTGGTGTGAACAGCGTCCGACATGACACCTTCTTCTCAGATCCATAACTTTTATTTTTTTTGTCAAAATGGCCATGTGAGGGCTTGTTTTTTGCTGGATGAGTTGTACTTTTAAACGACACAATTGGTTTTAACATATCGTGTACTGGAAAGAAAATTGTAGGGCGGTGAAATTGCAAAAAAATTGCAATCCCACAGTCGGTTTTTGTTTTGCTTTTTTAATATGTTCACTAAATGCTAAAACTGACCTGCCATTATGATTCTCCAGGTCATTACAAGTTCATAGACACCAAACATATCTAGGTTCTTTTTTTATCTAAGTGGTGAAAAAAATTCCAAACTTTGATAAAAAAAAATAAATTTGTGCCATTTTCTGATACACGTAGCGTCTTCAATTTTCATGATCTTGGGTTGGGTTAGGGCTTATTTTTTGCGTGCCGATATGACATTTTTAATTATACCATTTATGATCTTTTGATCACCCGTTATTGCATTTTAATGCAATCTTGCGGCGGCCAAGAAAACCTACCATCGGCAGTGACAACCATAGAGGTCTGCAGGAGACCTTTGGTTGTCATGCCAACCCATCGGTGACCCGCAATCACGTGATGGACGGATTTCAGGTGCGATTGCCGGAAGTGCATGTTAAATGCCGCTGTCACAGTTTTACAGCGGCAATTAACGTGTTAATAGCCACGGGTGGATCGCGATTCCACCCGTGGCTGTTCCGGGCACATGTCAGCTGTTCAAAACACCTGACAAGTGTCAAGAAAGGTGTGGGCTCACTGCCAGAGCCCACATCAAAGGGAGGGAGTCTGACATCAGTGTACTATTACTCCCGATGTTGGAAGGGGGTTAATGCAAAGTGGCATGTTAAAATATTTCTATATAGCCAAAGCTATAATGTTTTTATTTTTCAGTTGATGGGGGTATTATGGTGGAGTTGTAATCACAAAAAAAGCGCAATTTTATATTTTTTTTTTCAGTTTCAGGTGTTTACCAATTGCATTAATGTTATATTTTGATGGATCAGACTTTACAAATGTATTTTGTTTAGATTTTAAATATATTTTTAATAGGGGGGACAAGTGGGGTGATTTACTTTTTTTTCAAATATTTAAAACTTTTTTTTTACTTTTTACTGTATTTATTAGTCCCTTTAGTGGACTTGAACCTGCGATCTTCAGATTGCTTGTACTACATACAGCAATGCAACGGTATTGCTGCATATAGTAAAAATCACACTCTCCTTTGAAGCCCAATCACAGGCAGGGTTTCAATGGAGCTTTGTGATAGCCGGCATGAAGGTCTTCAGCAGACCCCCAGATGTCATAGCAATACATCAGCATACTTCAATCACGGCATGGGGGCAATAATTGGTTCCTAAGAATGACGCTCTCCCATGGTGGTGAGTTCTTAATGCCACTGCTGTGACACATAGTCATTATCTACCAGGTATGGTGAGAGCTTAGACGCTCCCATCTTGTGCCATACATGTACGACGTATGTCTATTCATATGAAGTAGTGAGTGCTAATAAACTGCAGAGCTACATTACATGTTGTTTTTTTGGGGCTTTTCTCAGGTATATCAAAATTCAACGTTACGGAAAATGCAACGCAGCCAGTTATGACATCTCGTGCCTTCACATCAGAACACACCATTTATAAAAATGTCACAAACTACAGTAGCACGGTGGCATCGTCTTTTGGTGTGTCACCATCTCCAATGACATTGTCTAAGACTACAGCAGGCGCAATTTCAGATTCTACTACAGGTTCTACAAAAGAGGAAGCACCCAAGATGATACCAACTGTGAACTATACTCAGGAGAATATTGAGGTAAATACTGTTTTGGAGTTGTGTATTAGAAACATTCTTACATGTATATATACTGTATATGTGTATATATATATATATATATATACACATACACTACCTGAAGAGCCCAGCGTTGCCTGGGCATAGTAACCAACTGTGGTTAGTTATGACAAATTATAATGATTATATTGCACATAAAAACCATGCATCTAATCCTATCCTGTGTGATACTGACTGCTAAGCCGTGTATCTATTCCTATCCTGTGTGATACAGACTGCTGAGCTGTGTATCTAATCCTATCCTGTGTGATACTGGGCTCCCCCTGCAGTCTGTGTCAGAGGGTGGTCTGTGTTGGCACGGTAATAAATTGTGTTATTTCCAGCTTTACAGAAGGACGATAACACCATAGAAATGATAAGAGTAATAGGCCTCAATTACCACAACTGTCTACAAAGAAAACTGTTGCTGATAGCAACCAATCACAGCTCATTTTTCATCTTTTAAACAGTTCTGGGACAGCGTGGCGAGTTTTGAGTGGCCACTTTTGTGTTTTGACTTTTATGTGGCGAGGTTGGTGTATGTGTGGTGAAATGTGTGCTGAGGGTGGTATATGTGTTGAAGCACGTGGTAGTGTGTGGCGCATTTTGTGTGTGTGTTCATATCCCCGTGTGTGGTGAGTATCCCATGTCAGGGCCCCACCTTAGCAACTGTATGGTATATACAGTACTGTTTGGTGCCTTCACTCTCATTCTTTCTGTCCCCCTTGTTCACATCTGGCAGCTGTCAATTTGCCTCCAACACTTTTCTTTTCACTTTTTCCCCATTATGTAGATAGGGGCAAAATTGTTTGGTGAATTGGAACGCGCGGGATTAAAATTTTGCCTCACAACATAGCCTATGACGCTCTCAGGGTCCAGACGTGTGACTGTGCAAAATTTTGTGACTGTAGCTACGACGGTGCAGATGCCAATACATACATACACTTTTTCCCCATTATGTAGATAGGGGCAAAATTGTTTGGTGAATTGGAATGCGCAGGGTTAAAATTTCACCTCACAACATAGCCTATGACGCTCTTGGGGTCCAGATGTGTGACTGTGCCAAATTTTGTGGCTGTAGCTGCGACGGTGCGGATGCCAATCCCAGGCATACATACGGTCATACACACCCACATTGAGCTTTATGTAATATATATATATATATATATATATATATATATACACACACACAGTAAGATAGAGATATATATATATATATATATATATATATATATATATATATACACATGCACAGTACAGACCAAAAGTTTGAACACACCTTCTCATTCATGACTATGAAAATTGTAGATTCACTATGAAGGCATCAAAACTATGAATTTACACATGTGCAATTATATAATTAACAAAAAAGTGTGAAACAACTGAAGATATGTCTTATATTCTATGTTCTTCAAAGTAGCCACCCTTTTCTTTGATTACTGCTTTACACACTCTTGGCATTCTCTTGATGAGCTTCAAGAGGTAGTCACCGGAAATCAGTCAGGTTTAATAATTGGGATTTCTTGCCTTATAAATGGTGTTGGGACAATCAGTTGTGTTGTGTGGATACACAGCTGATAGTCCTACTGAATAGACTGTTAGAATTTGTATTATGGCAAGAAAAAAACAGCTAAGTAAAGAAAAATGAGTGACCATCATTACTTTAAGAAATGAAGGTCTGTCAGTCCGAAAAATTGGGAAAACTTTGAAAGTGTCCCCAAATGCAGTGGCAAAAACCATCAAGCGCTACTAAGAAACTGGCTTACATGAGGACCGCCCCAGAAAAGGAAGACCAAGAGTCACCTCTGCTGTGGAGGATAAGTTCATCCGAGTCACCAGCCTCAGAAATCGCATGTTAACAGCAGCTCAGATTAGAGACCAGGTCAATGCCACACAGAGTTCCAGCAGCAGACACATCTCTACAACAACTGTTAAGATGAGACTTTGTGCAGCAGACCTTCATGGTAAAATAGCTGCTAGGAAACCACTGCTAAGGACAGGCAACAAGCAGAACAGACTTGTTTGGGCTAAAGAACACAAGGAATGGACATTAGACCAGTGGAAATCTGTGCTTTGGTCTGATGAGTCCAAATTTGAGGTTCTTTGGTTCCAACCACTGTGTCTTTGTGCGATGCAGAAAAGATTAACGGATGGACTTTACATGCCTGGTTCCCACCGTGAAGCATGGAGGAGAAGGTGTGATGGTGCTTTGCTGGTGACACTGTTGGGGATTAATTCAAAATTGAAGGCATACTGAACCAGCATGGCTACCACAGCATCTTGCAGCGGCATGCTATTCCATCCGGTTTGCGTTTAGTTGGACCATCATTTGTTTTTCAACAGGACAATGACCCCAAACACACCTCCAGGGTGTGTAAGGGCTATTTGACCAAGAAGGAGAGTGATGGGGTGCTCGCCAGATGACCTGGCCTCCACAGTCACCAGACCAGAACCCAATCGAGATGGTTTGGAGTGAGCTGGACCGCAGAGTGAAGGCAAAAGGGCCAACAAGTGCTAAGCATCTCTGGGAACTCCTTGAAGACTGCTGGAAGACTATTTCCAGTGACTACCTTTTGAAGCTCATCAAGAGAATGCCAAGAGTGTGCAAAGCAGTAATCAAAGCAAAAGGAGGCTACTGTGAAGAACCTAGAATATAAGACATATTTTCAGTTGTTTCACACTTTTTTGTTAATTATATAATTCCACATGTGATAATTCATAGTTTTGATGCCTTCAGAGTGAATCTACAATTTTCATTGTCATGAAAATAAAGAAAACTCTTTGAATGAGAAGGTGTGTCCAAACTTCTGGTCTGTACTGTGTATAATCTACACACACACTCAATACGAAAATGGTAATCTAACTGCATCTGCATAGCAAAAGTATTCGGCAGATGAAATAAGACAGCTTTCAAAAAGCTTGAATCAATATATGAATGGATTATAAATATGTATACATATATATTACTGTATTACTATCTGAAGAGCCCGGCATTGTGACACATCTCTCTGATTTAAAGTGCACCTGTCACATGTTTTGACCGCTGTAAGATTTGGCCGCTGCCTTTCAGGGCTTATCTACAGCATTCTATAATGCTGTAGATAAGCCCCCCCGGTCCGATCTGAAAAATAAGTTTTATTATACTCACCTGGGGTGAGTGGTCCATTCTGATGGGTGTCGCAGGTCCGGGTTTGGCGCCTCCCATCTTCTTTCGATGCCGTCCTCCTGTTGCTTCATGGCTCCCTGGCATCGAGCTCCAGCGCAGGTGCACTTCTCTGCCCTGTTGAGGGCAGAGCAAAGTCCTGCAGTGCGCAGGCGCTGGGCTTTTCTGACCTTTCCTGGCGCCTGTGCACTGCAGTACTTTGCTCTGCCCTCAACAGGGCAGAGAAGTACGCCTGCGCAGGAGCGTGATGCCGGGAGCGATGAAGCAAGCAGGAGGATTGCGTCCCAAGAAGATAGGAATTGCCGGACCCGAACCTGCGACACCCATCGGACCGGACTGCCCCCCCGGGTGACTATAATAAAACTTATTTTTCTTATCTTGCAGGTCGAACCTGGGGGGCTTATCTACAGCATGATAGAATGCTGTAGATAAGCCCTGAAAGGCTGTAGCCGCATCTAATAGCGGCTAAAACAGCTGACAGGTTCCCTTTAATTCAGAGAGGTGTCACACACAAAATAGTTAATAAATAAAATTTCTCATATGTCTATTTTACATCAGCACAATTTTTGAAACTTTTTTTTTTAGGAAGTTCTATGGGTTAAAAGTTGACCAGCGATTTCTTCATTTTCCAACAAAATTTACAAAAACATTTTTTTAGGGACCACCTCAAATTTGAAGTGACTTTTAGGGGTCTATGTGAAAAAATACCCAAAAGTGACACCATTCTAAAAACTGCACCTCTCAAGGTGCTCAAAACCACATTCAAGAATTTTATTAACCCTTTAGGTGCTTCACAGGAATTTTTGGAATGTGGTAAAAAAAAAATTAACATTTAATTCTTTTTCACAAAAAATTTACTTTAGACCTAATTTTTTTTTTATTTTCACAAGGGTAATAGGAAAAAATGGACCCCAATATTTGTTGTGCAATTTTTGCTGAGCATGCCGATACCCCATATGTGGAGGAAAACCATTGTTTGGGCGCACGGCAGAGCTCATTGTGCGTGCTCACAGAGCAAGAAGAAATTAGTGGGCCGGTGCCCTTCAAATTACAGCTGTCGGCCCAAGCAATGCGGTTCCCGAGAATCTGAGTGGGGGGGATCCATTTTTGCATTTACAGTGGGGCAAAAAAGTATTTAGTCAGTCAGCAATAGTGCAAGTTCCACCACTTAAAAAGATGAGAGGCGTCTGTAATTTACATCATAGGTAGACCTCAACTATGGGAGACAAACTGAGAAAAAAAAATCCAGAAAATCACATTGTCTGGTTTTTTTTCATTTTATTTGCATATTATGGTGGAAAATAAGTATTTGGTCAGAAACAAAATTTCATCTCAATACTTTGTGATATATCCTTTGTTGGCAATGACAGAGGTCAAACGTTTTCTGTAAGTCTTCACAAGGTTGCCACACACTGTTGTTGGTATGTTGGCCCATTCCTCCATGCAGATCTCCTCTAGAGCAGTGATGTTTTTGGCTTTTCGCTTGGCAACACGGACTTTCAACTCCCTCCAAAGGTTTTCTATAGGGTTGAGATCTGGAGACTGGCTAGGCCACTCCAGGACCTTGAAATGCTTCTTACGAAGCCACTCCTTCGTTGCCCTGGCGGTGTGCTTTGGATCATTGTCATGTTGAAAGACCCAGCCACGTTTCATATTCAATGCCCTTGCTGATGGAAGGAGGTTTGCACTCAAAATCTCACGATACATGGCCCCATTCATTCTTTCATGTACCCGGATCAGTGGTCCTGGCCCCTTTGCAGAGAAACAGCCCCAAAGCATGATGTTTCCACCACCATGCTTTACAGTAGGTATGGTGTTTGATGGATGCAACTCAGTATTCTTTTTCCTCCAAACACGATAAGTTGTGTTTCTACCAAACCGTTCCAGTTTGGTTTCATCAGACCATAGGACATTCTCCCAAAACTCCTCTGGATCATCCAAATGCTCTCTAGCAAACTTCAGACGGGCCCGGACATGTACAGGCTTAAGCAGTGAGACACGTCTGGCACTGCAGGATCTGAGTCCATGGTGGCGTAGTGTGTTACTTATGGCAGGCCTTGTTACATTGGTCCCAGCTCTCTGCAGTTCATTCACTAGGTCCCCCCGCGTGGTTCTGGGATTTTTGCTCACCGTTCTTGTGATCATTCTGACCCCACGGGGTGGGATTTTGCGTGGAGCACCAGATCGAGGGAGATTATCAGTGGTCTTGTATGTCTTCCATTTTCTAATTATTGCTCCCACAGTTGATTTCTTCACTCCAAGCTGGTTGGCTATTGCAGATTCAGTCTTCCCAGCCTGGTGCAGGGCTACAATTTTGTTTCTGGTGTCCTTTGACAGCTCTTTGGTCTTCACCATAGTGGAGTTTGGAGTCAGACTGTTTGAGGGTGTGCACAGGTGTCTTTTTATACTGATAACAAGTTTAAACAGGTGCCATTACTACAGGTAATGAGTGGAGGAAAGAGGAGACTCTTAAAGAAGAAGTTACAGGTCTGTGAGAGCTAGAAATCTTGATTGCTTGTTTCTGACCAAATACTTATTTTCCACCATAATATGCAAATAAAATGAAAAAAAAACAGACAATGTGATTTTCTGGATTTTTTTTTCTCAGTTTGTCTCCCATAGTTGAGGTCTACCTATGATGTAAATTACAGACGCCTCTCATCTTTTTAAGTGGTGGAACTTGCACTATTGCTGACTGACTAAATACTTTTTTGCCCCACTGTACATAGATGCCTTACATAGTTGATTCCATGTTCACCACAATATCATTCTTATTACACCCTATAAAAGTCTATGCAGTATTTTTTTATTAAAGATGTTGACCACCTCCACCATTAAAAGCCATTTTTTAGAGTAAATTGAATGCATGGTTTATTTTATTATTAAAAGAATATGTTTCTGTATGGGTTCATTTTAGAAAACTATTTCTAGTTAAACATACAGCAGCATTTATGTTCTCTTTTTTTATTCTGTAGGTCAGTTGCAAAAAAGAACATAGAGGATCTTTGGTGAAGATTAATATAAAATCCTCAAGAATTTGTGTAAGTACAGCACTGAAACTGGAAGACATCACACAATTCTCCATAACATTTATCTTTTCCACTACATACATCACTGGGAAATAATTTTCTACTTATTAAATTATCACACTGATTGAGCTCTGTTTGCATTATATTGAGCCTCCTCCTGTTTGGGGCATGTTTGTCATTTTACAAGGATACAGACCATAGACTCCCACGAACAAAATCTATTTTTTATGGTCAACTTTTTTCCTAAGATGCCTCTGTATAGAATAGCTTAGAATAAGTAGAAAAATATACAAATATCTGGCATCTCTTGGCATCTGTCAGGTGACTAGAGCCCTGTGAATATGTCTGACGTATGAACTGATAGATTTCCCGGTATGTACTACTAACGTATGGCTCTGCAGTGACACGACCAGAGTGAGAAAAACGTCACCAGAAAATATGGGTAATATATGTGTGTGAAGCATGACATGAACTTTCTTAGGCCTCATTCACACATCAGTATTTTTGATCAGTTTTTCATCAGTATTCGTATACCAAAACCAGGAGTGTCTCCAAAACAGAGAAGAGGTGTCAATCTTTCAATCATAGTTTTTTTCTGTAAGGCCACGTGCACACGTTGAGTATCTGGTGAGGGTTTTTTTTACGTCAGTATTTGTAAGCCAAAACTAGGAGTGGGACAATCAGAGAAACACGTCATCACTTCTGTATTTATCACTCACTCCTGGATTTGGTTTACGAATACGGAGGTAAAAACTCACTAAATACTCAATGCGTTCACGTGGCCTTAGTTCCACGCCTGGCTGTGGTGTACATACACTGATGCAAAAATATTGATGTCTGAATGAGACTTTGGTTTACTTCATCATGGGTAATACACTATTTTATTTGCTCTCATCAATGGTTTAAGCTGCGCTGTTTGTCCATTTCATCTTCTTATAACTGAGCTATAGATGTATTTAATGTCACGTGTTTTACATTTTATTATTTGCTTCCTTAGTGAGAACTGTTTACTGCGTGCAGGAGCCCTTTATGAATTGCTAATAAAAGCCCCCAAAAAAGTTTTGTCATTGAGAATTCCAATACTGCCATCTGTAGATTCCTATTAAAAATGTAATGTCCTTGTGTTCCTTCGGTGTAGCATCTGATTGGGCTCAATTATTAATTTTGAGAGACAAAAGTTTTAAACAGTTACTAATTTTCCTTAGCGGATATAGATTTCATATTTGACATTCTGTTTCCTTCATTTTGATCTTCTATGTGACCTCTTTACATCTAGGTATGGTTATATTTTATATAAGATTCCAGGATAGAGTATGTGTATATGTAAAATGATTAAATAGGTTGTTCACTACTGTAGAATCCTTAAGATAGGTCATCAATGTCTGATTGGCAGGGGTCTGACACCCTGCAACCCCGCCAATCAGCTATCATCGATGGCAGCGGCCGTCAGCCGGAAGTACTCACTTGCAGAGCTGGCCATCTTGTGATAGTGGCTGAGACTGGTTATTATACATATGCCTCCTATTGATTTGAATAGGATGTGGATGTGCAGTACCCAACCTTGGTCGCTACCAGAAGACAGAGCAGCTCCGTAAGGATTTCCGGCCAATGGCGGCCACTGCTGACACCGATAATAGCTGATCGGCGGAAAGCCGGGTGTCAGACGCTAACCGATCAGACATTGATGACCTATCCTAAGGATAGGTCAAAAATGCTACAGTAGTGGACAACCTTAACGACCAGGGGTATCTTTGGTTTTGCATTTTCATTTTTCACTCCCCTTCTTCACAGAGCCATAACTTTTTATTTTTCAGTCCATATGGCCATGTGAGGGCTTGTTTTTTGTGGGATGAGTTGTACTTTTGAACGACACCATTGGTTTTACCATGTCATGTAACAAAAAATGGGAAAAAAATTCCAAGTGTGGTGAAATTGCAAAAAAAAAATGCAATCCCACTCTTGATTTTTATTTGGCTGTTTGGCTAGGTTCATTAAATGCTAAAACTGATCTGCCATTTTGACTCTCCAGGTCATTACAAGTTCATAGACACCAGACGTGTCTAGGTTCTTTATGTAAGTAGTGAAAAAAAATTCCAAATTTTGTTAAAAAAAAAAGTTGCCATTTTCTGAGACCTATACACCCCCTGTTGAGGAAGCCAGTACGGCAAAACGGCGCTCTCGGGGTAGCCGGGTACACGGGCCACTTAAGCTGCATCAATGTAAGTCACAACTATTTTGTTAGCACTTTATATTACCCAATTAAGGAATAGCATGTTTCTTTTGTTAGCCTCTATGGCATGTGGTTTGTGCACGGAGCAAACTGAATTTTGTTACTGAGGAGCTATTCTTTTTGAGGCATTGCGGCGCCTTTTTTTCATGATACTTGCAAAAAGATTTTGAGTGCGATCCTTTGATCATTTGGCATGTTATACATAATAATTTTTTCCTTGCCTTTAAACAAAATATAAATTGTGATCATTCCGCTATACATATAAAGTTGCAGTATCAATTTTTTGATGTGTAAAGTTTTTTTGTACGCATAAAAAAATTCTTTTGTACCTGGTATTTTTGGAGAAATTTCCTTGTTATATATTTTATGAATTTATGTGAATAAACGATTGGTCTTATTGATTTATTCAATTGCCTATGGCCTTTTTTCTGCACAAATTTGTGGCAGAAGTTGTTGTATAAAATTTTCTGAGAACTGTAGCGTCTCCATTTTTCGGGATCTGGGGCCGGGTGAGTGCTTATTTTGCATGCCAATCTGACATTTTTATTGATACCATTTTGGTGCAGAAACAATCTTTTGATCTCCCGTTATTGCATTTTATTGCAATGTTGCAGCAACCAAAAAACATAATTCTGGTGTTTCCATTTTTTTCTCTCTATGCCGTTTACCAATTCGATTATTTTTTTACATTGATAGATCGGACAATTATGAATGCGTCTTTACCAAGTATGTGTATATTTAATTTTTTTATTGTGTTATTTTTAATGGGGCGAAAGGGGGGTGATTTGAACTTTTATATTTTTTTAATATTTTTTAAAACTTTTTTTTTTACTTTTTACTTGCTTTAATAGCCTCCATGGGAGACTTGAAGCTGAACTGGTCTGATCGCCTCTGATACATAGAGCTGGGCTGCAGCCCTGCTCTATGTATCAGGAATGCTCACTTGCTATGAGCGCCGACCACAAGGTGGCGCTCATAACTATGCAGCAATGACAAACACAGGGGTCTTCTCCTGACCCCGTGTTGTCATGCCCTCCCGTCTGCGAACCGCAGTCATGTGACACGGGCATCGATGGGAGCAGGAAAGGAAGCGCTTCCTGCCCGTCCATGTTAAATGCCGCTGTTAGAGTTTGACAGTGGCATTTAACATGTTAACAGCCGCGAATGAATCGCGATTTCACCCGCAGCTGTTAGGGGAACATGGTCAGCTAATCAGATGAGCTGTCATGTCCCGGAAAAAGTGCGGGCTCAACGACAGAGCCCACACCAAAGGGGGGACGCGTTAAAATGACGAACTGTGTCCGTCATTGAACGTTAAGGGATTAATTATTTTTATATCATTTAGCAACCAGTGATTAAGAAATCTTATCAAATAAATTTAATCCCATTCTGGACTAGCAAATGTTTTCAGATAATCGGATACAGTAGTTGCAATTGCTCAAAATAATTGAGGAGACTTTTGGAGCTTGTCCGCTTGATGTGTAAATAAACTAAATTGTTATTATACAAATAGCACTGTATAAAAACACACAAACACCAGCAATGCCCTCTAGTGGCTGTTTAGCAGAAAAAGAAAATCACTAAACACTTTTATATCCCAATAAAATAATAATTGAAAAAAAAATTATTTTTCTTAATTTTAAACTAAACATAATTAAGGAAAATTACAATTTGGCATAATTTTGCAAAAACAGTATTTACACGATAGTTAATGTGTCTACAGTTTAAGCTGCGGTCAGACGGCGTATTTAAATTCATCTGACTTTTCTGGATGAAATTTTCTTTATCTATGTTATCATCCATGTTTCCATTTTTTTTTTTACCTCCATGTGACATCTGTCTGGCATTTCCTAGGTTAACAATAGTAATGTAGCTATAAAAAGCAAATGCTACATAGATGATCCATATGGAATCAGATTTTTGTGCACAAGTATAGGCTTGTGTAGGCGCTTCTCATCCAATACTCAGAAAAGAATAGTGCATTTTGCCACTTTTTACATGTGATATAACTTTCGACCAAAGAGAATCCTATTGAATTACATTGGTCAGCGTGCCGTCTAATCATAGAATGGTAGAGTTGGAAGGGACCTCCTGGGCCATCTGGTCCAACCCCCTGCTCAAAGCAGGATTCGCTAAATCATCCCAGTCAGATGTCTGTCCAGCCTCTGTTTGAAGACTTCCATTGAAGGAGAACTCACCACTAATGTTTACTGGGGCAGCACAAGTCTGTATGTTACACTCATATGAACGAGTCTAAGCCATACCAACTTTACAAATGAAAAAAAAAATATAGTGATGATCATGATGCACAGTTTTAAATAATACATCTGTCTAAAAAGCAAATAATTATGGAAAACGGCCACAGAACACTTAGTAAATCTGTTTTTTTTCAGGGGGAAAATGCCAATAAAGATCAAGAGGATGCAAAGGAAATACTGAAGCATATCTGCACAGCTTTAAAACCTGGATACCAGCCAAACAAGGATAAATGCCACATTGATCTGGGTGAAACTTCTGATAAACTGGTGATTGTCAACGCCTATGTGCAAAGTGAGTATGACAAATAGAATAAAGTTCTTTGCAGGCTATGTGTATAGTAATATTCCGATGAGTCGGGAGTTATTTGATTATAAAGTTATTTCTAGGATTATGAGAAGCATAAAAGAAAAACTAGATGAGATTAAAAATGTGAACGGTGTAGTCCTTTTTCCTGAAATACAAGCAGCCTCCAAAACTAAAATGGAACAAGTGACTAGAAATACAGTAGTCAGTGTACTTCTGTCTTTACTTGGAAAATACTCAGGTCAGAGCATCTTATCTAACTCAGCAATTAAAGGTGCTGTCCCGGACTATTTGATTTTTTTTTTTTTTTTTTACTATGGGCTCAAGAACTGACAGGCACCTGTCTGTTCTCTTGAAAGGAAAGAACCAGCTTGGAAGAATAAAATCCAAAAAAATCTTTATTGAATTCCATAAAACATGAACAGGCTGGTAACACACCCGACCGGTATGCCCGGAGGAAAGGTTGCTGATAGGAGACTGGACGCGTTTCGAACAGCTAGTGTTCTCTGGCTCAGAGTGGTCACTGTCTGCTCCTGCCAGCAATTCTGCTGCTTCCCTCTTACGAGCTGCTCTGTCAAGCATGCATGACTACCAACGTCATGCTGATCGACAGCTAGCTCCCCGTAGTTATGCAGAGTGGAGCCAGCTGCCAATCAGCATGACATCAGCAGTCACACCAAGTCAACAAAGAAGAGCGGAATAGAAAGTGCTGCACTCTCGACATGACATTAGCGGTAGCAGGGGAATCGCCGGCAGGAGTGGTCTTCGAGCATTAAGCCAGTTTTATTCCACTTTTACAAATTGACCAGTACTGGTGAAATTCCCTTAACCCCTTAATGACCAGGGGTATTTTTGGTTTTACATTTTCATTTTTCCCTCCCCTTCTTTCCAGAGCCATAACTTTTTTATTTTTCCGTTTATATGGCCATGTGAGGGCTTATTTTTTGCGGGACGAGTTGTACTTTTAAATGACATCATTGGTTTTACCATATCGTGTACTCGAAAACGGGAAAAAAATTCCAAGTGCGGTGAAACTGCAAAAAAAGTGCAATCCCACACTTGTTTTTTGCTTGGCTTTTTTGTTAGGTTCACTAGATGCTAAATATCACCTGCCATTATGATTCTCCAGGTCATTACGAGTTCATAGACACCAAACATGTCTATGTCCTCTTTTATCTAAGTGGTGAAAAAAAATTCTAAAGGTTGCTAAAAAAAAAAAAAAAAATTGCGCAATTTTCCGAGACCCGTAGCGTCTCCATTTTTCATGATCTGGGGTCGGGTGAGGGCTTATTTTTTCCGTGCCGGACTGACGTTTTTAATGATACCACTTTTGTGCAGATCTTTTGATCGCCCGTTATTGCATTTTAATGCAATGTCTTGGTGACCAAAAAAACGTAATTCTGGCGTTTTTAATTTTTTTCTCGCTACGCCGTTTAGCGATCGGGTTAATGCTTTTTTTTTATTGATAGATCGGGCAATTCTGAACGCGGCGATACCTAATATGTGTATGTGGGATTTTTTTTTTACGGTTTTATTTTGATTGGGGCGAAAGGGGGGTGATTTGAACTTTTAGGTTTTTTTAATTTTTTTTTATTTTTAAACATTTTTTTTTTTTACTTTTGGCATGCTTCAATAGCCTCCATAGGAGGCTAGAAGCTTGCGCAACCCGATCGGCTCTGCTACATATGGGCGATGAGCAGATCGCCCATATGTGGCAGATTTACTGCTGTGCTTTCAGCGCCGACCACCGGGTGGCGCTGAAAGCCATATGCCTGGAACAACCATAGAGGTCTCATAGAGACCTCTGGTTGTCCAGGCAACATGACGCCGACCCCCGATCACGTGACGGGGGTCGGCGGTGACGTCATTTCCGGCCCGGCGGCCGGAAATGCTATTTAAATGCACGCCGTCAGCTTTGACAGCGGCATTTAACTAGTTAATAGGCGCGGGCGGACGGCGATTCCGCTCGCGCCTATTGCGGGCACATGTCAGCTGTTCATAACAGCTGACATGTCCCGGCTTTGATGCGTGCTCAGCGCCGGAGCCCTCATCAAAGCAGGGGAAATGTCTGATGATGGACTGTGTCCGTCATTGGACATTAAGGGGTTAAGTAATGACACAAATTGTTCAGGAAATGTGTCACACAAGGGAGTAAAATGTTGCAAAAAAAGATGCCAGTATAGTAATAATTATGGGGCAATGTTTTTACATTTTTAATCTTCTTGTCACATTACTGGAAATATTGTGTCCGATAATTCTCTATAAATATTTGCTATGTGATGAACCCTGGCACATAAAGCAACTTATAACCAACCTTTGTTTTTTTTAAGGTTCCTTACAACCAGATGATTTATATGCCTCGTTAAAGCACATAAAAAAGGTAAACTTTCCCAGTTTAAATGTGAATGACAAGTTAGTGGGCGAGTTTCATCAGAACATATATCAATGGGAGGTTGCTGGAATCGGATTGGTTGCTTTGGATAATTCACCTTCTACTTGTTCCATGATGCTCATGCTTTAAGCCAGGGTCACACCGGCGTATATTCTCTCATGCAAGAGAATGTTGCAAATCAAAGTGTAATCTGATTTTCTCAGATGAGAGGATGGAAAAAAAAAAATTCTCCATTTTGCCAGTCTGTGAAAATCAAAACACATTCAGATGTCATCTGAGAGCAGCCAGTCTATGGACCCATTGACTTGCACGGTCAAGTGCGATTTGCTGATCGTATCCAATTCAGGCATGCTGTGATTTTTTTTCCCTAGGACCGGCTCGTTCTAAGGAAAATATTGGACATGTGCACGGCCCAATAGACTTACATTTGTCTGAGTTGGATCCGCTGTTTTGCGCTCAGACCGAAAATACTTTCATGTGAATGAGACCTTACTCAGATATAGCATCTACAATATATGCCGTTATTTGGGATTAGTATATGTTAATTCTTTGCAGACTTTGCCATTTTTAGCATTTTTTCCTCCCCGCCTTCCAAAAGCCATAATTTTTTTTTTATTTATCAATCAAAGTAAATGTAAGGGGTCTTTTTTTAGTACGCAGAGTTAGGGTACCGTTACACCTAGCGACTCACCAGCGATCCCGACCAGCGATATGATGCTGTCAGGATCGCTGGTGCATCGCTAGGTGGTCGCTAGTGAGCTGCCACACAGGCAGATCTCAAAAGCGACATCGCTGGGGACGAGGGTCGCTACTTACCTGCCAGACACGGCGATCCTGCGTCCTCCCGCCCGCCTCCACGCGTCGCTCATCGTCACAGCAGGAAGCGCCGCAGGAAGTGACCAACGAGGAATGATCCAGCAGCTTCTCGCGCGATCAGCGATAACCAGCGGGGGAGCGGGTCGGAGGTAAGTATCACATGCAGCGATATCGCTAGCAATATCGCTGCAACGTCACAAAATCGGTGATATTATAGCGATATTGCTAGCGATATCGCAGTGTGTAACAGGGGCTTTATAGTTTTGAATGGCAGCATTCATTTACCATATAATGTACTATAAAACAGGTAAAAAAATTTGAAGTAGGATGGAATTAGAGGAAAAAACAAATGTCGCAGTTGTTTTAGGAGGTTTGCTTTTACAACATTCACTTCGTGGCAAAAATGTCCTGCCTTTGTTCTATGGGTCAGAGTGGTTATGAACATACCAAATGTTTATAGGTTTTTTTTAGTACTTGCTTCAATCACCATATTCGGTTAGCCATAACAAATTTTTTTTAATTCTTAGATTTGACTATTTCCATGTTGGATAAAGGTGGATGATTTAACTGTTAAATTTTGGGGGAGTTTATATCTATAAAAAATATTTCATACATTTGTTTTATAGGTCTTGTTATGGGATTTATGGGACTTGAACCTGTGATCACTTGATCGCAGTTCAGTATTGCAGTATTATGGTTTATTGTATAATTACTGATCTCCTATGAAGCCCACCACAGGCTGGACTTTATAGGTATACAAACATGGCAAGCACAGGCACCTTCAGTAGGCACCCAGCTTGCCAAGGCATTTCAGCGGCACAACAATGGTAGGGGTGTTGGAAGCGAATCCACTCTTCCTTAGCTCCTTATCTTGCTTCAGTCAAAACATCTTCCTTTTGGATGTCAGCTATATAAAACAGCCAACACCTATGCTATATAGAGTGGTGTCAACTACTTACCCCTCTCCATACAGTAAGTGCCTACAGCCACTGTAGATGTATATCAGATGTCACCAAGAGGATAAAAAAGAAAGTGCTCTGTATTCCAATATTTAGCACTCTTACTTTTTGCATCTCAGGTCCTGGGTTTTTAATTTGACAAAAGACAATTTCATCATGGAGTATACAGTTTGTGTGCACCCAGCCTAAATGTGTGGATTTCCTCTAAATTCACTGTCAAGAACACACTGGGTAATTGGCTTCCCATTAATATTTGCCATTTGTGTGTTTGGATCTAAAGAACATGTGTGGCGACAGTCTCTGTAATTTACAACAGAATACAGTGGCTTGAATAAGTCTTCACCCCTCTTGGCTTTTTACCTATTTTGTTACATTACAACCTGTATTTAAATATTTTGGTAATCCGATTTGTGTGTGATGCATCAGCACTAAATAGTCTAAGTTTGTGAAGTGAAGTGAGAAAAATATAGGCAGAAATTAAATTCATGAGATCAAATCACTAAAAATTGGCATGTACATATGTATGCTCCCCTTTTGTTATGAAGCCCCTCACATTTTTTGATGCATGCAATTACCTTTATAAGTCACATGCTTAGTAAAAGGAAACCCACTTCTGTGCAATCCAAGTGTCACATGGTCTGTCAGTATATACACACCTTTTCTGAAAGGCCACGGAGGCTGCAACATCATCAATCAAAAGGCACCACTAACCAAGCACCATGAAGACCAAGGAGATCTCCAAACAAGCCAGGGACAAAGTTGTTGAAAAGTTCAACTCAGGGATGGGTTTTAAAAAAAAAAAAAAAAATCCAATCTCTGATGATCCCCTGGAGCTCCTTCAAATCCATTATCATCAAATGGAAAAAATATGGTACCAGAAAAAACCTTCACAGAGAGGGCTGCCCATCAAAACTCTCAGCCTGGGCAAGGAGGGCATTAATCAGAGAGGCAGCACAGAGACCAAAGGTAACCCTAAAGGAGCTTCAGAGTTCCTAAGCAAATACTGGAGTATCTGTCCACATGATCATGATCACAATAAGCCTTACACTCTATAGAGGTGGCCTTTATGGAAGTGTGGGCAGGAAAAAAAACCTTTACTTTCACACAAAAACTGTAAGGCTCATTTTGAGTTTGCCAAAAGACATGTGGGAGACTTCCTAAATGTATGGAGGAAGGTGCTGTGGTCAGATGAAACCAAAATGGAAATTTGTGGCCACCAAGGTAAACAGCTCATCAACTTAACACCATACCCACAGAGAAAATTGGTGGTGGCATCATGCTGTGGATATGCTTCTCAGTAGCATGGACAGGGAAAATGGTCCGAGTCGAGGGAAAGATGGATGGTGCGAAATACAGGGATATTATTGAGCAAAGCCTGTTTCAGTCTGTCACTGATATGAGCCTGGGATAGATTTGAGACAATAACCAAAAGTACACTGCTAAAGCAAACTCGAGTGGTTTAAGGGAAAACGTAAATGTTTTGGAGTAGCCTAGTCAAAGCCCAGACCTTAATCCAATAGAGAACTGTGTTCAAACTTGAAGATTGATGTTCACCAGAATAAACCATCTTAAGTTGCAAGAGCTGGAGGAGTTTTGCTTTGAGGAATAAGCAAAAATCCCAGTGGCAAGATGTGGAAAGCACAGAGATTTATCCCAAGGGACTTGCAACTATAACTGCCGCAAAAGGAGGCTCTAAAAAGCACTGACTTTAGGAGGATGATTAGTTATGCACACTGAAGTTTTCAGTTATTTTGTCCTATTTGTTGTTTGCTTCACAATAGAAAGAAAACCAAATGTTTGCAGTTGTAGGCATTTTATTTAGATGAACTGATGCAAACCCTCAAAAAAAAAAAGATACACTGAAATTCCAGGTTGTGAGGTAGAAAAACACAAAAATTGCTAAGGAGGGTGAATACTTTCACAAGGCACTATATGTTGGCACTAAACAATTGGAAATAAATGGCATCATATGAATTAGTAGATACTGCAATATCACTATGTAGTGTATACAGTACATATTTGTTGCTTTGTCATCTTTGGTAATTAATGTTTTTATGAATATTCAGGATAGTTTCAATTTGTTTCAATTTGATGAATCAAAATTTGAAGAAGAAGATGTCGTGAGCATTCCCCTGATCAGCGCAATAGTCTCCCTGGCAGTGGCTCTACTGATCATTGCAGCTATTTATGGATGTTGGCATCAAAGGCAAACCCGTAAGAGAGAGCAGGTAAGTCTGTCTGAATTACTAATTAAGATGTACCCATGAGGGGTAGTTTTCCTCTCCCAGAAGTTTTGGATGAAGATCCAGAAGTCGCTTCCGTTTAAAGGTTTAAATCCCAATTTGATTAGACGTCTATCAACCAAGAACTACTGATTTTCGGCAAATTATTCTAAAATATTTTTTTATTTTTTGCTGTGATAACAGTTCAGCATTTGGGGTGCAATTGTCAAGTTTCAAAAGTAAATGGATTTAAAAACAAAAAATATAATTAAAACCATTCTATACAAACCATCTCATCTATATAAGCATTTATCAGGTGTCTAATATAATATACCTCCTATGAACTATTTTATACCCCAATTCATTAATTAGGGGTGCGGTTTCCCAAACTGGGGATCAAATCAATATTACCCATTTCCTTTCGTGGGTCTCATGAAATGAATATTTAAATGTTTGTATCTAAGTGAAATCCAAACAACAGAATAAACTAAATAGGGACCAATGTTAGTAGAAAATTAATTCATGACACATGTGGAGATGTAAAAGAAACATTGAAATATACAGTACATAGTGAATATGAGCCCCTGATTTTTTTTTTTTAAAACAAAAACAGAACTCACTAGGAATGAGCAACATATTGCTTCTAAGACATGTTGGAAATAAAATGGTCTGCTAGCCTTCATTTGACATGATGAATATTCATTTAATCACAGAAGAGCTGATCCCACAGAGGCCGGATGTCACTAGGTGAGCTCAGGTAAGAGTCGCCCATCACAAGAAGCCTGCCACCCAAAGAATGCAAATTTCTCTGCTTAGACTCTCTCTCAGAGGGGGATGGTCACACACAGAGAATCCAGTTGTTACCCAACCTGACAGCCAGATGTCAGAAAGTATGATATTTGGTGTGATGTTTATACAAGTTCCTATGCCTCATTGCGTCCATCTGGATATAGACTACCTAGTCCTAGTTATTGCATTAAACAACTGATTTTCTATTTCTAGTACCGTATATTCTTGTGTATAAGCCAAGGCACCTAATTTTGCCACGAAAAACTGGGAAGTTATTGACCCGAGTATAAGTCGGGTATGCATTGTCCCCTTGTCCCTATTCTGGTATGCATGGTTCCTCATCCCCATCATTGTATGCATGGCTCCTTATCCCCATCCTTGTATGCATGGCTCCTTATCCCTATCCTTGTCTGTATGGCTCTTTATCCCCATCCTTGTATGCATGGCTCCTTATTCCCATCCTTGTCTGCATGGCTACCCATCCTTGTCTGCATGGCTCCTTATCCCCATCCTTGTCTGCATGGCTTCTTATCCCCATCCTTGTCTGCATGGCTCCTCATCCCCATCCTTGTCTGCATGGCCACCATGAGAAAAGCATAAAAAAAAACATTCTACTTACCTTCCCTGCACACCCTTGCTGTATCTTGTTCCAGTGCCAGCAGCTCCAGTTGCCGGGCGATCATGTGTCCCCGCTCTCCCTTCCACGCTGTCTTCTGGGACAATGACTCGAGTATAAGCTGAGGGGGGCGTTTTCAGAACAAAAAAAATGTGCTGAAAAAACTCGGCTTATACTCGAGTATATACAGTAAGTACAGGAATTATATTGGTATGACCCGTACGGAATCAAAATTTTTATTATGAATTAAGGTGATATGTTTGGACAGATTTTTTTTTTAGAAATCCTTTTTTGACAATGTCTGTGGCTATTCATGCGGTTCTGCAGTGGTTGTATAGTGCAACCAACATATTGGGAGACCGCAATCACATATCACCACATACATGACAAAATCTGAGCTACATGTCAGTTCTTGGGTGAAACTGCGAACATTATTGATGTTGACCTTCATATACTTTATCCCATGATCAATAATTTTACAACAGTCACAGCGTTTTTTCCCACATTTATAGATTCCAATTTTCTTGTTTTTGGATTGACATTGGTATTGTTAAAATGTTCTTTATTACGCAGAAGGCTGGGTGCTATGCAGTTATTTATTGTTTTTCCTCTTCTGAATAAGATGTTAGATATCTATGGTATCAGTTCCTTCAATATTGTGTCTGTTTTAAGTAGATACTAATATTTAAAATATTATGAATAGCTTGATTACCCAATTATATGTTGTGATGAAATTATACTTCCACATGGTTGTATGTATCCTCAACCTCGTTGGATTTTTTTGAGGTGTTTACTAAGGCAGTTGTTCAGAGAAAGAAGTAGATTACGTTGATATGCTGTCTAAACTAAAGGTCTAGGGCAGAGGTCTCAAACACGCGGCCCCTGAGGCAGTCATCTGCGGCCCACGGTGCACCACATGTCTCACCCCATGAGACAGGTAGAAGGGGGAAGGCATACAGCCATCCAGCCATCCAGGAGCGCGCGATGGCTGTGTGTTCTGTGTGCACACAGGACCTGTGATGAGGTCACAGGAGGGGGAGGAGTCAGGGGTCACATGATCAGGCCTCAGTATATGCAGAATGCTGCTGTCTTTGTGCTGGTTGTCATGGTGCTGGGTAAGTTTCTCTGTGGGGTCAGGAGGGGTTTACAGGGTGGATGTAGCGGAGCCGTGTGTGTGCGAGGTGTGCGGAGCGGAGCCGCGTGTGTGCGAGGTGTGCGGAGCGGAGCCGCGTGTGTGCGAGGAGCGGAGCCGCGTGTGTGCGAGGTGTGCGGAGCGGAGCCGCGTGTGTGCGAGGTGTGCGGAGCGGAGCCGCGTGTGTGCGAGGTGTGCGGAGCGGAGCCGCGTGTGTGCGAGGTGTGCGGAGCGGAGCCGCGTGTGCGAGGTGTGCGGAGCGGAGCCGTGTGTGTGCGAGGTGTGCGGAGCGGAGCCGCGTGTGTGCGAGGTGTGCAGAGCGGAGCCGCGTGTGTGCGAGGACTGAGGTGTAGGGAGCGGAGCCGCTTGTGTATGAGGTGTATGGAGCAGAGCCGCATGTGTATGAGGTGTATGGAGCAGAGCCGCATGTGTACAAGGTGTATGGAGCGGAGCAGTGTGTGTACAAGGACCGAGGTGTACAGAGCAGAGTCGTGTGTATATGAAGTGTACGAGGTGTGCAGAGCCACGTGTGTACGAGGTGTGCTGAGTGGAGATGTGCGTGTATTTTGGCATGGGGTGGGCCCCATTTGAAAGTTCCCACCAGGGCCCATAACCTTATAGTTACACCACTGCTCACGCTAGAAGATGGCACCGATCGCGGCCATTTAACCCCTTAGATACCGCTATCAATTGTGACTATTAAGTCTGAAAGGAATGCGGCCCGCCAGCTTAAATTTTTTTTATGTGCGGCCCATTTACTCTGCCGAGTTTGAGACCCCTGGTCTAGGGTATCTTTTCATTGTTCCTTGAAAGTAGACACGTGATTGTTGGACATTCTGTAGTGGAAGTACAATTATGTCTAATGCAATGGAATTGACTAGATGGTATGTTCTTTTTATATTTCGACTAGTGTGAACTAAAGTAATCTAAATAGCCATTTGTGTCATTTGGCTTGAAGTGAGTTCTCCTTTTGATAGACTGATCTTCATGATATAACTCTAAATCGAAAAACACAATTTTTGCTTTTGATATATTTGCAATGAATGAGAGTCCCCAACCATTATTGTTGAATTCCTCCACAAACAATAATGCCTCTTGTTCTGTGACCCCGCTGGATTAAGAGTGAGACATCCATATTTAATATCACCACTGTATTTATGAGACTTAATTGGTGACAGAGACTTGAACCTGCCCATGAACTTGGAGCGACCCGAGTCCACATTGCAGTCTCAAATGTCTGTAAGTAGAGAGATAGAAATCTATGGCCTCCAAACCCAAAGTGTGCTTGATATTGGATTAGGCTAGTTTCACACTTGCTTTTTTTTGCAGCGCGTTTTTCCCGCAAAAAAACGCATTAAAAAAACGCATACAAATGCATACAAACGCTGCGTTTTTTTCCAGCATTTTAATGCGCATGCAGGAAAAAAACGCAGCGTTTTTGCGCGTTTGTATGCGTTTTTTGTGCGTTTGCGTTTTTTTACAGATTTTGGAAAAACCCCACAAAAAAGAAAAAACAACCATTCAACAACACACAAGACCAATGGGACTTCATTGTGGGTGTGGTATGTTAATATATATACACCCTGTCTACAGTATTCTTCACATTTGCTTGATTCTTCTCGTGACCATGGATCTGCGCTGGAAGAGTTTTCACTTCAACTTGGATTTGGACATCGCGATGGCTCAGGCGTATGCAGTTGCTTGCCATGAACAAAGGAAGAGAGAGAGGCAGCGAAGACGGCGGCGTATGTGGATACATCCGATTGTTGAACTCCGGGAGAGCCGTGGGGCATACCATACCCTCTACAGCGAGCTCCAGTCAAACCCGGAGAAATTTACAGATTATATCCGGATGTCCCACGAAAGTTTCATGGATTTGCTTGCTCGTGTCCAACAATCCATCCGGAGACAGGACACACAGCTCCGTCGTGCGATTCCTCCTGAGGAACGGCTACTGGTGACATTACGGTATGTTTTAAAAACAAAGGGGTGTGGTCTGATGTTTTTTTTTGTAAATTTAGTATTCAAAACCTTGGGTAATTAGTTTTCGTGAATGTACTAATATTTTTTTTATAGTTTTTAAAAATAATATACATAAATATTAATTTTACTTCTTTGTCTGTTCACAGATTCCTGGCGACTGGAGAAACCCTATCCTCACTACACTTCCAGTACCGTATTGGAATCTCTACCTTGTCTGGAATTGTTGCTGACACCTGCCGGGCTCTCTGGAATGTTCTTTGCCCAGAATTTATGCCCCTGCCCACCGCTGAAAAGTGGATGGAAATTGCTGACAAATTCTGGACAGTATGCAATTTTCCCAACTGTTTGGGAGCTGTTGATGGGAAACACATACGGATCATCAAACCCCAAAGAACGGGATCTGAGTACTATAATTACAAAAAGTACTTTTCAATAGTACTCATTGCAATTGCGGATGCCGGATGTATGTTTGTAGCAGTGGACATTGGAGCATTTGGCCGTGGTAATGACTCGCAGGCTTTTAAAAACTCAGACATGGGCCGGAGGTTGTATGGCAACCAATTTAATTTCCCTATGCCACGGCCTCTTCCTCACACCGAAGCTCCGCCACTGCCCTTTGTAATGGTTGGCGATGAGGCTTTTCAAATGTGCGGAAACTTACTGAAACCCTACTCCAGCCGGGACTTGGACCACACCAAAAAAATTTTTAATTACAGGCTGACCAGGGCCAGAAGAACTGTCGAGTGTGCTTTTGGGATTCTTGTTTCCAGATGGCGAATTCTGGGCACGGCCATTAATCTTAAACTTGAAACAGTCGATGAGGTGGTGAAGGCCTGTGTGGTTCTACATAACTTTGTGATGGCTAAAGAGCACCCGACCTTTGAACTGGACGATGATGCTCCTAACCCATTGCCTGAATTCACTCAGCACACTCTCAGGTCATCCGTTGAAGTTGGCCAAATGAGGGACAAATTTGCGGCCTACTTTATTTCTGATGTAGGACGGGTGCACTGGCAAGATGAAATGGTGTAATGTTGTTGTTTATGGTAATAAAAATCCTTATTTGATACCATTACTGAGTGCACTATATTTTTTAAACTCCGATTAATTAAAAAACTTCCCATGTATAACTTAATTTTGTTATGTTCACACACCTGGGCAGGTAAATACACATACGAGTTAAAATGCAGCATTGCTAGTCTGCGTGAAATATATTGGAATGAGCAAAGCTGCAGGCCATGAATCAGGAAACCATTTTTTTTTCAAGATAAAATTGTGCAAATAGTTTAAAACAAAGTATGTGATTTTCTCAAAACACAACACTCAAAACCCAACCCCAATGAAAGTCCATGGGGAATACAAGTCAGCATTGAGTGGATGAATGTAATCTGCTCCATTAAAAGTTATTACACTAGGCCTTTGAATTGACTATACTAGGCCGTGGTATTTCAAATATGAGTATACTAGGCCTTGGGGCTAGTAGTATAGTAATATGTGAAATACCACGGCCTAGTATAGTCATACCAAGGCCTACTGTTATAACTCGATTTTTAACAACTAGCATCTTGTTTCAACAAAAACAAACTGGTGAAACTAGAAAGAAACTTATTTTTTAGACAAGTTTCAACAGTTTGTTTTTCATGAAACCAGATTCTATTTGGTAAAACTAGAGTTATTACACTAGGCCTTGGAATGACTATACTAGGCCGTGGTATTTCAAATATGAGTATACTAGGCCTTGGGGCTAGTAGTATATGTGAAATACCACGGCCTAGTATAGTCATACCAAGGCCTACTGTAATAACTCGATTTTTAACAACTAGCATCTTGTTTCACCAAAAACAAACTGGTGAAACTAGAAAGAAACTTATTTTTTAGACAAGTTTCAACAGTTTGTTTTTCATGAAACCAGATTCTATTTTGTAAAACTAGAGTTATTACACTAGGCCTTGGAATGACTATACTAGGCCGTGGTATTTCAAATATGAGTATACTAGGCCTTGGGGCTAGTAGTATATGTGAAATACCACGGCCTAGTATAGTCATACCAAGGCCTACTGTAATAACTCGATTTTTAACAACTAGCATCTTGTTTCACCAAAAACAAACTGGTGAAACTAGAAAGAAACTTATTTTTTAGACAAGTTTCAACAGTTTGTTTTTCATGAAACCAGATTCTATTTTGTAAAACTAGAGTTATTACACTAGGCCTTTGAATGACTATACTAGTCCATGTTATTTCACATATGACTATACTAGCCCTTGGGTTGGTTTTTAACATGTATTTACCCATCAGTGTGTGTGAGCGGCGCAAACAACATTAATGAAACTTATTAATGGTGAACCACAAATGTAAATTTATTTTTTATCACAAAAAAAAAATTTAAAAATTATTTTTTACGGCGTTTGGGGGCAGATGGTTTCAATTTGGGGGTGTGCAGGGAATATGCAACACTTGCAGTTGAAGACGGTGTTTGAGGGGAAGGGGCAACAAAACTTGTGGGGGAAGGTAGTCCAGTTAAGGGAATTAAACTTGGAACACTTGTAGGAGAGGAAATCTGTTCAGTTACATTAGTTGTAATGGCATGTCGCCGTAGGCTTGTGTGCCTGGACCGACTTTGGCCCAATGCCCGCCTTGATTGATTTCGCCTTGAAGTAGGGGCAAATATGGAATGTAGGTCCCCCGTCTGCTGGTATGGCTGCTGCTGCTGAGGTGGCGGCTGCTGCTGCAGAGGTTGCGGCTGCTGCTGAGGTGGCGGCTGCTGCTGAGGTGGCGGCTGCTGCTGAGGTGGCAGCTGCTGCTGAGGTGGTTGCTGCTGCTGAGGTGGTTGCTGCTGCTGCTGAGGTGGCGGCTGCTGCTGAGGTGGTTGCTGCTGCTGCTGAGGTGGCGGCTGCTGCTGAGGTGGCTGCTGCTGCTGAGGTGGCGTCTGCTGAGTTGGCTGCTGCTGCTGAGGTGGCTGATGCTGCTCTTCTTGTTCAGTGCTCGTCCTTGCAGGAGGACTGGTGGCGGCAGTGATGGCCCAGGTTTGCAGAGTGGTGGTGGCAGGGCTACTACATGTTGTTGTAGCGGCAGGGCTGTTCCATGTTTGCCTAGTGGTGGCTGAGCTCCACGCATGCATGGGATTGGCGGTGGTGCTCCAGACAGGAGCAGCGCTTGCCATGGTGGTGTCGGTGAAGTGACCAGCTGCACTCAGACTTGTGGTGGTGTAACGGTGGGTGTCCAGCCTTTGAAGAGAGGTGTCCGTGCAGTGGTATGCAGCACAAGTCGGTAGTGAGGTGAAGCGAGTCAATGGTGGCACAGGTGGAAAGGACACCACTGACTGCTGACCGTACCGATTATGCTGCATAGCCTGCAAGAAAGCATTGTTGCAGGCCTGCAGCACATTCAGCTGTTGATCAGGACTAAGGTGTTCCGCCATGCCCTTTTCAATCTTACTAAAAAAATGGTGTGCTGGTCTGTTGAGGTCGGCCTCCAGACGGTCAAGGCGCTGTTCTACAGAATTGAAGCGGTGTTCAAAGTGGTTAAAACCACGTTCCATCAGTGCAAAACCGCTTTCAACTCTGTCGGACAGTGACTTGAGGCTGGAATTAAATGTCTCGCTCAAATGCATAAACTCGGGCAAGACATTCCTGTCCAAGGCCCTCTGCCGCTGGCGGGTAGTGCCCTCATAACCAGTGGCAGAGACCTGGGACAGGGGAACACCTGATGGCCCAGCTTCCTGGTCACCAGCTGTGTGTGTGTGGGACCTGCAAGGTGCTTCCTGGCTGTCGGATGGCTGGGACGGGTCAGAGGACGTCCGACGAAGGACCGCTCCAGGGCCAGGTTGCAGGGTGCTGCTCCAGGTGCTGTGGAAGAAAGGAAAATCATTACTACCATGCCTTTACAAGAAGCATCAGCTGTGGATTAGAAAAACACAGATTAATAAAAATAAAAACCCAAAATGTATAATACTTACGATCTTGTGGCAAGGACCGGTCTTAGGAACTGCAACGCGTGATAGTGACGGTATCTAGTTCTGGTCCTTGACGCAGATCCACTGCGAACCTGGCCCTCAGCACGAACATCACTGTTGAAGCGGTCCTTGATCGAACGCCAACGTGTTCGGACTTTGTCCACTGTTGATAAAAAAAAACAGTGCCGTCAAGTACAACAGTCACTGCTTCACAATTTAGCAATACAATACTCAAAGCAGTCACTGTACACCCCGATGACACTGTTGGGTTTCCTGCTAGAATACACCTAGCACGAAACCCAACAGTGCCGTCAAGGACAACAGTCACTGCGGCACAATGTAGCAATACAATACTCAAAGCAGTCACTGTAGACCACGATGACACTGTTGGGTTTCCTGCTAGAATACGCCTAGCACGAAACCCAACAGTGCCGTCAAGGACAACAGTCACTGCGGCACAATGTAGCAATACAATACTCAAAGCAGTCACTGTAGACCACGATGACACTGTTGGGTTTCCTGCTAGAATACGCCTAGCACGAAACCCAACAGTGCCGTCAAGGACAACAGTCACTGCGGCACAATGTAGCAATACAATACTCAAAGCAGTCACTGTAGACCACGATGACACTGTTGGGTTTCCTGCTAGAATACGCCTAGCACGAAACCCAACAGTGCCGTCAAGGACAACAGTCACTGCGGCACAATGTAGCAATACAATACTCAAAGCAGTCACTGTAGACCACGATGACACTGTTGGGTTTCCTGCTAGAATACGCCTAGCACGAAACCCAACAGTGCCGTCAAGGACAACAGTCACTGCGGCACAATGTAGCAATACAATACTCAAAGCAGTCACTGTAGACCCCGATGACACTGTTGGGTTTCCTGCTAGAATACGCCTAGCACGAAACCCAACAGTGCCGTCAAGGACAACAGTCACTGCGGCACAATGTAGCAATACAATACTCAAAGCAGTCACTGTAGACCACGATGACACTGTTGGGTTTCCTGCTAGAATACGCCTAGCACGAAACCCAACAGTGCCGTCAAGGACAACAGTCACTGCGGCACAATGTAGCAATACAATACTCAAAGCAGTCACTGTAGACCACGATGACACTGTTGGGTTTCCTGCTAGAATACGCCTAGCACGAAACCCAACAGTGCCGTCAAGGACAACAGTCACTGCGGCACAATGTAGCAATACAATACTCAAAGCAGTCACTGTAGACCACGATGACACTGTTGGGTTTCCTGCTAGAATACGCCTAGCACGAAACCCAACAGTGCCGTCAAGGACAACAGTCACTGCGGCACAATACAGAGCAGGGAAATACTCACTAAACGCCTTTTTGGCGGATGCTGTGGCGCTGTCCCAGCCATCCATCAACGCTGCGGCCACCTCATTCCATAGCCGCCGTGTCACCACATTGTCCTTGTACAGCCGGTCACGGCTGTCCCACAACGGCGAACGCTCCTGGACCAGGCTGATGAGCTGCTCATTATCCAGGTAGACGTCTTCATCCCGTTGTGGAACCTAGACAAAACACATTCATTAGAATAATCAAATTTAAATTGACTAAAAAGTTACAAAAAAAGAAAAAAAAAAAAGAGTAAAAATAGAAGATAAAAAAAAAAAAAAAACATTACAAATCATTTGATACTTACATTACGTATCACCACCGGGACTTGGCTTCGCTGCTCCTGCTGTTCGCCCTCACTATTCCCGTCCGCAGATGATGATGACGATGTCTGAAAGTTGAAAAAAACGTAAGAGATTTGGAGAAGCAGCAGATATACTTACCAGATGCACGAAAATAATCACCTCACGGTCTGCTTGCGCCAATTCCTGCCGCGATGGGGAATACTCCGATTCTGAAGACATACTGCATGTAAAAATAATAAAAATCATTAGTACATACATAATTTAAAAGGACAGGCATATAATGTAATATACTCACATTCTTCGCTGATATAATGTGTTCTTGGTTGAATGTCTGCTCTTCAATCTGTCTAGTGTAGTAGTGGCAGAGTTTTGGCAGGCACCTCCTTTATATAGCCTTTTTTTTTTGGACTTTAGAAGATTCTAACTAGGATAAAAAGTGGACACCACCCAAAAAACGCTGCGCTAAAAAAGCGCATACCTGCGCATGCCAGTGCGCACGTATGCGCATCCATAGGCTATAATGGCCATTTTTAGCGCAAAACGTGCGCATACGTGCGCATGCGATTTTTTCAAGGGCCAAAAAATGCAACATGCAGCGTCTGGAAAATACCATCGCACACCCCAAAAAAACGCAGCGCATGAAAATCGCATACATGCGCTTACAAGTGCGCAGGTATGCGCACCCATGTTAAATATAGGGGAAAAATCGCATGCGCACGTATGCGTTTTTTTCCAGCGCTAAAAAACGCAAATGTGAAACCAGCCTTAGAGAGCAGAAATATCGAGAGTCAAAAATAGTTTTAATCCCAGGTAAATTTTCTGGTTTCTAAAATCAGCTGGGTAGAGTCTCTTAGGGCAATTCAATGACATAACCTTGTAGGTATAGATCTATATGGGATGGGGGTATTTAGATTTGTGTACATTTTTGGGAGGTGATAAAATATAGCCTGATTGGGAATGGTGTTAGTCGAAAAAAAAAAATTGTCTTAATTTTTGATTTATACACCTCATTTAGGAGTGAAAGATAATGATAATCCCTCTTGAACTGTTCTGAGGGATCAAACAAAATTATTATATAGTATTTTGTATCAGATAGTATATTTTTGCTTCCTGGACATAGTCCTCCTTATTTTGTATTATGGTATTACTAACCAACCCCCCCCCTTTGTCTGCTGACAATTTTGTCATTACCCTCTCATTTTTCTTTAAGTTATTAAAATTGAATTGGTTTCTGTTAATGTTTTCAAACTCTGCCATCACTAGAGACTAAAAGGTTCCAAGATGATGGCCTTTATGTTGTAAGAGACAAAAGTATGATTAGTTTTCCACTAACATTGGTCCTCATTTGGTTTATATTGTCATTTGGATTTCACAATACTTAGATACAAACATTAACATATTCTCTTCATGACACCCACAAAAGGAAAAGGCTAATATTGATTGGATCCACAGTTTCGGAAACCACATCCATAACTAATGGATTAGGGTATAAAATAGTTCATAGAAGGTATATTGTTAGACACCTGATGAAGGCTTATATAGCTGAAACATGTTGTGTACAATGCTTTTAATGTTTGTTTTTTTAAATCCATTTGCTTGTGAAAATTGACAATTGCAGCTTGAATGCTCAACTGTTATAACAGCAAAAAAAAAAAATTATAATAATTTGCCAAAAATCAACAGTTTTTGGCTGATAGAAACCTGACAATTGAATTGCAATTTAAACCTTCAAACGGAATCACCTTCTGGATCTTCATCCAAAACTACGCCCATTTGAAACATAGAATTTACCAAAAAAATTGCAAAATTTAGGTTAATGCACATAACGGCAGTAATAAATAAATAATCTTTATTTTTATATAGCGCTAACATATTCCGCAGCGCTTCACAGTTTGCACACATTATCATCACTGTCCCCGATGAGGCTCACAATCTAAATTCCCTATCAGTATGTCTTTAAAGTGTGGGAGGAAACCGGAGTACCCGGAGGAAACCCACGCAAACACGGGGAGAACATACAAACTCCTTGCAGATGTTGACCTTGGTGGGATTCGAACCCAGGACCCCAGCGCTGCAAGGCTGCAGCGCTAACCACTGAGCCACCGTGCTGCCCTATTTACTTTGAAACCATCCATTAAAGGAGTTTTCCACAGTATCTTTTTCTCAAATGTGCTAGAAATGTGATTTTGCACCAAAATACATAAGTATTACAGGTTCAAATTTATAATCTGGAACTAAATGGACATACTCAACCTCACTATGACAGGTTCAAAGCTGAAATATGGAAATAAAAGTACATACTTGACCTATGACTTTAAATGGGTTGTCCACTACTTTTTATTATTTTAAAACTAGGACAAAGTGGTCTAAAAGAAAACAAAACAGATTTGTCTAACAAATCCCCTCCTCCTCCCTTCCTCTTCTGATACGAACTGCAAGTGGCTGCAACACCCAATCAGTGACTACTGATTGGCTGCAGTGGTCAAATGATGTCACCCAATGGAATAGGAAGTGAGGAGGATGGGCAGCAGTTCCAAGGAACAGTGGGTTTTGGAAGGCGAGTATGCGGTTTGGTTTATTTTTAGGACCTCCTTTCTGTTAAAGGTGGTTTGTGCAAATGCTTGAAATAATAAAAACATTAAAGAGAAGTGTGAAAAATAGGATTTCATACATTGAATCTCATTGTGCTTTTTTTTCTTTATAGAGACTCACTGAAGAGCTGCAGACTATGGAAAATGGTTATCATGACAATCCAACCCTTGAAGTGATGGAGACCTCCCCTGAGATGCAAGAGAAAAAGGGTGGCCCTAATGGAGAGCTTGGAGATAGTTGGATTGTTCCACTTGACAACTTGACCAGGGAAGATTTAGATGAAGAGGAGGACACCCACTTATAAAGCAAGAGAAAGCCAATAAAACTAAAGAAAAATCAGCAATACAAAGTACATTAGTGAACAAAAGAAGCTATACTTTGAGCTATACACATTGAAGGTGCCCTGCAGAAAAGGCAATTCTTGCCTCCAGCTACGTCACATACACAACCAAAGGTTTGGTAAATGTCAAGCAATGAAATTTGATGCTGGACCTCCCACTACAGAAAAGAACAGAATTATTACTGACAGAACAACAAGAAAGCATTTGTCTCACGGTTTTGACCAGCGATAATTTGGGATTTAGCACAGTATAAGTCAGAACTTCTTAAACTTCTTCTAGGGACCAAGCCTAACAGACCAAGGTGATGCCTGGGCTTCACCTTCTTTTGAGGAAGTCTGGCCAAAATTAAGACTATTGCTCAGTTTTCTTTCAATTGTGACCTAAATTCTCTATAACATTGACATTTGCAGAAGATTAGGTAATTATGTTGGTAAATTGAGGATTGCTGTAGCTGTTGAAAAAACTGCAGCTTTTGCCACTTCTGTAAAAAAAACAAAACAACAAGCTTGAGATGCACTGCTTTAAGCAATAAGATGACATTTATTTGATGCATTTATTAACCGGGGTCAGTGTGTTACTGGGTTTATCTCTAAGAATTTCCTGATTTTTTTTCATTAGAGTATACTGTATTGTTACTTTTTAAGGGATAAACCAACAGAATGTGAATATGGGTGTACATATAATGTTATAAAACCATTTTCTTACTCTGTTTTCATGTCTATTATCCACGAGAACAGCAATAGAAAAAGTGTTAGCTAGAATGGTTCGGAACTCATAACGTGTCCCAAGTCAATCACCACATAATACATTACTAACTGCACATATTAGTAGGTAAGGCATTGACAAACTAGAAACTTCTCTCAATTGTCAAGTATTGTATTGCAAGAATTGAATTTATAGTTTTTATACAGCAAATTATTTCTTTCGTAATGAGTGAAGATTTGGTGGACGATCTGCCTTAAATGTGTAATCCAGAATGAGCTGCTTTCTTGCACAAATGTTATTACATCTGTCCACAGGTTCGGTGTGGTGTTGTATTTTAGCAGATTGACTTCAGTGGAGCCGTGTTGCGATACCACACAACCTGTGGGCATGAGCAGCATTGTTTTGGAAAGAAGCAGCCATGTTCTTCTAATCCTGGACAAGTTCTTTAAAAACTACTGTACATTTCACTAGAATCTCAAATACAACGCTGTGCCTCATAGCTTCTTGTTTCATGGACCAAATCTTGACCAAACTTGAAAAAAATTTTTTTTTTTTAAACTATGCCTTTAACTAGAGAATGTTAACTTTCAGATGGGTAGGAATGGAACAAACAGCCAAAAAAAGACCCAACCTGAATAAAATAGTGCTGCAATGTGGAGAAAAGAAGTATCGAAAACAAGGCTGTTTATTAGGGGCAGCATGATGATTGGCAGTGGAGCACAATCCATCAAGTGCAAACTTTGCCTCCTGTAGCTACAACCCATGTCTGCAGCGGGCAGCATTATGATATATATACCTCTGTAAACCATCCTGCCCAGTTCAGAGGGAGGGGGGAATGCAAGAAAAAGGGTAGCAGAGCCCCTGATATTTCATAAACAAGGTCATCCATCAAGGACACGGTTTATCAGACCAGAGTAGATTGAAGCCGTCCAGCCCAATAGGTTACAATACCTGTTTATTTGTTGTTCTTGTGAATTTTGATACATTATTTTATATCTATTTATTCTAAATCAAGCAGTGGATTATCTTTCCTGATTCTAGTCTAGATTATAGTCGCAGATATTCAGCCATTTCTATCATATAGAAACACTGCAGCATTTAATCAACTTTACGAACATCCAAAACAAAATGTGTCTCAAGGTCTATTGGCAGCACCACTAATGCAGGACGGTGATCATTCGCATTGGTTTTCTAGATTGCACTTCCATATTTCTTCATGCATCACTCTTCTATGAGCACTGGCACTGTTCTATTGAGCACAATGTACAACAGTGGAATTTCCCCAAAATCCTTATCCCCGGTCCCATCATCTCTTCACTAATAAAACACTATGTTTGTGACTGCATGCTTTTCCTAAGTAATCTTAGAACAGAACAGCATAATATAAGGTCAGAGACTCTTGATTCCAGCGATGTGCCACTTATTGGACTGCTTGTTGCAGTTTTAATTAAATCCAAAATTGTCCAATCATCATATGGCACTTCCAAACACATATATTTAACATAGCATGGCCACATATACCACAACTAGAAGAAGAGAACCATATATATAAAAAACTAATTTTATTAATTACTTTAAAAATTATCAGTAAAAAACCACATCAATATTGACACAACAATAGTACCCCAACATAGGACACGCACGCCACAAATAGATCAAAGGTTATTCATTTGTGAAAAACACACAAATAAATCCATGGGCTTATATAAGAAATATGTTTTTGCATCCTTTTAAAATACAGTTCCATGAGAAAGAAAAGGGGCTATGCGTGTTATAAACAGTGCCTAAAGCATCTCATAGAATAACATACATCCTTCCTGAATCACTTCCTGTATTGATTATTTCAAGTGCAACATAACTAATATATAGCCCAATTAGAAAGATAGTGCTTCACATAACATCATTCATAAAGTAACCCACATATTTCTCAAATATTATTACTTACAAATAAGTCTCTATCAGGGTGTAAATCGTGGCGGTGCTCCCCAGCGCCCCAAACAGCCAAACAGCCTGCCAAACAGGCAGCTTCACCAGCGATCAGCACCAGCGACACGTGGGTAACAAGCGACGCACGTTGCTTAGTTACCCACTGTGTACCTTAGTTACCAGCGCGCTGGTGCAGGGAGCTGGTAACCAAGGTACACATCGGGTTTCTAAGCGGCACGTGGCACTTAGAAACCCAATCTGTGCCTTGGTTACAAGCTCCCTGCACCAGCGCGCTGGTAACTAAGGTACACATCGGGTTTCTAAGCGCTGCACGCCGCTTAGAAACTCGATGTGTACCTTAGTTACCAGCGCCAGCTCGCTGGTCACCCGCCTGCCACATGCAGCGATGCGTGCTGGCCAGCGGGAGACCAGCGATCAAAAAAATGTCCTCGCCATTCCAGGACGATCAGAAATACTCGGCAGGGGGGCCGGTCGCTGGTAAGTGTCACACACAGCGATCTCGATGGTGAGATCATTGCATCACAAAACTTGTGACTCAGCAGCGATCTCGCTAGCGAGATCGCTGTGTGTGACGGGGGCTTAACCTTGCCCACTGATTGGCAACTTTCTGTAAACGTGCATAATTAGAAAGTTGCCAATCGGTGGTGTGGGCAGGGTTGTATACAGCTCCACATTTAGAGAACTGGTAGATCTGTAATTTTATCAAGACTGCACTATGCAGCGCAGTCACATCACTGGAACCAGGATTTCTGCCTCCACATTATTTTGCTGGCAGATTACATTTAAGTCTATGTTCACACGATGCATTTTTGCTGCATTTTTTAATGCGAGTTTTAAGATGCATTTTACAGTACCAGAAAAATCTGAGATTTCAGAAATCTCATGCACACACTTTTTTTTTTCCAGACTGATTTGGAAAACTGCTGCGTTTTTGCAAACTGCAGCATGTCACTTCTTTCAGTTTTCTTTCACCCATAGAAAGCAACAAGTAAGTGCAAAAACTCAGGAAAAATGCAGGTATAAGGTTTTGCTGCATTTTTAGTGCAAAAACCTTAAGGAAGTTGCATCATGATTTTTTTGTGGCACTAAACTTTATCAGCATGTACACCAGACAACAAAAACGCAGCAAATACCCAGCAAAATAACAAAACAAAGCAAAACTTGTGTTTTTTTTTTGCACCCGCGTTGAGCAATTTTTCCCTGCAGAAAAAAAAGCAGCAAAAATGCAATGTGAGAATATAGCCTAAGGGGACAATTCTGCCAAACAGTGGCTCGCACATTTTTGGTTGTACAGACCAAATCCCTTAGGCACTGACAGCATTAAAATAAGCTTTACAGTGAGATATTTATGTGAAATAGGAGATTTTGTATAGCATCAGCTGGAGCTGTGATCACTGCTGTATTCATTATATTTCTGACACTTGAAATGCTGACAATGATATATGCAGACTATATCAGCTAATGAAGGATACAACTCCGTACGGCCTCAAACAGCTCATTCATATACAATTACATACCATCATACTTCATTCCCCAGCAGTCATTTGGTGGTAACTCACACATTGTTCATGGTTAAAATGATGCAACTGGTTAAATCTGCACTGTAAATAATGACGTTATATTATAGGCTCATATTTTAAAATGTGAAACATTTATTGGCAGGAGAATGCAGAAGCAGTTATTTGCTATTTTGTATAAACTCTATACCGGTGTTTCGCCAACTCCAGTCCTCACGGCCTCCAACTCCAAGCAGATCAGATGTTCAGGATTTCCTTAGTATTGTGCAGGTGATCGTATCACAAGTAATTTTTGATGCCTTGATAGCTATTACATCACCTGTGCATTACTAAGGAAATCCTGAAGACATCATCTGTTGGTGGTCGTGAGGACTGGAGTTTGCGAAACTCTGCTCTATAGGCCGGGATCACACATGCGAGAAATACGGCCGAGTCTCGTATCTTAATACCCGGCACTACCGCCGGCATTCGGGAAGGGAGCGTGTGGCCACATAGCAATACATGGAGCCGCACACTCCGCTCCTGAGTGCCGGCGGCAGTGCCGGGTATTAACATGCGAGACTCGGCCATATTCCTCACATGTGTGAACCCGGCCATACTAACAGAATTGCGTCCTCTACATGTAGGAGTGTTGGGAGCTAGAAAAGTGAAGCCCCATGGGCAGTTTACAGTGCCAAGGGCAACCATTGAAAATGTGCTTACTTCATTCGAGTTCTATGGCTTCTCAGTAATGCTAGTTACTAACAGGGGCAATTCTGCTAGTGAAAATATATTCGCGATTCATTGCACTCTCTTTCACATCCCCAAAAGGTCATACAAGAACACATTTGTAGAAAAAAAAAAAAATAAAAGATAGTGGCATTTGGCTGAAACATGTTAAAAATGCACTGATTTTTTTTTTTTTTAATTCTTTTTCTCGGACAATAAAATTAAAAAAAAGGATGAAGGATATATTTGGATAATAGTCCATAGTACAGTGATAAGTATTTCTGTTAAGATTGCTCATCACTGTAGGCAAGACTTATCCGGGGAAGAATGTGTTTTATATGTAAATTAGAAATGACTGGATCTTCCTCACTGCACATTTATTTTTATGTATAAAACTGTTGGCAGGTATTTAAATGCTGAAAACCGTATCTATAGCAAAGGTTAGTAATATCTGTGTGAAAGAAATAAACTTTGCACTGTCAGTATTACCAGTAAAGTATTTGGTCAAAGGGAAGAATTGTTCCATGATTAAAATATTAATGACAATTTTGTCTTATGTATTTTTTTTTTATTTTTAGATAATGAATGTTTTATAATAGGAACAGGGGTCTGTTATACACTGGAAGTAACTGAACTGGAATGTTATACTAGTTTCCTCTAAATTTATATATTGAAAGTTATGAATATGTATAATAAAGTTTTGTTCCACAAAGTTGTGTTGTTGGGTTCTTTTTAACAAGAAGGAAAAAGTAACAAATGTAAAAACATATTACCATATGTACCGCCAAGTACACACTTAACTTGTAGCATGCACCACTTTAGGCAATCTGGCACCAGATTTTTGCTATGCAGTTTGAGAGCAGCATGGTGTAGGTGCCGAGACTCCGATTCCAGCGGTGTGTCATTGGTGGTCTGCATATACTCGTTTTGTTACAATTACTGTGTTCTCTGCTGCAAATATAGCAGTGCTCAGATGCCAAGCCCAGTATAACTTCGCACACAACTGATTGTCAATACACTGTGCACACAGAAAGCTGCTAGTTAGTGGTGTGAGCATAGTTACACGGATCATTTGACTAGGTGGTGCCAGGCACCAAGTGCTGTAGTGATAATCTGCTGCTGAAAAAACACTGATTTTACTGAAACAGAAACACAGCCTAGTAAGTGACATCTCACAGGGATCAGGCTCTCAGGAGTTGACCTCCACAAGATCTGGCAATAATACATGGCTAAGCTCCTGCTGCCTGCTGGGACAGGAGCTAGCTCCTAGCCTTCACCCTCAGAATAATGTTAATATTTCAATTATACTACACTGTAAACATTATAAAATAGAATTAAAAACAATTCTAGATTTAATGCTTTTTGTTCATACCTACTACCAAAAAAAGTATTAAAATTAAATCAAAAAGTTGCACCCAAACTAGTATCAGTAAAAAGTAGAGGCTGTCCCCCACTTAAGCACAGGCTCTCATACAGCTCCATCAACAGAAACATAAGAAAATTGTGTATCAAAATATGGTGACCAAAAACATTTTTAAAGTAATTCTCGTGCCAAAGTAGCGGAAACAAAAAACAAAACCATAACACACAATTGGCATTGCCATTATCATGCTGACCCGCACAGTGAATAGCATAACACTTAGGGTATGTGCATGTTGCAGATTTGCTTTTGTAAAAATTCTGCGCGGATTCTGCCTCTCATGGCAGAAAACGCAGTTGAAATTCCGCACGGTTTTTATGCATTTTTTATGCAGATTTGATTATTTTTATGTGTTTTTGTAAGCTAAATAAAGACATATTAACAAACAAAAAACAATTGTGATGTAATTTCCTTGTCTAACCTCTTCTTTTTCATTCGCCATTGGAGACCATAATATCATTACATACCATGTTCAAATATAATGTTTAACATAGTTAGCAAGGCCAAAAAAAGACATTTGTCCATCCAGTTCAGCGTATATTCCATCAGAATAAATCCCCAGATCTACATCCTTCTAAAGAACCTAATAATTTTAAGATACAATATTATTATTCTCAAGGAAGACATCCAGGCCTCTCTTGAACCCCACGACTGAGTTCTCCATCACCACCTTCTCAGGCAGGGAATTCCACATTGTCACTGCCCTAACAGTAAAGAATCCTCTTCTATGTTGGTGGAAAAACCTTCTTTCCTCCAGATGCAGAGAATGCCCCCTTGTGACCGTCACCTTCCTTGGTATAAACAGATCCTCGGAGAGATATTTGTATTGCCCCCTTGTAGACTTATACATGGTTATTAGATCGCCCCTCAGTCGTCTTTTTATTAGACTAAATAATCCTAATTTTGCTAATCTTTCTGGGTATTGTAGTTCTCCATCCCCTTTATTAACCCCTTAGTGATGGAGCCAATTTGCAGCTTAAGGAAAGACTAGAAGCAATGGGATGAAACTGAATGGGAGGAGACACAGATTAGATATTAGAAAAAACTTTTTGACAGTTAGAGTGATCAATGAGTGGAACAAGCTGCCACGAGAAGTGGTGAGTTCTCCTTCAATGGAAGTCTTCAAACAGAGGCTGGACAGATATCTGACTGGGATGATTTAGCGAATCCTGCTTTGAGCAGGGGGTTGGACCAGATGGCCCAGGAGGTCCCTTCCAACTCTACGATTCTATGATTCTAATGACCAGACCAATTTTTACAATTCTGACCACTGTCACTTTATGAGGTTACAACTCTGGACCACTTTAACGGATCCCGCTGATTCTGAGACTTTTTCTGTGACATATTTTACTTCATGTTAGTGGTAAAATTTCTTCGATATGACTTGTGTTTATGAAAAAAATGGTAATATGGCGGAAATTTTACATTTTTCAATTTTCAAACTTAATATTTATGCCCTTAAAAAGAGAGATGTCACAGAAAATACTTATTATGTAACATTTCCCACATGTCTACTTAACATCAGTACAATTTTGGAAAAAAATTTTTTGTTAGGAACTTATAAGGGTTAAAAGTTGACCAGCGATTTCTCATTTTTTAAACAAAATTTACAAAACCATTTTTTTAGGGACCACGTCACATTTGAAGTTGAAGTCACTTTGAGGGGTCTATATGACAGAAAATACCCAAAAGTGACACCATTCTAAAAACTGCACACCTCAAGGTGCTCAAAACCACATTCAAGAAGTTTATTAACCCTTTACATGCTTCACAGGAACTGAAGCAATGTGGAAGGAAAAAATTAACACAACTTTTTTTTTTTTTACAAACATTTCACATCAGAACCAATTTTTTTTTATTTTCACAAGTGTAACAAGAGAAAATGCAAAAAAAATGTGTTGTGCAATTTCTACTGAATACGCAGATACCCCATATGTGGGGGTAAACCACTGTTTTGGCGCACGGCAGGGCTTGGAATGGAAGGAGCGCTGTTTGACTTTTTCAATGCAGAATTGGCTGGAATTGAGATCGGACGCCATGTCGCGTTTGGAGAACCCCTGATGTGCCTAAACAGTGGAAAACCCCAAAAAGTGACATCATTTTGGAAACTAGACCCCTTAAGGAACTTATCTAGATGTGTGGTGAGCACTTTGAACCTCCAAGTGCTTCACAGAAGTTTATAACGTAGAGACATGAAAATATGAAATCGTATTTTTTCCACAAAAATGATATTTTCGCCCCCAAATTTTTATTTTCAAAAGGGTAACAAGAGAAATTAGACCCCTAAAGTTGTTGTGCAATTTGTCCTGAGTATGCCGATACCCCATATGTGGGGGTAAACCACTGTTTTGGCGCGCGGCAGGGCTTGAAATGGAAGGAGCGCTGTTTGACTTTTTCAATGCAGAATTGGCTGAAATTGAGATCGGACGCCATGTCGCGTTTGGAGAACCCCTGATGTGCCTAAACAGTGAAAACCCCCCTCAAGTGATACCATCTTGGAAACTAGACCCCTTAAGGAACTTAAGAACTTAAGAATTTTCTCACGCAGCGGTGCCGCAAGTGAGAGCACGAACTCGGGTGAACTCTCAGCGCGGCACAGTGATAGACTGCGGGAGGTTCCCATCCTGTCAGTGTATCACAGGAGGCTGGGTAGAGCAGTCACATTTCCTGATGTGACTGTTCTAAACGTGAGATCGTCGTGGGACACTCGGAAAGGTAAGTATATGTTGGCTTATTATTTTATTATTGTTGCAGGAGACGTGGGTGTCAAGGATTAAGTGTTTGGTATGATTTTTTTTTTGGTTTATAATTGAACACAGTCGCCGGATGATGGGACTACTATCCCATCATCGGTTCATGCTGTCACTGTTGTATGTGACAGCAGACATAGCCGGATCGGAGTATTAGTCTCCATCATATGTTGCCTGGCTACACAGACACGCACGCACATATTTTCTGCCCACACACTTCCTCCTTCCTTTCTGCAGCGTTTTTGGAACGCAACTCCTCGAAATCTGCAAACCTTTTTACACCTGCGGTTTTGCTGCAACTTTGACTGACTCAATGGAAGTCAATAGGTAAAGAAACACTGCAGTTTCCAAATAGAATAGACATGCTACGGAAAATAAAACGCTGCAAAATAGTGCGGAATTTTCTGCAGCCTGTGCACACCAATTCTGGATTCCCACTGATTAACATTGCTTGAGCAACCCTTTGCGGATTCGCAAAAAAATCTGCAACGTTTGCATATACCCTTTTAATGACCTACCATAAAAGAGAAAAAGCAGGACAAAGGTACAGCTGTATGACCTCGGGTTAATGAAGCTGCACACACATCAGGGAAAACGGGTGCCACTTCCAAGGAGTAAAGTCTGCATATCCATAGAGAAGAAAGAGGATAGGCACATACCGTCCCATGAAAAATAATCCTTTATTGTGGCATCAAGTTACCAACAGCAGGCAGCTAAAACCATGGAGCAAGTACAGATGACGATCGTTTCGCGCTTACATTGCGCTTCAACAGGTCATATGTAGGACAAAGCTCACAACATATTTAAAAGCAACCATTGCCCTTGTCCCACCCACCAAACATCAGGTGACAGCATCTCATTAATTATGAACAAGTGGAAAGCAAGAAAAAAAAAACCCACAAAAACACAGCCATGTTGATTTTATCATTGAAACCTGATGGACCTTGAGCACGAGTCCAAATAATCCATCTAGCCTCCTTTCTTAATTTATTTAGGTCCCCTCCTTGTGCAGGCATTTTAACGGTTTCAATCCCTGTGAACCGTAAAACTTCAGGATTACCTGCATGTTTTTTTCTTATATGTTCAATTAATCTCGGGACCCCATTACCTGAGGTGATGGAGTTAAAGTACTCACGGAAACGTACAAATAAGGGACGAATAGTCTTTCCAATATAGTGAAAACCGCATGGGCAAAAAACAACGTATACAACGTAATTTGTGCGGCATGTTATAAAATCTTGAACTTTATGTGAAATACCTCCCATCTGTAAATATTTAGTAGTAAGATGGAAGGAACAGAAAGAACAATTTCCGCATTTATGATTACCTACAGGCATATTTTTCTGCAACCAATCATTAGATTCAGTTTTTACACGATTGAAAACTAGAACATCTTTAATATTCTTAGTCCTCTTGTTGCCACAATAAAGGATTATTTTGCACGGGACGGTATGTGCCTATCCACTTTCTTCTCTATGGATATACCCTTATAATGCACTGATCATTGTAAATGAGCGTTCATAAACTTTGGCTTCACAATCCTCTTGCAGTGAAAACAGGCTGCAGTTCACAAGCAAAAACACTCTTTCATCAGGAAAATTATCATCGCAAAACTAGGACTCGGGCTGCCGAGAACTATGGCAGCCTATGCGTACTGAGCGATTGTTTACACAGACTAAAGTAAACTGACTATTAAAAGATTGCCAATCAGTAAAGGTTTACCCTCAGCGGTTAGTGTACCTGAAATGAAGACTAGAGGAGTCCAGCTATCATACATTATTCCACCCTATGGGTTAGTTTAGACTTGCAATGAAATCGGATGAGTGGAATCAGATTAAAAAAAAAAAAAAAAAAAAAAAAAAAAAAATCGGAATGCACTCCTGAGCCCAACGTTAGACTATGGGGCAGCACATATCTACAATTTTCTCATGCCATTCCAGCATGTGAAAACAATCAAAGCATGCTGCGATTGCATCCGAGTGCTGTGCAAGTCCTGCGGATGTCGGCAATGGAGAAATAAATTTTTCCATCTCCTCTGTACCTGTGATCCGATTCTCGCATGCAAGAGGATCAGAGCACAAATCACTGACACTCGTCTAAAGCTTGCAGCAGAGCTGGAGCAGAGTGTCATTATCACATCGCATCAGATTCTCTCACTTTGGTAGCCACATACGCTAGTGTGACTGTGGCCAAAATATAATCCCAGGAGTAGGAAGTGTGCCGTTCCCTCATGAAAGCTATTTCATGGTGTTGTCCACGTGGTCTCCTAACCAATCTCCGGCTTTCATTACTAGGGATGAGCGGACCCATGGAAATTCGGGTTCAGGTACCAAACACGAACTTTATTCCAAAGTTAAGTTCAAGTACCAGAACTGTACCTGAACGCTATTGAAAACAATTGGGACCTGAACTTTGGAGTTGGAAAATTCTCTCTCCTCCCGGACTTCTGGGAGCAGTGTTTGGAGTTTAGAACAGGACACTAAGCGTCCAATACAAACCTCAAACTTTTGGAGTTTCCTCATCCATATACATTACCTCCAAGACGGAAAGCAAATAGATGCTAAAGAGGATAGGCCTGCATTTATTGCTGTCCTGCTCTGCACCATGATAGCTTTTGAAAAAGGTGGTGTGGGGTAAATGGAACACCTGAAGCTGTGCACGTGGTTTGTATCCCAATGTCATTCAAAAGCTTTCTAATGGTTTGTTGTCACAAAAAGGGGTATGACCTTTGGCCAGCACATGGCTATCACATGTAGGGGGCTTAGCTTAGTTTTCCCACCGCTGACACAATGTGATAAAAACAGCAAGCTAGTCTTGACCTATCAATTTACTGCAGGGGGGCTTATTTTAGTTATCCCACCGCTGTCAACACTGTGTTACAAACTGCCAGGACTTATGTATATCCCACTTTCTAGTTCCGCTTTGGAACTTGCAGCTCTCCAGCGCCCCCCTCACCCTCAGGTCAGTCAGGGAACTGCAGCTAGGAGAATTAGTCGCCAGACAGGCCACTTGTTGTGCACTGGCTATTAGGCCCACTGCAGCGAGGGAATTATAAATGCTCTGGCCGCAGCGAATCAGCTTATAAAACCCGTTCCGTCACTGCCAGTGGTACCCAACTAGCCCAGAACACACTTCGCTGCCACCAGCTTCGATTTCTATATTAATATTTAAATTAATAAAGAGGGTCCGAAGCCAACACAAATTAGTAGCGTAATTAGCTTCAGGCACGTGGACATTCAGTATAGAACATGGAGACAAGCTAGTAATTTTATATTTTACTCCCAAAAAGGTAGGCAGCGTTTACAGAAGGTATAAAAAGATTTTACAATATGAGACAATTAAAATATGCACACATAAAAACAGGATTAAGACAGAAACACTCACATGGTACTTAGATCATTCCAGGATAACCAGGCTGGGGGGAGGGGTGAACATCAAAATGCATCAGAGGGTCTTGATGCAACAGCGTCCATGCAGCAACTGACTGGGTTGGGCTGGGGGAAAGTAGCTTATACTTCTGGGTCATGACACCACTAAAGTGGGTTGAGTCAACACCGCCCTCCCCTTTTGCCAGGGTGCACATTTTGGTCAGAAAACTCATAATAATCATAACTTGACTTGAGAACCTAGCAGAATAACAGCAGACCCATCATTCATCTTATATTGAAATTAGCTTTCTAATGATTCCAAACTTGGACTAGCTTATTCCACTCTGTTCAGGAGAACTCCATTTCTCGGGTTCTTCTGGTGCTAGAATTTAGCAAGAGGCACTGAAGCGAAGCTCTATTGAAGCACGTTTCAAATATGTATGTCATTTTTCTATCATAAACTGGCCTCGCATTATGTCCAAATGACTAGATTCTAATTATAGGCTATGGCAGAGCCAGCACATTTTTGAAAAGACAAAGGCATTCCTTTGGGAGGGGGACAAGGAAGAAGTGAGTGAGCCGGAGGGTCATGTTACAGAGCTAAGAAGAACACAAAGATGCAGTTGCTGGCAGGCTGAAAGGGGGGGAAAGGAGGGGGGGGGGTCGCTTGTCTCTGTGCAGCAGAAAGTTCTTGAAAAAGTGTAGAGAATGGAAGATTCCAGAAGGTGTGCTAATAAGGGAAATCATAGATCATTTCATACAGTATCGTGACATTTGTGTAGACCGTTTCACGCCTTACATAAGCCTAACGTCCAATTTCACTTACAGTACATAATGGCTCAGTACGCACCATTCTTCTAATCTGATTCAATCATGAAGAGGTTAGCCTTTGAGCATCTCTTGCTGTCATTTCAGTTTGTCATTGTTCGCCTAACCACTGGGACACGCAATGTTGACATCTTGGCCTACGCACATAGCAATCTGCCAGAGTGATTAAGGAAGATTTCTCAATTCAAAGATTCTGTCCCTCAGTTTGCAACAAGTTGTGATTACTGTTATGTTGAACTCAAGACAATCAGATTTTTTCAGGTGTAATGTAGCTGTCAGCGATGGAAAGATCTAGTGATGTCCCATCACTTACTATTGTAGGAAATACTTTTCATTTAGGCACCATTCACACGTCCGTGATTATCAATTAGTAAACGGATACAAAACGAATAGCACCTGTTGTATTTTGTGTTCCATCAGGAACTCATTAATAGACATGAGGTTGGACCAAACTCTAGACAAGAAAAAAAAAAAAAAAAAAACAACTCCAGCGTGTATACTGAGAAAAGTTAAAATTCCAGTTTAATTCAAAACATCACTAAAAAATATGTAACTCCATTACTGAGTAGTACACGATGGATGGAATACCCGGTATAACCAACGCGTTTCAAATAATAAAGGTCTTAGTCATGGTATGTACTTCGATACCAGTCATGGAATCTAAGTACATACCATGACCAAGACCTTTATTGGTTGAAACGCGATGGTTATACCGGGGATTCCATCCATCATTTGTACTACTCAGTAATGAGTTACATATTTTTTAATGATACTTTGAATTAAACTGGAATTTTAACTTCTCAGTATACACTGTGATAAAACACTCTCACATATCCCCCCCCTCTGCTCAGACCACTCCGGTCGAGCAATGACACCCGCCAAACAGTGCACTCGGGACAGGGCATCTGCATTCCCCATCTGTACCCCTGGGCGGTGCTCCACCGTAAAAGTGTAGGCCTGCAGGGCAAGGAACCACCGGGTCACCCGGCTATTCCGTTCCTTGTTCAAGTGCATCCACTTGAGAGGGGCATGGTCAGTGATCAGCCTGAACTTTCGGCCCACCAGGTAATATTTGAGCGCCTCTAGAGCCCACTTAATGGCTAGGCACTCTTTCTACGACTGCATACTTTTGCTTATGTTTGTTCAGCTTCCTGCTGAGATAGAGGACTGGGTGTTCCACTCCGTCCTTCACTTGTGACAGTACGGCCCCGAAATCGGTATCAGAGGCATCCGTTTGTACCACAAACTCGCTGCAGAAGTCCGGAGTCACCAATACTGGTTGAGAGCAAAGTGCCCGTTTTAGGCTATGGAAGGCTTCTTCAGCCGCTAAACTCCATTTAATCATGACGGAGTCTTTCCCTCTTGTAAGATCCGTCAGGGGGGTAGCGATGGCTGCAAAATTGGGTATGAACCGGCGATAATAGCCGGCGATCCCCAGAAAGGCTTGCACCTGCTTCTTGTTGACAGGTTGTGGCCAGTCCTGAACCGCCTGAATCTTATCGAGCTGGGGTTTAACAATACCCCTCCCAATTACATACCCCAAATACCGGGCTTCTTAAAGCCCGATGTGACATTTCTTGGGGTTCGCGGTTAGACCTGCCTCCCACAGGTCGTCAATCACAGCTTGTACTTTCTGGAGATGAGTCTCCCAGTCCAAGCTGTAAATGACAATGTCCTCTAAATAGGCCGAAGCGTACCGCCTATGGGGCCTCAGGACTCGATCCATGAGTCACTGGAAGGTCGCCGGTGCCCCGTGCAGGCCAAACGGCATATACACATACTGAAATAAACCTTCCGGCGTAGCAAATGCCGTCTTTTCTCTGGCAGCCTCAGCCAGAGGGATCTGCCAATACCCCTTTGTTAGATCTAGGGTCGTAATATACCGGGCTTTTCCTAACCGATCTATTAGCTCGTCGACCCGGGGCATAGGGTAGGCATCAAAATTTGAGACCGCATTCAGTTTCCTGAAGTCATTGCAGAACCGGATGGTGCCGTCCAGTTTAGGAATTAGCACAATCGGGCTGGACCAAGCACTGTGCGATTCCTCAATGACTCCTAACTCTAACATTGCCTTCACTTCTCAGGAAACGGCTTCACAGCACGCTTCCGGGATTCGGTAGGGTTTTACGTGAACTGTGACACCAGGTTCCGTTACGATGTCATGTTTCATTAGCGTAGTCTGCCCGGGTTTTTCTGAGAAAAACTTTTGGTTTTGAAGTAGAAACTGCCTGACCTCAGTCTTTTGCTGCTCCGAGAGAGTCTCTGCAACCCGTACCTCCGGTACAGTATGCGAGCAGACGGGACGGGCAACCTCCGCTGACAAGGCAGACCGATCTTTCCAGGGTTTTATCAGATTTACATGATAAATCTGTTCAGGTTTCCATTTCCCTGCCTGGTATACTTTGTAGTTTACTTCACCAACTCTTTCCTTAATCTCAAAGGGGCCCTGCCACTTTGCCAGGAACTTTCTGTCCACCGAGTGGCATAATCCAAGATGACCAGGATATGTTGGTGTCCACGCGCAGACCGTGGAAGGGGCCCAACTAAATCCATCCCAATCCTCTCAAACGGGACCGCAATAATAGGTAGGGGTACCAAAGGGCTACAGAACCGGGGCTTAGGCGCAGAGACTTGGCAGTCAGGACAAGACTCACAATATACACGAATATCGTGATGCATGCCTGGCCAAACAAAACAGTGTAATATCCTTTCGGTGGTTTTCTGGACACCCAGGTGACCTCCCATCACATGTCCGTGGGCCAGGTCCAGCACCTGCCGCCGGTAGGGTTTTGGCACGACTAATAGTTGCACCGTGTCTTCCCCCTTTTTCTCTGATAGAGTAAATCATTCTCCAGAACCATGTAAGGATATGCCAGCCTAGAGCCAGGTTCTACGGGTACCCCATTTATCACTTTTACATTTGTCCTATCCTGAGAAAGGGTAGGATCCTTTATTTGCTCGCTTTGGAAGTCATCTTTCTGAACTTCCAAATCCGGCAAACGGGGAGGTGGACGGCTGTCGGCCTCCTCCTCTTCCCTGGTCTCCTCCGTATCACCCGCCATGACTGAAAACGGGAACTGCAGGTCATTTCCAGCAGACTCTTCCTCCGAGTCTTCCGGGGAGACCTCTTCCAGGGGTTCGGGACCCACACGCACCCTGGGAGAAGAATCATGTACACTATTACCCTGGGGTATCAACTGATTCTCCCACAATTGCCAGAAGTGGGGAAAATCCCGGCCCAGGATAACATCATGCAATAACGCCGGGACGAGTCCCACTTTATGTTGCACAGACCCATAGGAAGTAGTAATGCGTATGACCGAGGTGAGGTACGAACAGGTGTCTCCATGCACACACGTTACAGAAAATTTGTCTGATGGTCCAGTCGGGGCTGACACCAGACTGGCCTTCACCAGAGTCACCACACTTTCCGAGTCTAACAATGCCACCACATTTTTTCCCTCAACAGTTAAATCACACAAGTGTTTTTCCACCTCCTTTTGACCAGCATTCACACTCACTACCCGTGCAACCATAGACATGCGGTTTTTAGAGTCTGTGACGTCGCACTGCATGGGTTCAGTAGTGGACAGTTCGCAACAATGTGTCCCATCTCTTGGCAGCGGAAACACCTAACGGGCCCCTTGCTTAGACCATAGTTCGTTACTCTCGGCCTTGCAGTGCGGGCAGTCCCGTTTTCCTCCCCCACTGTCTTAGGGATTTTTCCATCTCCCCTACTCCCTGGAACAGTCTTACCAGTTCCACGTGGAGACGATGAAAAACGAGGTGGGGTAGCGTCGTCTCGGAGTACTTCCGCCACGGAGTAACGTTCTACCAGATCCACCAGATCTGCTGTCGTAGGATTTCCATGGCTTACCCACTTCCTCAGGGCTGGCGGTAGAGCTCTCAGGTACTTGTCCATGACGACTCTCTGGATTATCTCTGGCGCTGTAAACACCTCGGGTTGTAGCCACTTCTTCGTCACGTGGATCAGGTCGAACATCTGTGACCGCGGTGGTTTATCCGGCTGATAAGTCCATTGATGCACACTCTGTGCACGGAGCGGTCGTCACTCCCAGCCGGGCCAAGATCTCGGCTTTCAGTTTGTCAAAGTCCTGCACAGCTTCAGGCTCTAAGTCATAATAAGCCTTTTGGGCCTCACCGGAAAGAAAAGGGGCGATCAGGCCGGCCCATCGTGCCTTCGGCCATTTTTCTCGCACCGCAGTCCGTTCAAACGTGGTCAGGTATGCCTCGACGTCATCTTCGGTTGTCATCTTCTGCCAGTACCGACTCACGTGAATCACTCTCGACTCGGCTTCCAGGTTAACCTCATGTAGGCTTGCCAGGCGCTGCGCCACCTGCTGGAGAAGCGAACGATCGGTAGCTGTCATGTCCACCAACTCCTTCAGCTGGGCCATAATCACCCGATTAGCTTCTTGCTGGATGGCGGTGGACTGTACCAGCGCTTTCACCACGTCCTCCATGCTCAAGCTTGCAACGTGATGCCCGCGTTCTCCACCACAATGTGATAAAACACTCCGGGATCGCCTTTGCTGGGGTCAAAGGTCACGTGCGTTCAGCATGAAACTCAGGCGCAGAGCTGGGATTCGGGTATAACTGACACTGGGTCAGGTTTATTAACGGTGAAAGCAATGCATAAAGGAAATAAAACAAATCCTTGCCTGTCCGGCACTAACTAAACAAGGTACAACCTAACTACCAACTGGCGGGCTTCTCCCGTCCAGCCAAACCACAGTTGCAGTGGGCACTGCTTTCACTTACGTGTCTCTCACACAGACAGGCTCTCTGTGTTCCCAGGCTGAGACACACAACCACCTGGCATCCTTTTATATCCGCCTCCCATTATTCATTAGTAACCAGGTGCGATACTGACCAGACTAGGCCACATAGGAAAGGTATCTGGGCGAGATATACCTGCCCTCATCCACTATTCCCACATGATTCTCACAACACGCTGGAGTTTTTTTTTTTTTTTTCTTTCTTCACTTTGGACTGCGCCCATGATCAAGGTGCCTTTTATGATCATACTAACGACCAAAATTCAGAAGGGTGAATTTACATGCAGATTTGTTGTAGAAATTTCTGAGACTAAAAATCTGCTGCATATATGCAAATGTTTTTTTTTTGTTGAGGTTTTTGTATATGGGGAATTTTTACATTTTACATGGATGGTAAAAGCTGAAGCACTGATGAAAATCCAAAACACTGATGGAACTCAAAACATTTTTTTTGTACGTGAACAAACGTGGACATCTAAATGAGGCCTAAGCATACCGAGGGTGGATGCTGTAGAACAATCTGAAACAATCCCAATCAGATTAATCAAATGTTAATTTGCAAAGAACATAGATAGATTTAGAAGTGGCAGATTTTGTTTAAAAAATGTCTACTACCTTCCTATCATTTATGTTAGTTGAACTAGTAAAAAGGCAATTCACTGAGGTAGTGACGTTGGTAGATGGAACATGGAACAATGGGGTCTACTAGAGAAAGGGCCTTGGAATACAAGTTAACATTAACAGGATTAGATTTATTCATTTAATTAGAGTATTACCACCCTCCAAAGACGTTTTTCTAAGAAAACATCCTGAACACTGAATAAATTGCCGGAACAGATGAGGCCTATATACCTCAAGACCTAATAGATCACATGCTTTTACATTCTACACCATCCATGATCTCTGAATAGTATTTTCCATAATATAAAGAAATTTGGACAATCATGAACAATGCGGCTAAGTTCACATTAAAACTTGGCTGAGCTGCGGAGGGCTGCGTACTTCTTCCGCAACACGTTGCGTTTGTGCGTTTGGTGGGCACGTCAAAACGACGCATCTTCATACATCCACATGTCCTGCGTGCCCAATGTTTAAGATTGGTACGCAGGACGCATGCAGAAGTAGGCGGAGTTAAACGGAAGTGCGGAAGTAGGCGGAGCTTAAGGGAGGAAGTACGCAGCCCTCCGCAGCTCAGCCAAAGGCTAATGTGAAACCGGCCTAAGAACACCCATTTTTTATATTAACAAATGCACTCAAGAAATTCTGAAAATTATATACATTGTTTATTTTGCACACAGGTTTGGTACAAGCTGGAAGGAAATATGTTGATTTTATAAATTTATTCAGGGTACAATACTAAGCAGTTCAACAAAGTGGTGAAAAACACAAAATTCATATGCTGTAAATGTAAAATCATCAGAATTCATAGAAGATGAAAAAGCATGATTTACATAAATCACAACCAACACCAGTCCATCCTACAACTGGATCGGGGACAGCCTAGACTGGGGTTTAACTTCATACAGGTGGAGCAGCATTTAATAACGTCAAGTAATCTATCCTTCCATAAAGTGTCCTGTCCTCACAGCCAGTATTAGTAATAATGAACATTTCTATCACTTGTAGAAACCATCTTTATTAATTATTGGAAAATGTGGCACCAATTGAGGCTGAAGGCTTATAGTCAGAGTACAGGTTCATGAACAGGACCATGTCACAGGTCACGGTGTGTAATATGTGTAATAGGCTTATGCACTTCTACATACAATGGTTCCATACAGCACTTAAAGAGGACCTGTCAAGGTCAAATGTGGCCAGTTTTTGCTCTTATTTTATTCCTGCTCTGTCAAATTGGGCTTTGTTTTTTAAGTTCTGCAAAAACTGGCCTTATTTAACCTGGTGACAGGTCCTCTTTGAAAGGCTGTGCTCATTGTGACACAATTACAGCTTATAAATTACCTATATAAACATTATAATTATGGACCAGTGCAATATAGTCTTCTCCAGTATAGTATTCACATTTCTACTGGTAGTAATCCACAAATACTGGCCTGTTTACACACGTGCAGTACGCTCATACCCATCTGGGAGATCTCTTGTAGTATCACACACAGTGTGTGCGAGATTTGTTGGGGCCCGATTATTGCTCAACCAAGGCAGTGATTTGAGAGAAATGATAGATATTTGGAGAGAAGCACACTTCCATGATAGTTTATACAAGTATGCCAGTGCTGCATTATCCCCCCCATCCTGTGTGTTGGGATCCAATCCAGCCCAAAGCAGAAGAATACTACCAAAACAAAGTGGCAGATTACATCTTAATGTGCTATATATTAATGCAACGCTGGGCCTTTGTGTTTTACATTTTTATTTTTTTTAATTAAACAGTAATAAGACATTTTGGGCCATTAAAGTGGAGCAAACTCAGAAAGACTATAAAATATAAAACTCAAAGCATGGGATCCCCATCTATGTGTGTTTTTCTACATCTACATTCAAAAATGGTTAACCACAATTATTCTTTACAGCACTGCTATGACATATCTACTCTGTGCATTCAAGACGTCTGAATACTTTCCAGGGCTGTGGAGTCGGTAAGCCAAATCTCCGACGCCAACTCCTCAATTTCCATGTCACCGACTCATGCTTCACAGCCCCAATACTTTCTGTAACTTTTCATATGCAATCGTGCAGGCTTAGAATATGTTCCCATGAAAATTTTGGAGCAGAAACAAACTACTGCTTCAAAAAACACCCAAAATACTTGGAATAGGCTTTTTATTGATTTCAATGGGAAATCGACATTGCTGTTCATATAGTATCTTTGATGCAGATTCCTTTCAGAATCTGCACCAAGCTAGACACTGAAGTCAAAAACTGCAAAAAATAAAATATGGATTTTTGATGTGGATTTCACTTGAAAAACTAAATCAGATTTTTTCACTTCAAGATACTTCATGTGACTATAAACATGGAAAGTCAGAATAGAACACATTTCTGGTACATCTTTCCACATGCAAATGGCTCCATAATGTTTCTAATTGCCCAATCTGTGGGTCCTCTGTAGACAGGTTTAATATATAATCTTTTTAGATTTTTTATTTTTTATTCACCAATAGAAATTGTAAAAAATTCATCGTGTCCCAGAACACTATGGAGGTGGTGTCATATTTGCCAAGTTTTGTACCTTTACTGTGGATAAAAATCCTTCTATATCTATATTACACCACCAGCCTAATACGGTATAGTGAAACACAAAAAGGACAACGTGAACAGCAGCACCTCGGATTTATGCATTTACAATTTATCTAAAAACAAGCCTGCTTTATACATGTGTTATTTATTCCAAAAGTCATTCACATCAGTTTCTTAGAGCTAAATGGATTAGAAATATAGTGAATGTATGGAAATATTTACATTGTATTCCACCTGGACAATTACATTGGTGCTCATCACAATATACCAAGCTAAATCATGACCTGCTTACAAGGCGAAATTGAAAAATATAAAAAAAATGTCCCCGGTCCTATCTGATACAGCCCACTGCTGCTAAGAAGCAGAATTATTTTGGACATCTAAGGCCTTATTCATACGGATCATTTTGTCCATAAAGTAGGTCCACATTTATGTTCTGAGTCTTTAAGTTTAGCCATAGATAGAACTTTCCTCAAAGTATATTTATGTATGTACCCATTCTACACAAGGTAAGGCAGTTATTACACAGCCATTTAAAGCGCATAATACACTGCTATATCTCTGCCTCAAGAACAACGGCTGGAGTCAAACCACTGTAAAACAGATCTCAATATCAAAATGAAAAAATGACCCCTACAAAGTGGCCTTTGTATTATTAGGCTGCATTCACAAGTCTGTGTTGTGTCTTTCTCGGAACACATATATCAAAGCACATGGACCTATAATGTGTTTGATACACACACCCCTTAGTCTTATCCGAATTGCAGAAAAATGTAAGACATCTTTAATACTTTGGTTTCCCATCAGAGCTCCTTTTTTGACTTATTGCTTGTTGAGTCAATGGATAAAAAAAAGGCCAAAAAAAAAGTTCAATCTACCTGCTTCAGTTAAAAAAAAAAAAAAAACAAACAAAAAAAAAAAAAAAGCCCACCCGGTTGATATAAAAAAAAAGACAAAAAAAACAAAAAACACATCGAGACAGGGATGCAAATCAGAAAGAAAACTTAAAGCCTTCCAACCGGCATCTCACAGGTTTCCATAGACTATTAGTCTAGTCTGATTTGCAAAACAAGATCAGAGTACGTGCTGTTCCGAGTCTCACGGAGCCACAATATTAATGGATGTGTGAATCCATCCATTCTACTCTGAGTTTAAGTGCTGCCTGTTATTCTCAACCTTTCTTCAGGAGCAAATTAACTACCCGATTTGTATGGCATAAAACATTTCTTAACAAAACTTACGCTGCATTTACAAATCCATATTTGACGGATGAAGTAGCTGAAACCAACATTTTAACTCCTGTGTGTTCTGTTTAGCAGTTTTTTTTCCCCTCTATCATGTTTTTTCTAAACTGATATCGCAATGGACCAGTTAAAAATGGATGAAAAGTAGAGGTGGGAGAGGCGTGACATCAAGGCTTGTCTAATTCATTATGAGCTCTGGCATTCCTTAATCCAGAAAACCCACGACAATCAGGGTCTGGAGTAAGGCTTCTGAAGTTGCACATGGAAATGCACAGCACTTATCACCGCCCCCGATTCATTGAAAGGCGGGCACCTCTTGATGAGGGGGGCGTGTATGAGTCATGCTCCTGATTCATGAATGTCGTCGAGAAAATCACCGGTCTAGATGACTCAGCCACAGATCTTAAAAGAAAAGATCAAACACCGTGCCCCTGATTCATGAATACTTTTGTACACTAGTCTTAATGAAGGAAACGATGGAGTAAGATACACAAAATTTACTAAGAGGCATATGCCTCAATGATTTTGACCCATCTTTCTATGGATGCATACCACCGCCAGGAATGTGGCTTGCATACATTACCGTTGTTTGCCCCACTTGTGTGTAAATTATGATGAATTGGCTGGGTGTGCTTGGCCACACCCCATCCTAGCTCTACCCAATTTTCCAAAAGTCACCTATAATTGGTGTAAACAAAACAAAAACAAAAAAAAGACAGAAGTCGTGACACTTTGGCACAACTTTACACTAAAACTCTGGCAAAAACTGCTTGATGAATTAGGGTGTATGGGTCGGTGTGCTAGCAGATTTAAAAATGGACAGCAGGCCAAGTAATAAAGAAAATCAGCCAGTCACAGTGAAACAGCATCCTGAAGTTGTGCAAGGTTCTAGCATTTTCATTGGTGTACTCAAAAAAGCCTTTCTGAATCGTGACTTTCCCGTGCGATTATAGACACCCAACTCTAACCAGTTCAGTATTACACATCCATGGCCTTAAATCCGTAGCACATCACCTGTGTCGCTGCAGCATTCAGATTTAACACTTTTCATGCACTTAAAGAGTTTAGTGAATTCTGGGTAAATGGTGTGGACTACAAGCCATGGGGTACTGCCAATTGCAATAGCTTGCCCTTCCATTTTTTGCTCCAAGTCAAGTACCGGAAGGTTATGTGCTCACTATACATCGATTATGAATAAATAAGCACAAGGTTCTGCAACGCAAATTATACTACTCAATGACTATTGTTAAATTTGGCTTATAACGCAAGTCTCTTACAACCTACAATTTTATATTCAAAGTAAAGGCTGCAAAATCTTAAAAGAGAAGTGGTATATTTCTATTCACATTCTTTATACAGAAAATACAGTAGCTGTACAGGAGGTCGCCCTTCTTGTAATCCTCTTTTGCGCTTAAGCTCAATTTCCATATGTTACTGTAACATACACCAAAGCCCCCTTATTTACCTTAGTAAATGCAGGAAAAATTATAGCACAGGGGGCAATCCTCCTACTGTTAACAAAAACAAAGGCTAATATTTCACCCCTAAATAGAGGAAAACTTAGGGAGACAAAAACCTAGTAATTAAATAAGGGAAAAAATTAGAAGGCTACCTTATATTTAGGCATCTCAAAAACTGGGGAGAAATCAAATTAAAACTATTGCTGCAAATTAAACCTTAAGCAGCGACAAGACCCTAACCCTATAGAAACCAGCATTTTCTATTACATAATGTGCACATGTTGCTTTTCAACTTCAGTTCCAATTATACATATAACAATTAACAGTATTTGTCCATCTCCTTTTCACCATTCTTCACAGTGTAATCAGATCAACCAAATTGCCTTTAGGCGGCGTCATACTGTCCGGGAAGAAGTTGACAAGCGTATCAAAGAGTTGTGTCCTCTGAGCGTATGTGTGATCCACATCTGAGCACCCTGTGCATTAAAAAAAAGGCAAGTTTTCAGTATACTGTGAGAAAAAAAAGCCAGTAAGACAGCTACATAAGCGGTGGGGTTCATATCTGTCACTCCATTTTGCCTAATTACTACAATATAGTAGTAATACACTATATTAAAAAAAGGATCAATAATCAGAGGACTAAAAAAATAAAGTAAAAAAAAAGTGTACCGCCACATCCTTAAAAGTATGGGCTCTCAAAACATAAAACTAAATGACCTGCATAGTAAACACTGTAAAGAAAAAAAAAAAAATTGAAATATGTTACATTAACCAGTTGTCACACCTATCTTAAAATTCCAAAAAAAGCTGTCAAATTCTCTTGTATACCAAAATAGTTTTTGTACAAAATCAAACTGAGACGCTAAAACAAGTCCTTAAAGCAACAAAAATAAAAATAAATCTATGGGGTCTTGGAGAGCAGATAATATTTTTTCTTTGTCTTTCCATTAAATTTTTTTTAGGGAAAAAAAAAAAATAATCACACAAAGTTGTGGCCATAATTGTAGCAACTTGAAACTCATGTTCCCAAGTCATTATATGAACAAGGTGAAAAAATTCAAAAACAATTGGGCATTTTTTTTTTCCTTAACCATGTCTCCACACTTAGCATTTTTTTCCGTTCTCAGTATGGCTGTGTGCACACACAGCGTTTTTTTTAAGCGGATTTGCCAATATATCCGCTATAATAACGCTAAAAATAAGCTTCCCATTCATTTCTATGCATTTTGCACTTTTTGTGCATATTGATGCGTTTTTTTCCGCAAAAAAAAACGCTTTGCGGTAAAAAACGTAGCATGCACATTCATTTCGCGGATTTCTGGGAAGGGAGTTCGGTTTTTAAGCAGAAATTTTCTGCTACATGTGCACATAGCCTACAACGTATGGAAAAATGGTGTCACTCAAACCTACAACTTGACACCAAAAAATATGCACTTATATAGCTATAAATAAGTTATGAATATAGGAAGAAGGGGAGGAAAAAATATAAGTGCAAGCAATAAAATTGGTTGCAGAGGAAAGGTGTTTAAGGAAAGATCAGCTTTACACTTACTAGAGTAGAATGTTTTTAAAATCCCAACATTAATTGCTGAGAGAGATTATATATACAGTACATATATACAGTACATACACACACATACATACACAGTGCCTTGCGAAAATATTCAACCCCCTGGAACTTTTCAACATTTTCCCATATATCATGCTTCAAACAAAGATACTAAATCTAAATTTTTGGTGAAGAATCAACAACAAGTGGGACACAATTGTGAAGTTGAACGAAATTTATTGGTTATTTTAAATTTTTGTGGAAATTCAAAAACTGAAAAGTGGGGCGTGCAATATTATTCGGCCCATTTACTTTTAGTGCAGCAAACTCACTCCAGAAGTTCATTGTGGATCTCTGAATGATCCAACGTTGTCCTAAATGATTGATGATAAATATAATCCACCTGTGTGTAATCAAGTCTCCATATAAATGCACCTGCTCTGTGATAGTCTCAGGGTTCTGTTTGAAGCACAGAGAGCATCATGAAGACCAATGAACACAACAGGCAGGTCCGTGATACTGTTGTGGATAAGTTTAAAGCCAGATTTGGATACAAAATGATTTCCAAAACTTTAAACATCCCAAGGAGCACTGTGCAAGCGATCATATTGAAATGGAAGGCGTATCATACCACTGCAAATCTACCAAGACTCGGCCGTTCCTCTAAACTTCCATTTCAAATAAGGAGATGACAAATCCGAGATGCAGCTAAGAGGCCCATGATCACTCTGGATGAACTGCAGACATCTACAGCTCAGGTGGGACAGTCTGTCCATAGGACAACAATCAGTCGAACACTGCACAAATCTGGCCTTTATGGAAGAGTGGCAAGAAGAAAGCTATTTCTCAAAGATATCCATAAAAAGTGTAGTTTAAAGTTTGCAACAAGCCACATGGGAGACACACCAAACACGTGGAAGAAGGTGCTCTGGTCAGATGAACCCAAAATCGAAGGCTAAACGATTGGTTTGGCGTAAAGGCAACACAGCTCATCACCCTGACCACACCATCCCCACTGTCAAACATGGTGGTGGCAGCATCATGGTTTGGGTCTGCTCTTCTTCAGCAGGAACAGGGAAGATGGTTAAAATTTATGGGAAGATGGATGGAGCCAAATACAGGACCATTCTTGAAGAAAACCAGTTGGAGTCTGCAAAAGACCTGAGACTGTGATGGAGATTTGTCTTCCAACAAGACAATGATCCCAAACATAAAGCAAAACCTACAATGGTTCACAAGTAAACGTATCCAGGTGTTAGAATGGCCAAGTCAAACTCCAGACCTGAATTCAATCGAGAATCTGTGGAAAGAGCTGAAAACTGCTGTTGATAAATGATCTCTATCAAACCTCGCTGCGCTCAAGCTGTTTGCCAAGGAAGAATGGGCAAGAATTTCAGTCTCTCGATGTACAAAACCGATACATACCCCAAGCGACTTGCAGCTGTAATCGCAGGAAAAGGTGGGGCAACAAAGTGTTAAGTTAAAGAGGCTGAATAATATTGCACGCCCCACTTTTCAGTTTTTGAATTTCCACAAAAATTTTAAATAACCAATATATTTTTTTCCAACTTCTCAATTGTGTCCCACTTGTTGTTGATTCTTCACCAAAAATTTACATTTGGAATCTTTATGTTTGAAGCATGATAATTGGGAAAAGGTTGAAAAGTTCCAGGGTGCACAGAATACTTTTCGCAAGGCACTATATATATATATATATATATATATATATATATATATATATATATATATATATATATACACACATACATACACATAGAGAGAGAGAGAGAGAGAGATCTATATATACACACTATCGAGATCACATCTCACCACCTGCGCACTTGACTCGATCCCATCCCACTTCATCCCAAACCTCACCACAGTCTTCATCCCAACTGTAGCCCATCTCTTCAACAACTGGTGTTTTCCCCTCATGCTTCAAACATGCCTCAATCACATCCATCCTCTTTATCTAGCCATCGCCCCGTATCACTTCTCCCCTCTACCTCAAAACTACTGGAACAACATGTCCATTTCCAACTGTCCTCCCACCTCTCTTCTTGCTCCCGCTTCGACTTCTTACAATAGGGCTTCCAGCCGCACCACTCTACTGAAACTGCCCTAAGTAAAGTCACCAATGACCTGCTGACTGCCAAAGCCGTGGGACACCACTCTGTCCTCCTTCTCCTTGACCTGTTCTCAGCCTTTGACACAGTGGACTACTCCCCATTACTACAGACCCTCTCATCTCTTGGCATCACAGACATTGCACTATCTTGGATCGCATCATACTTAAAAGACCAGACATTCAGTGTTTCCCACTCACATACCACCTCCTCACCCTCGCCCCCTATCTGTCGGAGCCCCATAAGGTTCAGCCCTAGGGCTCCTGCTTTTCTCCATTTACACCTTCGGACTGGGACAGCTCAGAATCTCACGGCTTGGGGTATCAACTCTATGCTGATGACACACAGATCTACCTCTCTGGACCAAATATCACCTCCCTACTAACAAAAATCCCACAATGTCTGTCCTCTATTTCATCCTTCTCTGATAGATTACTAAAACTTAACATGGACAAAACAGAATTAATCATCTTTCCCCCATCTCTCGACTCTCTCAACAAACCTATCCATTAAAGAAAATGGCTGCTCACTCTACCCAGTTCCACAAGCTTGCTGCCTCGGTGTAATCCTTGACTCTGATCTCTCCTTCAAACCACATAACCAAGCCCTTTCCACCTTTTGTTGACTTCAACTCAAAAACATCTCCCTGATCCATACATTCCTCAACCTAGAAACTGCAAAAACTCTAGTGCATGCCCTTATCATCTCCAGTTTTGACTACTGCAAACTCCTGCTGTATGGCCTCCCCTCTAATCTATCTTAAACTCTGCTGCCTGACTAATCCACCTATCACCCCGCTATTCCCCGTCCTCTCCTCTCTGTCTGTCCCTTCACTGGCTCCCCATTACCCAGAGACTCCAGTTCAAAACCCTAACCATGGCATACAAACCCATCCACAACCTGTCTCCTCCATACATCTGTGACCTCGTTTCCAGGGACCTACCAGCATGCAACCTCCGATCCTCACAAGATCTCCTTCTCGACTCCCCTCTTATCTCTTCTTCCCAACTCCCCCCTCTTATCTCTTCTTCCCACAATCGCATACAAGATTTCTCAAGTACATCCCCCTCCTCTAGAACTCTCTACCCCAACACATCAGACTCTTGCCTACCATGGAAACCTTCAAAAGGAGGAACCTGAAGACCTACCTCGTCAGACAAGACTACAACCTGCAGTAACTACCGATCCAGATCTGCCCTCACCTATTGTATCCTTACCCATCCCTTGTAGGTTGTGAGCCCTCACGGACAGGGTCCTCTCTCCTCCTGTAACTGTCGTGACTTGTAATGATTAAGATTACTGTACTTGTTTTTTATTATGTATACCACTTCCTCACATGTAAAGCACCATGGAATAAATGGCGCTATAAAAATAAATATCTCAATCTCTCCCTCTCGATCTCTATTGCCATTGCTATTACTATATTGCCATAATACTGCATCATGGATAGTGGTTTATTACTATACAGCCATTGATGAATTAAAACATTTTTAAAATAATTTAACTTACCCAACGGTGTGAAATCTTTGTTAGATTTAAAAAGTGCAGAAGGAAGAAGCTGAAACTGTACAAAAAAAAAAAATATGTTATTCACAGTTAGTATGCAATCCAGGTCATAAACAAATTCACATAATTCCAGCTTCAAGGTGTATAAATCATTAAAAGTTCTTCCAAACAATTAAACATTATATAAGCATTCTGTTCTCTTTAGGATAGTAGGAGATGGAATATTGCACAAAGGTAAGCTCTAGGCAAATAAATATCTGAACACAGATTCCATGAAGGAAGCAGGTAAATCACACAAAGAACAATTTAAGTTGACTTTCAGCTTTTTATTTGAGAAAATGATTAGTGCGATGTGGGCAAAAAAAACGCTAAAAGAATGTTATTTGATACTAGCTGAAGACGCACAGTACAGACCAAGAGTTTGGACACACCTCATTCAAAGAGTTTTCTTTATTTTTATTTTCATGACTATGAAAATTGTAGATTCACTCTGAATGCATCAAAACTATGAATTAACACATGTGGAATTATATAATTAACCAAAAAGTGTGAAACAACTGAAAATATGTCTTATATTCTAGGTTCTTCAAAGTAGCCACCTTTTGCTTTGATTACTGCTTTGCACACTCTTGGCATTCTCTTGATGAGCTTCAAAAGGTAGTCACCGGAAATGGTTTTTACTTCACAGGTGTGCCCTGTCAGGTTTAATAAGTGGGATTTCTTGCCTTATAAATGGGGTTGGGACCATCAGTTGTGTTGTGCAGAAGTCTGGTGGATACACAGCTGATAGTCCTACTGAATAGACTGTTAGAATTTGTATTATGGCAAGAAAAAAGCAGCTAAGCAAAGAAAAACAAGTGGCCATCATTACTTTAAGAAATGAAGGTCAGTCAGTCCGAAAAATTGGGAAAACTTTGAAAGTGTCCCCAAGTGCAGTGGCAAAAACCATCAAGCGCTACAAAGAAATTGGCTCACATGAGGACTGACCCAGAAAAGGAAGACCAAGAGTCACCTCTGCTGTGGAGGATAAGTTCATCTGAATCACCAGCCTCAGAAATCACAGGTTAACAGCAGCTCAGATTAGAGACCAGGTCAATGCCTCACAGAGTTCTAGCAGCAGACACATCTCTACAACAACTGTTAAGAGTAGACTTTGTGCAGCAGGCCTTCATGGTAAAATAGCTGCTAGGAAACCACTGCTAAGGACAGGCAACAAGCCGAACAGACTTGTTTGGGCTAAAGAACACAAAGAATGGACATTAGACCAGTGGAAATCTGTGGTTTGGTCTGATGAGCCCAAATTTGAGGTCTTTGGATCCAACCACCGTGTCTTTGTGCGACGCAGAAAAGGTGAACAGATGGACTCTACATGCCTGGTTCCCACCGTGAAGCATGGAGGAGGTGGTGTGATGGTGTGGGGGTGCTTTGCTGGTGACACTCTTGCGGATTTATTCAAAACTGAAGACATACTGAACCAACATGGCTACCACAGCATCTTGCAGCGGCATGCTATTCCATGCGGTTTGCGTTTAGTTGGACCATCATTTATTTTTCAACAGGACAATGACCCCAAACACACCTCCAGGCTGTGTAAGGGCTATTTTACCGAGAACGAGTGTGATGGGGTGCTACGCCAGATGACCTAGTCTCCACAGTCACCAGACCTGAACCCAATCGAGATGGTTTGGGCTTGAGCTGGACCACAGAGTGAAGGCAAAAGGGCCAACAAGTGCTAAGCATCTCTGGGAACGCCTTCAAGACTGTTGGAAGACCATTTCCGGTGACTACCTCTTGAAGCTCATCAAGAGAATGCCAAGAGTGTGCAAAGCAGTTATCAAAGCAAAAGGTGGCTACTTTGAAGAACCTAGAATGAGACATTTTCAGTTGTTTCACACTTTTTTGTTAATTACATAATTCCACATGTGTTAATTCATAGTTTTGATGCCTTCAGAGTGAATCTACAATTTTCATAGTCATGAAAAAAAAAATAAAGAGAACTCTTTGAATGAGAAGGTGTGTCCAAACTTTTGGTCTGTACTGTATATATATATATATATATATATATATATATATATATATATATATATATATATATATATATATATAAAAAAAAATATATATCTCTAATCAATATATAACTAATCTATATATATCTATCTCTCTATCTAGCTGAGTGTATAGCCCCACCCACACTGCATAGCCCCATTAACTATAATATCCCACATAATCCCCTCAGCCAGAGTTACCGGACTACTACCCCTAATATCCCACATTGGCCCGACAGCCAGAGCCACCGGACTACTAATATCCCACATCATCCCGTCAGCCATAGCCACCTGACAACTACCCCTGATATCCCACATCATCCCATCACAGCCGCCGGACTACTGCCCCTAATATCCCACATCATCCCGTCAGCCAGAGCCACCGGACTACTAATATCCCACATCATCCCGTCAAAGCCACCGACTACTACCCCTAATATCCCACATCATCCCATCAGCCAGAGCCACTGGACAACTACCAATAATATCCCACATCATCCCGTCAAAGTCACCGGACTACTACCCCTAATATCCCACATCATCCCATCAGCCAGAGCCACTGGACAACTACCCCTAATATCCCACATTATCCTGTCAGCCAGAGCCACCAGACTACTTCCCCTAATATCCCACCAGCCTGGGGTCAGAACCAGAGCGCTGAGTGGAATAGCCCGACCAGGGATCCCTTTAACCCCTTCACGACCAATGACGCCACATGGGCGTCATGAAAACTGGCACCAATCTGACCAGTGACGCCTATGTGGCGTCATGACTTTAAAGCCCCCCTGCGGGTCGGGTGACCTAGGTCACTGAAAGGTCACCCGACCCGCAGATACAGGGGCTTTGTACTTCATGGGGGGGGCGTGACTTCGCCCCCACGTGGCTACGATCGCTCTGATTGGCTGTTAAAAGTGAAACAGTCAGTCAATCAGAGCGATAGTAATATTTCATCAATGAAAATTGACGAAATATTACAATCCAGCCATGTCCGACGCTGCTGTAGCATCGGACATGGCTGGTGACACCGATCCGACCCCCCACCCACCAGTTAACGGGGGCGATCTGCCCCCCGCCACTGAATGACAGCGGTGATGTGCCGCCGCTGTCATCATCTGCCCCCCCTCCGCTCCCCCCGCCTTTCGATCGCCCCCCCCCTGGTACTCACCGAGTGCCGCTATGGCTCCCGGTGTCCCGCGGTCCCGGACCATGGGCGCCGCCATATTGGAAAATGGCGGGCGCATGCGCAGTGCGCCCGCCGGCTACAATTTCCTTTCATTCATTTTGATCATTGTGATAAACTCTCACAGTGATCAAAATAGAATAGAAAGTAAATAAACCCCCGTTTATCACCCCCATAGGCAGGAACAACTAATAAAATAAAGAAATTATTTTTATTCTTCCATTAGGGTTAGGGCTTGAATTAGGGCTGGGATTAGGGTTAGGGGTGTGTTGGGGTTAGGGTTATGGTTAGGGTAGGGATGTGTTGGGGTTAGGGGTGTGTTGGGGCTAGAGTTGAAGGGGTTTCCACTGTTTAGGCACATCAGCGGGTCTCCAAACGCGACATGGTGCAATTATTGATTCCAGCCAATTTTACGTTCAAAAAGTCAAACGGTGCTCCCTCCCTTCCAAGCCCCGACGTGTGCCCAAACAGTGGTTTACCCCAACATATGGGGTATCAGCGTACTCAGGAAAAATTGCACAACAACTTTGGGTGTCTAATTTCTCCCGGTATCCTTGGGAAAATAAAAAGAAAAAAAAAAAAAATCGGCGGCTAAAAAATTATTTTTGTGGAAATTTTTTTTCCACGTCTCTGCGTTAGAAACTTCTGTGAAGCACTTGGGGGTTCAAAGTGCTCACCAGGCATCTAGATAAGTTCCTTGGGGGTCTAGTTTCCAAAATGGGGTCACTTGTGGGGGGGTTCCACAGTTTAGGTACATCTGGAGCTCTGCAAATGTAACATGACACCCGCAGACCATTCCATCAAAGTCAGCATTTCATAATGTCACTACTTCCCTTCCGAGCCCCGACGTGTGCCCAAACAGTGGTCCCCACCCACATATGGGGTACCAGCGTACTCAGGACAAACTGGACAACAACTCTTGGGGTCCAATTTATCCTGCTACCCTTGTGAAAAAAAATATTGCTGGCTAAAAATCATTTTTTTTTTTTTTTTTTTTAGGAAAAAAAAAATTATTTTTCATTTTCACAGCTCTGCGTTATAAACTTTTGTGAAGCACTTGGGGGTTCAAAGTGCTCACTATGCATCTAGATAAGTTCCTTAGGGGGTCTAGTTTCCAAAATGTGGTCATTTGTGGGGGAGCTCCAATGTTTAGGTACACAAGGGCTCTCCAAACACGACATGGTGTCCGCTAACGATTAGAAGTAATTTGCATTTCAAAAAGTCAAAGGGCGCTCCTTCCCTTCTGAGCCCTGCCGTGCGCACAAACAGTGATTCCCCCCCACATATGGGGTACCAGCATACTCAGGACTAACTGGACAACTTTTGCGGTCCAATTTCTCCTGTTAGCCTTGTGAAAATTAAAAATAGCGTGCTAAAAAATGATTTTTGAGGGAAAAAAAAATTATTTTATATTTTCACTGCTCTGTGTTATAAACTTTTGTTAAGCACTTGGGGGTCCAAAGTGCTAACCAGGCATCTAGATAAGTTCCTTGGGGGGGGGGGGGTCTAGTTTCCAAAATGGGGTCACTTGTGGGGGAGCTCCAATGTTTAGGTGCACAGGGGCTCTTCAAACGCGAAATGGTGTCCGATAACGATTGGAGCTAATTTTCCATTCAAAAAGTCAAATGGTGCTCCTTCCCTTCCGGACCCTGCCGTACGCCCAGTGGTTTATGACCACATATGAGGTATCGGTGTACTCAGGAGAAATTGCTCAACAAATTTTAGGCTCCATTTTATCCTGTTGCCCATGTGAAAATGAAAAAACTGAGGCTAAAAGAAAATTTTTGTGAAAAAAAAGTACTTTTTTTTTTACAGATCAATTTGTGAAGCACCTGGGGGTTCAAAGTGATCACTATGCATCTAGATAAGTTCCTTGGGGGGTCTAGTTTCTAAAATGGGGTCACTTGTGGGGGAATTCCAATGTTTAGGCACACAGGGGCTCTCCAAATGCGACATGGCAACCGCTAAATATTCCAGCATATTTTCCATTCAAAAAGTCAAATGGCGCTCCTTCCCTTCTGAGCCCTGCCGTGCGCCCAAACAGTGGTTTATGACCACATATGAGGTATATGTATACTCAGGAGAAATTGACCAACAAATTTTAGGATCCATTTTATCCTGTTGCCCATGTGAAAATGAAAAAATTGATGTTAAAAGAAAATTTTTGTTGGAAAAATTAAAATGTCCATTTTTTCTTTCCATGTTGGTTTAGTTCCTGTGAAACACCTAAAGGGTTAATAATCTTCTTGAATGTAGTTTTGAGTAGCTTGAGGGGTGCAGTTTTTAGAATGGTGTCACTTTTGGGTATTTTCTGCCATATAAACCCCTCAAAGTGACTTCAAATGTGAGGTGGTCCCTAAAAAATGGTTTTGTAAATTTTGTTGTAAAAATGAGAAATCGCTGGTCAACTTTTAACCGTTATAACTTCCTAACAAAAAAATATTTTGTTTCCAAAATTGTGCTGATGTAAAGTAGACATGTGGGAAATGTTATTTAGAAACTATTTTGTGTCACATAACTCTCTGGTTTAACAGAATAAAAATTCAAAATGTGAAAATTGCGAGCTTTTCCCCAAATTTCTGATTTTTTCACAAATGAACGCAAAAATTATCGACCTAAATTTACCACTAACGTGAAGCCCCATATGTCACGAAAAAACAATCTCAGAATCGCTAGGATCCGTTGAAGCATTCCTGAGTTATTACCTCATAAAGGGACACTGGTCAGAATTGCAAAAAATGGCCTGGTCATTAAGGTCAAAATAGGCTTGGTAATGAAGGGGTTAATAGAAGCCTGGGGTGAGAATAAGAGCGCTGAGGGATTTACCCTAACTTCCATACCGGAGATCCCTTTAAGAGAGGCCTGGGGTCAGATTCAGAGCGCTGAGCGATTTGCCGTAACTTCCATACAGGAGATCCCTTTAAGAGAGCCTGGGGTCAGTACCAGAGCATTTGAAGGCAATTGCCCTTTCCATACCGGGGATCCCTTTAAGAGAGCCTGGTGTCAGAACCAGAATGCTGAGTGGAACTGCCCTAACTTCCATACTGGGGATCCCTTTAAGAGAGGCCTGGTGTTAGAACCAAAGCGCTGGATGGATTTGCCCTAACTTCCATACCAATGATCCCTTTAAGAGGGAAGATGTGCCTATTGGATGGAGGATGTGTGATATGTATATGGGCACGGGAGGGGGGATTCATTTCTGTCATGCGCTCTGCTCCTTTATGGGGGGCAGACAATGGCTGGAAGCTTATGTTTCCAGGGATGCTAGATTTCTCTCACCATGACAGTGTCTGCTGAGGTGTTTTCTGTAGTGGGAAAACTGTTGCTCATAGCAACCAATCACAGCTCAGCATCTTTTTTAAACAGCTGTGGTGAAATGAAAGATGCTTAGTGATTGGTTGGTGCTATGTGGATTGAGCTTGGCTGACACACATGCTGTTGCTCATAGCAACCAATCACAGCTCAGCTTTTTTTTTTTTTTTTTTAACAGCTCTGGTGAAATGAAAGATGCTTCGTGATTGGTTGGTGATACACACAAACAGTTTTAAATATAGAGATGCATTCAAAAATAAGGACTAAACAGACATAGAAAATTAGCATGATAAATACAGTGCTGTGCAAATTAATTGAGACACAGCATTTTTTTTTTATTTTTTTATTTTTTTTTTTTTAAGTAAAATCGTAAGTTGGTTACCAGTCAGGGATTCAAACCAGTTTTAACTGCTTTGAACAGGCACTCACACCTGTTCAAAGCAGTTAAAACTGGTTTGAATCACTGACTGGTAACCAACTTACGGTTTTACTTAAAAAAATGCTTTGTCCCAATTAATTTGCACAGCACTGTACAAAATGATAAAATCTCTCAGAAGAGCCAGGCAAAAGGAAGGCACTAATTTATCCCAGACTCAACCCTAGCTGTATATAACTGCCTGTACGGAGGTTGGCAACCTACTTATGCTCGATAATGGCACCTCCGCATCTCTGCGGCTGTCCCAGGAAATGCCCTATGTGACCCTCACAACCAGGGATAATCATATAGAAAAGGGCACACCTATGTCATACATAATGGATGCTTGCCCAATTGATACATCTCCTTGCATATCACTCTGCAAGTCCTGGAAAATTGATAAATAATACTCAGCACGTTCTTGGAGATGGCCTCAAAAATAGCCTCGACACATTTCCCCAGCAGAAAGGAGATATCCGGTCATGACAACAGCATCTCATGGCTAGTAAAGTTTGCCTGGCTCTTCTGATATATTGTATCAATTTTGACTTTCCCAGCAGGGCATGAACAAGTACATGGTTATCAAGATGCTGGTGGACGCCCAGGTATCCACTCTTATGTGCCAGCGCCGAAGTGAACGGGTACAGGAGAATCTGTGACTAACGCTTGCTCGCACTGAGTACTTTCAAGCAACATTAGCAATTTAGTATAACAGCAGGTGGCTGGGGAAGAAGTCATCTAGGTCAGGGTTCCCCAACCGCCGGTCCGCGGCCCAGCACCGGGCCGCTGCAGTGCCCTTGCCGGTCCGCGGGGACAAGGGGAGCCAGGGGCGGTCAGTGGCGTAGCGGGGGCTGGGGCGGCGCGCAGCAGTTCTTAGCGGCAGCCAGGGAGCGATCCAAGCAGCTCCGCTGCCTGCAAGAGGGAATAGCAGGAGCGGAGCTGCAAGGACCCGTCCAGCTTCCTGCCCGCCGCCCGCGCTTCCTGTCTGACTGACACAGAGAGGAGCGCGCCGCTGCTGTGTCAGAGCGAGGAAGCGCGGGCGGCGGGCAGGTGAGAGGAGAGAGGTGGTGTGTGTGTATGTATAATGTGTGTATGTCTGTCTGTGTCTGTCTGTGTGTGTGTGTACGTGTGTGTACGTGTGTGTGTGTGTGTGTGTACGTGTGTGTGTACGTGTGTGTGTACGTGTGTGTGTACGTGTGTGTGTACGTGTGTGTGTACGTGTGTGTGTACGTGTGTGTGTTGGTCTGTGTTTGTGTAGCCTGACCCTGGAGGAGATGGGGACATGAGGAGAAGGCCATGAGGGGAGTGATGGAGAGACGGCAGTGATGGGGTGAAGGCAATGATGGGGAGAAGGGAGTGATGGGGTGAAGGCAATGATGGGGAGAGGGGAGTGATGGGGTGAAGGCAATGATGGGGAGAGGGGAGTGATGGGGTGAAGGCAATGATGGGGAGACAGCAGTGATGGGGTGAAGGCAATGATGGGGAGACAGCAGTGATGGGGTGAAGGCAATGATGGAGAGACGGCAGTGATGGGGTGAAGGCAATGATGGAGAGACGGCAGTGATGGGGTGAAGGCAATGATGGAGAGATGGCAGTGATGGGGTGAAGGCAATGATGGAGAGATGGCAGTGATGGGGTGAAGGCAATGATGGGGAGAAGGGAGTGATGGGGTGAAGGCAATGATGGGGAGAGGGGAGTGATGGGGTGAAGGCAATGATGGGGAGACAGCAGTGATGGGGTGAAGGCAATCATGGGGAGAAGGGAGTGATGGGGTGAAGGCAATGATGGGGAGACAGCAGTGATGGGGTGAAGGCAATGATGGGGTGAAGGCAATGATGGGGAGACGGCAGTGATGGGGTGAAGGCAATGATGGGGAGAAGGGAGTGATGGGGTGAAGGCAATGATGGAGAGATGGCAGTGATGGAGAGATGGCAGTGATGGAGAGATGGCAGTGATGGGGTGAAGGCAATGATGGGGAGAAGGGAGTGATGGGGTGAAGGCAATGGAGAGATGGCAGTGATGGGGTGAAGGCAATGATGGGGAGAAGGGAGTGATGGGGTGAAGGCAATGATGGGGAGAAGGGAGTGATGGGGTGAAGGCAATGATGGGGAGACAGCAGTGATGGGGTGAAGGCAATGATGGGGAGACAGCAGTGATGGGGTGAAGGCAATGATGGAGAGACGGCAGTGATGGGGTGAAGGCAATGATGGAGAGATGGCAGTGATGGGGTGAAGGCAATGATGGAGAGATGGCAGTGATGGGGTGAAGGCAATGTTGGGGAGAGGGGAGTGATGAGGTGAAGGCAATGATGGGGAGACAGCAGTGATGGGGTGAAGGCAATGATGGGGAGAAGGGAGTGATGGGGTGAAGGCAATGATGGGGAGACAGCAGTGATGGGGTGAAGGCAATGATGGGGAGACGGCAGTGATGGGGAGACGGCAGTGATGGGGAGACGGCAGTGATGGGGAGACGGCAGTGATGGGGAGACGGCAGTGATGGGGAGACGGCAGTGATGGGGAGACGGCAGTGATGGGGAGACGGCAGTGATGGGGAGACGGCAGTGATGGGGAGACGGCAGTGATGGGGAGAAGGGAGTGATGGGGAGAAGGGAGTGATGGGGAGAAGGCAATGATGGAGAGATGGCAGTGATGGGGTGAAGGCAATGATGGGGAGAAGGGAGTGATGGGGTGAAGGCAATGATGGAGAGATGGCAGTGATGGGGTGAAGGCAATGATGGGGAGAAGGGAGTGATGGGGTGAAGGCAATGATGGGGAGAAGGGGGTGATGGAGCACTTATTCAAAACCTATGATGAGTTGAGTCACATTATAAATGTTATTTAATTATAAGTATGCACTGCTACACTACAACAGTGTCCATAGCCCCGCCCCCTTATGACCAAAGCCCCGCCCCTGCCACACCTCCATCCCCACCCTGCCGGGCCATGGAAGAATGGTCTTGCTTGAAACCGGTCCCTGGTGCAAAAAAGGTTGGGGACCACTGATCTAGGTAAATCACCACTTACTCCCGAATAGGATCTCTCACGCTGTCCACTGTTTACAAAGCAAATCCAAATTTGACTGGAAACTAGTAATCGCCCTTAAACGGATCGTTTAATACCTTAACCCCTTTACCCCCAAGGGTGGTTTGCACGTTCATGACCAGGCCAATTTTTACAATTCTGACCACTGTTCCTTTAGGAGGTAATAACTCTGAAACGCTTCCATGGATCCCGGTGATTCTGACATTGTTTTCTCATTACATATTGTACTTCATGTTAGTGGTAAAATTTCATTCATACAAATTGCGCTTATTTGTGAAAAAAAAAAACGGAAATTTGGCGAAAATTTTCGCAATTTTCCAACTTTTTATGCCCTTAAATCACAGAGATATGGCACACAAAAAACATAAGTAACATTTCCCACACGATTACTTTACATCAGCACAATTCTGGAACCAAACTTTTTTTTTTTTTTTTTAGGAAGTTATAAGGGTTAAAAGTTGACCAGCGATTTTTTATTTTACCAAGGGTAACAGGAGAAATTGGACTGCAAAAGTTATTGTGCAATTTTTCCTGAGTATGCCAATACCTGATATGTGGGGGGAACCACTGTTTCGGCGCATGGCAGAGCTCAGAAGGGAAGAAGCGCCGTTGGACTTTTTCAATGCAAAATTGGCTGGAATTCAGATTGGACGCCATGTCACGTTTGGAGAGCTCCAGATGTGCCTAAACAGTGGAAACCCCCAAAAGTGACCCCATTTTGGAAACTAGGTCCCCCAAGGAACTTATCTAGACATGTGGTGAGAACGTTCAACCCCCAAGGGCTTCACAGAAGTTTATAACGTACAGCCGTACAATTAAAAAATCATATTTTTTTTTCCCACAAAAATTATCTTTTCACCCCCAATTTTTTTTCCCAAGGGTAACAGGACCCCAAAAGTTATTGTGCAATTTGTCCTGAGTATGCTAATACCACATATGTGGGAGTAAACGACTAATTGGGCGCATGGTAGAGCTCGGAAGGGAAGCAGCGCCATTTGACAGAATTGGCTAGAATTGAGATCAGACGCCATGTCGCGTTTGGAAAGCCCCTGATGTACCTAAACAGTGGAAACACCCCACAAATGACACCATTTTAGAAACTAGACCCCCCCAAGGAACTTATCTAGATGTGTGGTGAGCACTTTGAAACCCCAAGGGCTTCACAGAAGTTTATAACACCCGGGCGTGAAAATAATAAAAAATTAAAAAAAAAATAATAATTTTTTCCACAATTTTTCCATGATCTTTTTTTCCCCAATTTTTTTTTTATTTTCCCAAGGATAGCAGGAGAAATTAGACCCCAAAAGTTGTTGTCCAATTTGTCCTGAGTACGCTGATATCCCATATGTGGGAGAAAGCTACTGTATGTGCACACTTCGGGGCTCGGAAGGGAAGTAGTGACGTTTTGGAATGCAGACTTTGATGGAATGGTCTGCGGATGTCATGTTGCCTTTGCAGAGCCCCTGATGTACCTAAACTGTGGAAACTCCCCACAAGTGACCCCATTTTGGAAAATAGACACCCCCCCCCCCCCCAAGGAACTCCTCTAGATATGTGGTGAGCATTTTGAACCCCCAAGTGCTTCACAGAAGTTTATAACGTAAAGCTATAAAAATAAAAATTTTTTTATTTTTTTTCCACAAAAATGATATTTTTACCCCCAATTTTTTATTTTCTCAAGGGTAACAGGAGAAATTGGACCCCAAAAGTTGTTGTGCAATTTGTCCTGAGTAGGCCAATACCACATATATGGGGGTAAACCACTGTTTGGGCGCATGGCAGAGCTTGGAAAGGAAGGAGTACCATTTGACTTTCTCAACGCAGAATTGGCTGGAATTGAGATGAGATGCCATGTTGCGTTTGGAGAGCCCCTGATGTGCCTAAACAGTGGAAACACCCCAATTCTAACTCCAACCCTAACCACAACACACCCCTAACCCTAATCTCAGCCCTACTGGGAAAATGGAAATACACTTTTTTTAAATTTTATTATTTTTCCCCTAAGGGGGTGATAAAAGGGGGTTTGATTTACTATTTATGGCGGTTTTTATGTTTGGCAGCTGTCACACGCTAAAAGACGTTTTTTATTGTAAAAATAGTTTTTGCATCACCACATTTTGAGAGCTATAATTTTTCCATATTTTGACCCACCGAGTCTTGTGAGGTCGTATTTTTTACGGGCCGAGTTGACGTTTTTAAGGGTACCATTTTCGGGCACGTGACATTTTTCAATCGCTTTTCATTCCGATTTTTGGGACGCAGAATGAACAAAAACCAGCATTTCATTAATTTTTGTGGGGGGGGGGGGGCGTTTACACAGTTCCGCGTGTGGTAAAATTGATAAAGTTCTATTCTTCGGGTCAGTACGATTACAGCGATACCTCATTTATGTTTTGGAGCTTTTGTGCAATAAAAACAATTTTATATAAAAAAATTATTTTTGCATCGCTTTATCCCCTCCCTGCGCGATTCTTCCCTAATCCCCCGATACACTGTGATCATGTTTGATTGCAGTGTGCCAGGGGTTAATGTGTCGGGGCAGTCCGTGACCGCCCGACACAGTGCCCCCCCCCCGGGAGCGCTGCTGATCGCGCTGACGCACTACCCGTCCCCGGCCAGATGTCAGAAAGGGGTTAAACTGTATCTAACAGTCTTTGAAACCCAATCATTTTACGGATTCACCTGTATAAAATTCCTTACCGTTCCCATACTAGCTTCACTTCTGTTTTTTTCCCCCAAATTCTGATGACATTTCTACTTGAAAATCCCAGCAGGCAGAGGGGAGTCTCATACGTTAAGAAGTAGGGACAGCATAGTACAGGAAGAGTTTATTGCGCTGTCCCCCACACCTGTTTGTTTCACCGCCCCTTATTCCTTGAGACAATGTGATTGGTGACAAAGCTAGTCTGTTCTGCTCTACCCCAAACTGTTGTCCTCTCTTCTTGCCGGGTTTCTGTCAGAGCTCTCTGCTCCAAGGACTGCCTAAACACATTTATGGAGAAAGAACGCAGAGAAAAATCTAAATAGACCTCATCCGCTTTTCTTGCTGTGTCCATAGCCGCTTCAAAGTAGAGTGCACTAAGATACATTCACACACATTCTGGATCAGTCAAGAAAGCAGAACAGACCAGCACCACCGATAATCACATTCTGCTTCAATAAAGAAGGGGCGTAGAAACAAGCAGGAGGGAGTGCAGGAACAAACCCATTGAGCGGATGTCAGGGACGACCATTCCAGTTGAGATTCCTCTACGCATGATGAGAAGGTCAGAAGAATCGTCATCAGAAGTGGAAAAAAAAATCTAAATTGAGGCTAGCAAGGGAACTGTTGAGAATTTTATACTAATGTCAATTAGTTAAATGCTTAAAGTTTTTAAATATTGATTGAGAAACATAAGGTATTAGACAACCCTTTTAACATTAAAGACCTTATACAGAAGTGGATATTTTGCTTTCATTCTTTTATATGCTCTACTAGTGAGTATTGTTGTCTTAACCCCTTAACGACCACCGATACTCCTTTTAACACCAGCAGTTAGTACCCCCCAGAGTCGGAATTTCTCCAGAGTCTCAACTACCAGAGATAGCCGAGACCCCAGAGAAAACGATCTGCCGGCTGGCCCTTGACAACAATAGGAAATTATTCCTAATGGTTCATTTTGATCACTGTGATAGACCCTATCACACTGATCAAAATTAAAAAAGAAAATAGTGAATCAAACCCCGCAAGTGTTACCCCGGCGTTAAGAGGACAAAAATTAAAAGTTAGAAAGCTGCAACATTGTCAAGATTTTTGCCAAATTTCAGTTTTTCTCATAAACGCATTTTATATCGAATAAATTTTACAACTAATAAGGGGTACAATATGTCACGAAAAAAAATCTCAATCAGTGGGACCCGTTGAAGTGTTCCAGAGCTATAACCTCAAAGTGACAAAGGTCAGAATTATAAAAATTGGCTTGGTCATTAAGTACCAAATTGGCTGTCACTAAGGGGTTAAAGGGAGTTACCCAAATAAGTAGTTCAGGTGATACTGCAAACACAAATTTCATACTGCTTGCATTGTTTGCGTACACACTAACACTATGTGTGTGTATATGTACAGGTGTAAGGAAAAAGCATATGTTACACACATATACGCTGTGCATGTAATATACATAAGTACATTGATATCTAACAAATCCATATGGCACATATGAAAATACAGTGAGCACAGTAAGCCCGTGTAACACAGGAGACCCTGTTCACTCATTTGAAAGCATTATGAGTAGAAAACTACATTTTCCCCACCTCTTTTGTCTCTTCAGGGTCTGAATGATCCACAGTGACAAATTAAGTCATTCTGCAAGTATTTTAATGCACTAATTGGCTCTGTCTGGGCTCGTTCTTCAAACCTGAAGGAATTTAAAAGTTATTTCATTGAGAGATATACAACATCAATGAATGTTATTTTAACATTTGCTGAAGTATACAAAATGTTAAGAAAAAAAAAAACCTTAGGTTAGATTTAATTTTAGACAAACGTTACTATGAAGTTAACAGATTCATTATGCTCATGTTATTAGGCATAAAGGAATCTACAGTTAACCAAGTCCTGACCAAATACGCACAGCGAAAAATGTATACGGTGCAGAGAAAGGGTAGGTACCATATTCTCACTGCCCTAACAGAAAAGAATCCTCTTCTATGTTGGTGTGGAAAAACCTTTTCTCCTCCAGACGCAGAGAATGCCCCCTTGTGACAGTCACCTTCCTTGGTATAAACAGATCCTCGGAGAGATATTTGTATCGTCCCCTTATATACTTATACATGGTTATTAGATCGCCCCTCAGTCGTCTTTTTTCTAGACTAAATAATCGTAATTTTGCTAATCTCTCTGGGTATTGTAGTTCCCCCATCCCCTTTATTAATTTTGTTGCCCTTCTTTGTACCCGCTCTAGTTCCATTATATCCTTCTTGTGCACCGGTGCCCAAAACTGTACACAGTACTCCATGTGCGGTCTAACCAGAGATTTGTACAGTGGCAGTATAATGCTCTCATCATGTGTATCCAGACCTCTTTTAATGCACCCCATGATCCTGTTTGCCTTGGCAGCCGCTGCCTGGCACTGGCTGCTCCAGGTAAGTTTTTCATTAACTAGGATCCCCAAGTCCTTCTCCATGTCAGATTTACCCAGTGGTTTACCGTTCAGTGTGTAATGGTGATATTGATTCCTTTTTCCCATGTGTATAACCTTACATTTATCATTGTTAAACCTGCATCTGCCACCTTTCAGTCCAAGTGTCCAACTTATCCAGATCCATATGTAGCAGAATTCTATCTTCTCTTGTATTGACTGCTTTACATAGTTTTGTATCATCTGCAAATATTATTTTACTGTGCATTCCTTCTACCAGATCGTTAATAAATATGTTGAAGAGAATAGGTCCCCAACAACGAACCCTGCGGTACCCACTGGTCACAGCGACCCAGTTAGAGAATATACCATTTATAACCACCCTCTGCTTTCTAATCACTAGCCAGTTACTTACCCATTTACACACATTTCCCCCAGACCCAGCATTCTCAGTTTGTGTAACCAACCTCTTGTGTGGCACGGTATCACAACACTTTGGAAAAATCAAGATATACCACATCCAATAACTCACCTTGGTCCAATCTATAGCTTACCTCTTCATAAAAACTGATTAGATTGGTTTGACAGGAGCGATTCCTCATAAACCCATGCTGATATGGCGTTAAACAGTTATTCTCATTGAGAAAATCCAGAATAACATCCCTCAGAAACCCTTCAAATATTTTACCAACAATAGAGGTTAGACTTACTGGCCTATAATTTCCAGGTTCACTTTTTAGAGCCCTTTTTGAATATTTGTACCACATTTGCTATGCGCCAGTCCTGTGGAACAGACCCCGTCACTATAGAGTCTCTAAATATAAGAAATAATGGTTTGTCTATTACATTACTTAGTTTCTCTTGGTACTCGAGGGTGTATGCCATCCGGACCCGGAGATTTATTTATTTTAATCTTATTTAGCCGCTTTTGCACCTCTTCTTGGGTTAGATTGGTGACCCTTAATATAGGGTTTCTTTGTCTTTCAGTATTTCCTCCTAGCATTTCATTTTCCACCGTGAAAGGTGTTAATATATTAGCTTTTTCCTCATCATCTACAACCATACTTTCCTCACAATTTTTTAATGGGTCTACACTTTCACTTTTGATTCTTTTACTATTGATATCGTTGGGATTAGTTTTACTCTCCTTAGCAATGTGCTTCTCTGTTTCCTTTTTGGCAGCTTTAATTATTTTTTTAGATAAAGTATTTTTCTCCCTATAATTTTTTTAGAGCTTCAAAGGTGCCATCCTGCTTTAGTAGTTTAGATGCTTTCTTTTTACTGTTAATTGCCCATCTTACTTTTTTGTTTAGCCACATTGGGTTTTTCCTATTTCTTGTCCTTTCATTCCCACAAGGTATAAACCGCTTACAGTGACTATTAAGGATGTTCTTAAACATTTCCCATTTATTTTCTGTATTCTTATTTCTGGTCCGGACGGATGTCAAGGCTTCAGTCAAGGGACAGTCTGCTGCGCTTTCCTATACAGTTAAATGTTACACCAACCAGATGGTGCGAGCTGAATACACTTGGTATCCAACTGTTGAATTGGGGCTAAGGCCTCTTTCACACTTCAGTTTTTTGCATCAGTCATAATCCGCCAAAAGGACGGATGGCGGATCCGTTGTAGAACTGATGACAACGGATGCCACCCGTCCGTTTTTTTGACGGACCGACAAATGAAGAATTTTAAGGGAATCGCAGCCT